>NC_044033.1:378847250-379464837 GCF_901765095.1 Microcaecilia unicolor
TTGGGGGGGGGGGGGGGGGTTAGCCCTGACCAGTGTGGGCAAAATTAGGCCTGGATATTCAATACTGGGCCATGTCCCAGCACCGGCATAGAATATCCAGGACTATGCCGACATGTGCTGGCTGCTGGAGCTTAGGTGGATCCCAGCCAATATTCAGCCAGGACCCATATAACACAATTATGAGGAGCCCACTGAATATCGGCCAGGGCCTGCATAAGGTGAAGCATGTGCCCTCACCCCATCCTTCTCCCTCCACCCTGATCCTATCCCCCACCCCCAAAGTAGAGCCCCCCCCCAACAGGCCCACACTTCCACTCTCCATAGGCCCCCCAGGCCTATCTGTAATACCTCTGGTGGTCTGGGGGGTCCTATAAGCAGGAGTGATGCCCAATTGTACCTGCACATCATGGCTCCAGGCTTCAAATTGGCCACCGTGACCTCTAGCAGCAGCCTTGCAGTTCTAGTGAGGTCATGGTGGCCATTTTGAGGCCAGGAGTCAAGACAGGCAGTGGGCATTGCTCCTGTCTGTAGGATACCCTAGACCATCAGGAATATCACAGGTAGGCCTGAGGGTCTGCGGGGGTAAAGGCATCAGGATCGGACGGAGGGAGGGGGTAGCAGAAAACCCTCAACCACTACCCAGAAGTTAACTGGACATTGGCCGATATGATCAGTGCTTCGTTAGCTTAGCGAAGTAGTTCCCAAACCTGGTCTTGGAGGCACACCAGCCAGTCAGATTTTTGGGATATCCACAATGAATATTTATGAGAGAGATTTACATGCACTACCTTTACTGCATGCAAATCTCTCTCATGAACATTCATTGTGGATATCCTGAAAACATGACTGGCTGGGGTGTCTCCAGGACCAGGTTTGGGAACCATTGGCTTAGCAGCTGTCCTTATTTTAGCTGCTTACTTAACTAGTTAGCAGTCTGAATATCACAACTAATTGAGTTAGTAGTCTGAATATCACAACTAATTGGTTAAGTACCGGCTCCACTCAAGGTCTTCCAGTGGCCCACTAACTGTTCAGTGCAGGAGCAGTTTGTGCCGATACTCAGTGATATTGTTCGATTAAGTGCCACTGAATATTGGTGGATAGGCAGGTACAAGTGATTTAACTGGGCAGGAGGCCTATTAAATCACTCTGAATATCAACCCAAAAATCTTTGAGATACAGGGACCAATATTCAGTGTTTTTCACCTAGAACAATTCATACCTGGAGAGGTGCTGCTTACCAGAGCCAATCAATAAGTTCCATTGGCATTATCTGGATGCCACCACTGAACGTCTTTACAGATCACACTGACACTGTCCAGACAGTGCTGGGGCAGTCCAGGGGCAGAGACAAAAGTTTGCCGGCTGTTTTGCTGTCCTGAGCTATCCAGCTGAATATCAGTAGTATCTGGATAACGTACAGCAGCTGCCCTATACCTGGATATTCAGTACCGGTGCTGAATATCCACTGTGTTTAAAAGTATCAAGGGGTTATGGAACAGCACACAAAGAGAACTGCAAACTGGTGCAGTCTCAGTCCTATAGAAGCTCCACCTCTCTCTTTCTGTAAGATTCTTGTTTGCATAAGAGATCCATGGGAGGGAGGAGTGGGCTACTATAAGGACTGAGTACGTCAGCTCACAGTCTTGCATTCAGTGCAATGTTGCTGTCAATAATACTCAATAAAGCAGGGACCTGCATATTTCTGCTGGCTGCTGATTAGATGGTGGGTGGAGAAAGCTGGAAAGTGACAATTATAATTGAAGTTCAAGAATATCGTTTCATATTGTGGGCTTGCTATTGGTATTCTGGAGGGCCAGATACTAGAACTCTGCCAGTGATGTGCACATACCACAAAATGCCAAGCTACCAATGTTTTTCACCCATGTTGACTATTAATGAGCTTGAAGGAGTTTCCCTGCTTCTTGATACACCAGAGTAGCAGCAGCAGTGTTAGGTTAAGAGGTTCATCCCACTGAAGAAAATATAGAAACAGTGATACAGTGATTTCACTGACTGCATTATTGCCGCTGCACAAAGGCTTTGTGGCCAAGAACCTAGTCAGTTCCACTAACTCCAAGAGGTCAGCACTTTCAGAAGAAATGGAAAAAAACTGTTCAGCCTCCAAGTGCTCTAGGGGGCCAGCTGCTGAGGACTTCTAGTGCACAATGTCTACCCTTTTGCCAATCACCTCTGCACAGCAGACAAAATCTAGTGGGCTACTGATACAGCTAATGTAAAAGCTCACACAAGAATATGTTAACACGCTGCAACAGGGTTCCTTCACTATTATGAATTCTACACTGACTACATCACACTTGCCTCAGCTTCCCTCTTTTGCACCTTGCCTATCAGTCTCTCTAGCAGTATAGCACTTCCATGCTCTCTAGAAAGGCTGGGAATCCTCACTGCTCTGTTCTATGGAAGCCTTCTCTGAAGCTGGTAACTGACATTTATTGCCTAGCCAGCAAGGCACTTATGGGTATCCCCAGACCAACCCACTGAAGGACAGCTTGAGGACATGTCCTATCCAAAATTCCTGCAAAAGATTTCCAAAACCTTAGAATAAACAGAATTTTGAAGCTATCCTACAGCCAGAAACAAACCAAAAGGGCTACAGTCCTCCTAGTCCATCAAGTTTTTAAACATTTGCAACTCAAAATCTGGCAAGCATCAGTCTCCATTATGGTTACATCCAAATGCATCAATACAGCATGCTTCCAGCTCCAGGACATGAATGACCACAACTCCATTAGTCAGTCATGGTAGAAGCAGCTCTTAAAAGAGCTAAAACATGAAGTCTCAGTCTGAAACACCACTGGGCAAAGATAAGATGATCCTAGAGGTGATCAGCAGGAAGGCCTTTCAAGCAGCAATACTCAGCTCTAGGACTGCAGCTCAAACTGCAAATGATGCATTACTACTACTCATTGCTACAATAAACAAGCAATCTCAAGTTCAGAGTCCCTTCCTAGGGAGTTCCATATGCAGCTGCTTCCACTTCTTCACAATGTGGTGCATGGCTTCAAGCTGATCCACTCTACAGTACATTAAGAGCTGCTGCAGTTACAATTATTCTGGAATATTCTGGCCTTTTCTTTTGGGTCTGCTTTTTTCTGTTTGTGTTCCTGTAAGTTTCCACTGATAGTTACAAGACAGGAATTGGCTGACCACAAACTGACAAGACCATTGCCATAACATTCCAACCAACTGTCTTGTTGCAAACAAACTGACCAGACCCCCCGTTGTCATGACATCCCAACTGTTTGTTACTAAGCAGAGGTGTGGCAAAGACACTAAGGCCCTATCACAGGTCTCCTATGTACTTGCAGGATTGCTGATTGGGTGATATATGAGGTGGTCCTTTGTGATGGGAAGAGTAAGAGTAGTTACTTACCTGTAACAGGTGTTCTCCGAAGACAGCAGGCTGCATATTCTCACAAGTGGGTGACGCCACGTCGGCCCCGGAGGATTTTAAAGCAAAATCTCAAAATCTCTTTACGACGTTCCGACGCGCGAGCGATCGTACTGCGCATGTGCGCACACCTCTTCCCGCTCGCCGTGCGGACACGCCCCTCAGTTAAATCCAAAAGATGGAGGAGACAACTCCAAAAGGGGAAGGTGGGAGGGTTTGTGAGAATATGCAGCCTGCTGTCTTCGGAGAACACCTGTTACAGGTAAGTAACTACTCTTTCTCCAAAGACAAGCAGGCTGATATTCTCACAAGTGGGGTATCCCTAGCTTCCAGGCTTACACAACAAACAGTGGTCAATTGAGTCTCGCAACGGCGAGGCCAGAATAAAATTGACCTGAAAAGAAGAAATATCTAAATGAGTGTAGCCTGGAACAGAACAAAAATGGGCTTAGGAGGGTTGGAGTTGGATTCTAAACCCCAAAGAAGTTCTGCAGCCCCGACTGCCCAAACCGACTGACGAGTCGGCTATTGCTGAAGGCAGTAGTAAGATGAAAATGTGTGGACTGATGACCACACCGCAGCTTTGCAGATCTCTTCAATAGTGACTGATCTTAGATGAGCCACCGACTTAGCCATGGCTCTAATTTTGTGAGCCGTGACATGGCCTTCTAGAGTCAGTCCAGCTTGGACAAAAATGAAGGAGATGCACTCTGCTATCCAAGAAGAAATTATGCAGTTTCCGACAGCAACTGGCATTAAAAGAAATAAACAACTGGGCGGACCGTCCGAGGGAGCTCGTCTGCTCCACGCAAAAAGTGCGGAGCTTGCTTTCGCCAGGGCTTGTAAGATGAGGGAGAAAGAATGTTGGTAAGACAACTGACTGGATCAGCTGGTACTCTGATACCAGCGCCAGTAAGAACTTTGTCTGCATGCAGAGAACTACTCTGTTAAGATGAGAAGTAAGGTAAGGCGCTTGAGCTACTAGAGACCGAAGCTCACCGACCTTACGAGTTGAAGGAACAGCCACTAAGGAAAACGACCTTCCAGGTCCAATACTTCAGATGGCAGGAATCCAGTGGCCCGAATTGAGCTTGCAGCAGCTGGATGAAAACGACATTGGGACCCCAAGATACTGGATAAGGAGTGATAGGAACTCTGACCGAAGCATAAGAGCCAACTGTCAAAATTATTGTGGGTGGTAAGCCCAACAGAAATAATCTCCCCTAGACACATACAAGGAAATCTCTCAATATTGGGGGAGAGATAAACCTCTCGTGAAGTGGACAGCTAAAGGCTGACCTTTCACACGTTGATGATAAGCTCTATTGCACAAAGATGAATACTGACAGAGTTGGTCTTGAGACCAGACTCAGACAGGTGTAGAAAGAACTCAAGCAAGGTCTGTATAAGACAAGATGCAGGATCTAGGGCCTTGCTGTCACACTAGACGGCAAACCTCTTCCATGAAAAAGAATAACACCTCTTTGTGAAATCTTTTCTGAAAGCAAGCAAGAGTCGGGAGACACTCTGGAAAACTCAACTAAACCCCACTCTCAACATCCAGACCGTGTGAGCCAGAGATTTGAGGTTGGGATGCAGAAGTGCCCCCTCGTTCTGCGTAATGAGAGCTGGAAAACATTCCAACTCCAGAAGAAGAGGGAATCCTATCTGACGCAGCTAGAAAAGAGCAATCAGAATCATGGCTCCACAATCTTGCTTGAGAAACAGCAAAGTCTTTTCCACCAGATGTATGGGAGGATACGCATACGGAAAACCTGTCTCCCAAAGAAGGAGAAAGGCATCCGATGGTAGCCTGCCGTGAACCTGCAGCCTGGAACAGAACTGAGGGACTTTGCGATTGGACTAAGTAGCAAAAAGATCCACTGAGGGGTCTTTCGAACTATAGGCATGCTCAACTGTAGCATTATCCTGCTCAGCCTGTCGGCCAGACTGCTGTTTACACCAATTAGATAAGTGGCTTGGAGAAAACATGCCGCATTGCGGGCCCACCGCTACATCTGCATGGCATCCTAACTCAGAGGGCAAGATCCAGTACTCCTTTGTTATCGAGTACATCACAACCCGATTGTTTGGTTGAATTAAAATAATTTGGTTGGATAGCCAGGAGGGATGCAACCTTCGTCAGCAGCTTTTGACTGAGTAAGATGCCTCAGAATCAAAATAGAGAGAATTAACCACCTCTGAGGGGAATACCGAAGACTGGCGAACAGTCGGGTTACATCCTCTAGATACCCTAAACTTGATACCACTGGGAAGCTAGGATGCACTGAGCGGATGTCATGTGCAAAAGTGCCATGGGAGTTACATGAACTGCGGAAGCCATGTGTCTAGAAGTCTCAATATGTACTGTGCTGTAATCTGTTGAGACGGGCAATCATCGTGTTAAGGGAACACATGCACTCCCAGTCCATGAAGATACGCTGCAACAACAGCCAGGCACTAGGAAAAAAACATACTCTGGATGCAAAGAGAGTATAAGTATCCTGTAAATCCAGAGAGCATAACCAATCGTTTTCCTGAAGTATGGGAAGAAGGATGCCCAGGGAAAGCATCCTGAACCAAATCTGTTTAGGCCCCTTATGTCTATGATGGGACGCAACCCACAAAGAAAGACCTGGAATAGAATCTCAACCCTTCTTGCCCTGGTGGAACGGGCTCGACTGCATTGGCGCTGAGAAAAGCAGAGAGTTCCTCTGCAAGTACTCACTTTTGATGGAAGCTAAAGGATTAAGCTTCCAATGAACAATGTGGAGGGTTTGATTCCAGATTGAGAATGTATCCTAACCGGACTAGTTGAAAAACCCCACCGGTTGGAGGATAAAGAAGTCACCTTTGGTGGAGAAAATGTAAACTTCCCCCCCCCCCCCGACAGGCAGAATGGCCGGTACGGACATTTTTTTTTTTTTTTTTTAGTGGCTATACTGAATTGGAGCCAGTCAAAAACCCCTCTGTTTCCTGGGGAATAGCTGCAGGGGCCTGATTAGGTGCACGCCGCTGACTAGAACGAGCGTGCTGAGGCATAGCCCGAACCGGCTGTCGAGAAGTAGGAGTATAGGTACGACCCCTTAAGGCACAAGGAAAACTACTCCTCTCTCTAAAGAACTTCCAAGATGAGGAAGTGTATGTACAGCATATCTATAGTTTTCTGCTGAGTCTCCTCCTCCAGGAGAGAGGCACACAGTCATGAGAGTCTGTCACTGTACCTAGAGCAGAAATCTAGGTGTTACATTACAAGTGTCGAAAATGCCCTTGGACAGGAACCTGCGACACACCGTGTGCTACCTGACCACTTGGTGAAAAGGTCTAGCCTATTCCGGTGGGAATGCTCGTAAAGATCTGACAAGACTTGATTTGGGATGCGATCATGCCAGCCTGGTACGCCATTCTCCAAAAGAGGCTAAGGATGTATGCTCTGGCCCTGGGGGCGCCAAAGTAAGTTCTTAGAACTCCTATCTGTTCTGAGTGCAGAAGACTCAGGTGAAGATAGTAGTCCAGGACCTCTAGCATCTGGGCATTGGAATTCACAATCTCCACTGTAATGTCAGATGACCATCATTGAACTGAACTAACTACTCAAACAGAGCAGCTCAGATCCAAACACGTCCGATATGGAGGCTAATATGGGTCGAGAAGTTGCCCCAGTAGGGTGCGAACACCCATACCAGAGGCAGCATCGGTGAAGGAGACCAGGTGAAAAGCCAGATGCCGCAGGAGGCGGTAGCACCCATGGCATCCAATGGTACCCATGGTCCCGAAGCCAAGGACAAAGTCTGGAAATGCAAGGGAATCGAAACCAGACTGCTAGACCATGGCACCGACGGTACCGATGATACACATGGTACCGATGGACCCCGGTACCAATGGTACCCATGGTACTTGGTACCGATGATAGTCATGGTATCCGGTATCGATGGTACCCATGATACCTGGTACCGATGGTAACCATGACATGTGGTACCAATGGTACCCCTGATATCCGGCACCAACAGCACCGACGGTACCGATGGTACACATGGCACCGACGGTGCTCATGACACCTGGTACCAATGGCACCCATGGCACCGATGGTACCTGGTCATGATATCTGGTATCGATGGTACTCATGTGCCGACGGCATCCATGATACCTGATACCCATGTATCCACGGTACCGACGATACCTGATAGTATGGTACCGATGGCAGTCATGATACTCGGTACCGATGGGCGATGATACCTGGTACCGATAGTCGATGGTGCCCATGATACCTGGTGCCGATGGTGCCCATGATTCCCGGTACCGACAGCACCCATGGCACCGATGACACTCGGCATCAACGGCACCCATGGTACCGATGATACCCGGTGCCGACGGGACCCATGGTACCGATGATACCCGGTACCGACGGGACCCATGACACCGACCATGGTACCAATGTAGTTGGCATCGATACTCCTCGGTACCGACGCACCGATGATATTCGGTACCGACAGTACCCATGGCACCGATGATACTCGGTACCGACGGCACTCATGGCACCGATGATACCCGGTACCGACAGCACTCATGGCACCGATGACACTCGGCATCGACGGCACCCATGGTACCGATGATACCCGGTGCCGACGGGACCCATGGTACCGATGATACCCGGTACCGACGGGACCCATGACACCGACCATGGTACCAATGTAGTTGTGATATTCGGTACCGACAGTACCCATGGCACCGATGATACTCGGTACCGACGGCACTCATGGCACCGATGATACCCGGTACCGACAGCACCCATGGCACCGATGACACTCGGCATCGACGGCACCCATGGTACCGATGATACCCGGTGCCGACGGGACCCATGGTACCGATGATACCTGGTACCGACGTACCGGTGCATCGACGTCCAATGCCAGGATACCTCCATAACAGAGGGAGCAACGCTCTCGGCACCGACTGATGTCTGAAGCCCGGATACCTCCATAACCGAGGGAGCAAAGCTCTGGGCATCTCCTTTGGGCATCCCTGGCAGAGTAGAATACGTCTCGTTACTTTGAGACACTACTTGCGCTTCACAGGGAGATGATCCGGCCCAAGACACATCCGCCGATGCGCCCGAATGACCTGCCAAGCAGGAGGCGCCGAGGCAGGTGGAGACCTATTCGATGCATAACTATACCCAGCGTGCATCGGTCTCTGTCGGACTCCAGAATGATCTCCTTTGGGCATCCCTGGCAGAGTAGAATACGTCTCGTTTCTTTGAGACACTACTTGCGCTTCACAGGGAGATGATCCGGCCCAAGACACATCCTCCGATGCGCCCGAATGACCTGCAGAGCAGGAGGCGCCGAGGCGGGTGGAGACTCACTTCAAAGGTTACACCACTGATATTGTGTCACCAGGTTGCCCATTCAGTGGCTGACCAGGGATGCACCTGCTTAGGTTCCTGGTTTTTCCTGTGACATACACCTTTTATCACTTGTGGGGCTTAAAGACAGTGGTGTGCTGGAGCAGGCTGTCACAGCTCTGGAGAGCCGTTTGTAAAGTTTTAATAAATGGATCATAAAAATGTGGGCTTGTTTAGTTTGCTGGCTAGAGAGAGCCCACAGATAACAATATGCCAGCACTTTCAAGAAAAAAGAAAAGAGAAGCTTATATGCTTTGTTCAGGCACAGCCCCTTGTGACTCTGGCAATTACTTAAATTTTTTCTTGCCTCAGGTACAAAAAATACCTGTATATATAAGCCACAATGAGCCTGCCATGAAAAGTACAAATGAAAAAATAAAAAAGAGATTTAACTCCGAAGACCTGAAGAAAACACGAAGCCCTAACGAACTCCGTGTCTCCTCAGACGCGGAAAAAGAAAAACTGAGGGGCGTGTCCGCACGGCGAGCGGGAAGAGGTGTGCGCACATGCGCAGTACGATCGCTCGCGCGTCGGAACGCCGTAAAGAGATTTTGAGATTTTGCTTTAAAATCCTCCGGGGCCGACGTGGCGTCACCCACTTGTGAGAATATCAGCCTGCTTGTCTTTGGAGAATATAAGTAACTGCTCATGTAAAGAGACTCTGAAACAAGGTTGCCAATTTGGCGGTTTTCCCACCCAATTGGGCGGTTTTCCGCAACCTGCAGTGGGAAATTTTTGTCCGCCGCGGGTCGCGTTTTTTTGGGCTGGTTTTTGGGCTTTTTGGGTGGTTTTTGTGCGGTTTTTCGGGCCGGTTTGGGCGGGGCTAGTGATGTTATGGGCGGGGCTAGTGACATTTTGGGCGGGGCGGTGATGGAGGAGGCGGGGCCGGTGACGGAAGAGGTGGGGCCGATGACAGAAGAGGCGGGGTCGATGACGGCGGAGGCGGAGTCAATGACTGCGGAGGCGATGACGGCGGGGGCGGGGTTGATGACGGCGGGGGTGGGGGGGTGAAATTTTTGGGCGGGTTTCGGGGCCGAGTACCTGGCAACACTGCTCTGAAATAGTCCTGATGGCAAGAGAGTTTCATATCCTTGTATCAGCCTATTTCCAGGGGGGGGGGGTACTCTCTCCCCCCCTCCCCCCGGATAGGAACTAATTCTCTATAGCTAAGATTCTTTCTTTCTTCCTTCCTTCCTTTCTTTCTCTCTGTTCTGTAACCTTTGTATGAGGAATAAAACGTTCCTTCCTATTGTTAGACACTGTTCTGTAAAACTACTAATGCCAAGAGCCAATAGTATTTCTTGTGCTGTTGCTAGTGAGAAATAAAGATTCATTTTCTTCTTCTAACTTCGCTTGAATTTTTTTATAAGAATAGCAAACCAAACGCACAGCCTAGAACAAAATTGATAATGTATAATTCCCAATAATACCACTGGTATACTAAAGATCAAATAACAAACCAGGGTGCTAAATTCCAAGTATCAAGAAGGATATAAGGATAGTCCTCTACTTAATCAACTAAAAACAGTTTATGTCTATGGATAGATTGAAAATATAAAAGATAACAAATATATCAAGAAAAACATTTACTGTTGGTTACAGGCTGTGGCAGCTTGAATCCGGGTCCCTGATGAAGATACTTTTGAAACTCTGCGGTGTCGGACACTAACAGGATCCTCCCAGTAAAAGTCTGTTGGCGTTTGGAAGACATTGGAAGAAACAGCGTTAAGATACAATGATTGAGAAACTTATCCACTCTCTAAGAAAAGCCTTTGACCTCAAGGGGGGGGGGGCATTCTGCTTGGGTGAGTTATTATTCTGAGAATTTCTCCTGTTGTTTTTCTGGATATATTTAGTAGCTTTTATATTTTCAATCTATCCATAGACATACACTGTTTTCAGTTGATTGAGTATTGAGGAAGTTCCTTATGTCCTTCTTGATACTTGGCATTTAGCACCCTGGTTTGTTATTGTTATTTGGCAGTTACAATTGAGGCACTTAGAAGTGCCTGGCTGTGGGTATCCAGCCTCCATGGGATCTTCACGATTGACTGGAAGATGCATCTTGCCTAGTAAAGGGACAAAGTAAAGGACACCGCCTCAAATGAAGAACCACTGCTCCACTGTTCAAGAACTGCCCACTCTGCAACCTGACTAATCTTCATCCTCATGCAAAAACCAGCAGATATACAATAGGCATTAATTCCAGTTACTGTATCTCCAACTTAACATCTCCTGCACACGATTCAAACTGTATGCTAGAGTGCCACAGCAATGGCAGGCCTCCAAGTCCTACTAGCCTATCTATTATGACAAGAGGGAAAGCAGCAACCTGCTTAGAACTCACTTATTCTTAAAAATGTCTCCATTTTTTGGCCACCCTCTGATGAGGGAAATATTCTTATTCTTTAGAGAGGCCTGGCAACCCATTATCACATCAGGCAAATGGGTAATAAGAATTGTTCAGAAAGGCTATAGAAACAACTTCCTCTCATTTCATCCAAACAGACATTTGCAGGCTGTGCACTCTGACCCAGATCAACATTTAAAAATATTCTAGCCATGGAAATTCAATTGCTCCTACAAGCAAGAGCAATTGAGGAGATTCCTATCTTGTGACAGGGCCAAAGATTCTATTCCAGGTACTTTCTCATTCCCAACATCTGAGGGAGCTCAACCTCTTCATAAAGACAGAAAATTTCAGAATTAATTCTCTGACATCCATTCTGTCCCTTCTCAAACAACACAGCCTTAAAGATGCCTACAACCTTACACTAATCCATCCCAGTTATTGGAAGTATCTATGCTTAACCTTTAGTGACCAATACCAACTGCTCCCTTCTGACCTTTCATTACCTGGCAATCGCAGCAGTACATCTCCAGAAACAAAGTCTTTTCATCTTCCCATACCTGGATGACTGGCTCATTTCACTTCAAACAATGCATAATTTTTTTAGATTTCCAAACAGACACTCACCTCCCTGGTGGTTCTTATATAGGAGAGAAAATCCACCTTGACCTAAATACAGATCATCATAGGAGCCAAGCTCAGTACAAGGAAGAGCAAATCATTTCTCCCAAAGTACAGGGTATGCATCATTCAATCACTGTTCCAGCAACTCTTACAGGATGTGTGTTGCCATTGCTCACCAAGTGCTCAAGATGTTAGGGCATATGGCAGCACAGGTTCATGTCATTGTATTTGTGAGTATATTCATGATTCTGCTACAGTGGTACCTAAAATTCCAATAGAATCAAAACAACCAACCATAATCCAAGAAAGCTGCCATCACACCACACATCCATGCCTCTCTGAAACGGTGGCAGAAGGCTGAAAATCTTTGAATGAGATGCCCATTCCAAAGGCCACAGCACGACCTTGTTCTTGTCACAGATGCCTCTAAGTTCAGATAGAGAACACACCTACAATACTCGCATATTCATGTTTAATGTTCAAATCAAGAGAAATTACTTCACATCAATTCATGCCCTTTAAACCTTCAAGAAGTGGGTTTCAGGGCATACTGTTCTCATAAAATATTGCCACCTGAATACTAGTATGTAATATTAGAAGGGCTCAAGCTCCTTCAGGTTGAGCATAGAAGCACTCAAGTTTGGCACCTGGCAACACTCAAGTTTTCATTGTAGGCCATGCACTTCCCAGGTAACCATACCAAATAGCAGACGAACCAAGTTACAAACTGGAACCTCACATATGGGTATTCAATTCTGTAATAGCTGATGCAGCCTTCCTCTCGTTAAGCTGTTTGCAATACAGCACAAGAAATGCCAATTTTTCTACTTCACGGGACCTATTCCACATCAAATGCACACAATAGCCACTTCTTAGGCCAGATGACCACCGGAGGGAATGGGGATGACCTCCCCATACTCCCCCAGTGGTCACCAACCCCCTCCCACACTAAAAAAATTAAAATAAAACACTTTTTTGCCAGCCTGTATGCCAGTCTCAAATGTCATACCCAGCTCCCTGACAGCAGTATGCAAGTCCCTGGAGCAGTTTTTAATGGCAGGCAGGCAGACCCAGGTCCATCTCCCCTCTACCTGTTACACCTGTGGTGCTAAATGTTGAGCCCTCCACACCCCCCCCAAATCCACTATACCTACATGTAGGTGCCCCCCTTCACCCATAAGGGCTATGGTAAGGATGTAGAGTTGTGGGGAGTGGGTTTGGGGGGGGGGTTTGGGGGGCTCACCACCCAAGGTAAGGGAGCTATGCACCTGGGAGCTATTTGTGTATTCTTTTAAAATTTTTAGAAGTGCCCCCTAGGGTGCCCAGTTGGTGTCCTGGCATGTCAGGGGGACCAGTGCACTACAAATGCTGGCTCCTCCCATGACCAAATGCCTTGGATTTCGCCGGGTTTGAGATGGCCGGCATTTTTTCCCATTATCGCTGAAAAACAAAACCGGCGATCTCAAACCCGGCGAACTCTGGCATTTGTCCGGGCTAAACCGTATTATCGAAAAAAAAAGATGGCCAGCCATCTTTTTCGAAAATACGGTTCCGGCCAGCTGTTGCGCCACCGCCAAAATAGATCGCCGGTGACCTATTTCGCTGCCGACGTTCAATTATGCCCCTCTATAGCACCCTCCTGGCCAAGGTAGATTTGGATTCCCTGTCTCATTGCCCTAGCAGAAAATCAACCAATATAACTAGCAGCCAACTTGGTCTACTGTCCCCAATAAGAGAGTCAATGCTTATAGCCAAATCTCAAATCTCTGTCCCTGATGGCATGGATGTTGAGAGCGAAACAATTTCTTACTTCTGGTCTTTGATGAAGTTCCAGAAATCCTTCTGGCCTCAAGGAAATCCTTGACTAGGAAGTCTTACCACCTCAAATGGTTTCACTTTGTGCACTGCAAATGGTCAGCACCCATTCCAATGTCCAATCCTGGAGATTTTCTCCTACTTTCTGCACCTGTTACAGTTTGGACTAAAAACTCTCAGTACAGCTCCACCTGGCACTTACAGCCTAATAAAATCGAGGAGACAGAAGACCAATACCTATCAAACCTATAGTCACCAGATCAAAATGGCAACCCTCAACTTTGCAATCACCAGTGAAGTATGCAGACATCTGTATGAATGCTGATAGAGAAAGTGAAGTTACTTACCTGTAACTGGGGTTTCTCCAGATATATTGTGGTAATGCAAACACACTTCCCTACTCTCATTTTCCCTGGACCACACAAGTTTCTACCTGGTTACACATGGACTGAGGAGGAGGAGCAATTTCATCAGCACAGGAAGTCCTGTGCATCTGTGGAAGCTATTAAAGGCTTCCACATCATCAGGAGAGCAACTCTGACTGCAGCTTTGTTGGTATGTCACCATCACTGCAGTGTGCAGTTATTTGCCTAATGTCTAAGGGGACCCCTATTACAGGTAAGCAGTTTCACTTTCTTCTCTCATAATCCCTCCCATCCACACACCCTGGTATTAAAAAAAAGTGTTTAAACTAGCTGTGAAAGAACAGCTAGGTGTGGACTGGAAACTGCTTTTCAAGTGCAAAGCTATCCTACTATGAAAAATTCTTCACTTATTCCACTGGTTGGTTGTTTTCTCAAATTAACTTCTAAGATACCTCACATGTTACAGCATCACTAAATGAAAAATTGTACCTTCCTCAATCACAGCTAGAAACCTGCTTTAGACATTTATTGTCATGGTCTTGACATTTTAATTCAGAGACTCATTTGTTTTCTTGTGTCTCTTGTCTATGTATTTTAACTACACTGTAAGCTCCACGGAGCATAGACGCTCTCTTACACATTTCTGTAACGTGTCACACACATATCTCGTAGTGCTATTCAAACATTATTTTTTTATCTCTTCATGTGTGGCACATCACAGCCAATATTCAGTGGTTTTAACTCTATTAATTCACATTCTACTCAAGGACTTGGGAATCATAGCAATATCAGCATAAAATGTAGGGTAGGGCAGTTTTTCATGATTGGGTTATGCATTGTAAATTTAAAATTTCCAGGTATTTTGAGAGTCCAGTCAGTATTGCTCTAAGACAGGGGTGAACACTCTTGACCCTCACATTCTACTCAAGGACTTGGGAATCATAGCAATATCAGCATAAAATGTAGGGTAGGGCAGTTTTTCATGATTGGGTTATGCATTGTAAATTTAAAATTTCCAGGTATTTTGAGAGTCCAGTCAGTATTGCTCTAAGACAGGGGTGAACACTCTTGACCCTCATGAGGTCAGATTGTCAGGATTTCTCCAATGAATATGCATGAGACCTATTTGCATACAATGGAGGCAGTGCATGCAAATAGATCTCATGCATATTCATTGGAGAAATCCTGAAAACCCAACTGGATTGCATCCCTTGAGTACCGAGGTTGGACAACCCTGTCTAAGCGCTCCAATCATAACTGTTGTTACCGTCGATTTTCTTCTCCAAAGTCTTTCCACTTCAATTTGTAAATCATTGTATTTTGTTATTTTTCCAGCTATTTTTCATCAGTTCTATTATCAGGTAGTGCCACATCTATAAACCATACATTTATCTTTTCTATTACTGTGAATGCTGTATTCCAGGTGCTTCTGAGTTTGTATTTTAAAGTCCCACAAGATCCTGGCCTGCTCATTTTCTACAATATTTTCAGTGGTATGATCTCAATAGTTGTTTAATACAGTAAAAACATATTTTTTGCAAAGATTCCAATGGATTAATTTATAGTCAGTTTGGGCTATTTTGCTACAGGCACTGCACTGATTAGATGGTCTACAGTTTCACCTTTGATTCTGTATAATCAGCATTTGCTGTCATTTGAAATTTTTTCAAACTTAACTTTAATAACATTTCTTGGCAAGCAAAGCTTGTTCTTCGGCTGCTAAGATCAATCCTTCAGTATGTTTTTTTAAGTGCTCCAATTTTCAGCCATTGCTATGATAGATTTTTATCACATTGTTCATCATTATGTTTTATATATTGGCCATACAGTGGTTTTTCTTTCGAGCTATTGAATCTACATTAAATTTCTTTCCCTTTTTATGTTCTATTTTTGTTTTTTGCAATAATAATCATTCAGGCCATGCTTTTCGTCTTCTACAGCTTACTTCACTTGTAATAGGCCTCTGCCTCCTTTGATTCTTGGTATATTTTATCTATCAATATCATTTCACAGATGTAAGGCAATTTCCTGGTTCTTTGATCAAGTTTATCTAAATCAGCTTCAGGGTAATGCAGCTACATTCACCTTGCGCGTGTAAGTGCCAAGATAACTTGTATTCCCAGGCAGGAAATATAATGCAGCTTGTGGTGCTCACCATTAGCTGCATTATTTGATTTACATAATAATGAGATGTTTTGTATGCATTTATAGGTATCATGCAATAGCTTTTAAATTAATGTATGTTACGGTAATATAATGTATGTTATTGCCACTTAACATGCATTAAGGAGCAAATAATGCTTGTTATTGCTGTAATAAACCTTAATAAGTACTTTCGTAAATGTAAGATAGTAGCAGGCACCTTCCCTCATTTAATGCTGAGCTTCTCCAAAGTATCTGCATTTTGGACTTTAAGACCATATAACTTAGTTACTGTTGTGAATAGGATTTAAGAATAATGACTGAAAACTGTGTTTTTGGAGTTTCAACTTGTTATCTTCAACAGAGCACAACAAAGCTAGTGACATTAAGTATTGTGGTGACTATGGAATGACATGTATGATGATACAGAAAGAAGAATCTGATCCTCCTGACCAGCCCGTTTAAAGGTTTTAAGCAGGATTGGTACAATGGTATTAGGCACCCTAGGCAAACCTTAAGACTTGTGCAAGGATGGTCAAGGAGGACACTTGCCTCCAAAATGGATGGATAAATTTGCATTCAATTTATATATGTAGTTTGCGTATGTAAATGCATTTACATAGATATCCCCACACAAAAACCTGAAAAAGTCCAATCTCAAACCCAATGAGGAGCCACAAATTCAATAAATTCTTAATCAATAAACACTAATCACAAAACATATCTATGTTCACCCATACTAGCTTAATATTTTAGTACTCATGGAGGAAAAATACCTGTTGTTACATTTGTACCCCGCGCTTTCCCACTCATGGCAGGCTCAATGCGGCTTATATGGGGCAATGGAGGGTTAAGTGACTTGCCCAGAGTCACAAGGAGCTGCCTGTGCCTGAAGTGGGAATCGAACTCAGTTCCTCAGTTCCCCAGGACCAAAGTCCACCACCCTAACCACTAGGCCAATCATTGGTCGAAAAACCTCCCTGCCACTCTCAATTTATTGAAAATATTCTTTATATATTTTTCCTTAAAAGATTTTTCAAAAATAAGTGTCAACATAACATTTAAACAATACGGGGAAATAGTAAAACTGGGAACTTATCTTTTCAGAGGTTCAACGGAGCCACCTGTTTCAATCATACGAGCTTCCTCATTGAACTGCTATGGATCTACAGCCTGTCTCACTAACACAGACTACTCAATAATTACCGTGGATTCTTTTGGATAAGTAAATGAAACCTTTATTAGAAGAGCTAAATTCTACAATGATTAAGGTATATACAATGATTAGCATATATACAAACAATGATTAGAAAGAATCATAAACAATCATTACATCACTGGTCTCTACATATAAGCAATGCAAAGAGTTCATAGACCAGGAAAGAAACAATAATTACATCACTATACATACAATCATCACTGGTCTCCATCATCCAGGCTCTTAACATCAGCTGGGGGGGGGGGGGGGCGGTTCACAGCGAGAGCTAGGAGCTTCTGACCAGGAACAGACCCTCTGTACAGTACGTACGTTACTCACAGATGAGCTCCCACTCTGCTATGACAAGCCCTCCCTTTTTATTAGACTCTTAGCTCATGTCCAGAGCTAAGGAGAGTTACAGAATGCTTCTGCTTAGGTCTGTGGGAACGTGGTCACATGCTTTCCCAAGTCTAGGTGGCCAAGCTGGACCTGGGAAACAAGTGCCATCCACCTCTTTGCACACCAAATTAGTTAGAGCTGTGTCTTATCTTCTGCATCCCAACTTGTTTTTTATATTTACATGAAAAGTTACTTTCGGTCAAAGACAGAGTTGAAAAACAATCTTTTAAAATTCACTTCCATTACACTCAGTGGCGTACCAAGGGGGGGGGGGGGGCGGTGGGGGCGGTCCGCCCCGGGTGCACGCTGCTGGGGGGGGGGGTGCCGCGCGCCGGTCAGCGTCGTTCGTTTTCTTGCTCCCTCTGCCCCGGAACAGGAAGTAACCTGTTCCAGGGCAGAGGGAGCATGGAAACGAATGACGCTGACCGGCGCGCGGCACCCCCCCCCAGCGGCGTGCACCTGGGGGGGTTCTTTCGCCGGGGTGGGGGTCACGCTGCACGGGGGGACGCTGCACCCGGGGGGGCGGGGTGCATCGGCGATCTGCTCCCAGGTGTCAGCGCCCCTCGGAACGCCACTGATTACACTCATACACTGAAATCTTCTGCTCAGTGTGTGGCGGTGGCCAAAAAAGCAAACAGGATGCTAGGAATTATTAGGAAAGGGATGGTGAATAAAACCAAAAAGAGGTTAGGGCATCAGCTTGGAAGAAAGATGGATGAGGGGAGATATAATTGAGCTCTACAAAATTCTGAGTAGTGTCGAACAAGTAGAAGTAAATCGATTTTTTCCTTGTTTCAAAAGTACAAAAACTAGGGGATACTTGAGGAAGTTACATGGAAATACTTTTAAAACAAATAGGAGGAAATAGTTTTTCACTCAAGGAATAGTTAAGCTCTGGAACTCTTTGCTAGAGGATTTAGTAACAGCGGTTAGCATATCTGGGTTTAAAAAAAGGTTTGGACAAATTCCTGGAGGAGATGTCCATAGTCTGCCATTGACACAGACATGGGGAAGCAACTGCTTGCCCCACGACTGGTAGCATGGAATGTTGCTGCTAATTGGGTTTCTGCCAACTACTTGTGACCTGGCTTGGCCACTGTTTGGAAAACAGTATACTGGGCAGCGAATGATACATACCTGTAGCAGGTGTTCTCCGAGGACAGCAGGCTGATTGTTCTCATGACTGGGTTGACGTCCACGGCAGCCCCCACCAACCGGAACAAAAACTTCGCGGGCGGTCCCGCACGCAGGGCACGCCCACCGCGCATGTGCGGCCGTCTTCCCGCCCGTGCGCGACCGTTCCCGCTCAGTTGAATGACAAGCAAAAGAATGAGGAAACACGCAACTCCAAAGGGGAAGAGGGAGGGTAGGTGAGAACAATCAGCCTGCTGTCCTCGGGGAACACCTGCTACAGGTATGTATCATTCGCTTTCTCCGAGGACAAGCAGGCTGCTTGTTCTCATGACTGGGGTATCCCTAGCTCTCAGACTGACTCAAAACAAGAACCCAGGTCAATTGAACCTCGCAACGGCGAGGGCATAACAGAAATTGACCTACGAAGAACAACTAACTGAGAGTGCAGCCTGACCAGAATAAATTCGGGTACAGATTCTGCAGCACCGACTGCCCGAACCGACTGTCGCGTCGGGTATCCTGCTGTAGGCAGTAATGAGATGTGAATGTGTGGACAGATGACCACGTCGCAGCTTTGCAAATCTCTTCAATAGTGGCTGGCTTCAAGTGAGCCACCGACACTGCCATGGCTCTAACACTATGAGCCGTGACATGACCCTCAAGAGCCAGCCCAGCCTGGGCATAAGTGAAGGAAATGCAATCTGCTAGCCAATTGGAGATGGTGCGTTTCCCGACAGCGACCCCTTTCCTATTGGGGTCGAAAGAAACAAACAATTGGGCGGACTGTCTGTGGGGCTGTGTCCGCTCCAAATAGAAGGCCAACGCTCGCTTGCAGTCCAATGTGTGCAACTGACGTTCAGCAAGGCGGGCATGCGATCTGGGAAAGAATGATGGCAAGACAATTGACTGGTTAAGATGGAACTCCGACACCACCTTTGGCAGGAACTTAGGGTGAGTACGGAGCACTACTCTGTTATGATGAAATTTGGTATAAGGAGCATGAGCTACCAGGGCTTGCAGCTCACTGACTCTACGAGCTGAAGTAACTGCCACCAAGAAAATGACCTTCCAGGTTAAGTACTTCAGATGGCAAGAATTCAGTGGCTCAAAAGGAGGTTTCATCAGCTGGGTGAGGACGACGTTGAGATCCCATGACACTGCAGGAGGCTTGACAGGGGGCCTTGACAAAAGCAAGCCTCTCATGAATCGAACGACTAAAGGCTCTCCAGAGATGGCTTTACCCTCTACACGATGATGATAAGCACTAATCGCACTAAGGTGATTCCTTACTGAGTTGGTCTTGAGGCCAGACTCTGATAAGTGCAGAAGGTATTCAAGCAGGTTCTGTGCAGGACAAGAACGAGGTTCTAGGGCCTTGCTCTCACACCAAACGATAAACCTCCTCCACTTGAAAAAGTAACTCTTTTTAGTGGAATCCTTTCTAGAGGCAAGCAAGACGTGGGAGACACCCTCAGACAGACCCCACGAAGCAAAGTCTACGCCCTCAACATCCAGGCCGTGAGAGCCAGAGACTGAAGGTTGGGGTGCAGAAGCGCTCCGTCGTTCTGCGAAATGAGAGTCGGAAAACACTCCAATCTCCACGGTTCTTCAGAGGACAACTCCAGAAGTAGAGGGAACCAGATCTGACGGGGCCAAAAGGGCGCTATCAGAATCATGGTGCCGTGGTCTTGCTTGAGCTTCAGTAAAGTCTTCCCCACCAAAGGTATGGGAGGATAAGCATACAGGAGGCCAGTCCCCCAATGGAGGAGAAAGGCATCCGACGCTAGTCTGCCATGTGCCTGAAGTCTGGAACAGAACAGAGGCAGCTTGTGGTTGGTCTGAGAGGCGAAAAGGTCCACCGAGGGAGTGCCCCACTCTCGGAAGATCTTGCGTACCACTCTGGAATGGAGCGACCACTCGTGCGGTTGCATGACTCTGCTCAGTCTGTCGGCCAGACTGTTGTTTACACCTGCCAGGTATGTGGCTTGAAGAAGCATGCTGAACTGGCAGGCCCAACGGCACATCCCGACGGCTTCCTGACACAGGGGGCGAGATCCGGTGCCCCCCTGCTTGTTGATGTAATACATTGCAACCTGATTGTCTGTCTGAATTTGGATAATTTGATAGGACAGCCGATCTCTGAAGGCCTTCAGTGCGTTCCAGACCGCTCGGAGCTCCAGGAGGTTGATCTGAAGATCCTGTTCCTGGAGGGACCACAGTCCCTGGGTGTGAAGCCCATCGACATGAGCTCCCCACCCCAGGCGAGATGCATCCGTCGTCAGCACTTTCGTGGGCTGCGGAATTTGGAATGGACGTCCCAGGGTCAAATTGGTCCGAATGGTCCACCAGTGCAGCGAATTGCGACAACTGAGGGACAGGCGGATGACATCTTCTAGATTCCCGGTGGCTTGGCACCACTGGGAAGCTAGGGTCCATTGAGTAGATCTCATGTGAAGACGAGCCATGGGAGTCACATGAACTGTAGAGGCCATGTGACCTAGGAGTCTCAACATCTGCCGAGCTGTGACCTGCTGAGACGCTCTGGTCTGGGAAGCAAGGGACAGGAGGTTGTGGGCCCTCGCTTCGGGAAGAAAGGCCTGAGCCGTCTGTGAATTCAGCAGAGCTCCTATGAATTCCAGAGATTGGACTGGCTGGAGATGGGACTTTGGGTAATTTATCACAAACCCCAGCAGCTCCAGGAGGTGAATAGTGCACTGCATGGACCGGAGAGCCTCTGCCTCCGAGGTGTTCTTGACCAGCCAATCGTTGAGATATGGGAACACGTGCACTCCCAGCTTGCATAAATACGCCGCGACCACCATGAGGCACTTCGTGAACACCCGTGGGGCAGAGGCGAGCCCAAAGGGCAGCACACAATACTGAAAGTGCCGTGTCCCCAGGCGGAATCTGAGATACTGTCTGTGAGCTGGCAGTATCGGGATGTGAGTATAAGCGTCCTTTAAATCCAGGGAGCATAGCCAATCTTCTTTCTGAATCATGGGGAGAAGGGTGCCCAAGGAAAGCATCCTGAACTTCTCTTTGACCAGGTATTTGTTCAGGCCTCTCAGGTCTAGGATGGGGCGCACCCCCCCTGTTTTCTTTTCCACAAGGAAGTACCTGGAATAGAATCCCTGCCCTTCCTGCCCGGGTGGTACGGGCTCGACCGCATTGGCGCTGAGAAGGGCGGAGAGTTCCTCTGCAAGTACCTGCTTGTGATGGGAGCTGAAGGATTGAGCTCCCGGAGGACAATTTGGTGGCAGGGAGGCCAAATTCAGGGCGTATCCGCACCGCACTATTTGGAGAACCCACTGGTCGGAGGTTATGAGAGGCCACCTTTGGTGAAAAGCTTTCAACCTCCCCCCGACCGGCAGGCCGTCCGGTACGGACACTTTGATGGCGGCTATGTTCCCATGGATCCAGTCAAAAGCCCGACCCCGGCTTTTGCTGTGGAGGCGCAGGGGGCTGCTTGGGCACACTCTGTTGACGGGAACGAGTGCGCTGGGACTGTCCCTGTGCCTGAGGAGGCCTTTGGGCCGGCTGGGTGTACGTACGCTTGCTGTAGGCATAGGGAGCAGCCTGCCGGGCCCGGGAAAAACGTCCACCTGTAGAGGTGGATGTTGAAAGCGCCCGGTGGGAGAGCTTGTCGAGGGCGGTTTCGCGCTGGTGTAGTTGGTCAACCAATTGCTCGACCTTCTCGCCAAAAATGTTATCCCCCCGGCAAGGGACATCCGCCAGTCGTTGCTGGGTGCGGTTGTCCAGGTCAGAGGCATGCAGCCAGGAGAGTCTGCGCATTACTATACCTTGGGCCGCAGCTCGAGATGCCACATCACAGGTGTCATATATACCCCTGGACAGGAACTTTCTGCACACCTTCAGCTGCCTGACCACCTCCTGAAAAGGCCTGGACTGCTTCGGAGGGAGCTTATCGACCAGGTCCGCCAGTTGCTTCACATTGTTCCGCATGTGGATGCTCGTGTAGAGCTGGTACGACTGGATGCGGGTCATGAGCATGGAAGATTGGTAGGCCTTCCTCCCAAACGAGTCCAGAGTGCGAGACTCCCGCCCCGGGGGCGCCGAGGCGGTATCCCTCGAACTCCGTGCCCTCTTGAGAGCAGAGTCCACGACCGCCGAGTCATGAGGCAATTGGGGCCGCATTAACTCTGGGTCAGAGTGGATTCTGTATTGGGACTCCGCTTTCTTGGGAATGGTGGGGTTAGATAATGGCTTCTGCCAGTTCCGAAGCAGTGTCTCCTTGAGGACATTGTGCAACGGTACCGTGGAAGACTCTCTAGGTGGTGATGGATAGTCGAGGACCTCGAGCATCTCAGCCCTCGGCTCATCCACAGAGACCACGGGGAAGGGAATGCATATAGACATATCCCTGACAAAGGAGGCAAAGGAGAGGCTCTCAGGGGGCGAGAGCTTCCTCTCCGGTGAAGGAGTGGGGTCGGAGGGAAGGCCCTCAGACTCCTCTGAGGAGAAATATCTGGGGTCCTCCTCCTCCCCCCACGAGGCCTCTTCCTCGGTATCGGACATGAGCTCTTGCAGCTCAGACCTGAACCGGGCCCGTCTCGACTGCGAGGAACCACGTCCTCGATGGTGGCGTCGAGCGGTGGACTCCCACGCTGGCGGGGATGAAGCTCCCTCCATCGACGTTGACGGGGATTTCACCTGCGTGGCGGTTGACACCGGTACCGCAAGCGGCGTCAGTGTCGGAGGCCTCGGCATCGCGCTGGAGCACGCCGGCGCCTCCATCAACGGAGCTGGGGGCGCAAGCACCCCCGGAGCCGGCAAGGCCTGGCGCATCAGCCCTTCCAGAATCCCTGGAAGGATGGCTCGGAGGCACTCGTCGAGGCCCGCTGTCGGGAAAGGCAGGGGGGCTGGAGTGGGTGCCGGTGCCGGAAGCTGCTCGGGTCCAGGAGACGGTACCGAAGCACCCATGGACTGACGCAGCGACATCTCTTCGACCGAGGGGGAACGCTCCTCTTGGCACTCCCGTTTCCTCGGTGTCGATCCATCTCTGGAGGCGCCGGAACTAGCAGTCCCGTGAGCCGTGGGCGACCGATGCCGATGTTTCTTTGTTTTCTTTCGGTGCCCATCATCGACGCTCGGTGGCAGAGATGAAGAGGAGGTAGAACCCCCCGGCCCACCCCCGCCGTCGCCGGAGGTCTGGTGGGCCAACGGTACCTGTGCTCCTGGGGTCGATGCCATTGTCGGTGTCGATTTCTTCGACATCGGTACCGGTACCGAAGACCCGGCCGTCGACACCGATGCCGTCGACGTCGAAGGGCCGGCGCAAGTTCCAAAAAGTTGGTCCCGACGAACTTGCCTCGCCACCTGTGTCCGCTTTCGCAATCCGAGACACAAGGTGCACGTCTTGGTATTATGCTCCGGGCCAAGGCACTGGAGGCACCAAGCGTGAGTATCGGTCTGCGAGATGTGCTGGCCGCACCGACCACACTTCTTGAATCCACTCCGGACCTTCAAGGACATCGACGGAAAAATCGCGTTGGCGAAGTCAAAGTCGTTGATGGTGGCGGTGAAAAGCACACCCGAAAAAGAAACGACCGAGCGGCCACAAGGCCGCAACGAAGCGCCCCCGCGCTAAGACGATGAGGGGACAAACAAAACTTTTTTTTTTGAAATAAAGAAAAGAAAAGAAGCGCGAATGCGCACAAAAGAGAAAATTCGCGGCTAGGCCACGATCCGGTTTCCGGGGCTGACCAAGAGAGAGACGGTAACACGTCTCTCCTCAGCACGGAATCGAAAAAAACTGAGCGGGAACGGTCGCGCACGGGTGGGAAGACGGTCGCGCATGCGCGGTGGGCGTGCCCTGCGTGCAGGACCACCCGCGAAGTTTTTGTTCCGGTTGGTGGGGGCTGCCGTGGACGTCAACCCAGTCGTGAGAACAAGCAGCCTGCTTGTCCTCGGAGAATAGATGGACCACTGATCTGACCCAATATGGCTACTCTTATGTTCTTATGATAGATCTTTCTTGGGAGGAGGATATGAGATTGAAACAAACCCCTAAAATGATTTACCAAGTTCCAACTAGCTTGCTTGGTTGCTCCCTTGGGGGTATGCAAATAAAACCTTGTCGAACCACTAAGAACCAATGTATTCTTTAATAATGTATGCGTTATAACAGAACATCAGTTTGCTGCACCAGAAACTCTCCAACAAAGTCCTTCACTGTTTCTCCCATCCTAGCCTCCCCACCTTCTACAAACCCCTACAAATGAACTATCCCACTCTACTCAATAATTATTAACAGAAGGGGAAGGTTAAATGCCATAATAAAATGTCGCTCATAAAAAGAAACAGAACTGATCAAAATTGTTAGAAAAGAGGGGAATGAGATGTCCAGGTAGGCACGAGACAGGGATGCCCTCTTTCCCCTTTGCTATTTTTGCTGTATTTGGAACCATTACTGCGCACTATGGTGGCAGATCCGGATATTTACGGAGTGCTGCTTCCAGCCTAGTTTTTAACTCTAACACACCCTCAGAGCTCACTGCCTTGATTATTGTCAGTCATTGATGAGTTCGGGTTTTTCTCAGGCTTTGTACTCAATTTACAGAAGTCCATAAATCGGGAGGGAATATTTCCATTACAATGGGCCTTGCACAGGATAACTTACCTGGGTGTCAAAATCCCAGTGGACTTATCCACATTCTATTCAATAAATATGGAATTTTTAAAAAATCGAGTGGTGACGGCCCTACAGGTTGGCAATCTTTACCTATTTTCCTACTTGGACGGGTGGCACTATATAACATGGTTCTGTTTCCGACTTGGATATATGCTTTTCAAACATTACCCCTGTTTTTACAATATAAAGACAAGAGATGGCTGCAGAGACCGCTAAACAAATTTCTTTAGCAGGGGAAAAGGGTCTGCATGTCCATCTCGAGGGCATCGCTACCACGAGACAAGGGGGGCTTGGGACTGTTAGATATTCGCCTCTTTTCAGTGGCTGGCTGTATGCGCCATCTCTCGGACTGGTTTCACAATTCCCAATATTTTTCTAACACCCCCTCAGAGACCCGCTGGTTTGAACCTCTACACTTTGCCTATTGGCTCCAAGCCCCAGCGGGCCAAGCAGCGAACTTGGATCCAGTTTCTCCCATTTTCCGACCTCTGTGCCAGACGTGGCGCTGGTTATGTAAATTTTTTTCTCTGAGCAATTCAGTTTCTCCCTTATTACCCACAAGAGGGAACCCCTCCTTCCCAGTGGGCAGCACTTCGAAGGTTTTTCAGCGATGGGCATCTCGGGGAATTCAATACCTGTATAATGTGGTATCAGAACAGGGAACAATAAAAGCCTTTTCAGACCTTTGTGGGAAGTATAAACTGGACAAGCAAGATATCTTTGCCTATATGCAGCTAAGACATTATGTTCAATCTTTGCCAATAAGCTCACTGGCAATAGAAACCTGGGACTGTTATAACTCTATGCTTGGGCTTGATGCGCAATCACGTATCCCTTTTAAATTCTTCCACTCACACCTCAGAGACTCTACAAAGCAACATGACTACGAGAGGGTGACCCAGCAATGGAATACAGACTTAGGCATTCACCTTACCCAGGAACAAACATGAACCAGCCTTATGAAGATATACCAGCTGACAGAGAATGCCAGCTGGTGGGAGTTACAATTTAAGTTTACCTTCAGACTTTATATTTCTCCTCGCAGAGCATTTTGGTCTATCCAATGAAGCTCTGATAATTGCCCCAAATGTGATGGTGGAGGAGCCCACTTGGGACACATGTTCTGGACATGCCCCCCAGTGAATGCGTTTTGGAAAGACTTGGCTTTACATGTTTCAAGGCTATGGAAGGTCACTTGGCATCACTCCCCGAAACATTCAACTGGTTCAGATTTCCAGGAAGGTCACCAGCACGCCTGAAGGCCTTTTTAAAGCAATCAATCCTTATGGCAAAAAAAGCGATTCTACAGCTCTGGCTTAGTCTGGAAGCACCAACGGTGGCTCAGTGGTGCTCACTGATGATCCACATGTGTTCAATGGAACGCAGGAGCAATCCGGACTTATCTTAAAAAAAGGGGGACTTGTGCTATAGAAATGCTAAATAGTAGTAGTAGTAGTAGTAGTATTGCAAGACATGGACTCCATTTTGGGACTCTCTCACCCCAACAGCACGTAGTCGCATACTGAATTCCTGAAGGGGGTGGGGATTGAAGAGGACGGCTATCATACCATGTGTTAGTCAAGTAAGAGAACTGTTACATTGTATCACTGATAAAACCATTTATTGTAAGAAGCTATTTGTAACTAGACAAAAATGTTAATAAACAAGATTTGAAAAAAAATAAAAGAGGGGAATTAAAGAGAAGGGGGCAGGAAAGGAAAGTCAGTAAAACAGAGAAATGAGAAAGAATGGCAGTGAAAAACAGGGACAAATGGGAAAAGGTTTGGTCTAATCTCTATGCCCTTTTTAAAAAAGCAAACATCCTTTAATTGATTATTTGCGCCTTTTTACCCCATTAATCCCCTATTCCACCCCCATCCTATATTGCAGTTCTCAGGACAGAAAGATCAATCTGTAATGTTAGTGTTTCAAAATTACAAGCTTCACTTGTGTAGAGAGGCAGAGAGCTGGTTCTGCAGGCGATTCCCATTATTGCTCCCCTAGCTGGGAGGGAATGGAGAAGAGAGAGGAACTCTGATAAGCAGATGATGCCATCTGCAGCTCATATTAACTTGGGGAACCTCTCCAGCTTTGCTTTTGTCTGGGTATTAAACCTCAAAGATTGCACTTGCCTACCTGGCTCCTGCTTGCCTGAAGATACAAAGAACAGCAGGGGAGAGAACTCTTGAGTCATCCCCTCTGTGGAGGCTTGCATCCATAAATGCACCCTGAAAAATATCTCAGGTGCCTGGATTGAGCCTATAGTAAAGGCTGGTGCTTCGGCCTAGCTATTCTGAAATAAGCTCTGCTGTCAACCCAAACACTTGACCTCTGACACCAGCTCCTTCCGTACTATTGAAAAAAATAGGAAAACATCACTCCTTTTGGTGCAAGTACAAACTCCCACCTATTTTTGTTAACCCGTATTGTAGCCTGGAACAAATGCTGCAGAGTGTAAAGCTCTGCTAATGCTTCCTCATAACAATTTCCCATCCAATTAGTTAAACCCTTTCCAAGGTAAAAGGAGAAAACAGTGGTGAACAAGGGATGGGCAGCGAAGGGGTGGGAGAGAAGAACTCAGACTCCTCTGAGTATCACCCCTGCTCCAGGCACAATTCAATAGCTTTATGCCTTTTTTTTTTGTAATGGAACTTAAAACCTCAAGTTGGGTACACCTCTGCTCAACTGACACCCGTATCTCCAGCTGGGTCAGGAGCTGCCTTAGACAAACAGTCCAGGAGCAGCACAGATCAACTATCACTATCTGCTGGAGAGGCACAGTGCTTATCAACAATGTCTTCAGAGACAGCCGAAACTCTCCTTTCAGGCACTGCTGTCAGAATAGAGAAGGCATAAGAGGAAATAGAGAGTCTCGGGGGGGGGGGGGGGGGGGGGGGGGGAGTAGAGAGTGAATAATGGAGTGCCACAGAGATCTGTACTGGAGCTGGTGCTATTTAACATATTTATAAATGATCTGGAAATCGGAATGACAAGAGAGGTGATTAAATTTGCAGATGACACAAAGCTATTCAAAGTTCTAAAACCGCAGCCGGATTGTGAAAAATTGCAGGAAGAACTTAGGAAACTGGAAGACTGGGAATCCAAATGGCAGATGAAATTTAATGTAGACAAATGCAAAGTGATGCATATTGAGAAGAATAATCCGAATCGCAGTTATCGGATGCTAGGGTCCACTTTAGGAGTCAGCACTCAAGAAAAAGACAGTATAGAAGTGGGTTGGCAAGTCTGTAAGGTGGCATCCTTTAATTTTCTTACTTGGGCAGCGACCAATAGGCCTTACGTCAGATCAGTGGCTTCTGTTGAGAGGATCCCTGCATGCAGCTCGTTTGAACTTAGCACAACACTGGAAGTCACCATCGGTACCCTCAATGGTGAGGTGGAACACCAAGGTGCGATACATATGTGAAATGGAGAGACTGACTGCTGAGAGAGCCAAAACTTTGCCTACATGGGAAAGGGTATGGGAACCCTTTCTAAAAAAATGTTCCGATTAACTAGTTTGAGTTCAGAGCACTCAGGAAGGTGGGGGGAGGGGAGGGGGAGTAGAATAGGGGAAGTTACAAGTATTAAAACTTAAAAAACTTGAAGTAGAATTGGTGTTTATTCTAACATTGTTAACAAATGGATGGTATTACTGTTACACACTCATGGAAAGGTTGCGTAGAAGTGTGCCATTGTATATTGTTTTGCATTGAGTGGTTATTGTATTGATTTTGCAATGTTCAATAAAGACTTCTATAAAATCAAAAAAAAGAAAAAGACAGTATATGCTGAAATCTTTTGCC
Source organism: Microcaecilia unicolor (assembly GCF_901765095.1). NCBI lineage: Eukaryota > Metazoa > Chordata > Amphibia > Gymnophiona > Siphonopidae > Microcaecilia > Microcaecilia unicolor. The sequence continues at coordinate 378,876,555 of NC_044033.1, forward strand.
CAGTGTGCAGCAATGGCCAAAAAAGCAAACAGGATGCTAGGAATTATTAGGAGAGGGATGGAAAATATACATAGAAACATAGTACAGTGGTGGAAATAAGTATTTGATCCCTTGCTGATTTTGTAAGTTTGCCCACTGACAAAGACATGAGCAGCCCATAATTGAAGGGTAGGTTATTGGTAACAGTGAGAGATAGCACATCACAAATTAAATCCGGAAAATCACATTGTGGAAAGTATATGAATTTATTTGCATTCTGCAGAGGGAAATAAGTATTTGATCCCCCACCAACCAGTAAGAGATCTGGCCCCTACAGACCAGGTAGATGCTCCAAATCAACTCGTTACCTGCATGACAGACAGCTGTCGGCAATGGTCACCTGTATGAAAGACACCTGTCCACAGACTCAGTGAATCAGTCAGACTCTAACCTCTACAAAATGGCCAAGAGCAAGGAGCTGTCTAAGGATGTCAGGGACAAGATCATACACCTGCACAAGGCTGGAATGGGCTACAAAACCATCAGTAAGACGCTGGGCGAGAAGGAGACAACTGTTGGTGCCATAGTAAGAAAATGGAAGAAGTACAAAATGACTGTCAATCGACAAAGATCTGGGGCTCCACGCAAAATCTCACCTCGTGGGGTATCCTTGATCATGAGGAAGGTTAGAAATCAGCCTACAACTACAAGGGGGGAACTTGTCAATGATCTCAAGGCAGCTGGGACCACTGTCACCACGAAAACCATTGGTAACACATTACGACATAACGGATTGCAATCCTGCAGTGCCCGCAAGGTCCCCCTGCTCCGGAAGGCACATGTGACGGCCCGTCTGAAGTTTGCCAGTGAACACCTGGATGATGCCGAGAGTGATTGGGAGAAGGTGCTGTGGTCAGATGAGACAAAAATTGAGCTCTTTGGCATGAACTCAACTCGCCGTGTTTGGAGGAAGAGAAATGCTGCCTATGACCCAAAGAACACCGTCCCCACTGTCAAGCATGGAGGTGGAAATGTTATGTTTTGGGGGTGTTTCTCTGCTAAGGGCACAGGACTACTTCACCGCATCAATGGGAGAATGGATGGGGCCATGTACTGTACAATTCTGAGTGACAACCTCCTTCCCTCCGCCAGGGCCTTAAAAATGGGTCGTGGCTGGGTCTTCCAGCACGACAATGACCCAAAACATACAGCCAAGGCAACAAAGGAGTGGCTCAGGAAGAAGCACATTAGGGTCATGGAGTGGCCTAGCCAGTCACCAGACCTTAATCCCATTGAAAACTTATGGAGGGAGCTGAAGCTGCGAGTTGCCAAGCGACAGCCCAGAACTCTTAATGATTTAGAGATGATCTGCAAAGAGGAGTGGACCAAAATTCCTCCTGACATGTGTGCAAACCTCATCATCAACTACAGAAGACGTCTGACCGCTGTGCTTGCCAACAAGGGTTTTGCCACCAAGTATTAGGTCTTGTTTGCCAGAGGGATTAAATACTTATTTCCCTCTGCAGAATGCAAATAAATTCATATACTTTCCACAATGTGATTTTCCGGATTTAATTTGTGATGTGCTATCTCTCACTGTTACCAATAACCTACCCTTCAATTATGGGCTGCTCATGTCTTTGTCAGTGGGCAAACTTGAGTTACTGTCAAATCTCACTCCAGCCTATCCTAATCCGTCTTGTCATTTGCGGGACACAAACTGTAAAAGTCAGTCCGGCACTGTCCTCACATTCCAAATAATTGGAGTTTCTGTAAAAGCTCTCTCCAGCCCATCCTAAACTGGATCACTATTGGGTGAATTTTTGAAAGAGAAGGGTGCCCATCTTCCGACACAAATCGGGAGATGGGCGTCCTTCTCGCAAGGTCGCCCAAATCGGCATAATCGAAAGCCAATTTTGGGTGCCCTCAACTGCTTTCCTTCGCAGGGACGACCAAAGTTCATGGGGGCGTGTCAGCAGTGTAGCGAAAGCGGGACTGGGGCGTGCTTAAGAGATGGGCGTCCTCGGCCAATAATGGAAAAAAGAAGGGCATCCCTGATGAATACTTGGGCGGCTTTACTTGGTTCATTTTTTTTTCACGACCAATCATCAAAAAGGTGCCCAAACTGACCAGATGACCACCGGAGGGAATCAGGGATCACCTCCCCTTACTCCCCCAGAGGTTACTAACCCCCTTCCACCTTCAAAACAAATCTTTAAACATACTTTTTTGCCAACCTCTATGCCAGCCTCAAATGCCATACTCAGGTCCATTGCAGCAGTATGCAGGTACCTGGAGCAGTTGTAGTGGGTGTAGTGTACTTCAGGCAGGCAGACCCAGGCCCATCCCCCCCTACCTGTTACACTTGTGGTGGTAAATGTGAGCCCTCCAAAACCCACAGTACCCACATGTAGGTGCCCCCTTTCATCCCTAAGGGCTATGGTAGTGGTGTACAGATGTGGGTTTTGGGGGGGACGGGGGTTGGGGGCTCAGCATCCAAGGTAAGGGAGCTATGCACCTGGGACCTTTTTCTGAAGTCCACTGCAGTGCCCCTTATGGAGCCCGATTGGTATCCTGGCATGTCAGGGGATCCAGTGCACTATGAATGCTGGCTCCTCCCACGACCAAATGGCTTGGATTTGGTCATTTTTGAGATGAGCGTCCTCGGTTTCCATTATCGCCGAAAACCGGGGACGACCATCTCTAAAATGACCTAAGGATGACCATCTCTAAGATCGACCTAAATTTCATGATTTGGACGTCCTCAACTGTATTATTGAAACAAAAGATGGACGCACATCTTGTTTTGATAATACGGGTTGCCCCGCTCCTTTACGGGGCCGTCCTGCGAGGATGCCCTCATGAAAACTTGGGCGCCCCGTTCGATTATGGTCTATATGTGGGACTCAGACCATACAAGCCAGCCCAGCACCAAAAAAATAAGACCATAAATGTTATAATGCCTCTGAGCCACCTTGAGCACTGTGTTCAATTCTGGACGCCTTATCTCAAAAAAGATACAGTGGAATTAGAAAAGGCTTTAAAAAAAAAAGCTACCAAAATGATAGAGGGGATGGAACTGTTCCCATATGAGAAAAGGCTAAAGAGGTTAGGGCTCTTCAGCTTGGAAAAGAGATGGCTGAGGGAGGATATGATTGAGGTCTACAAAATCCTGAGTGGTGTGGAGCAGGTGGAGGTGAATCGATTTTTCACTCATTCAAAAAATACAAAGACAAGTGGACACTCAATGAAATTGCATGGAAATACTTTTAAAACAAATAGGAGGAAATATTTGTTCAATCAAAGAATAGTTAAGCTCTGGAACTCATTGCCAGAGGATGTGACAATGGCAATTAGTGCATCTGGGTTTAAAAAAAGGTTTGGACAAGTTCCTGGATTAAAGGTCCATAGTCTGCCCTGGGATTGGTAGCATGGAATGGTGCGACTAATTGGGTTCCTGCCAAGTACTTGTGACCTGAATTGGTCTGCTGGAAGCAGGGTACTGGGCTAGATGGACCATAGGTCTGACCCAGTATGGCTATTCTTATATTCTTATTAGGGGTAGGGAGGGGCTCAGCATCTCCAAGTATACCCCCAAAGAACCAATTATACTGCAATTTCAACTGCCCTTCTCCACAGAAGTTCACTGATCCTGTCCCCTAACTTCTGATAAACTAGTCACCAATTAATTCAGATGTTAAAAGTCAAATCCAAACCAAGAGTTGCACAGTGACCATCTACTACCTGCTGGAGATACTGCTGTGCATGAAAAGGAATGGTATGATATCCTGTAAATTTCTTCAGCCAAGCTCATTGCCCATCTTTTCACAGCCATGGCATCTCCCCCTTAACCCCACATTTAGTGACATGATCACCTTAGCTCTTCACCCCCTGCATTTTTTTATTCACTAGATTGTGCACCTATCCCTTTCAATGAAACAAGAAAATAAGTTGTGATAGTTTATGCTGACACAAAAGAAAAGAATCTGACATAAAGCTCTCACTAAAGCTAGCTTCAGAAGAACAAGCCAACTTTTTACTCCTCCTCCTCAGATCAGTATTAGAAAATCGTGTGCTTAGCCTTCAGATCTTCTACACACTTCTTTGCATCTGTGTTTAATAACAAATACTTTCATTACCACTGGATTTAAATAAACAGTACTTGTGCACAGTTATCTTGTGTACAAATCTCCTTAGTGCTTACGGTGGCCATAAATGTGAAGAAAACAGTATACTAAGCTGTGTGTATTAAGATTCCCACAGTTTATTAGATTGACCTATGAAGATAGAACAGATATCACAGTCAATGCTCTTTCTAGCAGACTGGCCCAGATTTGGGCATAGACAACTTTTTTCAGCACCAAATTTTGAAAAGCACCAGAGTGCCACTGCTGCTGCTATGCCTTAATCCAGTTCTGCAGTACCACAGTGCTGGACAGCAGCCACCCTGATGTTGACAAGTCCTGTGGTGTCCCACCCTTCACACTGTTTCCATAGTGACAAGCACATACAAAAGGATTGACCAGAACTCAACAAGGCTTGTTAGCACTGGAGCGCTATTAGTACCATGCTAAGCTTAAACACAATTATTGCTGCTGTAGGGCTTGCCTCTCTCCAACACAATGCATGGTGCCATAATCCACTCCATTCCCAAATTAACCCCCCAAATAATTTTTTTCAAATAGTTTCAAAATACTAGGCCACCTAAAGAGGTTCCCAGGGACTTAAACCTAGTATTAGAATCCCTCAAAAATTAACTCCTTAAATGCCAGCCCAACAGGACCAAAAAAATACATTTAAAAAATAAACAATTTCTTGGGCCACTAGACCCCTTACCTGGTCCTCAGAAGGGTCCTAGCTCAACCTCTACCAGCAGTCCGGGTCCTGGAGGTCTCTCAGCGACCAACCACTGCGAATTACCGCGGTAGCCACAGAACTCCTGCTGGGGCACCCCAAAATTCGAGGCCTTGGCTTCATTTCGGGCCTAGTGCCAGTCCTGGACTACTGCGCATGCATGAGAAAGCGCAAATGCACAGTGCCTCCAACAGAGGCCGATACCGGCCATTCTGTAAAGCGCACCCAACCTGGAAATAGCGGTCCTTGGTCAGAAAGCACGGCTGTGCTCCGGAGGCCCAGGACTGCCTCCGGAGCCACCTCACTGGCCACCAATTACCCCGTCTGGGCCAGGATCCCCCCCACCAGAATGGACCAGGATCACCCGGAACCCAGGTAACAAACAAAAAATAAATAAATAAAAATAAATAAACCCACCAGGTTAATTACTTCCCATAGACCTGCTGAAAATTTCTATAAATTTAAACTCTTTGTAATTTTCCTAACATATCATTTCAGTATATCAAACACCTTTTTCTACTGCTCACCTTCTCACAGGTACTGATGTTAAAACTCTTTGCTTTCCTTTCATTTGTGTTTTTTAAAAATATAATTGTTATGCTAAATAGTAGTAGTAGTAGTATTTAATGTGCAGTAGGAGCACTGATGGCTCTCTACTCTCTGTCAGACAACAGCAGCTGTTTGTCTCTCACAGGCTGCTGTTGCTTAGCAACCTCAGGCCCAGCCCACAGCCTTCTACTCCTCAGCACATGTTCCCTGCTGCAGTCATGTGGCCTCTATTTCCAAAGTTCAGAAATCTGACAGCCCCCCCCCCCTCCATTTTTCTAATTTTACAACCCTTTAACTGAGGTCCCAATATCTGGACCCAGCCACCGCCACCTTGCCCTAACTGTGTATGATCATGCCTGAGGTTACCATATGGCTCCAGAAAAAGGAGGACAGATTGAGCCAGACTGGGTTTTACTTCCATTGCTTTCAATGGAAGCAAAACCTGGACTGGATCAATGTGTCCTCCTTTTTCTGGAGCCATAGGGTAACCCTGATCATGCCTGATCTTTAAGCTGCGGTAAAAAGGGCCCTGTGCTAGCAGTGGGGGCTGTTTTTAGCATGCACTGCAGCCCTTTTTATTGCAGCGGGTAAAAAAGGGCTGAAAATAGCCATGGCTATGCAGTAAGATTGCTGTTACCGTTGGGTCATACCAGGGGGCACACTTACCCACTGAGGTGGTGGTAATGGCTCCCATGCTAACCCGGCAGTAACCGGGTGGCACATGGCTCTGCCCAATTACTGCTGGGTTTGCGCCACGCTAAAAAATACAGCCCTAAGTAGCTTCCTCATCTCAGAAGGCCCTGCAAGCTCTACTACTACCTGTGGCCGAATACCTTAAGCCTGCAGTTCACCTCTGAGCTTGGAGACAAGCTAACCTCGCCTCCAAAGTCCTAGACCATGGAGAGGAAAGAAAACTAAAAGGATTTTAGGACCCAGTAACCAGACAGATGGTAAGTACAAGTTACTAGTGGTTTATTTAAACTCAATTTGGGGTATGGAAAATGTGATGTTCTTAACACATTAGGTTCTTTTGTAACATAAAAAAACATTTAAACATAAACTAATAACAGAAATTTTCCTAACAGGTGCAGTAGTAGAACAACAACAACAGCAACAACAACAACAACAGTGAAACCAACAGATTAAGTATTAACCCAAGTATCTTATTTGTTCTCCCTCAATCTATAAATTTCCTTTATAGTGTGTGTCTCAAGAATCAATTATTTTGAATTACTTTGTCTTTTAGGTGTGAACACCCAGATTCAGTGTCTACAACAGGTAAATCAGATTAAACTGTGACCTTTCAGTGTCCTTTTTGCATAGGAGTGAAGACTTATCTTTGGCCTTTTTTGGAGATTCTTCTTTCTTCTCCTTGCTTATATGTTGGAGCTCAGGATCTTCTCTTTCAGTACAGGAACCTACTGCCTCACCCTTTAAATGAAATCAACAAAAAATACCTTCCTTCCTGACTAACAGCAAGAACACTACTAGCTGGGATTCAGGGATAACTGTGGCTTGCTAACTAACAAAATAATAATTGTATATCCTTAAATAGTTTCTCTGTTCTTGTACTGAGTTCCCTAACTAAGGAAGGGCACTCTTCATTGGATCTTGTAGTCACACTGCCCACAGCAACTTGGTCTCTCCAAACTCATACAATCTTCCACACTCATGCACCGGCAGACCATGCAGAACACACATACTGCAAGCCCAATCTTAAGCTTGACCAGTTTTCCTAGTGGCTTAATTGGGAATAATCCACTTGCATAAACCTGTTTTACACAACCTTGCACAGGGTCTCTCCACCACAGTCTTAACTGCAAAACTTTTAAACAGTACACAAACAAAAAAACAGTTTAGTTCTTTCTTTCTCTTGTTCAAATCCAACACCTTTCACCTTCAGCACACTTCAACTGCTGTCAGACCTGTGAGTTCTTGTACCAAGTAGAGCGCTCCCAAGCCCAGTACTCGGACCAGGTTCTGCTTGGCGGCCGGACAACCCCGGGTTTCACCTGCGCTGACTGTTGCTCCCCAGAGGTTGAGCTCCTAGGTGCGGGCGGCCTGCAGGGCTTACGAGATGGAGCAGGAAGCGGGGTGATGAACGTGACGGCCAGACAGGCAGCAGGGAAGAGAGTGATCCAGGTACAGGCAGAGTCAGTAGGCAGGCAGCAGACACAAGAGTAATCTAGGTACAGGCAAGGTCAGTAGGCAGGCAGCAGACACAAGAGTAATCCAGGTACAGGCAAGGTCAGTAGGCAGGCAGCAGACACAAGAGTAATCCAGGTACAGGTAGAGTCAGTAGGCAAGCAGCAGACACGAGAGTAATCCAGGTACAGGCAAGGTCAGTAGGCAGGCAGCAGACACAAGAGTAATCCAGGTACAGGCAGAGTCAGCAACGAAGAACAAAGTAGAGGAGAAGCACACTACTGTGCAAGTAACACCTACCAAAGTAGAAGCCGAAGCAAGGAGTCTAGGGAGAGCTCAGCTGATAAAGTGCTTGCGTCTGACATCAGCAGGGAGAAGGGGCACAGCCATAGGACAAGAGCAGGGGAAGAAGGAACTGGAAGACCAATAGGAGTGAAGCAAGGGAAGCCAGGCAGAAGAAGAGCAGACCCAGGTGGGTGGAAGCAAAGCAATCAAGGCACCTGGAAGCCAGGCAGAGAGAGAACAGAGCCAGGTGCATGGAAGCAAAGCAATCAAGGAGCCTGCAGCCACAGAAGTACACACACATGGCTCAGGGCTGTGCCAGTCAAGTATACGTGTCGATGGGACCCTGCGCAGCCCGAGGACACCGCTTGCGTTGAGGTAGGGGACATGATACCTGCATTCAGTGTTTCAGCACTAAACACTAGCAGAGAAATTCCCTTTCAGACACTTAAACAGCGCACAAAAAACCCATCAGTTTTAGAACTTTCTTTCTCTGCTCAAATCCAACACTTTTCTCCTTCAGCTCACTTCACCTGCACTCAAGGATTCAAAGCTCAAAGACAAACTTACTTTCACATACTTTTCTGCCTAGAAATCCTGTCATGCACTCAGAGCTCTCCCAAACACATCTTTCCTCTTCAGTGTCTTCAGCCCCTCCTCCACTTCCTGGTAAGTTGTTGCCAAGGGACACTGGGTCTCTGAGTCACCAGCTGACCTCTGCTGGCCAATAAGGTGTCAGAACACAGGGTGTTTGCCTCATGGACACTAATTAACATTTTTTCACAATCTCCATTTTGGAAAATAACTTTCCATAGGAAATAATAGAAATGTTATATTTTTAGACAAAAACCCATAAAATTTCTGTTCAATCAGATCAAAATATCTTACAATCGTTGGTGCCATCAAACTATACATACAGTGTATTTTTTTATATGTTTAAACACACATTTAAATATATTTACAGACTTTTATCATAAATCTGTCAAAACTCAAATTAAATGCTGCATCACCCCACTCAAAAAACCCCCCAAATCCAACACTCAGAGCATTGGGGCAAGCCACAGACAGCGCACTTCTGTGCAGGAAGTCCAGAACCGCTTCTGGAGTCACAGCACTGGCCACCAACAATCTGGGAGCCCAGAGCCTCCGCCGGACCCCAGGTAAAAATAAAAAAATAAATATAACCTACTGGGTTACACCTATTTTCCCCAGCAAGAGAAATGGCGCACACTGGGGCTGCAACTACCTCCTGCGTCCATGTTGGGCCGGCGGTAGCTCCAGATTAGTGTGTGGTAAGCCCGCATTGGGCTTTCTGCCGCTTTGTAAAAAGGCCCTTAACAGAGGCCATACACTACATCACACCATGGAACAGGCCTACCAGCATTGCCTTACGTGTCAAATTGCTCCTGACCTTGCCCAGGAAGCCTACCCTAGGTTTCTGGTCTCTGTTGTGGAATCAAAATGGTCTTGTAATGGAGAAAGCATAGAATTTCACTAGTTTGTCAGACTCCCTCAGTCAAGTGTCCTCACCTAAAGAGGTAGGGAAAAGTGTTTTGAGCCACAATCCATACCACTAAATATTTGGAGGTCAGACTCTGAAGGAACAAGATCTTGTCTTGCCTAAGAGAGTGGCAGCCGATGGATAGTTTAAACTGATGATAATAAGTGGACACAGTTTTAAAAAATCTTGAATTGTTCAGCTATTTTAGCAATTTTGAGATCTTGGGATTTGAGGTTTTTTTATCCACGGTTAGGTGCATTCTAGTGATACATAATTTTGTTTTATGATATCCCAGTCCCAGTCATTTGGTAAACAGGATTGTTGCTTACATGATTTGTCTTATACAATGTGATGATGTGTTTAAGTTTGACTGTTTTGTGACCTTCATTTAGAGCCTCTTTTATTTAGCGCATTTCTATCCCACATTTTCCCACAAGCGCAGGCACAATGTGGCTTACAGTAGTTCAGGAAACATTACAGTAAAAGAAAGGTAAAACATAGGATGACAGAATTTACAGAAAAGACATGGAAAGGGTAAACTGTTCAACAAGTGCCATTGGGTCAGAGTCCCTCTTCAACCAACAACAGGAGAGTCAAATGGTGGGGTTCGGTAGGGAATAGGCTTTTGCAAATAAGAATGTCTTTAAGAACTTTTTGAATAACTGATGGTCAGATATCCCTTTTAATTGCTTCGGCAGTTCATTCCAAGTCTTTGCACTGGTATACGGGAAAGTCGAAGCAAACTTATGCTTGTATCTGACTTTCCTACTGCTGGGATAGTGCAGACAGAGAAAGTTGCGCGATGACGACAAAGCATTTCTTGGGGGTAGATCGATTAAGTCGAGCATGTACTCTGGGGCCTCTCCGAATATGATCTTGTGCGTTAAAGAGCAGACTTTGAAGATGATGCGATCTTTGACAGGGAGCCAGTGCAGATCGAAACACAATGGTTGTGCATGGGCAAAGCGTGATTTGCCTAGTATTAATCTAGCAGCCGTGTTCTGGGCTGTCTGGAGCTTTCTTAGTAAATAATCATGACAGCCAGCGTATATCCCGCTAAAGTAGTCCAGGTGAGAAAGGACCAGCCAGTGAACGAGAGTACGGAAGAGATCTCTAGGCAGGCAATTTCTGATACGCTTCAGCCGCCACATTGCAAAAAACATTCTCTTCACAACAACCTTCACTTGATTGTCCATAAGCAGGTGGTTGTCTAGCTCGACCCCAAGGATTTTCAGGCTTTTTAAGATGGGAAGCTTCAAGGCATTGACATCAAGTGAGGTAGGAATGACTATTGTGCTGAGATGAAAGCAGAAGACAATGTGTTTTGTCGTCATTTATCTTAAATTGAAATACATTTGCCCAAGAGGTTATGATGGAAAAGCTAGCCTCAATTTTCTCATAGATCTCTGTCAGAGTAGAGTTGAAAGGGATGCAAATGGTTATGTCATCCGCATAAATAAATGGGTTGAGATCCTGTTTGGCAAGCGCTTTCGCCAGAGGGGTCAACATCAGATTGAAGAGGGTTGGAGAGAGAGGAGATCCTTGGGGTACTCCACAATGAGACTCCCAAGGTGCAGAAATAGTGGAGTTAGCTTTAACTTGGTACGTTCTTGAAGTCAGAAAACCCTTGAACCTCTTTTATCAAGCAGCGCTAACAGTTTCTGTGCAACAGTGCTGATGGAGCCCATTCAAAGTGAATGGGCTTTGTCTGCTTTACTGCACCGGGAGCCAGTAGAGTGTGGATTTCTTTTTGTTTGCCATTTAGGCAATATTTTTCAAAACTGCTTGAGCAGATATAAAGTCAATAGATACTCTGCACCAGTTCTCAAAGTGAGAAGAGATTTCCTTTGAAAATTGCTCAGGAAAAAAGTGCCTACAGTGATTTGCATCTGCTTTTTTTGTGGGTATTTTTTCTATAAAAAATAATAAACACAATTTTGAAAATGCAAACCTCATGCATCATTGACGAAACAGGTGGCACATTATAGACTAACCAGTTTATTGAGGCATGAGCCTTCAAGGCCAGAGTCCACTTCGTCAGATGCATAGTGATTAGGCGATTGACTAGTTTTCTGGAGAGGGTGTAGCACAATCTGTCTCCACAGTTTGTATATTATGTGGATTTTAGAAGATTATGAATCTTAAATTCTTTAGGGATCATATCTTCTTGTTTGCCCTTAGATAGGAAGGAGATGTCTGTCTGTATATTAGCAAGTTTCTTCATGAGGTTGATTCAGCTTCACTGGTTGCCCATCTAAGCCCAGATTGCCTTCAAAGTAGCTTGTATGATCTTTCAAATCTTATAAAGTTCTTCCCCAGAACATCTCTATCATTTAGCAGCTCTCCATTAGGGCCGGTGTTAGGGGAGGGCAAACAGGGCAATTACCCTGGGCCGCCATACCTACCTGAAGTTGAAAGAGGGACAATTTGCAGGCAAGCTTTGGGGGGCCCCCTCCCTAGCGTCTGCCCTAGGCCCCATCATGTCTAGCACCAGCCCTGATCTCCCTTTATTGGAATTCATATTTGCTTAGTTTTTCTTTCGTGAAGGGTATTCGTTATAAACTTGTTTGGGACAGTTCTTTTCAGGCATGTAGCAAATTAGACTGCAATCTTCATACTGCTCTTTTTGTAGGCACTTGGAATCTTTCCTTTTTAAAATATTATTTTAGGACAAAATCCTGAATATCATTTTTTGATAAGTTAATTATGGCAGATTTACTATTGTAAAATCTTTGTAATTTATACTGGCTTCTTAATATATAAGCCACCTTGAACCAAAGTGGGAAAAGGCGGATAGTAAATGTATAGATTAGATTAGATTAGTTTTCATCTTCATACAGCTAAATCCGGTGTCTTTCATGATAAAAAAAAAACTAACATGGATGCCCCTTTTAAAGATTTTTACATGCATCATTGCTTCCCATGACCTAACCCTACCCTCCACCTACCTTCTTTTTGCTGAGGGTAAGAATACTTGTGTTGCTGATCCCCATATGTACCTTACGCAAAGAGAATGGGCAGCTTTCAGACAGCCTATTTTTTTTTCAAGTAAATGACTTCTGTAATTGACCTCATATTTCCTGTTGTATAGTTTTTAAACAGTTTTAATGAATTCTACTCTCCATGTGAGAGAAGAAAGAATATAAATAAGGCTTGATTTAGATGGCATTCTTAAATCTTCACCCCTACATTTTCAGCAAAATTCTACCCATACAAAAAAAGCATATGCAAGTGATCGTGTGTGTTTTGTATCTGTGGCAAGTTCCAAAATGAAAGGATAGCCTATTTTCTCTTTGGGAATTGTACAGAGTCTGTAGATATGTACGCATAGACTTTGTTCTAAAGCAGACAGTTTGAAAAAGGCACCCTGTGGAATATTTGCCCTAACTTCAATAGGATGTCAGTATTTTCCAGCTAGCACAAACCCAGATGATTTTGAAACACGAGGTACCACATACATTGCATTTCAATATCAGCTTTTTATGTACTTTTGCTTATACAGTGTTAAACTATATAAAATTATCTCACTCACATACACAAGGAGTGACACAGGCAGCACATACTGCAGCAGGACGTTTATTCACTTCTACCCTAGCTAACATTTTATCCTCTCTCTGACTTCATGTGCAACTTTCTTTAAATTAGTCACCTTATTTTCTAACTCCTCTTACTCTCTTACCTATCTATATGTTTCTTCTTTGCTTATACTCTATGCTGTCTATTAAAATGTTCTATTACGCATTGTGTTGACATTGTAATGTAGCGTACTATCCTGCTTATTTTCGAAAGAGAAAAACGCCTATAGTGTGACCTAAATTGGGAGATAGACGTTTATCTCGCAAAGGCGCCCAAATCGGTATAATCGAAAGCCGATTTTGGGCGTTTCCAACTGCACTCCGTCGCAGAAACGAATAAAGTTGACGGGGGCGTGTCGGAGGCGGAACTGGGGATGTGGTTATCAGCCGAGGAGAGATGGGCGTCTTTAGCTGATAATCGAAAAAAAGGAGTTTTTACCGCGATTTTGGGTCACTTTTTTTGGACCCTTTTTTTTACGAACAAGTCCCAAAAAAGTGCTCCAACTGCCCAGATGACCACTGGAGGGAATCGGGGATGACCTCCCCGGACTCCCCCAGTGGTCACTAAACCCCTCCCACCAAAAAAACTCCACTTTACAAACTTTTTTTCCAGCCTGTATGCCAGCCTCAAATGCCGTACCCACCTCCATGACAGCAGAATGTGTTCGATCCTGTCACAGCCTTTCCCTGGGTCAGATGTGGCTCTCGGGTGCACTACAGGGTCACATCAGCATTGCATTGTGGTGGGTGTAGGGTATTGGGCTCCGTGATTTCATTAGCTTGTGTTACAGTCTCACGATGTTGGTAGTTGGTAGGCTCTTCTCCCATGGTGCTTTTCCCCCTGCCTACTGGGTCAGAGTGTGGCCTGTTGTGTTTCCTGTTGTAGTCCATGCGGTAGTGGCCATTTTTGTAAGCCAGTTTTAGTTCCCTTTCCTGTGGTAGCCACGTTACAGAACTTAGTTCTTACCTTGAATGTGGCTGAAAGAGGGCATTGTACAGCATTCTGCCAGCTCTGACCTACTGCTCATCTCAGTACCAGGGAGACTCGTTGCCAGTGGGGCACAACCTCTGATCTCCAGTTAACTGTGAGTAAACGTGCTTATTCCATTAAAGGATGTTTTCGGAGAGATTAGTCTTCAGGTGTCAACTGGTGTGCCAATGTTATACAGCAGCAACCAGTCCTAGAGGCCTGCGTGTATGCAGGTCCCTGGAGCACTTTTAGTGGTTACCGCACTGCACTTCAGCCAGGTGGACCCAGGCCCATCCCCCCTACCTGTAACACTTGTGCTGGTAAATGGGAGGCCTCCAAAACCCACTGTACCCACATGTAGGTGCCCCCTTCACCCCTAAGAGCTATGGTAGTGTTGTACATTTGTGGGTAGTGGGTTTTGGGGGAGGGGGGTTGGGAGCTCAGCACCCATGGTAAAAGAGCTATGCATGTGGGAGCTTTTTCTGAAGTCCACCGCACTGACCTAGGTGTCCTGGCATATCAGGGGGGCCAGTGTACTACCAATCCTGGCCCCTCCCATGACCAAATGGCTCGGATTAGGACGTTTTTGAGCTGGGCATTTTTAGTTTCCATTATCGCTAAAAAAACAAACGCCCAGCTCAAAAATGTCCATTTTTTCGAAAATATGGTTCGGCCCGCCCCTTCACGGACCCGTTCTCAGAGATAAACGCCCATGGAGATAGGCATTTCCGTTCGATTATGCCCCTCCACGCCATACTTTGTATTATTATTTGGATATTTTTCCTGCTGAAATTGCCTATTGCTTATGTTTAATTTATTCTTATTCTACACCACCTTGAGTGAATTCTTTAAAAAAGGAGGTAAACAAATCCTAATAAGTAAAATAAGTAAAGTATAAGCATGTTGAATAAACATGTGATTTTTGGAATTTAAATATATACAAATAGTTTTCAACCCTGCAGCACCCTTCCACCACACTCAAAAAAACCTTTTTTTTTTTTTATATGCTGGCTAAAACTACACAAAAACATTAATTAATGGGGCTGAAAATCCACTTCTGAGGGTTCAGTAAATCTTCATAAATTCCTAATATTAAACATGTAGATCCCAACTAAACATTTGAACATTTACTCCAAAGTGGTCAAAAAGTTTTTAAAAAGACACAGAGAAAACATATGCATATACACACATACACACAATAGTAATAACAGTAAAACAACTTTTATAGAGTACAGAAAGGACAACAAAAATTCTTGGATTTTGGAGATATTCTTATTGTCTCTGGTCAGATTACTTTTCAAGCAGGATATCACAAATTGCTTCGTCCCGTCAGCCCTTCCTTCACTGTGTCCCGCCCTCTGATGTAACTTCCTATTTCTGCGAGAGCGAGACACAGTAAAGGAAGGAGGGCCGACGCGACGCGACGATTTGCTGCTTGCTTTACAGCAGCACACAGCAGACGCAAGGCGTTTCTCCGGGTTTTTTTTTTAAAGGCTCGGTGCCGGGTGGAAGATGAGGGTCGTCTGCTTGTCGATCATAGAGCTGGTAGGCAGGTGGGGACCGGGTCATGCAGGAGGTCTCAGATGGGATGTCGGGGTGGGGTGGGGAGGGGTTCGGGGGGTGGAGAAGGGAACAGGAAATGCATGCCCACCCAACCTACCCACTGACCCACCCAAAAATTACATTCTGGCTACGCCACTAGTCTTAGGTCCTGATTAGGGTGCAGGAGACAGCAGTGGAGGGAGGCAGCAGAAGTGACTTCAAGTCATATTGGGGACTGAAATGAGAAGAGGACAGTGAGTGGGAGGAAAGAGGAGAGAATGTGAAGGTTGTATGGGAGAGGGAGTAAAGATAGTGAAGGGCAGAGAAGAAGTGAGAAGAAGAATGGAGGGAGTGAGGAGAAGAGGAGGAGCTGTAGCTGAGAACTGAAGGAGGAAGAAAGAATATTGCTCCTGGGTGAGGAGAGAGAAGAAATGTGGAATGAAGCAGAGTGAAAGGGCCATATTAGGATGGGATGGGGTGGGGAGGATAGAGTGCTGAGGACTGCAATGAGGTGAGCTGGAGGGAGTGCACTCAATAGGGAAGAAAGGCACCACTTACTTCTGCTATTTCCTCAAAACAAATTATTTGGTGGGGGGGAAGCAGACGTTGAGAATATATAGTGAATACATTTCATTTCTGTCAAAGTAAGTCCTGAAGATATTGTAGAATCCCTGTTTATATTTTGCAGAGTACGGGAGAGAATGCATTTCTGTTTCTTTTTCTCCAGTGTTGTAATGCAAACAGTATGGATCCTTAGAGTTTCCAGTTCAGTTTTTTTCTGTCTGTTTCTGTTTTTAATTCGTGGTCCTTTATTCTGCATTTGGTAGGGGTCTGTCTGTGTTCTGCATGCTACTGCAGTAAGGTATCCTGTTAGCATGTAGTTTCTCAATAAGGATGTCACGAAACACCTAGCTACCCGCCTGGGTTACCCCGCGGCTACTCAGAGGGTCTATCCCCAGCACAGCTCAGGTCCACCTGCACCTGTCGCTTATGCTCTACAGTAGCACCCTCCTCCCACTGACTGGGTTACAAATGCCTCTGGGCGAGTCTCCTGCTCCCAAATTATCCCCAGTGATTTCAATGTTACTAGAGGCTACACTCCCAGTGGTCCCTCAGTTCCCACAAAGCACTCACAGACCCAACACACAAATCACCAGTATTCTTTATCAGTCCAGACAGGCAGAACAAACAATTGTGTTTATTCTCATAAAAATATCG
This sequence comes from Microcaecilia unicolor, assembly GCF_901765095.1. Lineage (NCBI taxonomy): Eukaryota > Metazoa > Chordata > Amphibia > Gymnophiona > Siphonopidae > Microcaecilia > Microcaecilia unicolor. Next base: position 378,893,170 of record NC_044033.1, read on the forward strand.
AACAGTGGACAAAAATGTGCAAATAGCAAACAGTACAAGTAACTGAAAAATGGATCAATTAGAAAACTAAACATCTATATACTGTCTAAACAGTACCTGTGAAGATCAGGACATATAATTATTCACAGCGCCTTTACAAAGAGATCTGTCTCCCTCTTCTTCCAGGCTAAGACTGAAGCAACAGCCAGTCACTGCTGGGTAATTTTCAAAACTCCAGGCCAATCAGAGCCCAGAACAATCAAGTTTCAAATAAAAACTGGTTATATTTTCAGTGCTGCCTTTTCATAGGTTGGGATTTTGCTCTTTAAGAGGCCCTTTTATTAAGCTATGGTAGGCTCTACGCGTGAGCAGCACGTGCCAAAATGAGACTACTATCAGGTTAGCGCACCCTCCTGGCGGTAATTTCAGATTTGGCATGCACCCATAATGCCTGGATGAATTATTTATTTCCTCCTACACTCTCCGGTTCCAGTGGCAATCAGCACTTGGCATGTGCCAACTGGTCACCACGCATGTAGTATGTGAGCCTTTACTGCTAGATCAATGGGTGGCATTAAGGGCTCAGGCCGGTTTTGGGTGCACGCTGGTTTCATTTTTACCGCAGGCCCTTTTCCTGTGCCATTAAAAAAAACTACATTTTTTGTAGATGCGTTAAAAACTGGCCCAGCGCGAACCCAATACGTGTGCCTACACTACCACAGGTCACTTTTTACCACGGCTTAGTAAAAGGACCCCAAAGTGCTGTTTTGTTAGAGCTGGTTTGTTACATACGTTCTTGAGTGCTGTGTCACAGTGCCTGATTGTGAGGTGACATCAGAATTTCAATATTTTTTTTGTATACTGAGTATTAAAGGGAAGTGGCATAGTTCTGCTCTCTCTTCCTCAGTTCTCAACCAAAGTTACAGAGTAATAATAGCATCATTCATATTCAGTACTACTTTATGTGCATGTTTATTCCATACTTGATATACAGCCTTTCTGTAGATACAGTCAAAGTGGTAACTTGAGATCCTGTCAGAATGAAGAGCATTCATTTCATTACACACTAATAGCTGCAGTATGCATTTATAGGAGACACACCAATCTCTAACTGGCTGTACAGTCCTGGTGGCTCTCTCTCTGGTTTCCATATTACAGTTGGAACTCTTTATTGAGAATCTGACCAACCATCAGGTGGGCATTAAATAGAGGGGAGATTTGGATTTCAATCTGCACAGCCTAATGCACCATCTGGCTCACACAGAAGAGACTGGTGTGTAGAAATTAAGTGGCTTATTTTTAGATGATGATTTTGACTTCCTGCCTGGGCTGCAGCTAAGCAGTAATCTCTGGCTGGAGCTTTTGTTTATATTTGGTAGGTCTCTGGTTTTAATTTTCTCTTGTACTCTGTCCAGTTAGTAATTGGGTTTCTGCTCAGACCATTTCCGTGGCTAATCAGTACTGTCCACAATGTCCCTCAAGACTCCAGAAAGATGTAAAGATCCCCCCCAAGCTGTAGGACTGTGCTCAGCTCTTTCCTTACTCATTGCAAAGAATGCAAGCAATTTACAGAGCCTGTGCACTGAGGTTGTCTTGTAGCTGGCTGAGATCCCTTTGGCATACACACCCACTTCCTCTGGCATGCACAATCCTGGCACCGGCCATCACAAACAGCTGGGAAACCACAGCACCAGCCAGGCCACTATCAACATTATCTTTACATTCTATTTGATTTTGTGCAGGCGGCTAAAAACCTGACTACAAAGAGGTTATGGCCCTGGTTACTCTGTAACTCCTCAGTTAATAATCTTCAGTCACTGCTACAGAAACCTAGGGAGCTCTAGCACTCAGGCCTGAGGGTAAGAGGGAATGACTGCCCTTGCATAGACATTCCTGCTAACTCAAGAGGTGCCCTGCCAGATGGACATACAACAATTCTGAGGAAAGGGAAGAAAAGTTAAAAACAAAATCTCAAAACTAGTAGTGATGGACAGGAGAGTAGAATCAGTTTTTACAAAAGAATCAAGAAATAAAAGGATGAAGCAGGTGCAAGTGCAGGCATACTCACTGTAATGGCATCTGTGACCACCTACAAGTTATCACACATATACCACTTTATCTCTCCTTGTGAAAATCATTCTAGGTATGTGTTATAATTTATCCTCCAGCTTTATCTGTCCATAATATAGTAATGTACATCTGTATACAAACACACACTTTCTCGTTCTCTGATACCATTCTGTGTACTCAGAAGAACATCTTCCACATTTGTAACAATGCTTGTACTCTCAAGCTCTGGGAAACAAGGCAGAGAAGACACAGAGCTGCAGTTTTTTTTTTTTTTTAATATCACCTTGCTGTTCTGTAGGCTGTTTACTATCCCGAACAGGTGCTTGGTTGAATTGGCAGCCTGTTCAATGCATTAGGAGAAATACTGCTTTTTGGTTGCTGTTAAGGCTAGGCTGTACTTTGTCATGTGTTTCCTACAGTTTAGCCTGTCCTCATTCAGGCGAGATTTACACCATCTCCTTTCCAGTTTCCATACTTTGCGCTTAAGGATCCGAAGTTCTGGAGAAAACCAAAGTGAGCGTTTGTGAGTGAGGCATAAGCCCTTTTTAGTGGTGCCATTTTCTCTAAGGTCTTAGCTAAGCGTGTATTCCAAATATCAACCTGTTCTGTTATTCACCACCACCAAAAATTATAATTTTAATGTTAAACTGTTCTTGCTGTGCATCACCTTGGGTGAATCTTTTCATAAAGGCAGTTAATAAATCCAAATAAATAAATAAATAAAAATGGCCACTCAGATTTCCATGTGGAGTAATATGGTTAGGGCACCCAGCTACGATCTAGAGCAGAGAACCAGAAGTTGCAGGTGTAATTCTAACTGTAGCTGTTTGGAAATTTCTTTTTTTTTTAATGTTTTAAATTGTGAGCCTTCCAGGAATAGAAAAATACATGTTGTTACTTCCCATATTCTCCCCAGTGGAAAACTACTCAATCGAAGCACCTTTCTGTAACCTAGATGTGTCAAATACCAGGTAAAAATATGGATACTCATCTTTTTGGACACAGATGTCCCTTTCCCTTCTGCAATCAGAGCCGGATGCCCATATTTTGGCCCCTCCCTAGTCCTGCCCAAAACATGCCCAGACCATGCCCCCTTACCATATGGACATACTGCAGTTTTAGACGTCCATACCCTGGTTTTATAAAATTGGAATTTGGACATCCATGCGACATGAACATTCAAATGTCAATTTTCAGACATCCAAAACAGAAATAGAGCTTCTAAAATAGCCACACTGTTGTGCCTGAATATAACCTGCCTTGAACTTCTGCTGAAAAGGTGTGAGCTACATAAAAACAAACAGTAACAGAAACATAAAAAAATGAAGGCAGATAAAGACCATACAGCCTTTCCAGTCTGCAAATCCATATTATCTACTATCCCTTCCTCTCCATTAGAGATCCTATGTACTTGTCCCAAGTTTTCTTGAATTCAAATAGTTTTCATCTCCACCACCTCCACTGGGACGCCGTTCCATGAATTCACCACCTTTTCCGTGAAGAAGTATTTCCTCAGATTACTTCTAAGCCTATCCCCTTTCACCTTCATCCTATTACCCCTCATTCCAGTGCTTCCTTTTTCAGTTGAAAGAGACTTTCCTCCTGTGCATTTATGTTATGCAGATATTTAAACATCTTTATCATATCTCCCCTCTCCCGCCTTTCTTCCAAAATATTTATAATGAGATCTTTAAGTCAATCCCCATACGCTTTATGACGAAGACCACTGACCATTTTAGTAGCTGCCCTCTGGACTGACTCCTGGGTGGGCTCTCTATAGGTGCATCATTATTCTGCACCTCCGGGGGGGGGGGGGGGGGGGGGCGTGTCACACAGTTTTATTTGACTACTATCATGGGGTCACAACTATAAAAAGATTGAAAATACTGCCTTTGAATATCACCCTTTAAGGGGGTAATTCTATAAGTGTGTGCCGCTTTTGAAGGTGTGGTCACCAGATTTGTATATAATATTCTAAATGAAGTCTCACCAGAATCTTATACAGGGACATCATCATCTCTTTTTTCATGGAGAGAATGCTGTTTCAACCATTTAACATTGCTTTTGACTCGTAACCACTTGTAACCTCCTCTCCTCCTTCCTATACACATTAATTGATTTGATTACTTTATTTTTTGTCTATTAGATTGTAAGCTCTTTGAGCAGGGACTGTCTTTCTTCTATGTTTGTGCAGCGCTGCGTACGCCTTGTAGCGCTATAGAAATGCTAAATAGTAGTAGTAGTAGTAGCAGTAAGTAGTCTTCTTGATTACTTGCCACAGTATACTCAGGTAAAGGTACTGCACATATGTTAACAAATATAGTTTTAGAGCATGGTTTTGGAAGCATTCTCTAAACTATCCAGTTAATATCCAGTGAGCGATCTTAAGCGCTGACCATCATTAGCTAAATTAGACTCAGATGTTTGATGCTGGGCCACGTCTGGGCACTGACATTGAATACGTGGGTATGACTGGACAAGTGCTAGCTGCCAGCAGTTATGTGGGCCCTGGCCGATATTCAGCAGAGATCTACATAAGACACTTATATGGGTCCCAGCTGAATATCAGTTGGGACCTGCATAAGGGGATCTGTCAGGGCCAACCCCCCCCCCCCCCCCCCCACCTCCTGGAGCCATCACGGTGATCTCTCCTGTCCTTCCTACACTAGACTACAAGAGACTCTTAAGGTAGGTCTACAGGATAGTGAACTTCAGAAGTAGGGGGAAGCATGCGGAAAAGTCAGGTTGGGGGCAATGCTTGGGGGAGAAGATCTTGTAGGGAGGGGCCAGTGCTCTTGGGGGGAGTTGGGATGGGGTACACTGATGTTTAGGTGGGAAATGAAGGAGGATAGAGGAATAGTCAGGCTACTACCCAGAAGTTATGCAGGTGCCAGCCAATATTCAGTGCTGCCCTCTAACCTCCCCCCCCCCCCCCCCACATAGCTGAGTGGCCAAAGTTAGGACAGTCTTTTGCGTAATCCTATCTGGTTGCTTAGTTATACAGGCACCGGCAATAGCACCCATATAACTCCTGGCTCCTCCCCAGCTTCATCTATGGACCGCCCCTCCACTGCCCAGATGTCGCCTGGGCAGTCACAAGCAATATTCTGTAGTATTGCCCGGAGATTGAATAATGATGGACAGCCAGCTCACCAAAGTTCAATATTGGGCCCTCTGTCTACTTTTGCCTTGAAACAAAATACTTGCACAAATATTTCAGATTTGTGTGGATATTTTTTGTAATGTAACAATCCAAGTAAAACTACCACATAATTTTGTTTTTATTATTCCGGCAATCCATAAGGTTTGCATAAATGTAGCGAGTTTGAATAGTAGCCTAATGGCTCAAGCAGCAGGCTGAGAACCAGGGAAGCCCAGTTCAAATCCCGTTACAGGCCTTTATGATCTTGGGCAAATCACTTAACCCTCCTATGCCTCAGGTACATACTTAGATTGTGTCAGACTTGAGTTCTTTTATCAAATATAGCGCTGCTGAGCCCCGTACCTGGACCAGGTTCTGCTTGGCGGTCGGACAACCCCTGGGTCCACCTGCGCTGAACGCTATTCCCCAGAGGTTGTGCCCCTAGGTGTGGGCGGCCTGCAGGGTTTACGAGACACATAAGGAAGCGGGGTGGGGAATTTAACGACCAGACAGGCAGCAGGCAAGAGAATGATCCAGGTATAGGCAAAGTCAATAGGCAGGCAGCAGCCAAGGGAGTAATCCAGGAACAGGCAATGTTAACAGGCAGGCAGCAGGCAGAGGAGTAATCTACACCTCTTCCCTGGGCTCCCTAATCTCATCTCATGGTTTCCAATATCATCTTTATGCTGATGACACCCAGATTTACCTCTCCACACAAGACATCACTGCAGAAACCCAGGCCAAAGTATCGGCCTGCTTATCCGACATTGCTGCCTGGATGTCCAACCGTCACTTGAAAATGAACAAGGCCAAGACTGAGCTTATTGTCTTCCCTCCCAAACCCACTTCTCCTCTCCCTCCACTCTCTATCTCAGTTGATAACACCCTCATCGTCCCCGTCTCATCTGCCCGCAACCTCGGAGTCATCTTCGACTCCTCCCTCTCCTTCTCTGCGCATATCCAGCAAATAGCCAAGACCTGTCGCTTCTTCCTCTATAACATTAGCAAAATTCACCCTTTCCTCTCTGAGCACACCACCCGAACTCTCATCCACTCTCTCATTACCTCTCGCCTTGACTACTGCAATCTACTCCTCCCTGGCCTCTCACTTTGCCATCTATCCCCCCTTCAGTCCGTTCAGAACTCTGCTGCACGTCTTATCTTCTGCCTGGACCGATATACTCATCTCACCCCTCTCCTCAAGTCACTTCACTGGCTTCCGATCAGGTACCGCATACAGTTTAAGCTTCTCCTATTAACCTACAAATGCACTCGATCTGCAGCCCCTCCCTACCTCTCTACCCTCATCTCCCCTTACATTCCCACCCATAGCCTCCGCTCTCAAGACAAATCCCTCCTTTCAGTACCCTTCTCCACCACCGCCAACTCCAGGCTCCGCCCTTTCTGCCTCGCCTCACCCCATGCCTGGAATAATCTCCCTGAGCCAATACGCCAGGCCCCCTCACTGCCCATCTTCAAAGCCTTGCTCAAAGCCCACCTCTTCAATGTCGCCTTCGGCACCAAACCACCATACCTCTATTCAGGAAATCTAGACTGCCCCAACTTGACATTTCGCCCATTAGATTATAAGCTCCTTGGAGCAGGGACTGTCCTTTTTTGTTAAACTGTACAGCACTGCATAACCCTAGTAGCGCTCTAGAAATGTTAAGTAGTAGTAGTAGTAGTAGTAGTATAGGCAATGCCAATAGGCAAACAACAGGCAAGAGATTAATCCAGGCACAGGTTAGTCAGTAAGCAGGCAGCAGGTCAAGAGAGTAATCCAGGTACAGGCAAAGTCAGTAGGCAGGCAGCAGCAAGAGAGTAATCCAGGTACAGGCAAAGTCAGCAATGAGGGACAAAGTAGAGAAGAAGCACACTACTGAGCAAGTAACACCTACCAACGTAGAAGCTGAAGCATGGAGTCCAGGAAGAGCTCAGCTGATAAAGTGCTGGCGTCTGTCATCAGCAGGGACCAGCAGGGAGAAGGAGCACAACCATAGGACAAGAGCAGGGGAAGGAGGAACCAGAAGACCAATAGGAGAGAAGCAAGGGAAGCCAGGCAGAGGAAGAGCAGACCCAGGTGGGTGGAAGCAAAGCAATCAAGGAGCCTGGAAGCCAGGCACAGAGAGAGCAGACCCAGGAGCATGGAAGCAAAGCAATCAAGGAGCCTTCAGCCAGAGAAGAACTACACACACATAGCTCAGGGCTGTGCCAGTCAAGTGTGCGTGTCGACGGGACCCCGCGCAGCCCGAGGACGCTGCTTGCGTTGAGGAATTTCCCTCCAGGGACAGGAAATACCTACAGTACCTGATTATAACTCACCTTGATCTACAACTGAGAAAAATGTGGGATAAATCCCCCCCCCCCTTTAATTTCTTGCAACTGGATTTAAGATGGCAGGATCATTGAAGTCAGGTATCGTCCAGCAAGGTGAAAAGAATATAATAAGGGGCAGATAAACGAAGCATGACTTAGCCACACCACATGACTTAGAGGCTATGGGTGCTGGAGGAAGTATAAAACTATTTTGCTCATCTGCTCAGAATGGGAATGAATCAAAGAGGAAGACAAAAAAATTGAGAAGACTGGGTGGGTCAAAAATCGGAAAATGGACGTCCTTCTCCCAGGGACGTCCAAATCAGTATAATCGAAACCTGATTTAGGATGTCTCCAACTGCACTCCGTCGCAAGGTTCAAGAGGGCGTGTCAGAGGCATAGCGAAGGCGGGACTTGGGCGTGCCTAACTCTTGGACGTCTTTGACCCAAATTCGAAAAAAACAAGGATGTCCCTGATGAACACTTGGACGTTTTCACCCAGTCCTGTTTTTCTTATGACTAAGGCACAAAAAGGTGCCCAAAATGACCAGATCACCACCGGAGAGAATCGGGGATGACCTCCTGTTACTCCCCCAGTGGTCACTAACCCCTTCCCACCCTCAAAAAACATCTTTCAAAATATGTCGTGCCAGCCTCAGATGTCATACTCAGGTCCATGACACAGCATGCAGGTCCCTGGATCAGTTTTAGTGGGTACTGCAGTGAACGTCAGATAGGCGGACCCAGGCCCATACCCCCCCTATCTGTTACATTTGTGGAGGGAACAGCGAGCTCTCTAAAACCTACCACAAACCCACTGTACCCATATATAGGTGCCCTCCTCACCCGTAAGGGCTATGGTAGTGGTGTACAGTTGTGGGTAGTGGGTTTTTTTGGGGGGGGTTGGGGGGCTCAGCACACAAGGTAAGGGAGCTATGTTCCTGGGAGCAATTTATGAAGTCCACTGCAGTGCCCCCTAGGGTGCCAGGTTGGTGTCCTGGCATGTCAGGGGGACCAGTGCACTACAAATGCTGGCTCCTCCCATGACCAAATGGCTTGCATTTGGCCGTTTTTGACATGGACGTTTTTGGTTTCAAAAATCGCTGAAAGTCAGAAACGTCCATGTCTAGGGACGACCAAATCTAGGGACGTCCAAATTTAAGGATTTGGACGTCCCTGATGGTACTTTCAAAACAAAAGATGGATTTCCATCTTGTTTCGAAAATATGGGTTTCCCGCCCCTGGATTTCGCCGTTTTGAAAGGACGTCCAAATCGCAACTTGGACGTCCCTTTCGAAAATGCCCCTCCACGTAACCCAGTTTCAGGCTAGAGATTCTGGGACAGTCCTGGTTTTAAATTTACATCCCAAAGCTGTGTGGGATTTGTAGTGCCTGATCTGACCCATTGAAATCAAAGCTGTAAATCCCATCATGCACCAGGATTAACTGGTCAGGAATCCAGAACTGTCCCAAAATCTCCAGCCTGGAATTGAGTAACTTGCATCTCTATAGTAAATGATGGCAGATAAAGACCAGCAAGGCCCATCCAGTCTGCCCAGAAAGATGTCCAGGGTTTTATCTGCGACTCCGTGCTGGCTCCCTCCCCCACCCCCCACACTTTTGTCTCTATGATTGTAACCCATGCCCGGTGCAGTCTACCTCACTCAATACAGTAGAAGTCTGGATGCCGCAAATCCAGACAACTCGAGAATCCACGCTTCTCTCATTCTCCCAGGGCCCCAAGGCTGCCCCCGTGTCTATGCCTCACCCTTCCCTCCCTCTCCCCCCCCCCCCCCCCGCACGGTCCGACATCTTTCCCCCTACTCCCGGCTCTACCAGCGTGCTCTTTGTTACCTTTCCTGAAGTCTGTGGTGATGCAGCACCGGTGGCAGCCTTGCTCGCTGGCTGCTTCCGGCATGCAGCAGGCCTTTCCTCTCTGACCCATCCTGCCCTTTCAACAACAGGAAGCTGCAGCAGAGGGAGGAGGAGTGGCGGAGGGGGGGGGGCAGCAACAGACCAAAATGTGCCCCCCCACCTCGGGCTCTGGCCCTCTCCCATCGCGAGGTCTGGCTACACCCCTGCCTCAGTCGTCTCTTTTCCAAGCAGAAGAGCCCTAACTTCTTTAGCCTTTCCTCATATGAGAGGAGTTCCATCCCCTTTATCATTTTGGTCGCTTTTCTTTGAACCTTTTCTAATTCTGCTATATCTTTTTTTTAAAATACAGTGACCAGAACTGAATGCAGTACTCTAGGCGAGGATGCACCATGGAGCGATACAGAGGCATTATAGAATCCTCAGTCTTATTTACCATCCCTTTCCTAATAATTCCTAGCATCCTGTTTGCTTCTTTGGCCGCCGACGCACACTGGGCAGAAGATTTCAACGTATTATCTACAACGACACCTAAGTCTTTTTCTTGATTGCTGACCCCCAAGGTGGACCCTAGTATCAGGTAACTTTGCATTTGTCCACATTAAATATAATCTGCCATTTGGATGTCCATTCTTCCAGTTTCCTAAGGTCTTCCTGCGATTTTTCATAGTCCTCATGTGTTTTAACAACCTTGTGTCATCTGCAAATTTAATCACCTCACTTGTTCCAATTTCCAGATCATTATAAATATATTAAATAGCACTAATCCCGGTATAGATCCCTGTGGCACTCCACCAGTACACCAAAGTGTGCTGTGGAGTTTTTTCCAAGAACCCCCTAAATCAGGATTGGTCTGTAGTGATCACTAAGTGGGTGTGCCCATAGGGCCTTGTATAATAGTCTCCCCATCCCCGTACTCTTTGGATTCAACAAAAATGCATAACTGAGCTATAGTCCCATGAATCTGAGTCTCCAAACAGAGGATTATATTGGGAAATACCTACCAAGATGGCTCTGGTACAGGAAGTGTTGCTGAACTGTTATTGTATGTGCATCCAGATACCTGCTTCATACAGTTCATGTATGATATAGCTATAGGCACAATTGGAACTATTTATTTTAAATTGTGTACTCTTTACATCATTTGGGGTTTTAAATGATGGAACTACTGACAAATATGAACATCTGTTTCAATGGTATTATGGCATGAAGGATCCATCTGAGATGTTTGTCTTTTGTATTCTTGTACCCATATACCAAAGAGAATTATACTTCCATAAGTTTGACATCTGTGACCGCCCATCCCTGCATCTGTGAGAAAATAGTCCCAGTACTGTGCTTCCTCTTCCCTTACGTCTGTCTCCTGGAACCTATGCCAGTTGCTTCCTATATCCTTGCAGTTGTTTGGCAGGGGCTTTGGCATATGGTGTCATTGGGCATCTGTTTATAGTAACATAGTAAATGATGGTAAAGACCTGAATGGACAATCCAGTCTGCCCAACAGTCACATTCATTATCAATTCATGATTGAACCAATAATACAATAGTATTAGTAACAACATTTTAACTGCTACGTTTCACTTTCAAGATGTCCTTCCCTCTTCCCCTGAGATACACAGCAGCCGTACTTACAGCATACAGTAAGAATGTGGTATAAAATACGCATACCTGATCCTGATCCAGACTATAAAAGTCTGCCTGGCACTGGCCTTACTTCCCAACTGCTGGAGTAGCCATCAAAGTCCACTGCAGCCCATCCTGATCTGTCTTGCCATATACTGGTTACAGGCTGTAAAAGGCTGTCTGGCACTGGCCTCACTTCCCCACTGCTGGAATTATGTGACTAGATTGATGTACCCGCCTTGGTGTTCATTTGAAAAGGCTATTTAGAAAAGGGATGATTAAATGAAACTAAAGGTTATAACCTTTCCAGAGGTTTTGCTTATTCATAGAAAGAGAAACAAAAGACTATGAGGCCATTAATTAACAGTTAGCAATCTCCCTCTGTTAACATAGTGACATAGTAGATGGCGGCAGATAAAGACCAGCATGGTCTATCCAGTCTGCCCAAGAAGATAAACTCACTATTTATGGTGTGAAGTGATATAACATATGTAATTCCTTTTCTTGATTTATCCTTGCCTTTTTTTAGGGCATAGACCGTAGAAGTCTGCCTGGCACAGTCCTTGTTCTAAAATTTCTGAAGTTTTTGTCATAGCCCCTGAAAAGCGCCCATCCAAGTCTACTCAGTTTCGATCAGGGCACAGACCTTAGAAAAGTCTTCCCAGCACTGGCTTTCCTACCTAATCTTCCCTATGCTTCTTTGGATCTGATCCTTCTAAACAGGATTCCTTTGTGTTTGTTCCACACATTTTGAATTCCGTTAGTTTTCATCTCTACCACCTCCAGCAGGAGGGCATTACAGGTATCATCTACCAGTATCTATTTATCACAAGACTCATTTTATGTGGTAAATAAGGCATGTTAACAGAGTTAGCACACATTAACTATTAGTAAATGACCCCATTATGTTGTATAGCTGACATCAACATATAAGTGTCAAGTCACATGACTTGAAACCCAGTTTAAAAAGAGAAGGATTTAGATATATTAGGTACTGAAATAATAAATGGCTATATATTTATGTGGCAGGAAAAAGAATCCTAAGCAATAAATTCAGATCATATGTTGACAGGTGTTTAAACTTGAAGACTGTGATGACAGATGGGAATTGATGTATTTGACATTTTACACCCAACAAACACATAAACACAGTAGGGAAAATAAAATAAATCAGTGCAACAGTCCACTCTGCACCAATGGGATAGAAAGAGAGACTAGGAGGATCAGCAAGCCAAAGGGAAATAGATGGAAAGTTATGAGGAAAAATGGTCATAGTCCAGAGCTATAATGGTGAAGGCAGACTTAAGATAATGCTGGTATTGCAAAAAATGGTTCTTTGAATCTTGTAAATGAGATATGAATACACTGTGATTTCCAAAAAGGACAGAGATGACAGAAAATGGGGAGGAGTAGCTCTTCAAGTAAAACCAGCAAAGCAACTAAAATGCTGGGGGCTTTGGAGAAGCAGACACTGTGGCAATGACAGTTTCATATACACAGACGTGGAATTGAAGGAACTGAACAGAAATCTGGCTGAAGACATCCAAAATTTAGGAATGAAGAGGGAAGTGTTGTTAGTTTGAGACTTTAACTTGCCAGATGTATATTAGAATATTTCATCTGCAGAATCAGTAATAGTAGAGAGATCATTGATACTCTTTAAGGGTTTCTGCTCAAGCAAATGGTGATGGAACCCATAACCAAAATATCTTGCTTTCCTGTCTTAATATCCTTCCTCACAGCAAACCTAAATTAGCTCCCTTTCTAAAAACTGTCTCAACAAGAATCATAATAAGTTAAAAAGAGCACAACTGTATCCTCTATCATGGTAGCTGAACTGATTTGACTACTGGATGACCAATCAACCTGTTTTGGTTGTAGGAAGTGAATTTGAAACAAACTTGTAAACATGCGGAAATCATACAATTCTGGGATGAAGAGTTTATTTGGATTGTGTTCACACCTTTTTGAATAGTAGCTCAAGGTTAGTTACATTCAGGTAACTTTCCTATCCCCAGAGGGCTCACAATGTAATTTTACTCTGAGTCAACAGAGGATTAAGTTACTTACCCAAGAACACAAGTAGCAGCAGTGGTATTTAAACCAGGCTTGCCTGGATGACCAGCCCAGTGCTCTAACCACTAGGCTACTCCTCCACTGAAGTTATACAAATGTATAAACTGACTGAAGTCTACAAGAAAATTTCAGTGTTTGCATATCCCTTGGGACATCAGGTCCATTTACTTTGTAGTGGAAATAGTTTGGCATCATCAAACATGAGTGTGTGTGTGTGTGTGTGGGGGGGGGGGGGGGGGGGGGTAGGGATGGCAAGATGAGGGCATTTGCCCCTTTCCTGGATTCTTATCAGTGTCACCCTTTCTATTACTACCTGTTCCATAGAAAGCTTTGTCGGGTAATGCAAATGATTACTTTGCCCTTGGAGAAATTCTTCCCTGCACTACTGTGATCAAAACACCATCTCAATCCAACCCTCCAATTTCAGCAGCCTTAGGTAAAGGAAACAGCTATGGAAGGTCACTGGGAGGCTTAAGATTATTTGAAAAGGTTTACAGAGCTCTCTGGCTGAGAATAGATGAATGTTGAGTACCATTTCAAGACTATTCCACAAACATGGCCTATATGAGAGGGTGGCAAGAGAAAAGCCATATAATGTGCCCATAGTATTGCAAAGAAACACTTGGAGAACACTGCATGCATGTGGGAGAAGGTTTTATGGGCTGATGAAAATAAAGTGGAAATTTTTATCTCCATGTCAAGCGATATGTATGTAAAACAACCACAGCACATCAGCTTGTTAACACTGTGGTAGTGACAGCATTACCTTGTGGGGATGTTTTGCAGCTGGGGTAATAGGGAGGCTTCTGAAGATCAAGGGAAAGATAGTGCAAATTACACACAGATCTTGGAAGGAAACCTTTTCCAGTCTGCCATAGTTCTGGGACTAGGGTGAAGATTCACCTTTCAGCTGGACTGTGACTCTAAGCACAAAATAAAAGCAACAATGAAGTGTCTGAGGAAACAGAAAGTGAGTGTTCTCCGATGACACAGTCAAAGCCCAGACCTGAATACAATAGAAAATCTGTGGCAAGACTTGAAGATTGCAGTCCACTGGCAATCAGGCAATTTGAAAGAGCCTGAGATATTCTGCCAAGAAGAATGAGCAAAAACTGCATCAACTCACTGTGTAATGTTAGTAGTCACTTATCCTAAGTGACTTATGGCTGTTATGCTGCAAAAGGAGCTTTCACCAAGTATTGAATTAAGGGGTGTGGAGACTTGTATAGTCAATATTTCATGCTTTCTTATTCTTAATTAGTTTGTGAATATTTCCATAATTGTTCTTTCATGTTGACAATGTAGAGTAGATCAGTGAAAAAAAACTCTAATGTATTCTGAGTTGTAGTTTTTAGACAGCAGAATATAAAAAATGTACAAGTGTGTGAATTTTTTTGCAAGGCAATATGTCTCCTTTTCAAGCCGTTTACCTTGTAGGAGAAAAACTGTGGATGAATGAAAGAAAACTAGCATCTGAGATGTGTGATTGCTAGATGTATGGGAGCTAGTATTGCAGCATTCTTAGACTATCATTAAATCTAACATTTACTTATTTTTTAATAATGTTTTTACACAATGATTGTAAATTTAATTGAAAAGCATTTATACACTACCCATCACTGTTCTAAGCAAGAACATTTATAAATCACATATATAAACTCAAACTGCTAACATTAGACAAAAAAAATTCCATTATCAAGTTCATACAACCAATAAAACAGGACAAGTTTTACAAATAACAATTCCCGATAAGATGAAAAGTCCAGAATTAGTGGAGGGATGACACACATCGAGTCTAAAGGCAGCATACAGACAGATATGAGAGTTACCAATCCCAGATCTAACATATCCAGGGGAAGAAAGCTAATCAGAATCACACAGAAAAATTCTATGTGTACTCAAAAAACTGCATTCATGCTTCAAAACTAATAATCAGAAGACACTCCTACACTTGAACTCAGTCTATACATAAAGTATTAGGACTTTAGAAGATCACACAGACCTAGCAGACATTTCACTTGACCCTGTGGTACTGACAAACTTATAATTTCACCATCTTATTTCAGTCATCTTCTTACTATACAATTTTTTAAAATACTTGTTATTTTAATCTACAGTTGATCATCTTTTCTTTATAGGAGTAGCATAGTCCAATCTACCTGTGTTTAGGACATATGACATTCTAACTTTTAAAAGATGTACAGTAAGAAAATAAAAAGATTTATTGCTCCATGTGAAAACCCTGATTAACTGAAACACAACTTTGCAAATCTATGTGCTTTTAAAATGAACACATTAGTGACTATTTTATGCACTCTTTAGATCTCTTAGGCAAAGGATCCTTGCCTTTTCGGTCACTTGATTAACCCTGCTTTTTGGCATGCATGTGTAAAAGCAACTGTTTCAATCATAAGACATAAGATCATTACATGTGTATACTGACACCCTCATAGCTCCAAATCAATATTGCAGTAGGTTTATCTTACCATCATATTACAACTTAATAATGCTTCTTTGGGAAATGATCTTTTGCCTTAAGGGTCGTGTAGATTTCTTTTTGTTCCTCTCTTACTGTCACGCTTCTGACTTTCTGTAGGTCCCAGCAGTTACTTCCTCTGCATATTTCCACTACCTATTCCCCCATCTGGTGAGGGCTTTTTGAATGTGTATTTGTGTGTTTTCAAGAACTGCATCATTTCCTTTCTGTTCTCACTTGTAGGTCTATATGTAGGTGTTGAGGGAACCAAATTTGCTTAAATCATTTCTTTCTGCTTTCTAGTCTCCCTGTATATCATTCAGTCTTTCCTCTGCCTGGCATTTCACCTCCTTCTGTGGCAGGGTTGGTGTAAGGAGCTTTGCCACCCGTCCCATCTGACTAAAAGGTTTAGTGCCACTTCACAAGTGCCACATGTACTTACAGTTCTCACAGTAACCCTGCCTCATTCTTTATAGTGTGTTGTGTGAAATGGAAACCCACGTGAGGTGTTAGTAAAGTATAGTGGACCACCATGTCGAACAGGAAGATGACACTAACCTTATTTGCCCCCTCCCCACATATGACTAGTGCCATTTGGTAGCCCTGATGTTTAAACAATTAATACGCCACCCCTTTTTAAATAAGATAGTGCAGGTCTCCAAACAAAACACAAAACTATCTTTAAGCAAACGTAAAATGTTAAGAGATTTTCTGGAGGTCAGGATAGACTACTTGCACCTACAGCTTCCTGTCAAAAGGAGCAATTACTTTTGGGCCCTTTTACTAAAACTTAGCACACACTAATGGATATTAGCTTGCACTAAGTGCCACATGGCCCATAGGAAGAAAATAGGATGTGCAGCATTTAGCACATGCTAAGTTTTAGTAAAAGGGCCCCTTTGTTAAGATATATAGAACAAAGGCTGAGCAGGATTATCGATATGGGTTCACAAGAGGCCTCAGATGACTTATCCATAGAAAAGGGAATTTTAACTCCATAAATGTTATTTAGAAGGAACAACTTGCCTAAGTCATTGATATAACAGTGGGAAAAATCCCAAAGCAAATAAAGCTTATGCTATTCAAAGGGTGTAAGCAATTTATATTTTATCATAAAAATGTTTTCAGAAGCAGTGAAAGTGGAATAGTAGCCTAATGGTTAGTGCAGTGGCCTAGGAAGCAGGGGAACAGGGTTCAATTCCCATTTCCTTGTGACTACTTAACCTCTGTTGCTCCAGATATAAAATAAGTATCTGTATATCTACTATAATAAAACTCACCCTCAACGTTCTGAGGACACTGACGTCAGTGAAGCCAAGCTCTGACTTCCTTCAAAAAGGTTCGAAGGTTCGTGGTGGTGAAGCCACCAAAATTGCTCCGGGCCCTGCCCTCGAGGGCGGAGCAATGGCACAACTACGAAGGGGTTGGCAGGAAGGGAGGCAGGGAGGCGGGGGAGTGGGAAATCGCTCTGGGCCCCGCCCTCGAGGGCGGAGCAATGGCAGAACAACGAAGGGGTTAGCAGGGAGGGAGGCAGGGAGGCAGGGGGGTGGGAAATCACTCCAGGCCCCACCCTCGAGGGCTGAGCAATGGCAGAACAACGAAGGGGTTGGCAGGGAGGGAGGCAGGGAGGTGGGAAATTGCTCTGGGCCCCGCCCTCGAGGGCGGAGCAATGGCAGAACAACAAAGGAATTAGCAGGGAGGGAGGCAGGGAGGCGGGGGGGGGTGGGAAATCGCTCCAGGCCCCGCCCTCGAGGGCGGAGCAATGGCAGAACAACGAAGGGGTTGGCCAGGGAGGGAGGGGGGGTGTTGGCGAAGAAAACCTTGCTAGCGCCCGTTTCATTTGCTCTGAAACGGGCTTCTTTTACTAGTAATATATAAATTGCTCTGACTGTAACCATAGAAAGGCGGTATATCAAATCAAATCCCCTTTTCCTAAACACGAAAAAGATATTGGGGAAACAACTGATGTGAAAGGTACATGCCTTCTGGACTGTAAATACCAATGCAACCATCTGGAGTTTTACGCTGTGAAGACTGTGGCCAATGCAGTGTAGAGACTCAGAGCCTGGATTTGAAAGTATCACAGTTACACGGAATCTATGCGGGATTGCAAAGAACAAATCTTTAAAAAACTTCAGACAGCCCAAAACACGGCAGCCAGGCTAATCTTTGGAAAAACGCGATTTGAAAGCGCAAAACCCCTACGTGAAAAACTGCACTGGCTACCAATCAAAGAATGTATTACTTTCAAAATCTGCACCATGGTTCACAAAATTATCTACGGCGAAGCCCCGGGATACGACAGACCTCATTGACCTACCAACCAGAAACACATCCAGTTCAACACGAACTTACCTAAATCTCCACTACCCAAGCTGCAAAGGACTTAAATACAAATCAACCTATGCATCCAGCTTTTCCTACTTGAGCACACAACTGTGGAACGCATTACCAAAAACCGTGAAAACAACGTACAACCACCTAAGCTTCTGGAAAGCACTAAAAACTAACCTGTTCAAAAAGGCATACCCTACTGAACCAACATAAATGCCTGAACCCGGCAACACAATGAAACCAAAACACGTAATGGCTTTACTAAACTTTCCCGCTTGACGATTCCCAATGTGTTTGTTCCAATGTTCCTTATTCTACCACAATATCACATTGTATCTGTCCTACCGAAGCCGGCATACGCCTCTACGGTACTATGTAAGCCACACTGAACCTGCAAATAGGTGGGAAAATGTGGGATACAAAAGTAACAAATAAAAATAGACTTATCTGTAGAAAATGCTCAAAACTCAACATCAGCCGAGAGTGACCATTTTGATTATTTATTAACAGAATATAAATTATTTTCTTGCTTTTAAGGTAATTTCTAGGAGATACAGAATCAACATCGATGACACAGTAATTCTCACTGTACATGCCACACCAGTGACATGCTAAGGCAATTAATTAAATAGAAAGACCGGATATAATTACTACTACTACTACTACTTATCGTTTCTATAGCGCTAATAGACGTACGCAGCGCCTGGGCCATTTAAATCACTTGTCTGGGGCTAACAGAGCATATTCAGTGGCAGTTAACCGGTCAGTGCTGCTGAATATCTGTGGTAAACCTGTGGGTGTTTCAGAGGCACAGTTGGCACTTATGCAGTTGCCAATATTCAGCATAAGATAACTGCATAAATTGGGACACATAAAAAGCAGTCCTATCTTTGTGCAGTTCAGGGCTGAATATTGCACAGCATACATTTTAGCTGGCAACATACAAGCAGATATTCAATGTCAGTGCCCGGACCAGACCCAGCACTGAATATATGGGAATACAGCCAGCAGTGTCATAGCCGCCGAGAGGGGGGGGGGGGGCAGGGGCTCTCTCTTTCTCTCTCTCTTAGCTTAAACCCCCTCCCCTTCCTTGGTATGTTCAGCCCCTAGCGTTGTCTCTCCTTCTCCAGGGTAAACACCTCCCAGTTTTCTCCCCCTACCCTATCCCCTCTCTGTTTGCCTGTTCTCTATCCTCTAGCAGCTCTCTGCCTTCCACAATTCGACCTTCCCTGCACCTCAGCATTCACTGCCCCTCCCATTTCTCCCCCTAACTCTCAGCAAGATCCCCAGTTCTCTCTTTCCTCAAGGCTTCCCCCTCAGAATCATACTCTCACCTCTCCTTAATTTCCCCACTCCAGGCATATACTTCACACCTCTCCTTTTTCACCCCCATATTTCCTCACATCTCCTACTTTTTCCTCAATCCCCATTCCACACATCCAGCTTGCTCTTCC
Source organism: Microcaecilia unicolor (assembly GCF_901765095.1). Lineage (NCBI taxonomy): Eukaryota > Metazoa > Chordata > Amphibia > Gymnophiona > Siphonopidae > Microcaecilia > Microcaecilia unicolor. The sequence goes on from NC_044033.1 coordinate 378,912,512, forward strand.
ATAATCCCCATGTCTTACATCCCTTCCCATTTTCTCAAGCCCTCCCCCAGTATGACACACACCTTCTCCAGCTTTCTTCAGCTGTTCTCTACCCCCTCCATGGCATCCCCTTGCTGGAACTCCCCACCCCAGCACTCTCTCACAGCTTTCTGTCCCCCCCCCTCCATAGCATACTCCCCTAGATTTTCAGCTCATTACAGTGCAGTCCACCTTTCACCTTCAACTTTCTCCAGCACCCCTTTCTCTCCTGATGCGCACAGTAAGAGGAGATGGTGAATGGCTGCATACTGGACTTTGTTCTACTCTTTACTGTCCTGGGTCCAACTGTTGCTTTGAACTATGTGAATCTCTGTATAGCTGCATAGTTCAATGGAACAATTAGGGCCAAGATGGCTACTAAAATGGTCAGTGGTCTTCAACATAAAGCATATGGGGACAGACTCAATATGTATACTTTGCAAGAAAGGCAGGAGAGGGGAGATATAATAGAGACGTTTAAATATCTCCATGGCATGAATGCACAGGAGGTAAGTGTCTTTCAACGGCATCTGGAATGAAAAGGCATAAGGATGAAGGAGAACCTGAGGAAATACTTAATGGAAAGTGTAGTGCATTCATGAAATGGCCTCCCAATGGAGGTGGTAGAGACAAACTCCGTCTGAATTCAAGCAAGCTTGGGACAAACGTATAAGATCTCTGGAGAGGAAGGGATAGTAGTTAGCATGGATGTGCAGACTGGATAGGCCATATGGGTGTAAATTCTATAAGAGACGCTTATAAATCAGAGCAAAAAATTGTATGCACTGAGCGCTATTCTATAAAGGGTAAGCGTCCTTTGTAGAATAGTGCTTAGGGCATAAACTGCGTCTAACTTTAGGCGCTGGCAAATGCCGGTGCCTAAATTAGACACGATTTGTCTGAATTCTGTATCTACACACCTAAAATTTTGGAATGCCCCTTAGCCACACCCCCCAAATTTATGCACGTTAGGATTTATGCACAAATCGTTCTAGAATACGATATGCACGTAAATCCTAATGAAGGACAATTAATGTCAATAATTGGTTGTTAGTAGCCAACTATTGGCCCTGATTGGCTGATTTGCACATGCAACTTTAGTTGCCATTTAGAGAATTTGGGGGATAGTCTTCATTTGCCTTCATTTTCCCTATGTTCTGTCTATGTTCCATGTTCATTCACCTCCTCCTCTTGACCAATGTAAGGAGGGAGGGAGGGAGGACTTTGCTGCCACTACCTATGCAGACTTTTGCTTGAGAAGTGCAGAATTCCCCCAGGAGTGCCTGCAGTGCTTTACATTTAAATACAGCCAGGCCAGTTGTGCCCTTCCACTGCTGATATTGCCACAATTTATAGCCAGTACTGGCAGCAGAGAGTTATAATGAGCTTAGCTTTATGAAATCAGAGGATCTGGAATCCATCCTCACCTCCAATACGCACTATAAGTTTGAGTCACCCCTTTTCCTGCTGTTTTAGGCCTTGCTTGGTGAATAGAACCAAATCATTTGAATTTTCCCAAACAGCAACTGATAAAAAGGTTATATTTTGTAGATATTTAGGCCTGTAAACACCATTTTTTATAGTGTGAAAAGAAATATCCGAGGTACCCTCTGCTTTACCTCAAAATCAGCTAACAAAGGGTTGTCAGCGCAGCCTCCCAGAGACATCAAACGTCAATACATTTCCTCCAACCCACAGCAAGGAGTACATCTGTACTGCCTCCTCTTTTTTCTATGCACTGCACATTATTTTCTAGGGGGCAAAAACTGTCAAATGTATTTTCCTCTTTCCCATAGAAAATAATGAGAACTGTGCCATGCTGTCTTATGTCCTTTTACTGTTTTCATTTACAAGGAATATGAAAGTCCCATTAGAGCTCCCAAAAGGTACCAGCAATCAACCTTGGTGCTTTTAAAGAGACATTACTACTTTCTCTGTAAGAAATACGGACTTGGATTTTACATTTATTACTTACCTTTTCCAAATCTGAGCTCAATGAGAGTTACAAATTCAGGTACATACGTTATTTCCCTGCCCAGGTGACCTTGTAATTGGCCTGGAATAATCAGGTGGAGGAGAAGAAGGGGATGGGTGAACTGGTGCTTGTGATGGTGCTGTCCCTTATCTCTCTCCCTCTCTTCACTATGGCTCTTTGTCAGTTAACCATTGAGCAGCTGCTGCATGCGATGCAGGGCATGGGCAGGGTGTGAGATCTATTTAGACAGGCCAGGTATGTTTTTAGTCATCTTGAAACACCAGAAATATCTCTTGTGCTATTTTTTTAACAATTACCATCGGCCCTTCTGAACAGGGAAGGAAGTACGTTGCACTTTCCTTTCCACTTCATGAAATGGATGTGTATTTGAATTGCACTTCAGTCAATGGAATGGGGTAACATTTACAGTAGGAGATTCAATAAGAGGGGATCGGCATAACACCAACATCATACCTTCCACTGCAGTAACATCGCACTAGCAACATCAAAGATAGAGTGGCAGTGCTTGACAGGGACTAGGAGAGAAGTTGTCCAAGGAAAAAGGAGCATGTAAAATGGGGGACAAAGGACTTGCTTGTGGGAAATTAGTGCATTTTACAGCGCTGGGTGAAGGATAGGCCATCCTCCTATTGGCAATGGAGGAATAAACTGCATGAACTTCTTTTGATGGAACTTCATAATGCAAACATTCTTTCAAACAGCAAACATTTTGCTGACTTGGGATACGTATGTTCTGGTGCTTTCTCCAAGGGCACAAAGTTTTGTTTTGAACCAGCTGGAGGAGATTCCTCCTAGATCAGTAGGTGCTAATCTGGCTTCAAACTCTGACTGGGTAGGGGGAGAGGGTGTAGGATGGTCAGGGAAGGGGGAAGCTATTAGTATAAAAGCCTCTATTGTACTAGTTGGGGAGGCTATAAGAGTTCAAGCCTCTTGCAAACATTTATCTGGAGAACAATAGTTTGGGGAAGTTTGTTTTGTAGGGGTCTGGGTTATAATTCAAAATGTTGAACAATGATGATATTTGCTCAGTGGAGATTGCTTATTATTCTTCTTCAATAAAAATTGTTTCAATCTAAAAGAAAACTGATTTTGTGAACCTGGAGCTACAAACCCTTTTAACTCCAATACATTTAGACAGACAACACAATTTCCACATTTAAAATGCTCAGTTAAAGGTTTTTCTATTGCTGACTATTGCTTTATGCATTAATCAATCTCTTAAATTAGCCGGCCTCTGAGATGCAAAATAGATTCATGAAATACATCATGCACATTTAATACAAACCAGTGTTTTAAAATCATCTTCCAGACATCATTAAAATGGGCAGAGACAGGTAATCCTGCTAGCTGTTTCCCTAATTCATTCTGTAAAAGTCTATTTATTTATTGGGATTTATTAACTGCCTTTATGAAGAGATTAACCCAAGGTGGTATACATCAAGTATAGTTTACCATAAAACTTACAATTTTTTTAACAGCATAATAGTAAAATGACCAAGTATAAACATAAATACAACAAATGAGGTAAACTTCAAAACAGCAAATTGAAACCTAATAATAATAATTATTATTATTTGTTGCATTTGTATCCCACATTATCCCACCTCTTTGCAGGCTCAATGTGGCTTACAATACATCATGAATAGTAGGAATACATGAGGAAGTGTACATTTAGTAATGGCAGACGTGTTTTGGTACATGATAATGATATAACATGGTAGTATCTTAACAAACAACCATAATAAGAGATACATAGGAGAAGTATAAGAATTAAGGAGAATGTACATTTAGTAATAACAAAAGATTTTTTGGGGGTGACATGATACTGAGAAAGAAAAAGATGATAGTAGTTTGACAAGCAAATACTATAGACAACCCTCTTCTAAGCTTTCTTTGTAATGAAATCTTAACCAATCATGCAGCCAAGCAACCTAAGTAAATCAATTCTCCATTTTGACTAACCAGACTTAAAAATGTTTCCTAAAGAGGTCAAATAACCCTAACTTAATTTGTACTTAAACAGGAGGCAGAGCTAAAAAATGATGATGGAAGGGAAGGAGTGTGTAGATTTCATGTTCTTCTGCTTCTCATTACTTGCTTTCTACCATGGCAACTTTTTCAGTCATTACAAATGTGCATATTATGAAAAAAAATTAGTTAAACATAAATAATAGTTTCAATATTGCCCTTTGTGAGGGAGCGAGTGGTACTAAGGCAGGTTTCCCTAGGAATACTCCTTCACTGATGCTGCTTTAGGGTAAGTGGCGCTAACCTGCTGGGTCAGGGGGGAAGGGCTCAGGCAGGAAGGAGGTTAAATGCTCCGGAGCAGAACAGAACAGAACATGGAGGCCCTGCGTGAAGGAATCGTCCCAGGATGTTCCCATTGGCTGCAGTACCTGTGAAGAGCCCAGGGAAGAGGAGCGGCCCTCAGCAGATATTGATACCCTGTGTTTTCCAGAAGCAGAGTCTTCAGAGAGGTAGAACAAGTTTCCTTAAATCCTTAAGAGGGTGAGTGTTGACTAAACCTGTGAAGCTGTGTCTGAGACAAACAACAGGAACCTTGGTGTTGAGGAGAAGTGATTGTGTATTAAACCTGTGGTGGAAGCAGTGGCGATCGCCGATGCGCCCCCCCGGGTGCAGCGCGGCCCCCCCCTGGCGAAATAACACCTCCCCGCCCTGGTGAAATGACCCCCCCGGGTGCATGCCGCTGGGGGGGGGGGGGGTGTGCCGCGGCGTGCGCCTGTCAGCTGAGTTCGCTGACTTCTCTAACCGCTGCAGCTCCCTCTGCCCCGGCCGGAACAGGAAGTAACCTGTTCCGGGGCAGAGGGAGCTGCAGCGAAGTTAGCAAAGTTAGCGAACTCAGCTGATAGGCGCGCGCCGCGGCACCCCCCAGCGGCGTGCACCCAGGGCGGACTGCCCCCACCGCCCCCCCCCCTTGGTTCGCCACTGGGTGGAAGCCATGTCCAGGACAGGCTGCAAGAACCATTAAGAGGGAAAAGTAGCATAGACTGACTTGTGGAGCCTGTCAAGGAAGGAGGTCAAAGAAATTATAGTAAAGAAGCAATTATTTAGTTTCAGTATCTAGCCTGTGGAGAGAACAGACTTGGAAAATCCTTACTTTGAACTTGATAAAGCTATTGGTTTACTTACAAACCTTGCATATGGCCAAAGAGCCACACTGCCACATTCTTGTACTTAAAAAAAAGTGACAAGAATTTTTAGCTTTATTTATTTATTTATTTCAGCATTTATATCCCACATGCTCCTATTTACATTGTTTCAACGTGGCTTACAAACATAATTAGGGTAGTTACATTTGATAAGCTGAAATGTGTCGCTGGTTTTAGGTCATCTGTGATTAGATGCATGTAGATGAGAAACGGAGGTTGGGTATGTCGGGAACTGTCAGTGAAGGTAAATGTTTTAGTTGGCTGCTAGTAGCCTGTCCGTGGATAAAAGGTTGAGTTCAGATTAATAGCGAAGATCAGGTTAACAAGGAACTTGGGTATGTCAAAGGTTTTCAGTGAGGTTGAGTATTTTTAATTGATGGTTAAATTCTAATTCATGGAAAGAAGGATTGAGTTCAGGTTGATGGCGAAGATTAGGTTGACAAGGAACTTATTAGTTGAGATATTTAGACTGGCGATTCCCCGAGTCCTCGTAGAAGAAAGCTTTTACTTGTTTGTGGAAGATCAGGTAGTTATTCATGTTTTTTAAGGTGAGTTCCATTTCTTTGTACATAGATATGTGAAACTCAATGAGTAAGCTGATATGTATCACAATCCTTGGCAGTTGGGGAAGTGGAGTGTGAGATAATTTCTTGATTCTGTGCTGATGCTACGCGTCGGAAGGGTTATTAGGTCTGTCATATGGCTGGGAGTGTCAATTCCATGCTGTGCACATACCCAAACAGCGCCGCACTGTAGCTTATAGCCATCTCTAAGTTTTCAGTACAAAAACTATCTGCTCTTGAAGAAAAATAAAAGGAGGAAGCAGAAATCATGACGTTAATGGTGTGTGCATAATGATATATGGAAATGTCAATTAACAAATTGCAAAGCATTTTTGTCCTATTGGCCATTCAGTTTCCTTATTTAAGCCATGTGGCAAAACGGTATCCCACAGATAAATGAACTTTTGTTCCTTGAATGACAATTGTGAAGAAACATCGCCTAGGGTGCCAGATTATGATGGTGCCAAATACCCATGCCAAAGAGAGGCCAGCTCCCAATGAAAAGCCATATACATGCATGTTGCTTCAAAAGGGATGGCACAGTGGCAGTAATGGATGTTCTTTGCTCCATAGGTAGTGGAATGGTCCCATCAATATTTTGTCCAACACAGGATCAGCTTGGGGTGGGGCCAAAGATTAGTTTATTTACTGATTCATGCAGTATATCCTGATACACTGCACAGGATCAGGTGCCTCCATTTTTCAAGATGGAGGCAGAACTGAGGGAGCATTGCTTCTCCTCCACAACAGGTACTTGTGACCTGGATTGTTCACTGTTAGAAGCAAGATACTGGGCTAGATGGACCATTGGTCTGACCCAGTGTGGTTATTCTTATATTCTTATGAGCAGGGACATGGGGACCTGGGTGTGCCAAAGGCCACTGGGGACATGTGTGGGGTCAGGACTCAGGGGGAACACTTGAGTCACCAAAATTTGAGGGGTGAGGATCTTACTTGGCTACCAGGTATATTTGTCAGGTTTGGGGGGCCATTTGGGCCACTTTGGTGATCTGAGATGAAATTTGGATAAACTGTTTTCAAGAAACTTTGAGCAAGATATACATGATTGATCAATTTATAACCATTTTTCATGGGGACATTGTATTTATTATTCCTATGCTTTGACAACTGATTATTTATTTATACTTAAAACATTCAAACCTTTTGAATAACAAGGGCACACAGATTGCAACTTAGCTCAAGTTATTTATTGCACTCAATGCCCTTGTCTTAAATACTACATTGGTCAAACTCGTAGAGCTATCAAATATCGGATCACCGAACATTTAAGTTCTTTACGAACTGGAAGAATTGAAGCAGCTTTGGTGGAATGTTGGCGTAATGCCAAGCACACATTGTGCGATTTAAAATTTGCTGTCATTCTCCAAGTCATTGCTCCACGTGGGGGCGATGTTTCTTCACGATTGTTATACAAGGAACAAATGTTCATTTATCAGTGGGACACCATTTTGCTGCATGGTTTAAATAGATGGCTGAGATGGCCAGAAGCTGGCTGCCTGACAGAAATCCTTGTGTGGAATTTGAAGTCAGGTTATGGGTGCTGTAGGCAAGTCACCTACCAATTGCACCAGGAGACATCGCTAAAGGAACAAGACACTGCACAAAATCCCACCCCCTCCTTTCTGCTAGTGGAATGACTGACAGTAAAAAGAGAGCAGGTCATGCAGCAGTGTCTATGTCTGCTTGTGTGCCTGTGTCTCGTTTTCTTTCCCCTCTGCCCTTCTTTCTATCTTATTTATTTATTTTTCACATTTATATTCCGCCTTCAACCAAGGCAGGTTACAAGGCAAACAGTCATAATAAATTAACTTTACAAGGGTAGGAATCCAAGATGGTGACCTGAAGGGAGCATATCGAAGCAACTCCTGAATCCAAACAAAATTACTTTACTTTTTCTTCAAACAACTTTTACCTTAAAATGCCTAAACGGAGATGCAGGCAAAGGCCAGGTCCTGCGGCAGCCGCCTCCCCCGTAGTCGGGACGATGGACCGCTTCGTTATACCGGGATTACAGATGGGCTGTGATATTTTGCAGTTGGAGGAGACGGAGAAAGGAGAAACATCTTCACAACTTGATACTAACACCTCGTTCAGCCCAGAATTGAGAGTTCCGCTGCCAATGCTTGCTGTCGAGCAGGAAGCCTTTGCACAGGGTTTCACACCCTCCGAAGCGGGGATAGTAGACCCTGCAGCAGGGCCAGACTCCAGCGATCGACTTCAGAACGTCCCGATGGGGAAGGGCGGTAATAAGCATGGCGACAGTGTTTTGGAAGGAAAATCTGCTGAGAAGGAGGAGATTGCTTCTGTGGACTCTGAGAATATTTCCCTATCACTGAGTAAGTCTTCTTTATTTCCTAAACCTTCAACTATTACATTGGAAACAATATGGGATGCCCTTTTGACATTGGAAACATCTTTTTCCCAAAAACTGGTGTTAATATCTCAGAATGCACAAACCCCTAAGGAAACCATTTCAAAAATGGAGAAACAAATTAAAAATGTTGAAGAAAAATTTGAGAAAAGTGCTAAAGATATAGAATCATTTCAACAGGTTCAAGCAAATATTATAAAGGAAAATAATTGGTTACAAAGAAAAATTGAAAACCTAAAAAAAAATCAACAGATGTCAAAGACTCTACGAGTTATAAACTTTCCAAAACAAGAAATGGTTGCACCGTTACTGACATTTAAAAAATATATGTTTGAAATTTTAAAAGTTCCAGAACAAGCTTGTCCACCAATTTCAAACATTTATTATTTACAACCATATAAAAAAATCAATTATAGGTGGGCTACCTGATTCTGAAGGGAGTGAATTGATATTTGAGACCTTGAACCTCTCACAAGTTATAGAAGGAGAAGATGAGGGTTTGGAATTTGCAACTCTTATTGTTACATTTGTATTACAACCAGATAGGGACTGGATATTAAAACAATTTTTCAGGCATAGAAAAGAAATGTTTCTTAATTCCAAAATAAGAATATATCCAGATGTCTCCAAAGTAACATAAAAGAGACGTCAAACTTTTCTTAAATTGCGCCCCATTGTGTTTCAATTGGGAGGATTATTTTGGTTGAATTTCCCGTGCAAATGTGTTGTGAAACTGTGAAAAAATACTTCCTGACTTTTTTTTTGAGTCTGCCCCCCTTCAATCTCATTTCATGCCCTCTAGTACTGCCGCCTTCCCATCTCCGGAAAAGGTTCGTTTGCGGATTAATACCTTTCAAATATTTGAACGTCTGTATTGTATTGTAATTGTATACCCACTGGCCTGGCAATCGCCTTATCGGTACATTGTAAGCCACTTTGAGTCCACATGCATGTGGAAAAAAGTGGGGTATAAATATGCATAAATAAATAAACTCAGTGAAATATATTTTCTTTGACCCATTACATTTGAAAACTTTCTTGGATTCTAAGAAAGTAATCACTCCATCTCTGCGCCCAGAAACAGTTATAACAACTACACCTCAATTGTAATAATATAATCCTGTAAACCTCCCTTCTAAGTCTCTGATTGAGAATTTAGAACATGTATTTTTGCTTTTTGTGCCTTGTTTTCTCCCAATTTAGTGGACTAACATGAGATGATTATATCCTGTTTTCATTACAAGATAATTATTTCTATTTATTTATTTGTTGCATTTGTATCCCACATTTTCCCACCTATTTGCAGGCTCAATGTGGCTTACATAGTACCGAATTGGCGATCACCAGTTCCGGTCTAACAGTTACAAAGTGATGATATATAAGGTTCGTGTGTACAAGACACAATAGTGGATCGTAGAGAGGGGGGGGGGGGGGGGGGGTTATGTTTTGTCCATACGCTCTTTGGTTTCGCTTGTGTTGCAGGGATTAGGCATTTAGGTTGGGTCGGTAGGGTATGCCATTTCGAACAGATTAGGTTTTAGTAATTTCCAGAAGTTTAGGTGGTCATACGTTGTTTTCACGGCTTTGGGTAATGCGTTCTATTAGTTGCTCCTTTCTTGTTGAAAGATTGTGAATATAATCTTCTTATTTCTGTACAAGATTTGTTCTTGGAATTGTTAATAAGAAATATAAATAAATAAATAATAAATAAATAAATTAACATTACAATCAAATACAATGAATGAAGTTATCAAGCATCAAACTACTAGCATCAAAAAAGTATCTCTTGGCAATACACAAAACTGAACAATTAGAATAGAGAAATCCCCTTACTTGTCATCCTTCTAAAAAAGTTTTTAGAAACAGGTGAGTTTTCAATAAACTCTTAAATTGTTGCACATTAGAACATATATAGCCAGGAAAGCTATTCCACAAACCAGGACCAGCAACAGAAAAGGCATGTAACCTAGTTTCAGCATAATGGTATGCCACTGCTGATAGCAAACACAACTGCCAAGACTTTTCAAAACGTAAAAACTGAGTAGGTTGATACATTTTTAAGGCATTACAAAAATACACTGGCACATTTGCATAAACTCTTTGGTGGATCAGAGCCAACACCTCAAACATGATTCTAACAGTAACAGGTAGCCAATGAAGATATTTTAACATTGGAGTAATATTTGTTGACCTAAAAACTCCAGTGATCATTTGTGCCACTGCATTCTGCATGACCTGCACAGCCTGAAGTCTAGCTAATGGTAAGCCTAAATACAAGTACAAAAATCAAGTTTAGACAATACCAGGCTCTGTACGGTCATGCGGAAATCAGAGGCAGGAATCATATTTTTTAACTTATTCAGCATATGAAGCTGAAAATAGGCTGACATAATAACTGTATCTACCTGATTTTGTGTAATCGAACAAGCATCAAACATCACTTCTAAATTCCAAATCCAGAATTTAACAATAAATATTAAACCTTGGTAATCAATCATTGTTGGTAACAATGGGTCAACAAACTTCCATACATACAAATGTTTTGTCTTCGATAGATTTAAAGATAACGTATTAGGCAACATCCACTCTTGTATTTTATCAAAACAAACTGCTAACTGCAGTTCTATCAAGAGGAAAGAAAATCTATATGTCATCTGCATACAATCTATAAGATACATTTAGGGCCTTGTTTACTATGGTGTGCTAGCGTTTTTAGCATGTGCTAATGCAAAAGTTAGTAATATATGGGTGTCTTTTGCGTAGCTTGTGCTAATTTTTAGTGCACGCTAAAAATACTAGCGTGCCTACACCATGGCTTAGTAAACAGGGCCCATAGTTCTTGAAAGACTAGACCAATAGAAGACATAAACAAATTAAAAGTACTGTCAACAGGAGAGAACCCTGTGGCACCCCTCAAGTAATGTTAAAAAGATCAGAACAGACATTCTGAATCTCCACATGAAAAGATCTATTTTGAAAATATGATCTAAACCGTGATAGCACCTTTCCTCTTATACCCAAACTAAATAATACTTCAAGGAGAAGACAATGATCAATCATATTAAAAGCTAAAGTAATATCTAGTCTCACAAGACAGAAACAAATGCTTTGGTCCAAACCCACCCGCAGTTCATCAATCATAGATAATAACAAAAATTCTACACTATGAGATTTCCTGAACTCATACTGCTTCATATCTAAAAGTTGCTTCTTATCAACATACTGAAGCAGTTTATTCAAAACCACTTTTTCAATCACTTTAGTCAATTATTCACTAAAGTCTAGTTCACCATCATAAGTGCAACTGGTACTCAAATGCACTACCTGCATTTTCTACTTTCACTGTAGCTTTAGTTAATTGTCAATATAAACATTTGCTGAGTTGCCAAATTGTTTCCTGTAGAGATTTTGACTGGACTGTGGGCTCCTTATCCCTCCTACCTCCAGCATTAACAGTGCATTCCTCAACCAGTGCTATTAGGGTAAAGTAGCATATGTAAATCCTTACGAAATGGGGAGAGCATCACTAGTCTAATTTAGAGCTAGCGATCTTCTGCAAAAACATTCAGACTGAGAAATCAATGGCTTCTCCATTATCTGCATCCATTTCCTTCTCTCTCTGGACAGAAAACAACCACAGAAGTACTCAGGCAAACACACTGCTGGAAATACAGTGGACCTCCAATCTGCCCAATTTCATGAAAGAGCAAATTTATGCTTTCTAAACAGAAGGATGAAATTCAATATTGCCTTACAAGGATCACAGAACAGCACTGCAGTTTCAGAAGAAACATGTTTGAGAAATGGATGGGCATAACCACATGGATATATATCAAGTATTTTATGGTGGAACACTGGTAGTACCATAGTAATGTCTGTGAAGTCACTTCCAAGCTACTTTTTTCTTAATTGGCATTTCACCAAAATGTCTGGTGTGTGTGTTTTTTCCCCAAAAAATAGGCAGACAGGATTTAGTGCCAATTCCCATCCCTTTGCCAAGTTTTAGAAAAATTGAGTTTTTGAGACAGATGAAAGTTAAAAAAAAAAAAAAGAGAGAGAGTCAGAAACTGCTCAGTTTTTCACATTTATTCTGTTGTTTCCCAGATCCAAAAAGTCTTGGAATGTGCATATCAAATTTCTCCTCCTGTTAGAGCTTAATCCAAAGCAAATATTTCTGAACTTTACAGCTTCCAAGTTTTTGACAGATTTGTTTTAAAAATTAAATTCTGTGGATACGCAGTAACAAAAGTTAAACAAGTGGGAGACGTGTACGTTTCTGGGGGGGGGGGGAGATGTGTGTTTTCTAGTCTTCTTCCCCCCAATATTCAAAACAATTTAACCGTTAGGCAACGGTTATCCCCGAATATTCAGCGGTAACCAGTTACCTCTGCTGAATATTCGCAGTTAGTGCATAACCACGAACCGGCTATCTCGGGGGGGGCGGGTCAAAGTTATGCTCCGATATTCAGCACTGACCGGGCAGGGTTAGCGCATAGATAGGGCAACTATTTATGTGGTCCTATCTTTATGTGCTAGCCGATGCCCAGTTAGTGCTGAATATCAGCGTAACCGGTCATGCGCTACCTGGCCAGTGAAAACCCGGATATTCGATGCTGATCGCTGGAAGTGACCTATATATATGTTCTTCTTCTATAAATTATTACTGTATTATTAGATTCTTGATATATCACCTTTCTGTGGAAGAACCAAAGCACTTTACATATTATATACAGGTACTTTCTCTGTCACCAGTTGGCTCCAAATGGAAGGGGGTTTTTTTTGTACCTTGGACGATGGAAGAGTGACTTACCCAAGGTCCTAAGGAGCTGCAGTGGGAATTGAACCCAGTTCTTCCCCCCACGCTAACCATTACGCTACTACACTGTTCCCTCTAAGCTGAGCAGGAGTCCTTCATCTATAGTATATCCAGTGGGGGGGTGCTGTTGCACTATCTTATGTTCAGTAGTGAGGGACAGGCCAGCTCTGCAGGACTCCAGGGAACCTGCCTGCCCCTGGTGATTGAAAACACAATATTGAAGCACCCCCCCACACACACCTTCCGGCAGCAATGCAGTTGGAGGACTCACGCTCAGCTTAGAGGGAACAGTGGGCTATTGCTCCACTCCTAAAGGCATCTACTTTCCTTTATGGAATACTAACGTAACAGGTGACAATTTAGGTGTGAGCACTTACGCCAGCCATAGTGCTCAAGCCTAAATGTCATAGATACATGCACAACTTAAAGTATTCTGTAAGATAAGTGTGAGTCCTGCCCATGCTCTTCCCAGATTTCTCCTGTGTGTTCGCCTACCTGTAAAATATACACTCTATAAAATATGCATGTATTTATAGAACAGTACTTAGGCAGAATTTTGGCATGTACACACATGTGCATATATACTCATGTATATGCCATTATTCTAAACATTTATACATTTGTTTGGTGTATATACAATTGAAGGAGGAACATTCTGGGTCGCTCCTCCAGAATAGTATCAGTAAAAACTAATGAAGGGATGGCCTATTCTGGGGAAACTGCCCAACAGAAACGAAGCATAAAACCCAGAGTTTAGGAAGGAGTCTTGCTTTCCTCACCCCAGAGGGATCCAGCAAGGAGAGATATAGAACTGCACAAGGTGGGTTCCCACTTTGGGGCCCACTGGAGCCTTGGTTCTCTGCTTTAAGAGGAGAGATGTGGTAGCCGTGTTTGTCCACTTTTAAAGGTAATCAATAGAAATAGAATAAAATAAAACATGGAAAAGAATGTTCTTTTTCATGTTTTATTTTATTCTATTTCTACTGCTTTAAGAGGAGAATGAGAAAGCACAGTGGTTGCCACTTTGGTCTACAGTTGCCCCCTGGGGCTCAGAGAGAAAAAGAAATGCAGGTTCTCACATGAGAATAAGAAGAACCAGGGGTTGCCAGCTTCACATACAGCTGTCCCCTAATGCACAGATCAAAGGATCTGGTCCTGCTCTCAGAAGAGAAAGATAAAAGGAGAAGCTGCCATTAGCCTACAGTGCTTACAGGGAAAGGACTGGAAACTGAAGAATGGGGGATCTGGTGAGTACTTGATCCTTGCATTAATAGGAGGTAGGGTCCAAATCCTGGGTAAACCTTGACCTGCTAAATCCATAAGGAGGAAAGCACAGGGATACACAGAGCCGAAAATCATAAACAGAGGTACGTTTGGAGAACAGAGCTACAGCTCTACATAGCAGGAGAGAGAAGATAAAAATCAGGGCGTAGCCTTTGCCCTAAAGTCTGAGTATTACAAGGGAGGCAGAGAAAGAAGGCACTTATTACAGAGCAGAGAAATACAAAACCTGCTCAGCAGACAATGTGTGAAAGAGATGCCAGAGAACATGGGATAATGCACATCTCAGAGGAGACCAGGACCTACTAATACTTTAAAAATCTGTAATATTATTTGCGAGTAGTTTTATTTGTTTTTATAGACTGCCTCATCAATTTCATATCCTTGCTACTGTATCTATTTTGGCACTTTATCGCCTCTTTTTCCTTTCTTTCTCAGAGTGTTATTAGTGTGCTTGTCAGAAACTTTATTCTGCATGAATGCTCAATCTCTGCACTTGGGAAAAGGAATTGGAGAACAGTTACACATTTCGACCGCAGACATTACTAAACATTTTTTGTGTAACTGCCTCTGAGGTCATCCTCAGTTCCAACTGAAACTATAGAGAAAAAACTACAAATTAAATTTATTCACTGGCGGAAGAAGAGATTACACCAAATACAAGAACACACATCCTACAGCACAAGAGGTCAAGTAGACACGAAAACATTCTGGCAACAGATATACAACAATGAATGGACAGCACAAACAGCCTCCATATATTACCTCGTGGAATGGGATAAAAGATGCAAATGCATACTAGATGAAATAGCACCCTTACGAACAAGAACTTCACGTAAGTATAACTCGATACCATGGTTCAATGATGAACTGAAAAAGCTAAAAACACAATCCAGGAAACTCGAACGAGCATGGAGAAAAACAAAAGATGAACATACACTCAACACATGGAAACAATCACAAAGAAAGTACAAATAAAATCATACTATAAAACTAAAATAGGGACAGATTACAAAGATACGAAGAAATTATACCAACTCGTGAACAGACTCCTAGACACCAACTTGGTCACTACATCGAATACAGACATCCCATCTGCAGACAATCTTGCTAAGTATTTCAATGAAAACATTGCAAACCTACACAACATGCTACCTCAGGACAACACTGACATCGAAATCTTCCTTAATGAGTTGGACCCAACCACTGGAGAATACCCAGCTGACCGAACCTGGTTAAAATTCTCCCTCCTTACCGTCAATGCAGTTGCACAGGCGATCAGCAGGTTCTCCAACACTGACTGTAAACTAGATACCTGTCCCAACTACCTAATGAAATCCGCCCCTGACCGCTTCATAGCAGACCTCACATCCCACATAAACTACATGCTTCAGCAAGGTCTCTTCCCTAAGGAAAATGGCAATATCCTACTCACACCGATACCAAAAGACACCAAGGAAAAAAAATGAAATCACTAACTACCATCCAGTAGCATCCATTCCATTGTCAATCAAACTGATGGAAAGCATGGTAGCCAAACAACTTACAGATTATATAAACAAATTCTCAATATTACACGAATCACAGTCAGGTTTTCGCCCCCTCCACAGCACAGAAACAGTACTACTCAGTCTCCTAGCCAAATTCAAGCAGGAAATAGCAATAGGCAAAAACCTCCTCCTCCTCCAATTCGACAAGTCTAGTGCATTCGACATGGTAAACCATAATATATTAATAAGATTACTAGATAAGTTCGGGATTGGTGGAAACATACTTAGCTGGATCAAGGGTTTCCTAACCACAAAAACATATCAAGTAAAATCAAACTCAAACATATCATCACCGTGGAAAGCAGACTGCGGAGTACCACAAGGATCACCACTATCACCGATCCTCTTCAACCTAATGATGACCCCATTAGCCAAGTCCTTATCTGACCAAGGTCTTAACCCTTTCATCTATGCAGATGATGTCACAATATTCATTCCTTACAAATCTAAACTGACAGAAATCACCAATGAAATCAAGATCAGCTTGAACATCATGGACTCTTGGGCAAATGCATTTCAACTAAAACTAAACAAAGAAAAACACACTGTCTCATCCTCTCATCCCTACACAGTGCAGATAACCCCACAATTATCAACACCCCAAATTACACCCTCCCTATCTCACACAGCCTGAAAATCCTCGGCGTTACAATGGACCGCAACTTAACACTAGAGAGCCAAGTGACATCCACAACAAAGAAAATGTTCCACTCAATGTTGAAACTCAAATGCGTGAAACAATTCTTCCCGAGGGGAACATTTCGCAACCTGATACAATCAATGGTACTAAGCCACTTAGATTACTGCAATGGAATTTATGTGGGACTAAAAGAACAAACCTTAAAGAAACTTCAGACCGCTCAAAACATGGCAGCTAGGCTTATCTTCGGAAAAACATGATTTGAAAGTGCAAAACCCCTTTACAAAAAACTACACTGGCTCCCAATCAAAGAACACATTGCTTTCAAAATCTGCACTCTGGTTCACAAAATTATTTACGGTGAAGCTCCGGGATACATGACAGACTTGATCGACCTACCAACTAGAAACACATCCGAATCAACATGAACGTACCTAAATCTGCACTACCCAAGCTGCAAAGGACTCAAATACAAATCAACTTATGCGTCCAGTTTTTCCTACATAAGCACACAACTGTGGAACGCATTACCAAAAGCCTTGAAAACTACGAACGACCACCTAAACTTCCGGAAAACACTAAAAACTAACCTGTTTAAAAAGGCATACCCTACCAATTCAACATAAGTGCCTGATCTCTGCAACACAACAAAACTAAAGAATGTAATGGACATAACACAACTCTTCCGTTGTACGATTCCTTAGTGTGGCTGTGCCACATGAACTTTATCTTACCACAACATCACTTTGTATTTGTTTACACCGGAGTCTGTAACGCCTCTCCGGTACTATGTAAGCCACATTGAGCCTACAAATAGGTGGGAAAATGTGGGATATAAATGTAACTAAATAAATAAATAAATAAAATAAACTACCTGAGAGGTCCGCTGAACATCTATAAGGGGCCTTCTTCCTAATGGATTTGGCTAAAATCTGGCAAAGGTTTCGACACCTCAGTAAGATATTCTCATAGCAAAGTTTAGCCCAGTTCATCCACAGAGAGGTCCCGTGGTAGATTGGAGTGGATGCAAGGACAATCAGACTCAACTACTCCACAAAACAGGCAGAAGAGGTTTAGTAGGACTATTAGGCCTAAATACACTCAGCAACACAAGTATGTATAACTTCTTTGATGCAACACAAAAATCACTTTTTTAAAGTAGATTGCTGAGTGTGTATTTTTCCCTGTTGAAGCGATATACAGATGACTCAACTGTCCTTGGTATCCACCAGGATTTAGAAGTGGACATGGGACAGGAATTATTTTATTGTCGGTTCTGGACAAATTTGGGGGGGGGTGTTATTTGTATAAAGGATTTTTCATGTGTTAACCTTGTTTTACCCATGTTAAAGGCTTCTTGAAAAATTACACCATGGATTATGCGTGTCAAAGTATGCACAATGACAACAATGAAGGTACTTTCATAGAACTCAGCTGAGGGTGTGTTCAAGCAGAGCTGCAAATTATACATGATGCTTACAAAATATATGCATATTTTATACATGAAAATTTACACCTGCTTCTGAGCAGGGGTAAGTTTACAAAGACATGCGGCAGGGCATTTCTGATATGACGTTTAAATGTTCAAAATTCAAGAAGGGAATACAGCCATTTTCAAAACAGAAAAACGTCTATCTTTTTGGGGGGGGTTTCGAAAATGGTCATTTGCTATCTGCTTTTGTGCTCTGTCTGTTTATCTTTTTGGGCCATTTTTGAAAAAAAAAAAAAAACCTGTCCAAGTGAAAAACACATAAAATCAAGCCATTGGAATGTAGACTGGCCACACAGATATCCCAGGAGAGCAATAGAGAACCCTAGGGGGCACTGCAGTGGGCTTCAAATAAATGCTCCCAGGTACACATCTCACTGTTGCTCCCTTATCTTGTCTGCTGAGCCCCCCCCCCAAGACCCACCCAAATCCCACAACCCCCAGGATCAAAGTCCACTGCACTAATCACTAGGCTACTCCTGTATTCACTCTATCATCTCTCTTCTTAAGACATATTATCAGCATCCTCCACTCCTGCTGCTGTCTGAGAAGGAAATGGAGGAAGAAAGTAGAATCTTAGGCAGGAGACTGGGTGGAAGATCCTGGAGGAGAAGCAGGCAGCTTGAGGGTCTCCTGAACATCTAAAACATGTGGGTTGCCTGCTTTATCAGTTCACTGGCAGCATCATAAATATATAATAAAGTCCTGAATCTTCATCATACTGAAGCTGCTGACTTTGTGACTCATCTCTCCTGAACCTTAGCTGAATTTATGCAAATGTTCACTCAGCACATTGCTTTTTTAAATGTATTTTCCTCTTCCTGGTAATCCCCCATTTCTTTTCCTTTTAAAGAATTTGCAAAGCTTTTTCCTAAAAATATATCATTATTTCAGACTTTCACTGTATGAGGATAATGCAACACCCCAGAACAGGTCTTTGTGTTGCTCCAAGGTGCGACTGCACCTCAAATATTGTGTTCACTTCTGGTCATCGCATCTCAAAAAAGATATAGTAGAATTAGAAAAGGTACAGAGAAGAGCGGCGAAAATGATAAAGAGGATGGGATGACTTCCCTATAAGGAAAGGCTGAAGCAGCTAGGGCTCTTCAGCATGGAGAAAAGACAGCTCAGAGGAGATAGATATCTAGAAAATAATGAGTGGAGTGGAATGGGTAGACGTGAATCGCTTGTTTACTCTTTCCAAAAATACTAGGACACACAAAATGAAGTTACAAAGTAGTAAATTAACGTGTAATTAAACTCTGGAATTCGTTGCCAGAGAATGTAGTAAAAGCAGTTAGCTTAGCGGGGTTTAAAAAAGGTTGGCCACTGTTGGAAACAGGATGCTGGGCTTGATGGACCTTCAGTCTGTCCCAGTGTGGCAATACTTATGTACATATGTATACCACTACCATAGCCCTTATAGGAGAAGGGGGCACCTATATGTGGGTACAGTGGGTTTCTGGTGAGTTTTGGAGGGATCACAGTTTCCATCAAAAGGTAGGGGGAGGTATGGGCCTGGGTCCACCTGTCTACAGTGCACTGCACCCACCACTAGACTACTCCAGGGACCTGCATGCTGCTCTAATTAACCTGAGTATTACATCTGAGGCTGGCACAGAGGCTGGTAAGTAATGTTTTTAATCACAGTTTTGGGGGGTGGGAGGTCAGTGACCATTGGGGAAGTAAGAGGAGGTCATTCCTGATTTCTTCCAGTGGACATCTGGTCATTTAGAGCACCTTTTTGCGCCTTATTCATTATAAAAATAGGTCTAGCTCAAAGCATCTCAGTTTCAGTCCTAGACAGATTTGTTGTGTTCCATTATGGCTGAAAAATGTCCAAGTGTTAGGAACGCCCTGATCCAGCCCTCAACATGCCACCTTGTGATTTGAACACACTTCTGACAAACTTCATAGAAAAACGTCTAAAAATTGGTTTTGAATATACCAATTTGGATATTTTTGTGAGAAAATGTCCAAGTGCAGATTTATACCTTTTGGACGTTTTTCTCTTTTGAAAATGAGCCCGATAGGTACTTATGTGACTTTGCAAAATAGGCTTTAAATAGGTGCCTACTTGGCCTTCACACATAAGTGACCTGTTAACCTCATTACATACTGTGGTAAACCTGAGGAGGGTTTATTCATAGGTCTTATCTATGGGAAAATGTGCCCAGTGTGCTTAAATCTACATTGTTTTTTCATCTAAGACTCATGACAACTGATCAAAATCAAATCAGGTCTTGATCTAATGGAAACCTGGGTCAATAACTTCAAATTGAAACTATAGAGAAAAAACTAAGCTCCTGATATTAACAAATCCTTATCATCCAACACAAACCAAGAACTTTGATAACATATCCATTAGAGTCCAATATGAAAATCCTTGGAGTAACTATTGATCAACATCTATCACTTGAACCTCAGGTATCCAAAGTAGTATCCAATGTCTTCAAATTGATATGGAAACTAAAAAGACTGAAACCATACTTCCAAGTTCAATCTTCAAATCCTTAATGCAGTCATTGGTACTATCTAAATTTGACTATTGTAATTAAATCTTTGCTGGACTAAAAACATCACTACTCAGAATACGGCAGCCCAGAATACGGCAGCCCGCCCTGTACTCAGGCCCCCCTGATATTCTAAAGTGACTCCCCTACTCCTAAAATTACATTGGCTTCCAATAAATGCATGCTTTACATTCAAATTATGTGTATTTGCTTACCAAATCATATATGGCCTATCTCTATCTTACATGCAGAACATCAATGAGTTGCCAAAACATAATGCATTGAAATCTGCTAGACACGTCCTCGTTCTCCATTTCCCAAATTGCAGTAAACTCCAATATAAAACAATTCATAATGCTGGATTCTCTTACCAATGCACTAAGAGATGGAACTCTCTTCCCAAGCAATTATGTCAAACAACTGACTATTTCATATTTTGCAAATTGCTAAAATCTCACTTGGTAAGATCATCTCTCATTGACAAAAATAACTGTTTCACTACATAGTCTTTAAGATGTACTATTCCTGTTGATTCTGCTGCATTCTATGTTGTTAATTGCATTGCTTTAATTCAAGTTTCTGACAGTATATCTAATGTAACTTGAATATATTGTCAATTGTTCTACTTGATTGTGAGCCACATTGAACCCAAACTTATTTGGGATACTGTGGGGTACAAATGTCATAAATAAATAAGTGGTAAGAATATAGGGGTCCTTTTACTAAGTTGTGGTAAAAAGTGGCCTGCGGTAGTGTAGGCGCGTGTATTGGTCGCGCGCCGGGTCAATTTTTATCGCACCTACAAAAAAATGGCTTTTTTTTAATGGGATGAGAAAAGGGCCTGCAGTAAAAATGAAACCAGCATGCACCCAAAATCAGCCTGAGTCCTTAACACCACCCAATGATCAAGCGGTAAAGGCTCATGTGCTACACGCGCAGTGACCAGTTGGCACGCAACAAGTGCTATTTAGCACCAGAACCAGCACACACACAGGAGGAAATAAATAAATAATTCATCCACGCGTTATAGGCATGCACCAAATCTGAAATTACTGCCAGGAGGGCGCGCTGGCCTGGTGGTAGTCTCATTTGGGTGCATGCAGCATGCGCGTAGAGCCTACTGCAGCTTAGTAAAAGGGCCCCTTAACAACTGTTATCCACTCGATAATCACAACATATATTGATTACTTCAAGACCATGAAGGTTAGAGCTCTTACAAAATATAGTATTAGGCTCTTAAAGGGGGTTGGGGTGGGGGACAAGGAATTAAGTCAAGAAAGAAAACTGACCACTGGGGATGATCATCTCTGGAATTCTAGGGATCAGTATGGTACTGGTTTGGAAGTGCTTGCCTACCCTTCCTGGGCTTTTCTGAGCAGATCCAGAAAATTCCCATAGTTTTTTTTTATCCACAAGACAGCTCAAAAGTGGAAAATCTAGCAGATGCCTGGGATGCCACTTGAATTACAAATAGCTGATAGGACAGTTTTCTGCCATTACAAAATATTTCAGCATGTGTTTAAGGATCAAGCCAAACCTCTACATCAGCTTATCTATCAGCTGGTGGTAGACAAATATCCACACTGACCTCACCTGCAGCTCTTTCAAAGTCTGCTGCATGAACATGTTTATGAATTGGTGCACTACTGCATGACAATCTCTCTGATGAGAAGGAGCTTTATAATCCAGAAGCCTCCTATTTGGCTAAAGTCAACAGAAAATACAGCCCTCTGGATACTTGTGACAGTCTACTATGATGATGATCAACGTATTCATTACAGCAGGGCAGCCCAACTTTCAGGTTTGCTGCTTTCCAATGAGTAGACAGTGACAACAGTGAACCAGAATTCAGGCTGCAGCAATGAGTAAAAGCAACATTAGTCTTTGTGGCCAGCAGGAACCAAGAGGCTGATGCAGGGTGAAGGCATGTGGCCAGTCAATCAGGTTGCAAGCTCTTGCCTCTACTGTGCAACAGGGGGAGGATGTTCCCATTCAGAGCTCCAAGAGAGACTATTCCACTCCTCAATCCCTCTGATCTCTAGTGCAAGCAAGAGTGAGTGATGAGGCCCTGCCTAAAAATATTGTTCATCCCTGGCTTTTAGTGAGAGACAGGCAAAGCAGGGGCTTGCAACACCCTATGCAGTTGTATTTTTGGCTCTTGTGGAATAGTTTGCTTACTCTGAATAAGACCGCACATTGAGGTTGCTTTGTAAATAATAAATAACAATAACACTCAATGTGCTGACATTCCATCTTTTTGTTTTGGCTTGTCAGACGTAATTCATCTTACTAGGTTCTGTCTTTGTCAGTCTGGCTGCAAAAGCCAAACCACAGAGACAACAGAAATAATACGAAGGCTGAGAAGGCAGATTTTGCATGGATGGGAAAGGGGGTGGGTTTTCTTCTATAGCAAGAATTAGACAATTCTGTGGCAAATTTCTGAAATTCTGTGACAATTGTGCTACGTTTCATATATTTGCATTTAACAATGAAAATTTCTATTTTTCTTTTTGTAAATACATCATATTCTATAAT
Source organism: Microcaecilia unicolor (assembly GCF_901765095.1). Taxonomy (NCBI): domain Eukaryota; kingdom Metazoa; phylum Chordata; class Amphibia; order Gymnophiona; family Siphonopidae; genus Microcaecilia; species Microcaecilia unicolor. The sequence continues at coordinate 378,935,475 of NC_044033.1, forward strand.
TCTTACATGCCCAGTTAATGTTGTGGCTCTTTTTTGGGGGAAAGGGATCTTAGTGGTTGCTGTTAGGAAGGGGTTAGAGGCCTCCTGTGGATCCCACATTTTAGCAGCCAATAACTCTAACTCTAGCATCAAATGGTGATGGATATAGATGTTATGGGCATGAACGTTGTTATTGTTTCTGAAGCTCTATAGATGGAGGTGCTGTGTGTGGGGAGTACATGAGGTGTGCAGAGAACTATACTGACTGTATCTAGTAGTGCTACAAGTGGCCTGTGTGAATCAGTCCTGGATATAAATGTACCAGTATGGTATGTATCATGATCTCTCGACAATCTTGGGAATCTGTGTTACATAGCATGAGAAGTATACATGTGAGAAAGTGCACACATGTAAGAAGTATGTGGAGGTTGAATTTTTTTTCCCATTACCAGCTTATTAGATTTCTTTCAATGTGTAAACAAACAAGTGGATAAGAATGAGCCATTTGATGGAGTGTACTTGGATTTTCAGAAGGCATTTGACAAAGCTCTTCATGAGAGCCTCCATAGGAGAGTCATGTGATAGGAGTTAATGCTCTTTTGTGAATTGCAACCTGGCTAAAAGACAGAAAACAAAGAGTAGGAATCAATGGTCAATTACTCACATGAAAGAGGGTCATTAGTGGAGTGCCTCAAGGGTCTGTACAGGGATTTGTGTAGTTTAATATGTTCATAAATAATCCAGTGATAGCAGTGAGAGTGAGCAGTCAAATTTGCTGATGACACAAAAGTATTCAGTCATTTAAACAGTAGGGATTGCAAGGTTTTATAGAAAGATCATGTGAGACTAGGCCGGGAGCTCATTATCAAAAGAGAAAAACGTTCAAAAAGTGGCATAAATCTGCATTTTCAAAACCAATTTTTAGACATTTTCTATGAAGTCCGTCAGAAGTGCGTTCAGATCACAAGGGGGTGTGTCAGGGCCGTGTAAAGGGCAGGATCTGGGCGTTCCTAACACTTGGATGTTTTTCAGCCATAATGGAACAAAACAAAAGTGTCCAGGACTAAAACTAAGACGTTTTGAGCTAGACCTGTTTTTAAAATGAATAAGGCACAAAAGAGTGCCCTAAATGACCAGATGACCACTTGAGGGAATCAGGAGTGACCTTCAATACCCCTAAGTGGTCAATGACTCCCTCCCACCCCCCACAAATGTGAATACAAATATGATTTAGCAGCCTTTATGACAGCCTCAGATATTAAAGCCAGGTCTATTAGAGCAGCATGCAGGTCCCTGGAGTAGTGTAGTGGTCAGTGCAGTGCACCATCTCTATGGTAAAATTATGTCTTACCTGATAATTTTCTTTCCTTTAACGTAGCAGATGAATCCAGGAACTAGTGGGTTAAGTCCGCTTACCAGCAGGTGGAGTTAGAGATAAACAAACTAAAGGCAGTGATGTCAGACAGTCAGCTCCTTCCTCAGTTAGTATGTCAATCGTAAGCATTTGCCAAGGCCAAAAATATGAAACCAATAACAACCAGAAACCATCCTTACTATGAAAAACAGAGAACCAAATAAGAACTTCGAAATAACTGCAACTTAATCCAGAAATCGGAATCCTTTCCGTGTTCCCATATCTGTCTGAACTCTGCAAAAGAAAACCTGGAAGGAAAAAATAGCCACATTGCGTGGAAAATGAAAAAACCGTTGGCTGAACTAGGGAGGGATCCTGGATTCATCTGCTGCATTAAAGGAAAGAAAATTATCAGGTAAGACATCATTTTACCTTCCTTGTCACTTGCAGCAGATGAATCCAGGAACTAGTGGGATATACCAAAGCATTCCTTAAGTAGGGTGGGAAGCTGATGCTCCCCGCGCCAACACTCCCGCCCCTAAACTAGCATCCTCCCAAGTAGACACGTCTAGCCTGTAATGCTTCGCAAAAGTATGACGGGATGCCCAAGTAGCCGCCTGACAAATCTCTTCCAGAGATAAGACCTACGCCTCCGCCCAAGAAGCCATCTGTGCCTGAGTAGAATGCGCCTTCAGGGCCACTGGAGACGCCCGCCCTTGTAGCAGATATGCCACTCCAATGGCTTCCCTAATCCAGCGAGCAATGGAAGCCTTAGAAGCCGCCTCACCTCTTCTTGATCCCGACAAGAGCACAAAGAGATGATCCGAGTGTCGAAACTCGTTAGAGATCTGCAACTACCGAAACAAGGCTCTCCGCACGTCCAGGAAACGTAGCGAGGCAAACTCCCCCGGATAATCCTCTCTTTGAAAAGACGGAAGATAAACCACCTGATTGACATGGAAAGCCAAAACCACTTTAGGTAGAAACGACGGCACTGTCCAAATCGACACCCCTGCTTCAGAAAACTGCAAAAAAGGATCTCTGGAGACAAAGCCTGAATTTCAGAAATCCTCCTAGCCGAAGCAATGGCTACCAAAAACACTGTCTTAAGTGTTAGATCCTTCTCAGAAACCTTATTCAACGGCTCAAATGGTGGTGCCTCGAGGGCTCGCAGTACCACATCCAAATGCCACGCCTGGCATGGCTGCCGCAGAGGAAGCCAAAGCCGAAGAGCCCTGCGTAGGAAACGGACCACAGCCGAGTGAGCTGCTAAAGAGGAACCGTCCAGTTTGCCCCTAAAACAAGCTAGCGCGGCCAACAATAACTAACTAAATAAATAGTAGCTCTAAGCAAGCTGCATTCTGCTACAGTCAGCCTATTCCTGTCCCTAGTAGATTTACAATTTAAGTTTATACCTGAAGCAATGGAGGGTTAAGTGACTTGCCCAAGATCACAAGATGGGATTTGAACTCTAGGTTTCTCAGCCTACTGTTCTAACCATAGTCTAACCAATATGCTCCCTTAATGCCACATCCCTCACTTGTGAATTGCTATAGTCACCAAATGTTAGACATGCCCTAATCCCACCTTTGAAACGCACCCAACACGCCCCCTTGTGATTTGAACGCACTTCTGATGGACTTCATAGAAAAACACCTAAAAATAGGTTTCAAAAATACTGATTTGGATGTTTTTGTGAGAAAAACATCCAAATGATGCTTTATGCCAATTTGTAGATGTTTTTCTCTTTCAAAAATGAGCCCCATAGTAACAGTTTGCCATTTCAGGGTACAGACCATAGAAGTCTGCCCGGCAAGGCTTGTTGCATTCCCCCCCCCCCCCCCCCCCCCCAATAAGTATATCCACAGACAAACAACTGACACCTTCCCTTTTCCCTCTATTAACTGTGCAAAAAAATCTCTCCAGGGAGCCAGTACTCAGCAACCTCCCTCCCTCTGACAGCACCAGTGCTGCACAGGTGTGGCTGATGAAATACCAGAAATACTTTGGACTTACTGTCTCTGTTTTCTGTTTGCTTGCTGAGTCTATGCTGAGCTTGGGGAAAAGATCTGTACCTTATCCATAGTCATGCCACTAGTCTAAAGATGGATAAAGCTTGCCCATATGTTGACCCATTTAATTCCTCACTAGTTACTCTGGGAGTAACTAGTCAGGTAATTAAATTTGCTGATGACACAAAGTTATTCAAAGTTGTTAAATCACAAGAGGACCTTAAGAGACTGGGAATCCAAATGGCAGATGACATTTAATGTGAGCAAGTGCAAAGTGATGTATGTGGGAAAGAGGAACCCGAACTACAGTTATGTGATGCAAGGTTCCACATTAGGAGTCACCGACCAGGAAAGGGATCTAGGTTTCATCGTTGATGATATGCTGAAACCCTCTGCTCAGTGTGCAATGGCGGCTAAGAAAGCAAATAAAATGTAAAGTATTATTAGGAATGGAATAGAAAACAAAAATGAGGATGTTATAATACTACTACTACTACTTGACATTTCTAAAGCGCTACTAGGGTTACGCAGCAACATAGAAGGACAGTCCCTGCTCAAAGGAGCTTACAATCTAAAGGACAAATGTACAGTCAGTCAAATAGGGGCAGTCTAGATTTCCTGAAAGGTATAAAGGTTAGGTGCCGAAAGCAACATTGAAGAGGTGGGCTTTGAGCAAGGATTTGAAGATGGGTAGGGAGGGGGCTTGGCGTAAGGGCTCAGGAAGTTTATTCCAAGCATAGGGTGAGGCGAGGCAGAATGAGCGGAGCCTGGAGTTGGCGGTGGTGGAGAAGGGTACTGCCTTTGTATCATTCCATGGTGCGACTGCACCTTGAATATTGTGTTCAATTCTGGTCACATCTCAATAAGGATATAGTGGAATTAGAAAAGGTACAGAAAAGGGTGACGAAAATGATAAAGGGGATGAAGTGACTTCCCTATGAGGAAAGGCTAAAGCAGCTAGGGCTCTTCAGTTTGGAGAAAAGATGGCTGAGGGGAGATATGATAGAGGTCTATAAAATAATGAATGGAGTGGAATGGGTAGATGTGAATCGCTCGTTTACTCTTTCCAAAAATACTAAGACTAGGGGGCATGCAATGAAGCTACAAGGTAGTAAATTTAAAACAAATCGGAGTTCACTCAGGACTTCTTTTACAAAGCCGCGCTACTGATTCTTGGTGCGGCAAATGAGAGAAAGCCAATTCTATTCTTATGGGCTTCCTCTCATTTTCTGCGCGGTAATCGCTAGCACAGCTTTGTAAAAGAAGCCCTCAATGTGTAATTAAACTCTGGAATTCATTATCAGAGAATGTGGTAAAAGCAGTTAGCTTAGTTGGGATTAAAAAAGGTTTGGATAACTTCCTAAAAGGAAAGTCCATAAGCCATTACTATTAGCACAGAACAAATAATAAGGCTTCAGTTCACAATGTTAGCCCTCAGTCAGAGAACAGCAGGCTTCTCAAACAAATACAAACCCAAGCGGGTGTGTTACAGTAGGCTAAACAAATAGGCTAGGGCCCAAGAAACAGGGCCAAGAGTGTGCAGCACAGTTCATCCAGACCAAATAAAGTGGAGTGGAGGAGTGGCATAGTGGATCCATTGCCTCAGGTACAAACTTAGATTGTGAGCCCTCCTGGGACAGAGAAATATCCAGTGTACCTGAATGTAACACACCTTGATCTATTACTGAAAAAGGTGTGAGTAAAATCCAAATAAAAAAAGTACATATTCCAGTCTAAAACAGCCCCAAAACCATGCTCATGTTCTTAACCAGCAAAAAACCCCTGCCCCTAGTAAACCTCATGTCCCTCTTGGGGCAAAACAAAAATTAGGAACAAGAGGAAGGAGGTCTCCACCCAATCCTCCCCATGACCCCCTAGCAGCAACAAACAGAAAAACTCAGCAGGCCCCAAATCCTGCCTGCTTAAACAAAAACGCACAGTCCGCAATCCAGCTCCTGCTGTCTTCACAGCTGCCAACAAAAGAAAAAACAAACCCAGCCCAAATCCCAGCTGAGGCTGTTCTCACTTCTTGTTCCTTTTGTAAACAATGTCCCCATTGGTAGAAAGTTAAAGCAGTCATAACTACTGCCTTTCCGGTGCAAGAGTTCAAAATCAGGCAAACAATCAGAGCAATCCAGGGCTTTGCCCTGCCCCACAGGGTTTGGCAAAGAGGCCCAGTGGGAATATTTATACCTCGCCCTTCCCAGCCCAGCTATGGAACTCCTTCCCTCAGGCACAAACAGCAGCCAAGGAGTTTGGCCCAAAGAGATGCCTCTGCAGTCCAACAACTCCAAAGACATTTTTAAAGCAATTGCAGAAGGGGAAATACCTTCTCAAGAGGTGCCTATCTCCTCCCCAGTATGGTTTCCTGAAACAGCAGCTGGCTGGGCCTCCTCCTGCCAGTCTCTCCTTCTCTTTTAAGGCTCTGCTGTTATACAGGATTCCACGCACCTATTGGTTGGAACCTGGAAGCGGTGGAGTATATCCTGGTTGGGCTCCAAGTGAACCTATCTAGTCCATTTTCAGGCTCATTTTCAAAGCACTTAGCCTCCCAAAGTTCCATAGAAACCTATGGAACTTAGCCTCCCAAAGTGCTTTGAAAATATTATATGAGCTGAAGCCAGCAGGTGGAGCTTCCAAGCTGTAGGCAGAGCTTGACTATAGCAAACGCTATTGAAAGCAGTAGTAAAACATTATTAGAAATAATGGACTGCCTATATGTGGTCCATCTGAAAAAAGTCAAAAGCTGTTCCAGTTGGATAGGCAGTGCCTTAAAAGTTGGAGGACAATTTTTTTTTTTTACTTATTTGACAGCTTTTTAATTAATTAATTAATTTATTTGTTACATTTGTACCCCGCGCTTTCTCACTCATGCCAGGCTCAATGCGGCTTACAGGTATTTATTTGTACCTGGGGCAATGGAGGGTTAAGTGACTTGCCCAGAAGCATCCCATATGTCGATATAAATATCATGAAATCAAAACTGAATATCACTAAAACAGCATCAAAAATTATTGTAGCTGATGGAGACAGCACTAATAAAGGCTGTATTTTGTGCTCATTTTTCTACACTGTTCTATACAATACAGTAATACAGGGCCAAATATCAGTGAGGATATCCTGTTTACTGATGGATTCATATTGGTGTAATCTGGTGTTATAAAGATTGGAAGTAAAATTAAACTCTTCTTTCACTGGGTTTTCATAAGTCAAAATAATAAAAATAAATATTTTCTTTCATGCAGATCTCTCATTTGTTTAAACATAACTAAATGGGCTATAAGCCCCTTACGCAGTCCATTGGTTCACCTATATTTTGTCCTTGTGATGACCTATACTGTCATTTCTCCACATATGAAACAAAACATCCCGTTTGCACAGTTTTTAAGACATCGGAGAATTTGTTCATCAGATCAAGAATTCAAACGGAGCATCAAGACTGTAAGTCATAAATTAATACAAAGAGGATATTACTACTACTACTACTATTTAGCATTTCTATAGCGCTACAAGGCATACGCAGCGCTGCACAAACATAGAAGACAGTCCCTGCTCAAAGAGCTTACAATCTAATAGACAAAAAATAAATAAAGTAAGCAAATCAAATCAATTAATGTGAACGGGAAGGAAGAGAGGAGGGTAGGTGGAGGCGAGTGGTTACAAGTGGTTACGAGTCAAAAGCAATGTTAAAGAGGTGGGCTTTCGGCCTAGATTTAAAGGTGGCCAAGGATGGGGCAAGACATAGGGGCTCAGGAAGTTTATTCCAGGCGTAGGGTGCAGCGAGACAGAAGGCGCGAAGTCTGGAGTTGGCAGTAGTGGAGAAGGGAACAGATAAGAAGGATTTATCCATGAAGCGGAGTGCACGGGAAGGGGTGTAGGGAAGGACGAGTGTGGAGAGATACTGGGGAGCAGCAGAGTGAGTACATATCCTAATAACATCATTAAAAAAGCAGCCAAACAAGCATGGCACAATCCAAGAGAGGCACTTTTGAAATACAAAGCAGTTCAACAACAAGAAGATCTAATACCGTTTGTTATCAAATATAATACGCATACTACCAGGTTAAGTCAAAACATCAAGAAACACTTTGCAATATTGAAAACACATCTGATTTTGGCCAAGTCTAATATTTTGTTTTCGTATCAAAGATGTAGCAATCTAGGAGATATGCTGAGTCCAAATGATATTTGGACTGAGAAGAAGAACAGTATGTCAAGAGGATTTCATAAAAAATGTGGCCATTGTTCCGTATGCCACATTATGGAGGAGGGAGATGCTTTTATTCACCCTAAAACCAGAAAAAAAATGCACTTTCAGATCGATGATATCTTGTGAGACCAGGGGAGTGATATATTTAATTAAGTGCCCCTGTGGCTTGATCTACATTAGCCAAACTACAAGACCTTTAAAGACACGACTAATGGAACATCGTTCGTACTTGAAGTTATTGAAACGCGAAGCTCCTATGGTCAACCACTGCGAAACAGCTAAATATGTGTTTGATGATTTACGATGCACAGTTTTGGAACATTTACAACCTACACAAAGAAGGGGTGATTTAAGCCGTCGATTGTGACAAATAGAGCAGAAATGGATCTTTTACTTCAATACCATGGAACTGGATGGATTAAACATTAAAGTGGAATGGGCCATAGGAGACTGGGTGGGCCAAACGAGTGAATATACTGCATTAACGCTTGAACAGGAATATTTCTCTCCTTATGACCCCTTAACATTGCTCCATCAGGAACGACAACACCTCCAGTCAAGTCTTAAGCATTGTGTGCTACTGCAGCCGCTTAGGGGCACATGGAGGGGGTTAGCGAAACTTTTGGGGGGACAGGCTGACGTTTCGGGGTTTCTATCTACAAGGGGGAACCTGAATTTTGGCCCGGGTCGGGAAAATGAGTCCTTTCTTAGATGGGAGAATCGGAGTATCTCCAGAGTGGAACATACCTGTATATTGGATGAGGACGGGAAGCTTATGACATATGAGAGGCTGCAAAACCAGCTGGGTACCCATTGGGGAGATAGATTTGCATATGCCCAGGTCAAACACTATGTTTTAAGTTTGCACCAGCCAGCTCTTCAAAGGAAACTAGAAGAGAAAGTGCGGGGACTATTTCAAAAATTGGAGGCTACAGGTGTAACAGTGTCGGCTCTTCATAGGGAATTAGTACAAATGTCAGCACCTAAAAGTTTCCAGACCCTTAAACAACAGTGGGAAAGGGACTCAGGAGGACAGGTAAGGAACTGGGATGTGGGGGCTACTTTGAAGGGGATCCCAGCCATTACAGTGGATGAGCGGTTGTGGGAATGTGGGTATTGAGGAATTATGAGAGCTTATTTTTCTAGACAACTTGCACATGTTGACCCAAGGAACACCGACAGATGTGTCAAATGCAATGGTACACCACATACACTTTATCATGCATTCTGGGGATGTCCAAAAGTAAGAGCCTTCTGGAGACGGATACAGGCATATATGAGTATTATATTAGGAGGGACGATAGGAGGCTCTTGGGATCATTACATCTTAGATACGCAACCAGCCTTTCGGACACAAGGAAAAGAGGCAAGGCTCTGGTGTCGGAAGGTATGTCTAGTAGCAAAGAAAACAATACTACAATACTGGGTCTCCTCGGATCCTCCAGCCTATTGGCACTGGTGGAATCAACTCCATTTGTTAGCAACCTGGGAGGCCAGGGAGGCGCGAGGATCCCCCAAAAAGAAAAAGAACTTTATGCTAATTTGGAATGGATATATTAACAAGTTGAGCCCGAGGGGGCGCAGTATGCTTTTGAACTTGACTTCCTAGGGATGGGACATTTTGGAATTCCTGCCTTTTTATTCAATAAAATGTTACGGAATGGCTCCCTGAGGGGTTGGGGGGGGGGGGGGAGGATGGGGAAGGGAGTGGAACATTGTCTATATTGAAGAAGTGGGCATAGTAACACTGATTAGGAGGGTGGGCATGATCAGAAGTATTAACGGATAAGGTATATACTAATAAAAAGAGGGGGGAGGGTTTGGGGGGGGAGAAAATGGATAAAAGTTGAATGACTAAACTAAGCATTAGTTTTTTTATTGTTTAGTGTTCAGTATTGTGTTTGATATGTTTACAAGATGGAATGTGATTTTGTTCTGTTGAGTCATCAATAAAATATTGAAACATAAAGTGGAATGGGCTGCATTTTTTTGAATTGATTGAAGACTGCCCAGTATACAAGTACTCTTGTGGGATTGGTTGGTTCAAATGATGACGTGGCTTCTTTTTGATATTCTCAGATTGGCTCACAGGCAAGGTGGAGCTTTACGTTACTAATGAATAAATTGAAGGCGTATGTGAGTCAGTTACAGGCTCGTCTTCGGAGTACAGCACATGAGACATGGGAGTGTGTAGATGTCTTTGAGCGTGAGCAGACGAGAACAAGTTTAGAGTCTTTACAAGCGTGTTAAACCCCTGAAGCAGCGATAGCGAAACGGGGACTTCCCTGTTGGATTACGATTCAGCTACAGATCGTGTGTGCGACACCATTATATTGGGAGTCAAGATAAGTAATCTGTAGCTTTTCCATAGTAGCATATTGTAAAGCTGAAAATATTAATATATTCTTTGAGATAGATATACTCTGTGAGCTCAATTTTTTGATACAGGGATATATTCATTGTCTACCCTCAGGATATTTTAAGTCCATTTTTTATATTTTTGGACATTTGATAGTGTGGAGTTTTTTTTTTGGGGGGGGGGGGTTAGATGATGCTGCGCTGGGTCCATGCCTTATAGTCCGATTATCTTGGGCTGGTTGGGTGGCGTTACTGAATCCCCTTTTTTTCTCCACTTTAGATGCTGAAAGATTTGCATTGAACTGTGGGTGACAACGGATTCTTGTATCCTATACACAGGTAGTGTGAAACTGTGATTTTGGAGTTTCAAATCGATTATTTGCAAGCTTGAGTGCATTACTAGTCAGAAGGATGACCTATACTGTGCCAAAACTGGAAATACAGTGAGAGAATAATAGAATACAGTAACATCCAAAGCTTAGTAATTAACATTATAATTGTGTTCGCATTTGGGTAATAACTAAGAAAATGCTGGTGAAAACTTACTTGAAGAAATAAATATATATCACAGAACTGGAAAATGTTGGCACATTTAGGCTGACTCTGTCCTCATTATTTAATATCTTTCTTTTAAACAGTAGTAATAAACAATATTAAGTGCATTTTTATAATATATCACTGTATTCCACAAAACAAAAGAAGCAAATTGCCACAAACCATCTTTCTCTTGTGATCTAGGCACAGGGAAAAAAAAAGATTTTAAATGCTCCCAGGTTTCAACCTTATTCATGTTTAATGTGGGACATAAATGTCATAAATAAGTACATAAATAAAAAGAAACTCTGAATGTTGAGCAACCGATTCTGATAACATGATGTCTGTTTTAGCGGTCCTTTACCAGGAGAAAGAAAATCTCTGCACCAGGGGCGTATCTGGACTTTGGCGGGAGGGGGGCCAGAGCCAGAATGAGGGGGCACATTTTAGCCCCCCCGGTGCAGCCGACCCCCCCCCCCCGCCATTGCCGGACTCCCCCCGCCGCCAACTTTGACCCCCCGCCGACGACCCTCCCCCGCCGCCGTCGCCTACCTTTGCTGGCGGGGGACCCCAACCCCCGCCAGCCAAGGTCCTTCCGTTGCAAAGCTGGCAGGGGACCCCAACCCCAGCCAGCCGAGGTCCTCTCTTCCGTTGCAGCAAAGCTTCCTTCAGTTTTAAATTCTGAGTCAGACTCAGAACAGGAAGCTTTGCTGCGAAGGAAGAGAGGACCTCGGCTGGCGGGGGTTGGGGTCCTCCGCCAGCAAAGATAGGCGACGACGGGTTGGCGGCGGGAGGGGGGTGGAGAGGGTCGTCGGCAGGGGGTCCAGGGCCAAATCTATGGGGCCCAGGCCCCAGTGGCCCCACGCAGATATGCCCCTGCCTCTGCACGAATACAACACATGCTAGGCAGTCCCTATACCCAGCACCTCCAAATGACACATTGATTATGATTTATAATAAACTAGTAAAAAAGGCCCGTTTCTGGAATGAATGAAACGGGCGCTAGCAAGGTTTTCCTGGGAGTGTGTATGTTTGAGAGAGAGAGAGCCAGAGTGAATGTGCGGGTGTGTGACAGAGTGAGACTGTCAGTGTGACAGTGTGTGTGTGAGAATGAGAGTGTGTGACAGGGCCCCCTCCCCTGTTCCTAATGCCCTTCACCCCGTTCCCTCCCCTCCTTTTCCTCCTCCTTCCCACACTTTAGGTTCCTTAAGGCTTTCAAAAGTCTATGTACCCCCGTGGCCCTAACGCCCAGTATCCGGATACCCCACCGCTTTCCTCCTTACCCCTCCCCCAAGATGTAATACTTTCACGTCCTTCATTTTTTTTAAAAAGTGTCCTATCTACCCTGTGTACAAATGCCCGGCATTCAGATTGTGTTCCTCTCGTAAATTTTCATTTCTTTCATTCATTCAGAATTTGCCCCCCCCCCCCCCCCCCCCCGAACACTTTTGGTTCCTTCAGTCTTTTAAAACTGTCCTATGTACCCTGTGTGCAAATGGCCAGCATTCAGATTGTTTTCCTTTTCCAAATGTTCATGTCTTTCAGTCCTTCAGAACTCCCCCCCCCCGCCCCCCGTTTAACACTTTCGGTTCCTTCAGTCTTTTAAAACTCTCCTATCAACCCTGTGTCCTAATGGCCAGCACTCAGATTCTTTTGCTTTGCCAAATTGTCTGTCACTGATGTCACTGAGGTCAGTGTGTGCCTGCCTAGCAGACCACTTCCAGCAGGCACGGTCCCAAGCACATCCTGTTGGAGGTGAGAATTATTATATAGGATTACTACTCTACCTATGAAAAGTTATTCCATTATTATACTTCCTCTGTGTACATCCGTATGCTGCACAAGCTGGCATGTTTTAAAATATAAGTGGGATCAAATAAATATACTACCAGCAATAAAGAACGACAACGTGAATGCAGCAGCTCATAGGTCTGTTTGGTTTGTTATTAGTGTACTTGAATGACGGCTGTGTGAGGGGGGGGGGGAGGGAAATAGAGATTAACCAAAGTGGCTTCAACTTTTTGACATTGTCCTGTCTCCTGTTTTCTCCAACCTTCTTGTTCCCTCCCCTGTAGATCCTGGAAATCCAGCCCAGACATTTGGTTTAGCCCATCCAGGACTTGAATTTCCTCTCTCTCTTCCACCCAGGGTCAGCACTGCTCCTTCCTTGCTTACTGAAATAAGCACAGACTGTTTTGAAAGGCGGTTTTCTACTGTAAATAAGGCAAGTACCAAGGAAGACTAGCTTGTCTGTGCTTCCTGCTGTTGGAAGAAGTATTACAGCGATGAGATTCAGACCTCTACCCTGATTAAGTTATTGAAACCTGGCCATGTTGGCAGAGACTCCAAGATTGAAAGCTAACTAGCTTATACATATAATTCTTTAAAAATTGGATCAAATGACGAAAGGGCAGCTAGCCAAGCTTGAGGATCCACAACAAAAATTTAAAAATGTGGTAAAGATTTTCATAAGCTTTAGGGCATTGGTGAAAATTGTTAAGTAGCATATAGATGCTGGGATAGTGTTTCTATGGTTTATGTTTCCCTGCACATTGAGTTGGTCCTTTTAATCTGAATAATTGATTAGTAGCAGTTAACTGGCCAGTTAGTTTACGTGTGAATCTTTGGGTGACCTATATAGAATCTGGTGGCAAGTAAGCAACTTCCTGTACAATTGAGATTGTCATATTTCCCAAAATCAATTTATCCGGCAATCAAGGCTCATAAAAGGATCATTAACAAGAGCAACTACCTTAACTGCATTCAAGACTAGGCTATTCTTAGAAATTCAACTAATCATTGCAAAATAAGAGGAGAGAAAAATCAATTGGTAAACTGTTCGCAAGGAGATAAATATCATATCATCATCAGCAGCATAAATCAAAGTCGACACAGTAGATGACGTAACAGACTAATGTAGAAATTAAATCAAACAGATGGCAGTGATGAACTTGAGAAGCACCATCCAAGGACATCCATTTGGAATAATTACCTGCCATTCAGATCTGTCATTGTCAATTATTTCGAGATGACTTGAAACCAAAAGAGCATCTCCACACCTATGCCACAGCTCAAGTCTTGCAATCATAACTGAATGACACGGTATCAAATGCAGTGGAGACATCCAAAAACAACAGTAGAAAAACATGTCCAGCAGCAAGACTTTTACATATTTAATCTAATATGGAAACCACCAATGACTCTGTGCCACAGTCAGCATGAGAGCCATACTGTGAGTCATCTAGCACATTAGACCAAACAATAAAATCATTCAGCTGTGCACTAGCTCAATTAATTTTGCTAAAAAGAGACAAGCTTGATAATGGCTGATCATTCACATCAAGTGATGCCTTCTTTAAAATTGAGCTAATCCTAGCCTTACACTTTTGGCACATGCTTTTCCTTCCCCTGAGGATCTTTTTTTCTGTCTCTGTTACCAGTAAATGGTTACAACTGTCTGGGTCTACCTGAAGAGCTAAATCAGAGCAATAGGCCAGGGCTGGTGCTATTTTTCTTGCTGTGGGAACAATTACTGTGCTTTGCCCTCACTCCATCCTGTCGATCCCTTCAAGAGCTTCTCTTCTGCACTACAGGTTAAGGAAAGGCTACCAGACTTCTACAAGACTTATCTTCAGTGCCAGCTGCCACATACACTATGAACAGGGTTTCTATTCTTAGGTGTTTATAAACTGTTGAATTTAGGTGTTTATTTTCCAATTAAGTAAGGGTGCTTTGAGGGTACAAAAATTAGTGTTTATCAGTGTTTTCATTCTACAGGTACTATTTGTTGTGTATCTTTTCCAGTGGAATCAAATATAAAGGTTTGTGCCACTTAAAATTGTCAGCTCAGAAAAAGGAACAAAAACTGAATGGAAGGATACAAACAGTGCATTTTGCCTACCAAAAAAGGTGCCGGTACTCAAATGCCAGGCCACCCTTCAGGAGTGGAGTGATCATTGAGGGACTCACCCCACAATAGCCAGGACCCCTGCAACCAGTCAAAGAATCTATGACAAGGCAGAATTTGTATGTAGAACCTGAGCTCTTTCATTAAAATACGAGAACCATGGGTCAAGTTTAACAGACAGTGGAAAAGGTGCCGGTACTCAGTACCCCCATGTACCCCCTCAAAAAAAGCCCTGGATACAAAACAAGCTAAGGAGGCCCGACAGTACTAGAGGAAGTGATCTTTCTCCACTGTTAATCAAATAAATCAGGACTGTGGAGTTGGAGTCAGAGTTGGAATCGGAAGCAATTATGGTTGGAGTTGGCGTCAGAGTCGGTAAAAATGTTCCAACTTTGACTCCAGCTTCAAAATAAAAACTTACATTATAATATATGGTAATTTTATCATTTTATTTACATTTTTCTTTGTTCAGGTTCTTTGTTCAGACTTCAAATAAATATATTTTGTCTAGCAATATTTAAATAAAGTGTCTCCAAGAGAATGCAGTCAAGTTCTTAATAGGTTGCCATGGGATACCCCAGAGAGAATAGAACCATAAGGATTGGATTATGCATGCAGGATTTGTGAGGGTGGGTGGGATAACAGCGGGGAGGGAGGTGGGATAGGAAGAGGGAAGGAGATAGGGATCTACACTAGGACACAAATATTAAACTTGGACAGGGGGTTTGGATGTGGAGTGGGTAGGGGGGGAGAAAATGTTAACACTTTGATGGTGTACTCATCTTGCCATTATTCAGTTTGTTTTGTTTTTCACTGGTTGTATTTTGAGATTGCGGACTGTTAATCCTGTTGTACCATCAATAAAAATGTTGAAACATAAATATATTCTGTCTATTAGTCCTAATTTTGTGGTTTGTTTAGTAAGCCATGGTAGCGTTTTTAGCTCATGGTAAAAATCAGTTGGCGGTAAATGCTGAGACGCCCAAGCTGAAGAGCCATAGCCACTTTAGCCTTTTCTCATAGGAAGTTGTCCCATCCCCTTTATCATTTTTGTGCCCTTCTCTACCTTTTCTAATTCCACTATATCTTTTTTGAGATGCTCATTGTAAGGTACTTAAACAGAATTTTGAAGATGTCCTTTAGAAGAGCGCTGTACAATTTTTCTGTGTGATTGAGTTAGTTTCTTTTCTATTAGGTTTACTGGCATTCCTTTCTTTTTATACTTTTTATACTTTTATTATATTGTAAATCACCGTGACCTGTACAAGTTTGTGGGTGTAGAAAATCTTAAATAAACAAACATAAACCCACCTATATTAAACCACACTAAGGAAAGTTCACAGTTCTAATGTAAATAAAAACAAAACAAAGACAATTAAAAGTTATATTACATTTACATCAAGAACACTCCAGTATCCCCATTACAAAGCCAGTTTTACAAAAGAAGTTTTAAGTTACTTCTGAAAGTTAATAAAATTATACTCTAGACAGATGTAGTTAGCAAGGATATCCAGGCTTCAGTACCTGTAACTGGGGGGGGGG
Organism: Microcaecilia unicolor; assembly: GCF_901765095.1. Taxonomy (NCBI): domain Eukaryota; kingdom Metazoa; phylum Chordata; class Amphibia; order Gymnophiona; family Siphonopidae; genus Microcaecilia; species Microcaecilia unicolor. Next base: position 378,951,371 of record NC_044033.1, read on the forward strand.
GGGGGGGGGGACAACAGTAAAGAGACAATTTTCTTCATGCTGACTTGACAGTGAGTCATGTGCTGGTTGATAGGTAATTAATAAATAATGTAATGTAACTCCAAGGGATTCTCTATTTGGTAAAGCCCTGAACAATAGAGCCAGTAATTTGAAATGGGTCCAGAAAACCACTAGTAGTCAGGGCAAATTAACCAAACTTAGGGTAATTTTGTCAAACTGGCCACAACCACTAATATGAACAGCTGCATTTTGTGCTAATTAGATCAGTCTTACTGTCGCTTTCAAGAGACCCACATAAAGAGAATTAGAGTAGTCCAACAAAGATAATACCAGTACTTGAACCAATGTACTAAAACCAGTCAGGTCTAATAATGGATTCAGTCACTGAAGAAGGCATAGCTTAGATGTAATGTATCTAATATTACCCTAAGTAATGTACTTCATATCACGGGGATTTGAATAGACATTGTTTAGAGATTGAAAGCCCTTTGTCTGATGTCTAACCCAGTAATTCCCAAACCTGGTCTTTGAGGCACTCCAGTCAGTCAGGTTTTCAAGATATCCACAATGAATATTCATGAGATGGATTTGCATGCAGTGGAGGCAACACTCAACAATATGATACTTTCTGGGCCTGACTTGATTAACAGCCTATTAGGAGTCTTGATTCGCTTTAGAAAGGACTATCACCATAACAGCAGATATCTAGCAAACATTCTACTGCTTTGTCGTGCACCCAGACTACAGAAACTACTTGAGATTCATGTGGTACCGTGACAATGATATCAACCAGGAGATCACAGAATACAGAATGAGAGTTAATGTCTTTGGTAACAGTCTATCACCTGTAGTAGCAACTAACAGGCTTAGGGCAGCCCAAAAAGGTGAAACAGAATATGGCACTGATGCCAGATGCTTCACTGAGAGAGACTTTACTGTAGACAGTGAAGTAATTAGCTACTGCAGATGAAACCACTGACTTGCTAAAGAGAACACAAACAATGCTGGCAGAGGTCAATTTGAGACTTCATAAAATCGCATCCAACAGTCTAGAAGTAATGAGAGCATTTCCTCCAGAGGATCATGTCAAAAATTTAAAGGATCTAGATCTAACAGTAGACACCCCTCTGCTGCTGGGAAGCCTTGGATTTTATTGGGATCAAAAGAGGGACGTTTTTATCTTTCAGGTCTCCACCCAAGAGATGCACTACACAGGCAGAGGTGTCTTGTCTACAGTCAATAGTCTGTACTGGGGTTTGTGGCTCTAGTCACCATTCAAGGAAGATCCCTATTGAGAGACTTTCCCAAAGAACTGTAGTATCTTGTGATTGACTCCTTGTGAGCTTTCCCTATTGGCTCATAGGTCTGAGCTAGGGCCAGCCCTCCCTCTCTGCCCCTGCAGGCTATGTGAAAGAGCCCAGTTTTCCTAGCATGCTTTTGTGATCAGCAGCTGTTCTAGGGGCTGATCCCTCCTTAATCTACTGTATTTCATCAAAAGATTTTCACCATCTCCCTAAGTCATTCCCCTTTTATTTACCCTGAGTTTCTACCCCTTATATCCTTTGAGAGCCATAACTTTTACTCTCAGCTGGGATGAGGTTCTGGCCATCCCCTTGCCTTTGGCATGGCTAGATACAGCCTCTCTGTTCAGAAGGCAACAATTCTCTTCTAAGCAATTGAACTGTAAGTTGGATTTTCTTTATTTATTATGAGTACTACAATAAAGATTTGCTTAAGAATTGAGAGTCTACTAGTGAATCTTCTACTTGGGGATGGTTTAAGTTGACTGTTTAAGCTATACTGTACTTTGCCTAGAACAGTACAACCTGACACGGCCCATGTTTCGGCAAATGCATGTGTCAGGGGTCAAGATGTTGTTAGGACAATGATAGTCTTCCAGTATAGGTCCCATAATCACAATGCTAAAAAGTCAGTACAGCCTGTGGAAACATCTTTTCTACAGAATAGAGACTGTTTAGCCCTTGGGACTGTCTTCCCCCTCTTCCTCTCAGGCTCCAACTATTCCCTGTGGATGCCTATAATGAGGCTCAGCACCAATGTCTGCTTCAGGATGAATTCTCTTCCCTTCTTGGCTAACGGGACTGCCTGCCACAGCTGTTGGGAGGAGAACTCTGTCTCCAACCCCTTCTTGGAGAACTAGCCTTCTTCCTTTCAGGAAAGGCTTCCTGTCTCTCTCTGTCTCTTCCCCCTTCAGGTTTGTGACTTCCCTTCCTGGGTTCCCTCTGGATATTACACAGGACATACATGGTGATATTTATTTTTCCTCCCATATTACAAACCTAAGATGTATTTATCTGCTGGTATACTGTCCAGAGATTAAAAACACTAACTTCAACCCAGCCTTCTTTTAATCCCTCCATATTTAGTGATAATGGTGAAGGGATGGGACTCTTAGTAATGAGCTGTTGTGCACGCCTGCTCAACACTGCTGCTTGATTACACTTTGTTGAACTATACAAAACTTCTCTCATAGATGGGAAGAAGAGGACGGAATCCTCACTGAGAAAATGCCTCCTTCCTATTTATTCACTGCCAGTCTATAATTGCTTAGCTACTAATTGTGCAGGCTCAATACTTCTTCAGTCCAAGCTTTATATCACTGCCTTTCTAAGCAGCTCATTTGCCATTTTTTTATCTGATTCTCCATATACCACCGGGCCTGATGACCTTGCTTAGACTATCATAGTAACAGCTGAGCTTCATCTTGCCTGGCTGTCTTAACTTTTTGATTGAATTAGAGCACAAGCCAAGGAATATGAACTACCCATTACACATCTTTGTGCAGTGCTGCTTCCACTGGATATATGCTATACATATCATGATAGCCTTAATAATATAGACAGATGCATTTCTGAATGTCATGAGTATATGTCAGTTGATAATCTTAAGATGTGGGATGTGGGTCCTGCTCCATTAAAATAAATACACGTTGAAAAAAAAAACTTTAAAAAAATCACATGTGGATCAGCTGACCTAAATTGGCCATGCTCCATAATGTAAAGAATGCATTGATCGAAAAGCAAGTGTCAGCACCAAGCCAGATAGGCGTTGAGTGACAGCCCTGAACTTCTCAAAGCTGCTTAATTAAGTCAAGGGCATCCAAGGGGCAGAGAAGGAGCTTGAGGCAGATGTAGTAAAGACAGGCAGAGAGATTTTGTGTGTAGAAACAGCTTGAAATACAGTAAAGAAAGGCCAAGAGAAAGGTGCATGTGTGCAGAGATGACATAAATAGAGCAGAATGAGACAAAAATATTGCAGGGAGATGGACTGAAATGTAGGAGAAAGAGTAAGTAAGGAAACAGCAGCTATTGCAGCAAAATATGCCATATCCTGCTACCAGGCCAGTACCATAATATGACCATAGACAACACCAGACTTCCTTAGCGTCTGCAGCAGATGAATCCAGAGACATGTGGGTTGTGACCATCTACCAGCAAGTGGAGATAGAGAGAACTGAACTAAACTCTGTCTTATAAAACAGTATTCTTCCTGGTCAGTCAGTATATCTCTATCTCCAGCAGGTGGTAGACAGTGTCCCTCATCCTCCTGGTTTCTGCTGTGGTGCTGCTCCAGTTTTGGTTCGGCCAGCTCTGTAGAACTTGTAGGTGTCTGGCTGTGGTGTCAGCTTTAGAGAGTACACCTGGTGGTCCCAGGTTCCTCTCCCACCCCTTGACCCTATTTAGCCACCTTTTTTCCTCTTTGCTCCTGTTCTTCTTTCTCAAATATTTATTAAAAAAAAAAACAGCAAAAAGGATTTCTCTTGGCAGAGAGCATAGTAGTTCAGTACGTGTTTCAAGAATATTCCCTTGAGTTTCAGTCACAATTTGACTCTACTGTTGTACACAGAGGAGTCTCATCTTGAGACTCCCGCTCTCCTGCTGCTCTCTACCTCACTCCTTCCATTCAGATTTAACATAGACACACCATCTATCTTCCCCAGTTCCTCAACCCAAAGATGCTCTTAGTTCCTCCGCTCCTATCTGCAAACTCCTCCCCTGTCCCTATCCTCAGTTCCTTATCACATATGGACTCATTCTTTTCTATCCTGTTCCTTCATTTCCTTAGACCTCCTCACTCTTGTACTCTATTTCTAAAAGAGATCAATACTGTGCGGGCAGCTGACTTGGTTAATTACCTTCACTGCCTTATATAACTGCCGGAGCTCCTGCACTGTTGCTGCTCTTAGTACTAAGAGTCAGTCACATCTGTTCTGTACAGTGGAAGATGCAGGGGGGGAAAAAAACACTTTTGAAGAATTTGGTTTCACTTCCATAAAGCCCATAAGTAAGGTGTGCAGCATAGGAATGCAATAGTTCATGCCTCTAAACCCAGGGCCAGTGTTTGACATTATGGAAACCAGGGCAGAAATGTGTGGAGCAGCTCCGCCTCAAATCTTCTGTTAGGCTATGCCTCCTTCAGTTTCAGACACCAGCCCTGACTAAACCTGAGCACAGAAAAGCTGTCAGACAAAACTCTTATGCCAAAGAGACTAATACAACAATCAGTCTTATGGCATACAAGAACTACTGCAAGACAGCAAAAGATGGGAAAAGTAAAAGCAAGAAGAGTAAAGCAGAAGAATACAGCCAAGCTAAAATGGTATGATGGCTCCTATATGCTGCCTTCTATGCAGTGAATTTTTTCTAGCAAAAAAGGTGCCGGCACTCAAATGCTAGGCCACCCTTCAGGGGTGGGGTGATCACTGAGGGACCCACCCCACAATAGCCAGGTCCCCTGCAACCAGTTACAGAACCTATGACAAAGCAGAATTGGTGAGTAGAGCTTGAGCTCTTTCATTAAAACTTGGGGTCCACGGGTCAATTTTAGCAGACAATGGAAAAGGTGCCGGTACTCAGTACCCCCAAGTACCCCCTCAAAAAAAAGCCCTACTTCTATGGGACACTGCACCTATAAAGGCAAGCTTACTACAGTTTCAAATTGTGCAATAGTGTACAAGCCACTTCTGTCAGCTGACAGATGGGAGGAAATGAGACTGCTAACATTGAATGTAAAGAAGGTCATATTTAGCCCAGTGCACACAGCTTCAGCTCTGTAGCTTCCTCTCACCTATGAGATCATGTCCGGCCATGGAGACTTATTCCAGGTATTACCTGAGGAGGACCCCACTGTCAAACCAGTTCAACAAAGAACTGGGGGGAAAACCCCCCACAAACAGGCTAGAAAAACTGGGAGCATTTAAGAACGTTACTAAGCCAACTGAAATCAATCAGCAGCATGGTTGTAGTCAGGAAACCAGGTAACCTGAGAATCAGCATTAATCTCAAAGACTTGAATAGAGCACTCCAGTGCTGACACCATCCAGTACCCACCCATAAGAAGAGATCCTGCCAAGCTGGCCATAATATTTTCTGTCCTAGAAGCAAAAATAGGTTCTGGCAAGCAGGGGCGTAGTTATGTGGGGCCACGGGGGCCTGGGCCCCTGTAGATTTGGCCCTGGACCCCCATGCCAACGACCCTCTCGACCCCCCTCCTAACGCAAACCCGCCGTCGCTGTCTGCTACCTTTGCTGGCGGGGGACCCCCCGCCAGCCGAGGTCCTCTTCTTCCTTTGTTCTGTTTCTGAGTCTGACGTCCTGCAGATCGCAAGGCTTCGTTCTGTTCTATGAGTCTGACGTCCTGCACGAAACAGAACGAAGGAAGAAGAGGACCTCAGCTGGCGGGGGTTGGGGTCCCCTGCCAGCAAAGGTAGGCGACGGCAGGGAAGGGTTGGCGGCAGGAGGGGAGTCGAGAGGGTCGTCGGCAGGGGGGGGTCAAAGTTGGTGGTGGTGGCGGCGGGGGGTCAGTAATGGCAGGGGGGTCGGCGGCGCCGGGGAGGGGCCTAAAATATGCCCCCTCACCTCGGGCTCTGGATCCCCCTCCCGCCGAAGTGTGGCTTCGCCCCTGCTGGCAAGTGAAGTTAGATAAACAAAGCAGGTAACCTCCAACTTTCAGACTCCATTTGGAAAGTACAAGTGGCTTTCGATGCCATTCTGCCTCTGTGGTTGACTGGCTCACTCAGCTTCTGAGGAGTGAGAGGTAAGAAACAATGTTTAGAAACATTTTTCAAAGATACACAAGAAGAGGGAAAGTTGAGGTAAAAAAAGCGGGAAGAAATTCCTTCTCTAAATTTATATTAACAGCCCTGTATTTCTCTCACTATGTGTATGTCTATCTGCCCCGCCATGCTTGTGTCTCTGTTTGCTTGTGTCAGTCTTCATCTATGTTTCCTCCTCCATCTATGTCACTATCTGTCTCTCTCCATCTGTGTGTCTGCCCTACCTCCCACTGCCTGTGTTGGTCTCCATCTGTGTCTCTGTCTGCTTCTGTCTATCTCCACCTGTGTGTAACTCTCTCCCTGAGTCTGTGTCTATTATTATTATTATTATTATCATGATTTGTATAGCACATATCAGATGTACTGAGTCATATAATGGACACTCCTTACTCTCAGAAGATAATCAAGGCAGGACACACAATGGAAAACAGGGTAAAGTGTGGGTTAATGGATAATTTTGATTATCTTCAAATGTGATGTTGAGACTGCAAATATTTAAGAAGAACTCTAGTTATATCTCCCTTCTGTGTGTTTTTCCACCTCCGTCTGTGTCTTTCTCTGACTGTGCCTATTTCTCTCTGTATGTCTCTTCTCATGTTTATGTGTGGCTCTGTCTCTTTCCCTCCATGTGTGGATAAATATTGAAAAAGTATCACTTTTGTTGGGACTCTCTCACATCGTCCCTTGGTTGCTTTGGATCTTCCTTTCTGTTGTTGTACCTTTTTCATGCTGATGCCTCTTTAACTGCACAAATGTATACAATTGATTCAACTGGAAAATATACCCAGCAATAATACCTACATTGTACAAACACTGATAAACACAGATTTTTTGGGCATTCTCAGATAACCCCTAATTAGCTGGGAAATAAAAACCTTAGGGGTTGATCGTTGGTGGCATTGATCCAAGTAGGAACAGTTCCTACCTGAATAAGTGCCACTCACTATGGGCAGGCAGGGCAGCCATGGAGTTTCAGCAGGATTATCCAAATAATGCCACTGATAATTAACACTGACTACTTTGGCACTTCCAGTTAGTATTGGGGTGGTTCAAGGGTAGAGCTAAGGCAGAGCTGGAGAGTTACCTGGTTAGTGGTGATATTGTGCTAACTGGATAACTATCCAGGTAAAAGGCTGCCCTAACTTTATCCCGATGGATATCCAAGTATCGGTTTGTATATTGTTGGTACCCAGATAAGTGCTGGCAGCTGTTCTATATATAAATATTTAGCACTGGTATCCGTGTACAGCCCAGTGCTAAAACCCATGGCAGCTAGTGCTTAAAAAATGCTACCCACTGTAGGCTGGATATCAGGGGGTAAGTTTATGATGTACAAGCACCTAAGTACAGAAGCTGTATACTTACTGTGCTTGAAAAATTGTTTATGATCAGCTTTTGCCTCTTTAGCAAGTCTCACTTGGTCTGCTTATGAACATTTTACTTCTACATTGCCAATGCTTCACAGTTTCCTTATTTGTTCCTACTTTTACAGGATGCTGTTTTGACTTCAATACCTTCTTTCACAATAGCCATCATAGCAGATGATTGGTCTTCGTTTGGCCTTTTTTATTTTGTAAAATACAGTTTATCTGAGCTTCCAAGATGCCATTTTTAAACAATTTTTATGCCTTCATGCAAATTTCTAATCCTTCTAACTGCTCCTTTATATGTGAGAACCAGAGGACATGTCAGTTGTTAACGCTTCCTTATAAAATGTAAAACTTACAGTAAGAGTGCTCCTTTATCTTTATTAAAATTCTTTATACGATACCAACAATTACAAATAAAGTGTTCATAAAGACTTTAAAACACATCTCAATTTTAGACATACATACCCTCAACAAACAATATATCACCTACAATTTGTCTATGGATCCTTATTTCCACATAAGATGTTCTCAGTCATGTCCTGTGTGTGGTAGGTAGAATGAGTTACCTAAGGAGGTCAGGATGGAAGAAGATTATAAGAAGTTCCAAAATCTGGTTAAGACTTACCTATTTCCTGTTGACTACATTAAAGGATAGCAATGTAGGTGGAATGGGAGGTCAACCAAGGATGTATGACTGGAGTAAAGGGCAGCTAAGATTAGTTTAGTCCAGTATAAAGTTATGTTTGACAAACTTTTGAGACTTATCCTCTCATCATCAGCTCAATGAAGAAACAGCACAGGACAAATTTACAGACACTATAGCAGAAATTATAGCTGTTCAATGAGAGGACAATGGTGCACGTATCAGACAACAGTTCCCATAATAATGCCAAATTGATCTTCCATCTTGATTCTAAGGTAAATATCAAGCCAGAACTGAATGGTAGAGAGGGAGTGGAAATCATGAAAAAGGATCTTTGGTAGCTAGAAGAATTGTCTAAGGTTTGGCAATTTAAATTCAATGCAAAGAAATGCAAAGTGATGCACTTAGGGAGTAGAAATCCATGGGAGACGTATGTGTTAGGCAGTGAGAGTCTGCTATGTACGGACGGGGAGAGGGATCTTGGGGTGATAGTATCTGAGGATCGGAAGGCGAGGAAACAGTGTGACAAGGCGGTGGCCGTAGCTAGAAGGTTGCTAGGCTGTATAACGAGAAGTGTGAGCAGCAGAAGAAAAAGGTTTTAATGCCACTGTATAAGTCGTTGGTGAGGCCCCACCTGGAGTATTGTGTTCAGTTTTGGAAGCCGTACCTTGCAAAGGATGTAAAAAGAATTGAAGCAGTGCAAAGAAAAGCTACGAGAATGGTATGGGATTTGCGTTACAAGACGTATGAGGAGAGACTTGCTGACCTGAACATGTATACCCTTGGAGGAAAGGAGAAACAGGGGTGATATGATACAGACGTTCAAATATTTGAAAGGTATTAATCCACAAACAAACCTTTTCTGTAGATGGGAAGGCGGTAGAACTAGAGGACATGAAATGAGATTGAAGGGGGGCAGACTCAAGAAAAATGTCAGGAAGTATTTTTTCATGGAGAGAGTGGTGGATACTTGGAATGCCCTCCCGTGGGAGGTGGTGGAGATGAAAACGGTAACGGAATTTAAACATGCATGGGATAAACATAAAGGAATCCTGTTCAGAAGGAATGGATCCTCAGAAGCTTAGCCGAGATTGGGTGGCAGAGCCGATGGTGGGAGGCGGGGCTGGTTGTTGGGAGGCGGGGCTAGTGCTGGGCAAACTTCTACGGTCTGTGCCCTGAAAATGGCAAAAGAGAATCCACAAAAAGTGGAGAACTCAATAGATCCCACGAGGCGTGAAATGAAAAATAAAAAAGGTGGGAATATAAGCCAGGCTATCCAAAGAATGGAACCAAATTATCTTTTAAAAAACCAAAGTTTAATAATTTCCAAACAAATAGTAATGTAACAACCACACATTAAAAATGACTCGACACAACGTTGTGTTTTGGCCGAATAGGCCTACATCAGGAGTCTATAAACAAACAATAAATAAATAAATAAATAAATTAAGCATAAAAAAAAAAATAATAATAATATACAGCAAAAATTATACTGAAAGAGGAACATATATAGATTATCAAAAAGATAAAAAAAACCACCATATAAATGCCGTACACAGCGCTTCAGTTTCACTTTTTGGATTAGCTGACATCAGCGTCGTTTTATTTTCGCGCGTTTTTCTCGCGCTCTTCTGGCTATTTAAATTGTCCTGCAGTTCATTTTTACTTTTATTATAACTGCTGAGATCACTGCGACAGACGGTCCACTTGAGAAACGGTCTTTTTTAAGGTATGTGTTTCGCGTCCCTTTTCTAATGCATGCGGTTCGCGCCTCTAGCGCTGCCGCGTTTTAACATTTTTATTTTATCTGTGCGCGGTTTCTTCTGTTATTAATATGTAGTGCGTGGTTTCTTCTCTAACTAACTTTTAGCTAATCTTGTGGTTTTCAGCTAGTCTTGTGTTTCAATCACGGACCAGTGCTGAAAAAAGGCTAAATAGATAGACCACGTGACTCTTTTTCTTTGGCTCTCCTCTATTCATTCATTTAAATTGCTTGGCGTGACCAAACGGTTAAACATATTTATTGTCTCGTGAATGTTAATCACACACGTGATTATACGGACTTTTTTTATTTTTTTTTCTGTCTTCTAAAATTTTTTTCTCTGTCTTCTACAGACCATTTTTAAGATCTCATCTGCAGATCTTTGGAATCTTTTATCTGTGTTTTGAGATTCCTTTGATGTGTTATATTCAATTTCAACTTGATGAATAAGGTTAATTTTTCCTTTATCCGCATGTATGTATATTTCAATTTGTTTCTTGGTTTCATCATTTTTTTACATTTTTTTGCTTCTTTTATTTAATGTTCCTTTCCTTAGTATGTTCGTTTAACATATTATTTGGCATATATATATATATATATATATATATATATATATATATATATATATATATATATATATACATGTATAGTTCTCAATTGGCTTTACGCTAATAGAATTTTACTTCTTGCATTTATGTGGTGGTTTTTTTGATCTTTTTGATAATCTATATATGTTCCTCTTTCAGTATAATTTTTGCTGTATATTATTATTATTTTTTTTATGCTTAATTTATTTATTTATTGTTTGTTTATGTTTATAGACTCCTGATGTAGGCCTATTCGGCCGAAACACAACGTTGTGTCGAGTCATTTTTAATGTGTGATTGTTACATTACTATTTGTTTGGAAATTATTAAACTTTGGTTTTTTAAAAGATAATTTGGTTCCATTCTTTGGATAGCCTGGCTTATATTCCCACCTTTTTTATTTTCCCTGAAAATGGCAGACACAAATCAAGGTAAGGTATACACAAAAAGTAGCACATATGAGTTTATTTTGTTGGGCAGACTGGGTGGACCGTGCAGGTCTTTTTCTGCCATCATCTACTATATAACCACGTAACTATGATAGTCTGCAAGAAGTTGGAAGCATGCTCTGCTAAGATGAAGCTACAAGGCCTCACTGTCAAATATTCGGTCTTTCTGCTTCAGCTGGTACCCTACTCCATGTCACTGTTCTAGTATCACCTTTCTCCTTCTCCCTCTGACCTGTCCCCATTACCTTTTGGCTTTAGGAGATACTGCAATGCTCACCTCTTAACTTCTTGCTGATACTACATCAGAACATCTCTCTGTCACTCTGACCCAGGTAGTACTTCATCCCAAGACACCTACTTAGAGACAGTGTACCTGCATCTCACAGGTGTAGGAGAGGCAAGAAAGCAAAACTAAAACAGAAGATCCCTCTATGTAAATTGTACAGCGCTGCGTAACCCTAGTAGCGCTTTAGAAATGTTAAGTAGTTGTAATCTATAGATCAGTGCATCACAAACCTGTTCTACGGGAACCCTATCCAGTCAAGTTTTCAGGAAATTCACAATGAATATTCATGAATTACATTTGTTAGATATCCTGAAACCCTGACTGTCGGGGAGGGGGGGGGTTCCCCAGAACTGGTTTGGGAACCATTGCTACAGAAACAAGCAGCAGTTCCCTCACAACATATGTAAAATAAAATAAACCTGTTCTGGCATCATTAAGGTAAAGCTCTGATGAAATACAATACAGATCTTATACCCATTGCTGCAACAAAAAAAGCATGCAAACAGGAAGTGAAGTGGGGGGGGGGGGGGAGGGAGGTTGAGAAAAATGTTCTGGGAGCTTAGATAGCACTTTTGTGGGAGCTGAGATCCAGAACAGGTTATACAAAACAAGTAGGATGGCATTTTCAACAGGATGTCCAAGTCAGAATAAAGACATCCATCTCGCATGTATTTTCCAATAGGAAATATGTCAGGATTTCCTGTTTGAAAATAAGTGAGATGAACGTCCGTGTGCCGAGCAGGTCCAACATGAACAGCCATTTTACAAACTGGAATGTCCAACATGAACGGCAAAAAAGCAGTGGACAAGGACTTCTGTCTGGCAGCATTCTCATGAAAATGGCCACACAGACATCCCTGCAGAGCAGAGGGGCAGCCTAGAGATTAATGAAAAGGACTTTAAACCAAGGGATCCAGGTTTAAATCCCAACTCTTTTATAATTGGGAGACCTCTAGGAACAGAAAAATGCATACTGTACCTGAATGTACACCACTTCAATAACCTTCAGGCTTGGAGGTGGCTTATGTATTTAGGTACAGTGGGTAGTTTTCTGTTTCTAGAGGGCTCACGATTAAAAAAAAAAAGGCTAAAGTGGGATTTGAACCTGGCTCCCTCAGTGTACACTCCACTGCACTAACCATTAGGCTTCTCCTCAGACTTACTTTTTCCTTTGCTAAGAACACCCATAATACCTGAAGCTGCGCATAATTTTTCTCTCCACAAACTGGTCCAGTAGGCAGCAGCTCTGAACTTACAAGTTTCATTGAAAGCCAGTTGAATTAGCACAAGTTTCAAAGCTTCAACCCTAGCTACTGTCCACTCGAATAGCTTTCATATACAGTCATAATTCCATTTTCTTAAAAATAAACAAAAGCTTTCTATAGATTCTGCTATTCAATAGTAACTATAAGCACCTTTCCCGACTCCCTGAAGGAGTAAGAGCAACCAGTGCTCACATGTATTCCCAGGAAATAAATCTGACTTTAATACACCAAACAGTTAAACTCTTTCCAGGGGTCTGATCTACACACACAGTGCCATAAATCATCTTGCTGATGAAGCATATGGATGTTCTTACCTGTGGGGTTTTGCGCTTCCTCCCGGGCCGGCCCACTTTCTTCACAGTGGTGCCATTTCCTTGTGCCTCCTGCTTGTCACGGTTCCCATTCGGTTCCTCTTCCCCCTGTTCATGAACACAAGGCAGATAGAGAGAATTAGCACAAGGACCACAACATGCTGGGGATTAGATTTTCGATGTGTAGCAAAACAGCAAAGATGACTCAAGAAAAGGTGGACAACATTCCAATTGATAAAACAGTTTATTGAAGGAGAATCAAGACTTGACACAGCTGTGTTTCGGCTGATGAGGCCTGTGTCAGGAGCCTCTTAAATCAAATAAGGTCATCCACTTGATAAATTGGTCATCACAAATATAGACAGATAATAAATTTTGTGCTCCGTTCACCCAAGAAGTGCACAAGCTTATGAACAGTGAAATTCCAAGAGTAAATTCGTGGTTTGAAATAAAAAAACAAACAAACCATGAGTTTAGAAGCTTATGAGCAGTGGAATTCCAAGAGTAAATTCGTGGTTTGAAATAAAAAAACAAACAAACCATGAGTTTAGAAGCTTATGAGCAGTGAAATTCCAAGAGTAAACTCGTGGTTTGAAATTAAAAACAAAACAAAACATGAGTTTATTCTTGGAATTTCACTGCTCATAAGCTTCTCCACTTCTTGAGCACACAGAGTGCACGATTTATTTGCGACTGTTTTGTCAATTGGGATTAGATTTTAACACATAAACTAACTTCTAGTTTAATTTGAGTCAATATTCAGCCGTTACTCACCGCCAACGGCATTATTCTCAGATATTCAAAGCTGGGATCTGTGTGGGCTTTGACTTTGAATATCCAGTTATTTTTAAACTGGTTAACACATAGCCGCTTCAGTCAATATTCATCATGGATTACCACATAAAGTTAGGACAGACATTTATATAGTTCCATTTATGCACTAACCCTGGCCGCTTAAGCGCTAAATATCGGAAATTAAGTTGCCAAGTACTGACTCCGCCCCTGGAACGCCCCCAAGATATCCGGCTTTGTGTTTGGTGCTAACCACGATATTCAGCAATACTTAGCTGGTTAAGTGCTGCTGAATATTAGCAGCTAACCCCGACCAAGCGATTTAACCAGTCAGTGGGCTGGCTAAATCGTTTTGAATATCAGGCAGTTTAATTTCTATTTTTGGCCTGAACTATTTCTAATTTTGGCCTGGCTTTTTCATTCTGCTCCTTTTGGGTTTGCATTTCAATTGGAAATTAGCTCTGCTGGACTATGGTACATGAGCCTTCAATCACAAACACTTTGCTTTTTTCTCTTTACTTTCTGTCTTTTTTTTTTATTTATGAAATATACAAGTATCCACTTAATACAGAAGCAAAGAAAAGAACACAAGAATAGCCATAATGGGCCAGACCAATGGTCCATCTGGCGCAGTATCCTGCTTCCAACAGTGGCCAATCCAGGTCACAAGTACACGACAGAAACCCAAATAGTGGCAACATTCCATGCTACCAATCCCAGGGCAAGCGATGACTTCACCCATGTCCATCTCAATAACAGACTATAGATTTTTTCCTCCAGCAACTTGTCCAAACCTTTTTTAAACCCACTCAAAGAATAATATTATCAAACCATTCCTTAAACCACAATCAGGAGAGGGAGTTGCTAGAAAAGATAAGGAGATCACAGAAGAAGAAAAGAAAAAAATAAATAAATAAATAAAAGAAAGAATGACTTAACATAATATCACCCAACTCAAGTCCAATATATCAGCCCAAAACAATATTATGTAAAAAGCTTTTAACTGTTCTGGTGGAAAGAAACATATATAGATCCACCAGATATTTACAGGGGTAAGAATGTTGCTTCCAGACCTAAAGTATCCTTTCTCATAGCAAAGAAGGCTTTCATCCTCTCTTGGGTACTCTTGGTTACATCTGGATATATCTGAAACCTCTGTCCATGATAAAGAGTTTGTAAATGACGAAAGCACATCTTCATTATGACATTTAGATCTGTTTTTTTTAAATTGTGCGTTATATCATTTTAACATACAACATATGTATACAAGAAAATGGGGAAATTATAAAGAAAGTTAGGTCTGATAACAAATCAGACCATTAAAGAAATACAAATTCATCAAGTCCAGGTCATGAGGAAGAAAGCTAATTCCACAAAGAAAGAAGGAAAAAAATTCAATCAAATAGAATGAAATAAAGGAAAAGGTCTTCACCTATTTATTCCTACTAAAACAATATCAAGCAGGCAATAAAACACATATTAGTGGACTCTCTTTAATCTAAGCTCATCAGCCAAACCAAAATTATCTAAATAAATCACATATTATCAGATACTTCAGACTTTTCTTTAATAAATAATTCTAGCTGACTAGCAGGCTTATTTTTGAAAGGGATCGCTGACATAAAGCGGGAGATCGCTGGCGATCTCCTGATCCTGGCCAAATTGGTATTATCGAAAGCCGATTTTGGCCGGCTTCAACTGCTGTTTCATCGTGGCGCCGGCCAACCTTCAAGGGTTGGTAAGGTAGCAAAGGCGGGATGGGGGCGGGACAGGGGCGTGGGTACGAGAGGCCGGCTCGAACGAGCATTTCGCCGGCCGGACTTGGTCCATTTATTTTTAGGACCAAGTCTGAAAAAAGTGCCCCAACTGACCAGATGACCACCGGAGGGAAGCGGGGATCACCCCCCTTACTCCCCCAGTGGTCACCAAGCCCCTCCCACCCAAAAAAACAAAAATAAAACTTTTTTTTGCCAGCCTGTATGCCAGCCTGAAATCTCATACCAAGCTCCTTGACAGCAGTATGCAGGTCCCTGGAGCAGTACTTAGTGGGTGCAGTGCACTTCAGGCAGGTGGACCCAGGCCCATCCCCCCCCCCCCCACCTGTTCCACTTGTGGTGGTTAATGTTGAGCCCTCCAAAACTCCCCAAAACCCACTGTACCCACATGTAGGTGCCCCCCTTCACCTCTTAGGGCTATGGTAATGGTGTAGAGTTGTGGCGAGTGGGTTTTGGGGGAGATTTGGGGGGCTCAGCACACAAGGTAAGGGTGCTATGCACCTGGAAGCTATTTTTTTTTTTATTTTTTAAGTGCCCCCTAGGGTGCCTGGTTGGTGTCCTGGCATGTGAGGGGGGCCAGTGCACTACAAATGCTGGCTCCTCCCACAGCCAAATGCCTTGCATTTCGCTGGGTTTGAGATGGCTGGGCCCGGTTTCCATTATGGCTGAAACACGAAGCCGGCTATCTCATATAAATCTGGCGATCCTTCTCTAAACCCGGTGAGCGATTTGGCCAGAGCCAAACATATTTCGAAAATACACTTGGCTCCGCCCGCTTACGGCGCCGGCCCCAAAGATAGCCGGTCATCGATTTGGCTGGTGCCGTTCGATTATGCCCCTCTAGATTGCCTAAAAACATATTGATTGTTACCCAATGTGACATGACATTTACAAGGATATTTTAGAAAGAGTCCCTCCAATAGCCTGAACCTTAGGTTTTAGGCTAAGAAAGGCTTTCCTTCGCAACTGAGTACTTCTAGCCACATCAGGAAACATAAAATAAAACAGATTTCTTAGGGGTCCTTTTACAAAGCCGCAGTAAAAAGTGGCCTGCATTAGTGTGGGTGAATCTTTTGGGCATGCAGTGAGCCACTTTTCACCACGGCTGGGAAAAAGTCTATTTTTTTTAATGGGCCAGGAAATGGGCATGCGTAAAAATTTAAACTAGCATGCTCCTATTCATGGCCTGAGCCCTTATCGCAAGCCATTGACTTAGCAGTAAGGATTCACATGTAACCCATGATGTAACCATGCAGCGCATGCCAACGTGGCCACACTGCTGATTACTGCCGGGAACGCCCCCGCGATAGAAAATAGAAAAATATTTTCTACTGCGGGATTTGGTGTGCGCCAAGCTTGGAATTACCACTGGGCGCATGACTACCCTAGCAGTAGTGCTGATTTGGTGCACGCTACCTGCATGTTAGCCCTCCCACAAATTTGTAAAAGGGCCCCTTAGGAAAATAATACTTGAGGATTGAGAGAGCTTCTGATCAACAGATTGAAGAGTCATAACCAATGTGGCTCTTTTGAAAATTAATGCCTGAGAGGATTCCAGAAGTCTAGAAATATCTAGGCTATCTGGAGAAGCAATTTGATCAAGCTCTCCCTCTCCATGAGTCACTTTCTTGCCCGAAGCAGTGGCGTAACCACAGGTGGGCCTGGGTGGGCCACTTAGGGTTCAGCCCCACATAATAGTAGCACATGTTTAGTGGTAGCTGGTGGGATCCCAAGCTCCACCAGCTGAAGACTTCCTTCTGATGGTAACGAAAACGTTACTCTCCACACAACCAGTACCTGCTCATGTTCAGTTTTCAGCGTATTCCTGCTGCACTGCCAAAGTAAAAAAAAAAAAGCGTTTTCCCACCAGCTAAGATATTTTTTTTTTTTGGGGGGGGGGGGGGGGGGAGAGAACACTTGGTGCCCACCCACTTCTTGCCTAAGCTCACACAAAATCTGTTGTCTGGCTATGCCCCTGGACCGAAGGCAAGTAAATAGCACTGACTACTCCTAATGAATCAAAATTTGAATAAGCTAACACTTCTTTCACATAGATCTTAAAAGCTCTAAAGAAGAGATAAAGGGCCTCTTTTATCAAGCTGCACTAGCAGTTCCTATGCGGCAATGCCAATGGAGGCCATTCAAAGTGAATGGACTTTGTAGGCATTACCGCACTGGACGCTGCTAGCACGGCTTGATAAAAGAGACCCAAATTGTGTTACTGGAAAGTTAAACAGTCTCAACATTTTATCCCTATGTCTATTCTCAAGTGCTTCTAGCTTCACATGAACAGATAAACTATCTTTCACAGACAAAGTCACAACACCCTGAAGATTATAGACTTGGGATTCATGTTTAGTTAACGCTGTTCAACTGTGATTAGTCTCTGTTCTTGTTCAGCCATCTGAGAGAGGACAATGCCCAGGGTGAAGGGGAAGGACGGAATCCCTGCCCCCTTACTGCACCACTGTTTGCCTTCACTTCCCCTCCCCCCCCTCCACCCTAGCATTCACTAGCAAAAAACGCATGTGTGAAAACTGCACACCCGCAGGCCAGGCCTCCTTCGCACATGCTGTTTTACACTTGGGGTGGTCCACCACCACTCCTTTACTATGCCACTACTGTCAGGTACTTATGACCTGGATTGGCTACTGGAAGAAAAAGGATATTGGGCTAGCTGGACCTTTCAGTCTGACCCAGTAGGGTTAACTCTTATGTTCTAAATTGCGTAAATTCAATTCCCTACCCTTTCTCTCCCCTCACATTTTGGCTTACTAAACAGTAGTCTACACAAAATACCGCTAACAGACGTTACAAATACCCGTTTGTCCTGATAGTTCTTCTTAGTTTCTTTTCATAACTCATAACATAGGAAGGCTGCACAGTACACACCTTCACACCTGGCCCACATACAAAAGGCACACAATAACTATTCAAGAAGCAAGTTTTGGAAATAAATGACCACAGCTTTAATAATACACATTAAAATAACCCCTAGGAAGCACCTGAGCTTTGAGTTCTGTGTTGCAGATGTCTTCTCCCTGCCATGCCTTTCCAGCAGACAGCCATATCTCCTTCTCCAGCATGGCCGCGTGTATATCTGCTTTGGACTGCACCCCAGTCTAGCATTCCATCTGCCATTAGAGCCAGCTAGGTGATCAGTCTGTCACTAGTGAGTGTTCTTCTCCTCGGCTCAAGCATCCAAACTCTCTTTCGCCCGCTGTTCCAGCACCTCTAGCAGTTCCTAGGCTTGGGTGCCTCTGCAGCTGTGACAATGCATATAACTATGTACAAACTCACTTATGAGAAGGCAACTAACAAATGTATCAATACAGTAATGGCCTCCCAGTGGAGATCATAGAGTCGAGGACTGTGTCAGAATTTAAGAAAGCATGAGATAAGCACGTGGGATCCCTGAGGAAAAGGAAGACTTAGGGGTTACAGAGGATGGGCAGACTGGATGGGCCATTTGGCTTGTATCTGCCATCATGTTTCTATTCTATGTTTCTTATGGGAGCATAATAGACAATGCTCTCTAACAGTTTGGACTACCTAGGAATAACAATGTTCACCTGTTGCCCAGGTGAGTGTCCAGGGAGGGGGGTTGGGGAAGCAATCCCAATGCCTGCTGACAAAGAGGCCTCTTCACCTTCTCAGTGGCTCTTTATGCCCCTTCCTTGTGCCGCTGGGACAAGGCCTGCACTCTGCCCAGCTTCTCTGCCAAACCTTGCTGAGATTTCCTGTGACGTCAATCTTTGGCGGGGAAGCTGGAAGAGGAGCACAGCACGGGCCAGGGACCTCCCATGTGGCAGCTGCCATGTTATATGCAGTTGCTCACCAAGCAACTCACCAGCCTTCTTTAACATAGGCAGGATGCACACATCTTCACCCCCGGCCCACATACAGTGGGGGAAATAAGTATTTGATCCCTTGCTGATTTTGTAAGTTTGCCCACTGACAAAGACATGAGCAGCCCATAATTGAAGGGTAGGTTATTGGTAACAGTGAGAGATAGCACATCACAAATTAAATCCGGAAAATCACATTGTGGAAAGTATATGAATTTATTTGCATTCTGCAGAGGGAAATAAGTATTTAATCCCTCTGGCAAACAAGACCTAATACTTGGTGGCAAAACCCTTGTTGGCAAGCACAGCGGTCAGACGTCTTCTGTAGTTGATGATGAGGTTTGCACACATGTCAGGAGGAATTTTGGTCCACTCCTCTTTGCAGATCATCTCTAAATCATTAAGAGTTCTGGGCTGTCGCTTGGCAACTCGCAGCTTCAGCTCCCTCCATAAGTTTTCAATGGGATTAAGGTCTGGTGACTGGCTAGGCCACTCCATGACCCTAATGTGCTTCTTCCTGAGCCACTCCTTTGTTGCTTTGGCTGTATGTTTTGGGTCATTGTCGTGCTGGAAGACCCAGCCACGACCCATTTTTAAGGCCCTGGCGGAGGGAAGGAGGTTGTCACTCAGAATTGTACGGTACATGGCCCCATTCATTCTCCCATTGATGCGGTGAAGTAGTCCTGTGCCCTTAGCAGAGAAACACCCCCAAAACATAACATTTCCACCTCCATGCTTGACAGTGGGGACAGTGTTCTTTGGGTCATAGGCAGCATTTCTCTTCCTCCAAACACGGCGAGTTGAGTTCATGCCAAAGAGCTCAATTTTTGTCTCATCTGACCACAGCACCTTCTCCCAATCACTCTCGGCATCATCCAGGTGTTCACTGGCAAACTTCAGACGGGCCGTCACATGTGCCTTCCGGAGCAGGGGGACCTTGCGGGCACTGCAGGATTGCAATCCGTTATGTCGTAATGTGTTACCAATGGTTTTCGTGGTGACAGTGGTCCCAGCTGCCTTGAGATCATTGACAAGTTCCCCCCTTGTAGTTGTAGGCTGATTTCTAACCTTCCTCATGATCAAGGATACCCCACGAGGTGAGATTTTGCGTGGAGCCCCAGATCTTTGTCGATTGACAGTCATTTTGTACTTCTTCCATTTTCTTACTATGGCACCAACAGTTGTCTCCTTCTCGCCCAGCGTCTTACTGATGGTTTTGTAGCCCATTCCAGCCTTGTGCAGGTGTATGATCTTGTCCCTGACATCCTTAGACAGCTCCTTGCTCTTGGCCATTTTGTAGAGGTTAGAGTCTGACTGATTCACTGAGTCTGTGGACAGGTGTCTTTCATACAGGTGACCATTGCCGACAGCTGTCTGTCATGCAGGTAACGAGTTGATTTGGAGCATCTACCTGGTCTGTAGGGGCCAGATCTCTTACTGGTTGGTGGGGGATCAAATACTTATTTCCCTCTGCAGAATGCAAATAAATTCATATACTTTCCACAATGTGATTTTCCGGATTTAATTTGTGATGTGCTATCTCTCACTGTTACCAATAACCTACCCTTCAATTATGGGCTGCTCATGTCTTTGTCAGTGGGCAAACTTACAAAATCAGCAAGGGATCAAATACTTATTTCCCCCACTGTATAAAAGACACACAATAACTGACCAAGAAGCAAGGAAGCATGGCTCACTGGTCCATGTAGCGGCCAGCAATATCTCCTTCTTCAGTGTGGCCTCGTGTATGTCTGCTTTGTACTGCACCCCGGACTAACACTCCACCAGCTGTTAGAACCAACTAGGTGATCAGTCTGACACTAGTGAGTGTTTCTGTCCTCGGCTCAAGCGTCCAAACTCTCTTTTGCCCGCTGTTCCAGCACCTCTAGCAGTTCCTAGGCTCAGGTGCTTCTGACATAACCTAGGGTTGCGAAGCCTTTCCCGGGTCCCCCCATCCCCATTAGCAATGCCTTTCCAAGGCTTCCTGGTAGTCGTTGATGAGCAGGTCCTCTGCAACTTCAGAAAAATGAACTGTGTCCTGCCTGAAGTTTCCTAGGATGAGAGGGGATGCCCAGTTGTGCCAGATCTTCGCTCCATCGAGGTGCTCTGTCTACAATCCAATTTGACAATTCACTTTATTTACGCCTCTAGACTACAACCTGGAATCATCCCCTTGCAGATGAGGGATAATGTCGGACCAGAGAAGCAAGGTTTTGTCCATTCGAACAGACAATTCAAAGAGATCACACTTCGCCATCACGATCAGATGCCTGCAGGGTGTCTGGCCAATGTCATTGCCCCCTAGGTGAATGATCAAGGCATCCGAAAGGTGGGAGGGTGAGGTGTCCAGCAGTGTCCGGACGAAGGGGAGGAGCTGGTGCCATCGCATACCTGGAACCCCCAGCCATGTGACGGTGGTATCTCTCATGTCCACACCGAGGTGTACACCTTGGGGCTGGGCCACCAAGCGCTTCCTAACATTCTTTTTTTTATTTTTTATTAAGAGTTTAATATTACAACTCCAAGAACATTCTTGTACAGAAATAAGAAAGAATATGGTCACAATATATTAATCAGAGACCTAAGGGGAGAATCACAAGACTATTACTATTACAGATTAAGGTGTAGATGTCAAAACCATTTCTGAATTTGGAGATGGGGTTACTTCTTTCTTAGATTCCAAGAAAGAATTTAAATGTAAAGGATAAAAAAATATATATTTTACAGAATTCAATTTTACTACACACTTACAGGGAAAATGCAACCAAAATAATCTCCCCAGCTGAAATACAAAAGAGCGTAATTTAAGAAAACTTTGACGCCTCTTTTGAGTTGCTTTACAAATATCTGGATATATTCTAACTTTATAATTTAGGAAAATGTATTGTCTATGTCGAAAAAGTAGCTTAAGTACCCAATCCCTATCTGGTTGTAATACAAAGGTAACAATAAGCGTTGCCGATTTTAAACCCAAATTGTCTTCTTCTATTATTTGTGTAAGATTTAAAGGTTGAAAAACAGCTTCAGTTCCTTCAAGTTTAGGCTGATCAGCCTTTGTTTTTTTATAAGGTTGTAAATAGTAAATGTTTGAAACTGGTAGACAAGCTTGTTCCAGTATTTTTTAAATTTCAAACATATATCTTTTAAAAGTCAATAAAGGTGCAACTGATTCTTGTCTTGGAAAGTTTGTTACTCGCAAAGTTTTTGATCTCTGTTGGATCTCTAGATTTTCAATTTTATTCTGCAACCATTTATTTTCCTTTGTAATACTAGCTTGCATTTGCTGACATAATTTTATATCTTTAACATTGTTCTCAGTCTTTTCTTCAATTATTGTAATTTGTTTTTCCAAAATTGAGATACTTTCATTAGGAATTTGGACTTTTTGCAAAAGCATGATCAATTTTTGAGAGAAAGATGACTCTAAAGCCAAAAGGGCTTCCCATATTATTTCCAGGGTTATGGTTGATGGTTTAGAAGAAAAAAAGGACTTACTTAGTGAAACTGAATCAGTCTCGGAGTCTCTAGAAATATTCAACTCCTTCTCCTTAGATTTAACATCAGAAACACCGTCGCCACGCTGAATCCCACCTACCTTTGCAGGGGCATTCTGCAGTCGATTGCAAGGGTCTGACCCTGCTGTAGGGAATACTGCCACCGCTTCGGAAGGCATGAGACCCTGTTCAGATGATCCCTGCTCAACAGCTGGCATTGGAGGCGGTTGCCTTATCTCGGGGCTGAAAGAGATGTCTGCTTCAATCTGTGAGGACGGTTCCCCTCTCTCCGTTCCCACTCGCAGCAAAGATTCACAGCGTCCCAAAGGTCCTGGTATGGCGAAACAATCCATGGGCCCTACAGTTGGGGAGACAGGTGCCTCAGGGCCTGGCCGTTGTCTACCCCTCTGTTTAGGCATATAGCAAATACAGTTTATTTTTATTTAAGGTAAGATCAGCACGAGTCCCGGAGCTGCTTCGCTATGCTCCCTTCAGGCAGCCATCTTGTTTTCCCCGCTGTTTATTCCTTGCTAACATTCTTAATATAAGAGTGTCCAATGATTCATACCGTCTGTCACTGCACCATGATGCCTGTAAAATGAAGGGAGCAATTAGTGATGCATGCTGTGCTGAGCACTCCAGCCCCGATGGTCTGATGTAGGTGCGATATGCTGCCGACCTCCAGCTGCCCAGCTGTTTGATCGCCTGAGAGAGGAGCCTATGTTGGGATGCGATGGTAACCACACCAGTACAGAAGGAGTGAGTTCCGTAGTTTGCAGTACTCTGGCCAACCTCTTGGAAAGCCTTGCAAAAGATTGCTGCAAACTGAAACTTAGTGAGTGGGCTGGCATCCTGGTGCAACAAGAGGAGCTGGCCCCTTGCGGTCTAGTCTTCAGGTAGGATCGGAGGTTGGCCAGTGGGCAGGTCAGTAGGTTCAGAACACAGTGTAAAGTGATGGTGTGACCTTTTCCATCCTGGTCTGTCTTTGACCTGGAGATGTGAATGCAGACTTGATCCTGTTTAATGGAAATGTCATCCAGGTGCAGTCTTCCTCTGGTACACCATTTACATTGTATAGTTACCTCACCAATGCGCAAAGCTGCAAAAAAGACCAGAGTGGGCGCATTATCAAAAGCATCATGGTTTGAGAGGCCCTTCTGTCTTGGTGGGTTATTCTTTGGATATATGATGAGGGCAGGCAGAGCACCACAAGCGACGCACAGGTACCCCTGTTGTACTTCCAGCACACGCCTTAGACCAGTGTGGTAGGCCTCCCTTGCTTTTTTCATGACTGCGGTGTCCTAATGAAGGAGGAATATCCAGATGCACCTCTGGTTCGTGTGAAGACATTCCTTAGCCACAGCCCTCCATCATCCATGTCCTAGCCTATGTTAGGGTTGGATTCCATCTTACATAAGTATTGCCACACTGGGACAGACCAAAGGTCCATCAAGCCCAGCATCCTGTTTCCTGAAGTGCTCATCGTATGCAAGCCAGGTGTGTCTCTTGTGTTCTCGGTACATGCTTATTAACCTTCTCGAGGTAGTAGAACATAGGATCGATTTGGTCGGGCCATTTTCTGCATATGATGCACATCATGCGTGCATAGGACAGTACCCAAGAAGCAAGGTTTTGGGGAATCATCTTGTTATGATCCGCTGGTAAGCCTCCCTTCTTGGTGCATTTTTTGGCATTATGCCTGCGCCTGCCCTCCACCACTTTGAAAATGTCAAAGTATTCCTATCACTTCACCTTCTTCCACAGGGATTTCGGAACTTTTTGCCACAAACATTCTGGTGGGACACCATAAGAGCATGTCAATGCTGGTGTTGAGGGTTGTGCATGGGGCTCTCAGGTGGGGGAAGGGGAGGAGGATGAGGAAGAATTGGAGGATGAAGAGGAACTAGACTGGTGTGAGCGCTTATGCTTCTTACATTTTTTCTTCTTTTTAGTTGTACAAGCATTGCCAGGATTGTTTGTCTGAAGCCCACTGGGAACCTGAGGCACAGTGTTGCCAACTGTTGGCAATCCAGTGGGTGGTTGTTCCACGGTGGTGCAGTGAACTCCTGAGGTGCTTGCAGGAGCATCATGAGTGTTCTGTGGATCTGGTAGTTCAGCTGTACAGAGCCACTTGTCAGGAAGTCCAGGTGTGTGGTGCTCAGTTCCCGACCCATCCAAGGACCTAAGTCTAAGACCTGCTACTCACTGTTGCTCTAGATCTGCCATGTTTGGTGCGGGATGTGAGTCCTTGGCAGTCCTCTCTGGTTGTGTGTCCACGTCATCCCCTATTGGCTCTGTATCCGTGTCGTTTGTTCCGGGATGTGGACCGGGATCTGTGTCATCCATGTGATCTTTGATGTCTGCAGAAGGACCTGGATGTGCGATGTCCATAGCATGACCCGGATCAGCGGCTCCTTGTGCTTGATCTGGATCTATAGTGCCCTGCGCTGCTCCTGTATCTGTAGCATCATGCTCTGGATCTGTGACATCCTGCTCCGGATTGAGATCCATGGTACCTGGGGTTACACCCGCTTCTGCGGCCTCTAGAGGAGGACCCTGACCCGGGATACCTAGTGCTGGTCATGGGTGAGCATTGAACAGTACCAGGCTGGGATATCTGGTGCCTGGTGCGAGATTGTGATCCACATATCCCGGTGTTGGAGTCTGCTCCAGGCGGTGGTTCAGGGCTCCTTGAATGGCAACATGAGGGGAGTGCACTTCCTTCAGCCTCTTGTGGTTCATTGCCACATGTAACTTTATCTGTGTTGTTGCAAGTAGATGGTAGTGAGCAGGTGGGTGAGGTCAGAGGTCCAGCCCTTGGTGGTAGCTGTGCTCCAGTGCGCTGCTGTTCATTGTTCTTTGTCAGGTGCTCCTTTACTTCACCGTCTTGGATGCCTGGTGATTGGTGGGTATCCTCCATGTGGTTAGTTCCATTCTCGTGTTCTGCCAGAGCTGTATGCTGGCAATGTGAAGAACCCACAGCTGGGGATACCGTCACTCAAGGAAGTGGGAGATCGGCAGAGTCAATGTAACGTTTGGGCACCTTGTTGAGTCCAAAGCTGAAACAGGGTTGTGGGTCAGCAGTTGCATTTTGGTCTTGGTCCAACGTGGCATGCTGCTGAAACATAATGGAGAGCCCACGTGGCAATGGCAGTCTCTTGATCTTCAACGGTAGACTACTGAGATTCAAATATGATCAGCAGGAGCCACTTGGAAAGGAAATGCAGCTTGTACTCTAGCTTTCTGCTGCCAGGTCCCTCCCCAGTGCTCTGGCTCTGTCGACCAAAGTTAGAAAACTGCTGTACCTGAGGGATTCAAGTTATCCAGCTCCTGCTGCTGGCCATAGTTTTCAGCAACACTGCCACGTGCTATCCAGGCTCCAGGGTGCAGCTGCTTCCCTGCTTCAAGGGACATGAACTCTCTACCTCCTCTCAGCCTTAGGTCGCTTCACTGTTCCAGGGTCTGGAAGGATCTCAGACACATGCAGCCATGCTTCCTCAGGAGATTAATGCTCTCTGCCGCTCACAGCTTTGATGTTCCAGTGCTGCTGTTCTTGATGTACCGCAGTGTATAGCTGTCTTTGCTGCCTTCTGGAGTGATGCTTGCCAATGAAGAGGAAGTGATCCCGATGCTAGCGATGCCTACCGATGAAGAGGAAGCAATTGCAATGCCTGCCGATGAAGAGGCCTCTTAACCTCCTCGGCGCTTCGCACCGCTGGCCCAAGGCCCACCCTCTCGGTGGCTTCCCCGCCAATCCCTGCTGGGATTTCCTTTGATGTCACTCCTTGGCGGGAAAACTAGAAGAGAAGCACAGCGTGGGCCAAGGAGCTCCCGTGTGGCAGTCGCCATGTAATGTGCAGCTGCTCGACAGGCAACTCGCCGGCCTTCTTTTCCCTCTTGGAAGTTTCCTCCCAGCCCAGTTGGCAAAAGGAGCCCATGTATTCTCCAAATTCTTCAGATTATCATGCCGAAGCACAGTCAGTTTGCTAAGAAAATACACAGTAAGTACATAAGTGTTGCCATACTGGGACAGACTGAAGATCCATCAAGCCCAGTGTTCTGTTTTCAACAGTGGCCAATCCAGGTCACAAGTACCTGGCAAGATCCCAAAACAGTACAATATATTTTATGCTGCTTATCCCAGAAATAAACGGTGGATTTTCCCAAGTCCATTTTAATAATGGTTTATGGACTTTTATTTTAGGAAGCTATCTTTTAGGAAGCTTTTTTAAACCCCACTAAGTTAACTGCTCCAGAGTTTAATTACACATTGAGTGAAGAAAGGTACAGATTTGGGAAAAGGCTATATGAAAACTTCTATGACTTTGAGTATCCCTTATAGTAGGGCTTCTCAACCTAGTCCTTGGGGCACACCAAGTTCCATTGGGTTTTCAGGATATCCACAATGAATATGCATGAGATCAGTGGCGTTCCTAGGGGGGCGGACACCCGGGGCGGCGCCCCGCCCCCCCGGGTGCAGCACCCCCCCCCCCCGATGCAGCGCGGAACCCCTCCCCTGGGTGCAGCACCCCCTCCCCGATGCAGCACGGAACCCCTCCCCCGGGTGCAGCACCCCCCCCCCCGATGCAGCGCGGACCCCCCCTGGGTGCACGCCGCTGGGGGGGGTGCCGCAGCACGCGCCTGTTCCAGGGCAGAGGGAGCTGCAGCGAACGCGCAAAGTCAGCGAACTCAGAGCAGGCGCGCGCCGCGGCACCTCCCAGCGGCATGCACCTGGGGCAGACTGCCCCCCCCCCCTTGGTACGCCACTGCATGAGATACATTTGCATACCAATGAGGAGGTGCATGCAAATGTATCTCATGCAAATCCATTGTGGATATCCTGAAAACCTGATGGAACTTGGTGTGCCCCGAGGACTGGGTTGAGAAGACCTGCCTTATAGGAATGGAGAGTATATTGTAGAAAAGGTTCTAGGTCTTAGGGCAAGCCAAAGTGGTCTTTCCAAGGCAAGCACTGCCATGTCCACTGAAAAAAGCAGCAGTGAAAAATATTAGCTGGTGTTTATATACAGGGGAATGTTGCCTTAATTAGTACAGGAGTGTTATATGATATCTGATACAGTACATTTGTAATTACTTCTCAAATGTAAAAAAGGAAAAAGATTTTAAAGTGTAAAAATCGCTCTGATATAAAGCTGAAGGTCCTGCATGGCTGTGGCAGTGCTCTAGCTGTCACTTATTTCTGTCACAGGCTAAAGCCAGTATATGTGGGCCTGAGGCATTCTGGGAGCTGAATTAAAGGCCTGCGTGTATTTGGGCCAGTCGGTATCTGTGGACAGATCTGTTGGTGAAGTAGAAGGTGTTAAAGAAATATTTAGGTTGGTTCCTTCTAGTGTACACTTATTTATATACCCTCTCCTTGGTTAGTACAAACAAATCAAGATAGTTTACAAAATGGAATACGTATAGGTACAATTGGAATTAGAAAGAAAGCATATCTTGTGTAGAGATGGGGAAGGTAAAAGGTAATGGCAGGATAATATAGAAATATGTTTTTTTGAAGCCAGGACAAACATCTTTCTTTTACTGTATTGCAGGTTTTACAACAGTTGCTCTCCAGGTTTTTGAGTGTGGGTAAATCAGCTTTCATAAATAGTGTTTTTGACTTTTACTGAATGTTCTCTTGGAGCACAAAGCCCTCCTCCACTCTAATTCACTTTACTTTCTTATTATGTAATGATGGCCTCTGTTAGTATTCTACATCATTTATTTGCTTTTTCACATAGTTTCTTGATAATGGCACTCTTGTGTCAGGAGATTTACTTGCCAAAGATGATGTAATTAAGCCTCATTGCTCCCTACTGAAGGTCTGCTACAGTAATATAAACCTATCATGCAACCTAAAGCCCTTCATTCCCTGACCTATGCAGTGCACAGAGCTGAATATTCTTCCTCAATGACAGAAATTGTTCAGCCGTTTAGATTAAAATAAAATATCACTTTCACTTCAACCCTATGAAATAATTCCCTGAATCTCGGGTTTTCAGGATTTCCCCAATCTATTTGAATGCACTGCCTCCATTGCATGCAAATAGATCTCATAAATATTCATTGGGGAAATCCTGAAAACCTGACCTAGCGAGGACCAAGTTTGGACACCCCTGATCTAGAGCATTTTGATGGGAGACTGAAGTGCATCCATCCCTGGAGCTTTCTTTTTTTTTTTTTTTTTTTTTTTTTGAAAATATCTTTATTGAGTTGAAGAAAGTCACAGAATTACAACCATAGTATCTATTCATTGAATCAGATGCATGCACCACCTTCTGCTTCCAATATACTGAAGCATTATGCCACAGAAGTACACAACAGAATTGAATACAACCAAATGCCTTGTGAAACAGAAGAACTCCAAGCAATCACGTAAACCTAATGAACTTCTGCTCCTCTCATTTTTACTTTTATTCTAGTCCCCTTGCCCAGCTGAACCCTCCTCCTCCCCTTCTATCCTCTCCTGGAGCTTTCTAACTTAGCACCGCAAAGTGTGTGACACTCCAACTGGGGTAAGAATATGTGACCCTGATCCTATGTTAGATAGTACAGCATAGTTCAACTATTCTTCCAGGTGACAAAGAGATTGTAGAGTGTTGATTGGTGTTTGGAACTTGCCAGAACTGGATTAAGTAATTTGAAGTACTTCTGTGGTGGATATAACATAAAGGTCTGGGGAATATATTTGATATAGTGCCTTTTTGTGGTACCACCAAAGCGGTTTACATATTACATACAAGTAAATTATCTGTCCCTAGTGGGCTCACAATCTAAGCTTTGTACCTGGAGCAATGGAGGTT
Source organism: Microcaecilia unicolor (assembly GCF_901765095.1). Taxonomy (NCBI): domain Eukaryota; kingdom Metazoa; phylum Chordata; class Amphibia; order Gymnophiona; family Siphonopidae; genus Microcaecilia; species Microcaecilia unicolor. Next base: position 378,980,834 of record NC_044033.1, read on the forward strand.
TAAGTGATTGCGCTAATCATTAGGCTAGTCCTCTATTCTCACTAGGGTTGGAACACATGGCCCTGATCTGTGTTAAATAAATAGTACAGCATAGTTGAACTGTTCTTCCAACTTACAATGTTTCAGCTAATGTAGGATGAGATAGAAGTGGTGTTAGAATTTTTTTGGCCACCACAAACTATGTGGGCAAAGCTGAGTACCAGAATGTGAGGGAAGGTACCTTCATACATTTCTCTATCCTACGCCTCATGCCTCTTTTTTTATTTTATGATCATGTGATCTCCAGTACCCTTAGCTACCTTACAGCCACAACTCAGCCTAAAGTCAGGAAGGCAAACAAAGGAAAGTGGTTTTTTTTCCAATGTTTTTCACAAAATTTCTCTTAGGTATATGATACCATTAGTGGCATGAATATGTATATCGAGCCACTAGAGGGGGCCACAGCTTTAACAATTAGAGGCATCACATTTTTCATGTGTGGAAAGAGTTGGCACAGTTATGATGGGAGCTCTAAGCGAACAAGATACATATCTCATATGCAATGAAAAACCTCCAAAACACATGGGGAAAAATCTATAAAAATATACTTTAATGAAATATGTTACAAATAAGTCATACTGATAGGTACATGGACTAGAAACAGATCTGCTTGCTAAGAATGCCCATACTACTACTTCTTATCATTTCTACAGCGCAACTAGACAGTGCCGTAGCGACGGCGGCTGACACCCGGGGTGAGTCGCCACTGCGCATCCCCCCCCCGGGTGCAGCACGACGCACCCCCCCCCCCGGGTGCAGCACAGCGCACCCCCCCCCCAGAGCGCATTCTTACCACTGGCGTAGGAAAGGGGACAAGTGGGAGGGCCGCTCCGCCCCGAGTGCACGTCGCTGGGAGCTGCTTCGGCTCCGCTGGTTCCCTGCTCTCTCTGGAAGTAACCTGTTCCGGGGCAGAGAGAGCAGGGAACCAACGGAGCCGACACCCCCTCAGCGGCGTGCACCCGGGGCAGACCGCCCCCCCCTTTCTACGCCACTGCAACTAGACGTAAACAGCGCTGTACACTGAGCAAGTAAGAGACAGTCCCTGCTTGAAAGAGCTTACAATCTAATCAAGATAAGCAAACAGGACAAATAAGGGATAAGGGAATTACTTAAGGTGGAAATGATAAAACAGACATGGGTATTGAACGAGTGAATAGGAGTTAGGGAGTTAAAAGCAGCCTCAAAAAGGTGGGCTTTTAGCCTAGATTTGAAGATGGCTAGAGCTAGAGTTTGATGTACTGACTCAGGAAGTCTATTCCAGGCATATGGTGCAGCAAGATAAAAGGAACAGAGTGTGGAGTTAGCAGTAGAGGTGAAGGATACAGATAAAAGAGATTTACCCGATGAACGGAGTTCCCGAGGAGGAGTGTAGGGAGAGATAAGAGTGGAGAGATACTGAGGAGCTGCAGAGTGAATGTACTTGTAAGTCAATAAGAGGAGTTTGAATTGTATGCAGAAACAGATAGGGAGCCAATTAGAGAGCTAATATGAGCATAGCAATGCTGGTGGAATATAGGTCATGCAGCAGAGTTTTCAACAAATTGAAGGGGAGAGAGATGGCTTAGTGGGAGACCTGTGAGAAGCAAGTTGCAGTAGTCTAACCAAGAGGTTGTAAGTGTGTGGAAAAGTGTTTTGGTAGTGTGCTCAGAAGGGAAGGGATGACTTTTGGTGTTGCTATAATGAAAATGACAGGTTTTAGCAGTCTGTTGGATATGTGCAGAGAAAGCGAAAGAGGAGTCAAAGATAACCCCAAGGTTACAAGCTGATGAGACAGGGAGGATGAGAGTAGTATCCACAGAGATAGAGAATGGGCGAAGCTGTCATAGAGCCTGGTGCACACACATTTTCAGTTTAAAATTCAGGGGAGTGGAAAGGAGACAGAAACCACTTGGGGATTAAGGAAGTGTCATGCTTTATACTTGCAGTGGTCAGCTGCTCAATCAGAGCACCTTTTTGTACCCTGGATGAGATTAAAACAGGTCTAACTTAGGACATCCTTCTTTTTAGGCTTGAACATTTCTTCCTTTTTGGTCTGCTTTCCAGGATATCCACACTGTATATTTATCAGGTTGGACAAAGGACATAGTGGGAGAGGACAAAAGAGATGGTGTTGGTTTAGGTATATGAATTTATATACTGAAATTCCAAGTGAACTGATACCCAGATAACCAGGAGGACTAGATCTTCTCTACCATTGATCTTTAGATACCATCACATGCCTCTGATTCTCCTGTGGAAATTCTGCATTACTGTACTTAGCAGAATTTGCACTGAACCTACCTTCTGTGCATAACTCTGTGGGGCAAGTACAAAATTTTGCACAGGGCTTAGCAGGCAGTGGTGACTCACACAATCTCCCCCTTTCAACTTGCCCTCCTACTGTCACCTTCTGTTCTCCCCCCCCCCCCCCCTCTTCAACATCCCTGATGCAGACGGGCACACGTACTCCCTTGCTCTGGCCCGGTGCTGACCACCACAAGCAGAAGAAGTGAGTTGCTGTGCATCAGGCAGTGTCCTCCTCCTCTGCCACCCAGCGCTGAATGCAAAGTTTGAACCGTGAACTCTGTGGTGTCCTGTGCAGTTTAAATCTTGCATTTAACACCAAAGTGGCAAAGAAGGAGGGTTTGGTCTGACATGCAGCTGCTGTTTGCCTCCTCTGCTTTTGGTGTTCAGTGCTGGGCCAGGGGTACTAGGGCTGTCTGCACGTGCACATAAGTATTGGGGGGGGGGGGGGTGAAGAGAGCTGGGTTTCTGTGTGCCGGGGCTGGGGAGCTCATCATAAGGTGAGAAAGCTGGATATCTGTGAGCTGGGAGTGGGGAGTTTAGCAGCAGCAGTGGAGAGAGTTAGGTGTTTGGGGGGGGGGGGAGTGGGGAGAAGGGAATACAGCAGGACAAGAGAGAGCTGAATATCTGTGTGTTGGGAGAGGATATACATTAGGCGAGGGGACCATTGGGTATCTGTTTGCTATGGGAAGGAGGTGAACTAGGTGCCTGTGTGTGAGGGAGGGGGGAAGGAATGTGCATGTGGGGGGATTCAGCTTTGAAGGGTTATCACTGAGAGAGAACTAAGGAGGCTTGATAGGCATGATGACTAAGAGAGAGCTCTGGAGGGTGTATGCTATAAGGGGGATGTCTAGAAGAGATATTGATTGAGAGAGAGAGCTATAAGAGGGGGTATATACATTGGGGGAGTATTATATGGAGGTGGTGATAAAGAGAAAGCAAGGGCGGGTATAGTAGAGGGGAGTTGAGCGAGAGCTATGGGTTTGTGTGTTTGTTGGGGAGAAGGAGAGGAAAAGAAAGAGAGAGCTATATGGATGTGTGTGCACCTGGAGCAGTGTTTGAGAAAGAGGGATGGAGAGAGAACTGTGGGATAACTGTCTTGCTGGGGCATGAGGAAGAGAAATCTGAGAGGTGTCCTCTCTGGAAAAAGGGCAGAGAACACTAGGAACTCAACCTGTCACAGTTATGGGAGAGGGAAATCAAGTCTAGGATGTGGATTCAAGATAGCTGGGGAGTCAAGCCTGAGGAAGGAGAAAGCAGGTGGTATGTCAGGCCTGGAGCATTAAGAAGCCATACGTTTATGATGGGGGAATTCTACATGAAAAAAAAAAAGAAAAGAAAAAGAGTTCATAATAAAAAATAAAACATAAAAACATTACAGATAATTTTTCAAATTTTTCACAGAATTCCCTCAGGAGTAAGTTGAACATGATGTTACAGAGGTAAAGAGGAAGCAGGGCAGGAGAGGAAGGCATTGTTTTGCTAAATTATATCCTTGCATCTTCTACCCTCTACCTCCTCCTCTCATACCCCCTTCCCAGATTCACATAAACAACACTCTGAAGGCTGATCCTCTCAAAATGTCAGATGTAATCATCTCACTGAAACATCAAAAAATCCTTACCAAACTCAAAACATTTGCATATTAACTACAGTGGTGCAAAATCACACAGAAGAAAAAGCCTCAGCAAACCCTGATCATTTTATCATTCAGTCAATCCTGGATTTAGGTGCAATCATGGGCATAAAAAACCTCCAGTGATAATTTATTACAACTTTTTAAAAATGTTTTAAAGAAACAGCACTTAGCTTAGGGACCTGTTTACTAAGGTGCGCTAGCATTTTTAGTGTGCGCTAAAAATCTGCATGTGCTAATGCTAGAGACACTCATAGGAAATGGGTGTCTGTAGCATTAGCGTGCACTAATTTTTAGTGCACACTAAAACCACTAGCATGCCTACAGCGCGACTTAGTAAACAGGACTCCTAGTATATAAATGCCCCTCTTCTTTACAGCGTGGGAAAATCAAATCTGCCACTGACGATGGCCAGCGTTTAAACAAAAAAACTGCTTCAGGGAATAGCAGAATGAATTGGACCACCTTCAAAAAGAAAAGAAAAATTAAAAACGTATTCCAAGCACACATAGAGCAGGAGGAACATGAAGTGTAACCCACAACTGAGGGGACGCACAACTTTTGTCTAGAATAAATATCTAAAGGACTTAATAGTTCTTTTAAATTCTTTCCCTACTAAAAGCCACATGGAGCTTACTGTTGTTAAATCCTGACAGGGTTCTGATAACATTCCAATGTTGTTTAAAAATCTTTACTAATTTATTTGCTGAACTTGTATAATGCACGACACAAGTTTAGCAAATAAATTACTGGCGTGCCAAAAACAATGATAGAGAGTGGCTACTGAAATATAGACAACAACAGGATACAGATGAAGACATTTTTACTTTCAAACTACTTGTCTTACTTCTTATGTTGTGTATTGCATTCATTGCCCTTGTGATAAAGTATATACTACTACTACTACTTACTACTACTTATCATTTCTATAGCGCTACTAGACGTACGCAGTGCTGTACACTTGAACATGAAGAGACAGTCCCTGCTCGACAGAGCTTACAATCTAATTAGGACAGACAAACAGGACAAACAAGAGATAATGGAATATTAAGGTAAGGATGATAAAATAAGGGTTCTGAACAAGTGAATAAGGGTTAGGAGTTAAAAGCAGCATCAAAAAGGTGGGCTTTTAGCCTAGATTTGAAGACAGCCAGAGATGGAGCTTGACGTACCTGCTCAGGAAGTCTATTCCAGGCGTATGGTGCAGCAAGATAAAAGGAACAGAGTCTGGAGTTAGCAGTGGTGGAGAAGGGTGCAGATAAGAGAGATTTACCCAGTGAACGGAGTTCCCTGGGAGGAATGTATGGAGAGAAGAGTGGAGAGGTACTGAGGAGCTGCAGAGTGAATGCCCTTATAAGTCAATAAGAGGAGTTTGAACTGTATGTGGAAACGGATAGGAAGCCAGTGACGGGCAAACTTCACGTTCTTTTAAAATCTGAATGATGGAAGACAAGATTGTTACACAAAAAGATACATGTTTGGCAAGTCATTGCGGACAATTTCATCCTGATTTTTATTTTTTCAAATGTATGATTGTAGATCACGTGATACCGCATAAGAGGTGGAGACAGATGGAGACCTGTTATAATTAGAGATGTGGTGGAATCACAAATTAAACACTCTTGAACCTAATGGTTTGAATGGTAAAATTGAATGGCACCATTTTTTTTAAAATATGAGTGCTGTGACCCCACCGTCTTTGATGATTGGTGGATTCTCTGTTGGCGTCTATTTGAAATTTTGGGCACCATCTTTGAGATTTTAGCCCATATGCAACAGCGAAGTAGTGCTGAGCAAGTTAAGAAAGTATGGTATGTATTGACATAATAATTAGTGTGTGCTTGGAATATGTTTTTAATTTTTCTTTTCTTTTTGAAGGTGCTCCAATTCATTCCACTATTCCCTGACGCAATTTTTTTCAAAATGCTGGCCATCGATTTTGATTTTCCCACGCTGTAAAGAAGAGGGGTATTTAAACACTAAGATAAGTGTTGTTTCTTTAAAAATGTCTAAAAAATTATTTAAAAGTTGTTGAAAGTTATAATAAATTATCACTGGAGGTTTTTAATGCCCGTGATTGCAGCTAAACCCAGCAATGACCAAATGATAAAATGATCAGGGTTTGCTGAGGCTTTTTCCTCTATGTGATTTTGCACTACCGTATATATACTTGTTTTGAGTTTGGTGAAGATTTTTTGATATTTCAATGAAATGTGAGTAGCTAACTTCCTTCATATTTTGCTTATTTGGTTGAAACTAATACACAAAGAAGGATGACTACCCAATCATGGAAAACAGGGTTTAGCTTCTCTACTGATTTTATTACTGGTGTCTTACAGCGTCCTTCTACTTTTCAAGTTGATGTTGATGATGCACGAGCAGTTACGTGGAAAGATTGCTTCAATGATTCTAAGAGACTTATTATTACTGCAGATTTACATGGTGCTACCCTTTTAGACTATTGTAAACGTGAGTTAATCCCTCATGGTTTGTGTATAGTGAAGGCTCCCAAGCTATTTCTCGATGATAGACTTTCTTGCTAAATGGGCCGGAATCCTTAACAAATGCTCCATAGACTTGATGGTGTTGATTATACAGAAGACAAATGAGATTCAGGAAAATTTGCAGAAATGTGTTGATACACAAAAGTAACAGCTTTTAAGGCAGGAATCTTGGTTGAAGATTTTGATAAGCAGCTTAAAGATTTTAAACTTAAATTGGAGGATTTTCGCATGGATTTACATAAGAAGAAAGTGAAGAAATTCAAATGAGATGAAGATGATTATGATAAAAAAAACGATATATCTTTGGTTGGAAGAAGATGTAAAGTCTACGGTGTCTTTTGAAGCTGATGGTCCTAAGTTCTGACAGCTCATCTGGATCTAGGGAGCTTTTTTTAGAAGACAACAGAAGTTCCAGAGGTCATTGAGGGCGAGGGAGGAGCGGATATGCACGTCAACTTCAAACTGACAGAGTAGACAAGTCGGACAAATTGGACAGAATGAATCAACAGGATAGACAGGATTGACCACACACACGATCACAACAATGAAAGATCTGGTGGTTATTAATCTCTCTAAAGTAGAACACTCTGTAGAAGAATTGAGAGTACTTGTTAAGGGGCTTTCGTTTCTGGCTGAGGACAGGGGAGGGAGATGTGAGGGGGGAGAGAGAGGCAAACTGTCTGAGGATGGGAAGGGGAGATGTGAGGGAGAAAGAAGCAAAGTGTCTGAGGATGAGAGGGGAGATGTGAAGGACAGAGGGCCCGATGCACTAAACCTTAACGACCCTCTAACAACCCTTTAACGAAAGAAATTCCTAACCATTGCATGCATTAAAGGCCTTTTTCCGACGAAGCAAGCAGCTAACGAAAACGGAATACAAAAGAGTAACTACCATTGTAATGTGGGCGATTAGGGATGCACTAACAATACCGACGATTACAATGAATCATTTACCGCAACATATTAAACGTATGGTCAGAGCAGTCATAAAGGCCTGAGCTGTCATCTCCCCGCTTCCCCCTGCACCTTAAAATTCCAAGCTGGCAAGTTGAAAAACAAAATAAACAACACAAACATGTGGCTCCCCGCTTCCCTCTGCATACAATACAAATGAAACGAAAACAAAATCAAAAAAGGACTGGGAGGGGGAAAGGGCGCTCGTCAGGAGCGTCCTGTATGGACGGCCTTGCCCCTGCCCCCCCCCGAGGTCGCCGCTGCTCCCCGCTGCCGCTCGTATAAAATAAAAAATTAAAACAAAACTAAAAAGTTTAGCAGCCTCGGTCCCCCTCCCTTCCTGTCTCTCTCTGTACTCCTCCCATAGCTCCACCTCCTGGCATCCTCCGCCCCCGTGCCCCACCCCCCCTGAGCTCGTTGCCGCTGCTCCCCCCTCTACCGGCCCCCCTCCGCTTTACCGGCCCACGCAGCGCCTCTCACCTCTGTGTGAAGGCGCTGCACGGGCAAGAACAGCTGATCAGCGATCACTGCTGCCTCCTCCGATGTCTCTCTGTTCTTCCTGGGCCCGCCCTCCTCTGAGGTAAGTTACCTACGTAGATAACTAACGTCAGAGGAGGGCGGGCCCAGGAAGAACAGAGAGACGTCGGAGGAGGCAGCAGTGATCGCCGATCAGCTGTTCCATCCCATGCAGCGCCTTCACAGAGGTGAGAGGCGCTGCTCAGGCCGGTAAGGAGAAGGGGGGTCCGGTAGAGGGGGGGAGCAGTGGCGACGAGCTCAGGGGGGCAGGGCTATAGGAGAAGGAGTACAAAGAGAGACAGGAAGGGAGGGGGACCGGGGCTGCTAAACTTTTTAGTTTTGTTTTAATTTTTTATTTTATACGAGCGGAAGCGGGGAGCAGTGGCGACCTCGGGGGGGGGGGGGGGGGGCAAGGCCGTCCATACTGGACGCTTCTGATGAGCACCTTTGCCCCCTCCAGATCCTTTTTTCATGTACAGTGGTGGAAATAAGTATTTGATCCCTTGCTGATTTTGTAAGTTTGCCCACTGACAAAGACATGAGCAGCCCATAATTGAAGGGTAGGTTATTGGTAACAGTGAGAGATAGCACATCACAAATTAAATCCGGAAAATCACATTGTGGAAAGTATATGAATTTATTTGCATTCTGCAGAGGGAAATAAGTATTTGATCCCCCACCAACCAGTAAGAGATCTGGCCCCTACAGACCAGGTAGATGCTCCAAATCAACTCGTTACCTGCATGACAGACAGCTGTCGGCAATGGTCACCTGTATGAAAGACACCTGTCCACAGACTCAGTGAATCAGTCAGACTCTAACCTCTACAAAATGGCCAAGAGCAAGGAGCTGTCTAAGGATGTCAGGGACAAGATCATACACCTGCACAAGGCTGGAATGGGCTACAAAACCATCAGTAAGACGCTGGGCGAGAAGGAGACAACTGTTGGTGCCATAGTAAGAAAATGGAAGAAGTACAAAATGACTGTCAATCGACAAAGATCTGGGGCTCCACGCAAAATCTCACCTCATGGGGTATCCTTGATCATGAGGAAGGTTAGAAATCAGCCTACAACTACAAGGGGGACCTTGCCAATGATCTCAAGGCAGCTGGGACCACTGTCACCACGAAAACCATTGGTAACACATTACGACATAACGGATTGCAATCCTGCAGTGCCCGCAAGGTCCCCCTGCTCCGGAAGGCACATGTGACGGCCCGTCTGAAGTTTGCCAGTGAACACCTGGATGATGCCGAGAGTGATTGGGAGAAGGTGCTGTGGTCAGATGAGACAAAAATTGAGCTCTTTGGCATGAACTCAACTCGCCGTGTTTGGAGGAAGAGAAATGCTGCCTATGACCCAAAGAACACCGTCCCCACTGTCAAGCATGGAGGTGGAAATGTTATGTTTTGGGGGTGTTTCTCTGCTAAGGACACAGGACTACTTCACCGCATCAATGGGAGAATGGATGGGGCCATGTACCGTACAATTCTGAGTGACAACCTCCTTCCCTCCGCCTTAAAAATGGGTCGTGGCTGGGTCTTCCAGCACGACAATGACCCAAAACATACAGCCAAGGCAACAAAGGAGTGGCTCAGGAAGAAGCACATTAGGGTCATGGAGTGGCCTAGCCAGTCACCAGACCTTAATCCCATTGAAAACTTATGGAGGGAGCTGAAGCTGCGAGTTGCCAAGCGACAGCCCAGAACTCTTAATGATTTAGAGATGATCTGCAAAGAGGAGTGGACCAAAATTCCTCCTGACATGTGTGCAAACCTCATCATCAACTACAGAAGACGTCTGACCGCTGTGCTTGCCAACAAGGGTTTTGCCACCAAGTATTAGGTCTTGTTTGCCAGAGGGATTAAATACTTATTTCCCTCTGCAGAATGCAAATAAATTCATATACTTTCCACAATGTGATTTTCCGGATTTAATTTGTGATGTGCTATCTCTCACTGTTACCAATAACCTACCCTTCAATTATGGGCTGCTCATGTCTTTGTCAGTGGGCAAATTTACAAAATCAGCAAGGGATCAAATACTTATTTCCACCACTGTATGTTTATTTTTGTATTGATGCAGGGGGAAGCGGGGAGCCACGTGTTTGTGTTTTTTGTTGTTGCTGTTTTGGACGTTTGTGGCATGCGCAGAGCAGCCAGCATAATGCTTGGCTGCTCTGTGCATGCTTTAGGGGCCGATTACCGACAGGGATTACGAATCTTTGATACATTGTAGTTTTCAATACTGCACCGAACATGTGCGACTTGTTTTTTTGGTGAATGCTTCGTTTTTTCAAATTCATTAAGGACTTTTAACGTTTTAGATTTTTTTACGTATGGTTGATGCATCTGGGCCAGAGAGGCAAAGTTGTTGATGATGAAAGAGGAGATGATTGGGAAAAAGGCAGTCTGGCTAAGGACAGGAGGGGAGACGAGGGGGAGAGAGGCAGACAAATTAGGGGCAGTGTCTCATGTCACCTAATCACTGATTCCCATACCTGTCCTGGGGGAACCCCCAGCCAGTCAGGTTTTCAGGAGAGAAATTTGCATGCAGTGAAGGAGGTGCCTGCAAATCTCTCATGAATGTTCATTGTGGATATTCTGAAAATCTGACTGGCTGGGGGTTCCCCCAGGACAGCTTTGGGAACCACTACTCCAAACAGACTGATAAGGCCTCAGGCATGGTGACAGGTGAACCCAAGAAGCAAATTCCTCAGGCACAGCTATCAGGAGGATAAACCTATGTTTCTGAGACATACTTTAGGGGCGGGGGAAGCCTGTTGGTTTCTGCCAGTGTGGTGCAGATGCATATTAAAGACCTGAGGTGCTAAGCTCTTTCATAAAGGCAGAGCATGGAATAAAAACCTCAGTATATCAGGTTCTTAATGAGCTACAGCACACCTCAGAAAAGATCCCCCTCTTTCCAAATTTCAGAGGAGGGAGCTGCAAGAAACATGGCTTCCAAATTAGGGTAGGATAGGATACGGTCATGGATTTGTCATATTGCCTTTCTGTGGTACAACTAAAACGGTTTACATATATTACATGCAGGTACTTTCTCTGTCCCTAGTGGACTCATAATCAAATAAAACTTGTCAAGCCCTGCTCTAGTATAATTCACAAATATTTGGGGGTAATAGGTACTCAAAAATCTAGGAGAATCCCACTCTTGAAAAGCATTTACTCAGCAAAAAAAAAATTCACCATGCTCACTTCTTCAAACTCTTCTGTAGGGCCATTACTGTAAAGCAACCTTACTTATAGGAAATGCCCACCCCCATTTTTTTTTCTTGGTGTGATTGACCAGGAACTTAAGTCCCCTTTGTAATCAATGCACCAACTAGAGTATCTGACCACCAATATCTGTTCCTGATTTAGAAACTTGTAGGGCTCTCTGTGAAGAACTGCATGCAAATTAACTCTACCATAAGGCCAACATTAGAGGACAGGTCCTGAACCTGCTTCCCTCCTGTAATAAAAACAAAACACTGAATACAATTTGGCATATCTAGCCTGCTGCTCTGGGATTTCTACTTGATTCATGGCTCAGTTCACTCTGTTCTGCAAAATTCCTCAATTGCATAAATTGCTACATATCAAGTTGCAGAAAAGTATTTGAACTGGCTCAGCAGATATTCAGGTTTGTTACCATAGTGTTCATGCTCCTTATAAATTTTGCAGCACAGAAGCCCCCGTTACTGTACCCCTAAAATAGACTATGACAAAGAGCCAAAAGATGTCTTTACACCAAAAGTATGTAAGGCCCTAGGCAAGCATACATTTATGGTCCCCTATTCACTTTGTCAATCCCTTCTCCCCCCACCCCACCTATGACCCCCATTCATGGTTTGGCAGACCTCTCAGATCAGTGGGGCTGAGGAACCCCTGAAGGCTGGTGCACAATTTCAGTAGGTTCTGTGGCCAAAATTGTATAACTCCCTAAAAATCCTTTCCCAGCATGCACAAAGGGCCCCCAAATAGCAGGTTTTATCATAATAGTTATGGTCAGGCACAACAAGGTCACATGGAAAAAAGCAGAAGGGAAGCTGTTCTACATTATGATAAAATGGCCATTTATTGGGCTCTCCAAAAATGTATAAATAGATACAAAAGAAGAGATAAGAAAACAATATAGGTCCATAAGAATAAAGTGAAATAGTTGCAAAAAGTATCAAAAGTTTCAGTGGATTTATAATTTTTTCTTTCCTCTGCATAGCACTCTCTTTTTTTTGTATTCTCATACATCTTTCGCACCTCTTGACAGACTGGATGGTTGTTATACCCCTTAATCCTCTGTAAGGTGCCTTTTCCTCTTCTTCAAGTTGGTCAGCAGCCTCTCTCCTCCTTATCAGTCTTTCACTCTAGATCCTGGGCATGGGCTAAGTCCTGTATAGGCAGCTGTGACCTATCCTTAGCCCTGCCAGTTCTGCTTCCCAATTATCCAACCGCCTCAACAGGCGTCAGATAGGTTCCCAGGAGAGATAATTAGCCACACAATTGCATTGATGGTAAATATTAGGCCGCAGCTTTATTAAATGCATCAACATGTCATTTCAAACAATTCAGTATCTGGAACCTTTGATCAAAACCTTGTGTAGGCCCACCATGCTATCCAGCAAGGTCCTCTGTTATGTTTTGCATGGTGGTGGTGGAAGTGGGGGTGGGGGTGGGGGGGGTAGAACCAGCCATGAAGCAAGGTGGCCCCACCCTGCACCGGCTCAAGTGTGAGCACTCCATTGTTCTAGGGTACACAGGCGCTGACTACAGGGCACCCCTCTGTAGCAATATCCTTCTCTTAGGCCATCGATTTCCTTTCTGGCTCAGGTACTTCCACCACAATCCCGGGGTAGTTTAGCGGACTTGCCCCGGGCTCCCCCACTACCAGCTGCAGACTAATGTGCTGCGACCGCAAAGGTTTGTCTCTGTCCTGTGTCAGATGCTGCCTGTTATAAGAGCACATTTTCCACGGCTTCTTGCAGGTCATTGTTAAACAGATCATTGCCTATCTCTGACAGGTGCACCTCATGTTTCCAACAGTGCTCAATCCAGGTCACAAGTACCTGGCAAGATCTCAAAACAGTACAATACATTTTTTGCTGCTTATCCTAGAAATAAGCAGTGGATTTTCCCCAAGTCCATTTTAAGAATGGCACGCTACAGACATTAACATGCGTGCAGTTCCGGTGCTAATCACTCAGTATCCCCTGCAATACTCAGGATTAGCACTGTAGCTTCTCTGGGCTGCTTTGGGGAGACAAGCTGGGGAGGGGGGGAGAGAGGGGTTACGGAAGGGTACTAAAGATGGAATGAAGGTCTGTGCAAGAAGACAGGGAGAAGAAGTAGAGACAGGCAGTGAGGTGGGACAGATATCAATTCACAGTGTCTAAGGAGAAACTGGAATCATACAAAATGCAGTAGGGAACTAGCACATGTCTACTGCTGACCATCAGTGGCATATCAGCAATTATATTGCCAATTCAAAGGTTCTGGCAGTGACTGACTGGCCTCTTTAAATCAAAACCATTGATTGGTAACTCTACCCTGGCCCCAAGTATCCCACATTCTCAGGTGGGAGAATTAACAGATCTATGGGCCCCTCTTGACTTTGAATATAGTCATATGCCTAGTTTGTCTGTGCATAGGTCCTGCCTTCCTATAAACCCCAGGATGTGATATTTCCTGAGCCTGCAAGGTCTAACAACAGATAAATAACAGATCTAATAATGCCAACTGAGACTCAAGGACCCTAATGTGCATACTTAGAGACATTCAAACAGCTCAAAGTTTTAACAGCGCACAAACAACTAATGTGTTTTCAGCAAAAGAAAGTGCTAGAAGATGTGATCGCGATAAGACAGGCAAAGAGGGCATACTGAGGAACAATGACAAAAAACTGTAGAAGGAACTTTTAAATGCATTTGGAATGAAGAAAAGTGTTAATGGTGTAGAACCATTTCAGCTATAAAACAGAAAGCTACTATAACTACTCTGTACACAACTGGGTCAATATTCAAAGGAATTTAACCAGGCAGGAAAGGCTCCTACCCAGTTAAACTGGTTTGGGGGTCGGCTACCCTCTAATATTTAGGGTTGAACCGCAGTCCAGGGGTGGAGTCTGGGCAGAGCTGGCATAGTACTAGCAATATTAAGTGCTAGTGTTCAGATAGCTATCTGGGCAGATGGCACTGTGTTTTACATGGTCCTATCTTTGCCCAGTTAAATAGCTGGACACCAGCACTAATATTGGCCAGTGACTGGATAACTTCTGGGTGGTGGCCTAAAGAGTCCAATTGTTCCCATCCCTCACAACTCTCCCAATGAACAAAGGCCCCCTGAATCTGATCTCTCTCTCTTTCCCCCACCTCCCCAAGAGCCTTGTTGCCCCAACATGGAAACCCCCCCAACCTGAGAGGATCAAATTCATGGGGGGGGGGGGGGGGCGGAGGGAGGGAACCTGAACAGAAACCCTTATGCGAGTCCTCCAGTTTGGCATCTGCCTCCAATCTGGTCAGGCTTGAATATTCATTGCTGATCCCCACAATGGCGTAGCATTGAATATTTGGGTCTAACTTAGCTGGGGATGGTAAGCGCTTAAAAAATGCTTACCGTCGCCAGCTGAATATTGACCAGAATTTCTCAGCCAGAGATTCAGGGAGGGAGGAGTAGCTTAGTAGCTAGAACAGCAGGCTGAGAACCAGGGAAGTCGGGGTTCAAATTCCACTCTTTGTGAACTTATACAAGTCTTTTAATTCTGCATTGCCTCAGGAACAAATTTAGGGGCTCTTTCACAAAACTGCAGCAAAACTGCAGCAAAAACTCTCCTTCTCTGCGCATATCCAACAGACTGCCAAAACCTGTCGCTTCTTCTTCAACATCAGCAAAATTTGCCCTTTTCTTTCTGAGCACACCACACGAACTCTCGTCCACGCTCTCATTACCTCTCGCCTTGACTACTGCAACTTACTCCTCACCGGCCTCCCACTTAGCCAGCTATCCCCCTTCAATCCGTTCAGAACGCTGCCGCACGTCTTATATTCCGCCAGAACCGATATACTCATATCACCCCTCTCCTCAAGTCACTTCACTGGCTTCCGATCACTTACCGCATACAATTCAAGCTTCTCCTCCTTACCTACAAATGCACCCGGTCTGCGGCTCCTCACTACCTCTCTACCCTCATCTCCCCCTATGTTCCTGCCCGTAACCTCCGCTCACAGGACAAATCCCTCCTTTCAGTTCCCTTCTCCACCACTGCCAACTCCAGGCTCTGCTCATTCTGCCTTGCCTCACCCTATGCCTGGAACAATCTTCCTCAACCCCTATGCCAAGCCCCCTCCCTACCCATCTTCAAATCTCTGCTTAAAACTCACCTCTTCAATGCTGCTTTCGGCACCTAACCTTCCGAGAAATATAGTATGCCCTATCAGATCGACTCTACACTTGTCTTTTAGATTGTACACATGTCTTTAGATTGTACACCTGTCTTTTAGATTGTAAGCTCCTTGAGCAGGGACTGTCCTTCCATGTTAAAATTGTACAGCGCTGCGTAACCCTAGTAGCGCTTTAGAAATGTTAAGTAGTATGTTTGCGCTTACTGTGCATTAACAGCAAAACTTAACATGCAGTAAATGCAAAAGCTATGCGGTAATTGTTAGAGTTGTGCCCAGCAGGTCCTCTTTTGCTACAATGAAATGTTTTTCACCATATGTTAGGACCAGTGGCATAGCTATGAGGGCCTCGGCCCCCCCCATCCCTCTCTCAGGCCCCCCCCCCCCATCTAACTGATGGTCTCTTATTCTGCATGTGTGACTGAGGTGGATTCCTGTGTGGGGATCTGTAGATCTCCAGCTTATTCTAGTTTCACAACAATAGCTGTAGGGCCTGGTGTAATATTTAGAGTATTGCCCTACTACATCCTAAGACAGGGAAAGTGACTAATAGGGAAGCTAAAGCACAAGAAGAGTTGTGAGAGGAGATGGCAGGAAGAATAGAGGAAATAATTGTTACTGGTATAAATAAGGTATTTTCTGGAACGGTTGTGAGATTGAGATGTACCAGAGGGTGGAGCAGAATTCAAGGACTGGGACCAACACAATTAGAAAGATTAAATGGCTAGACCACAAAGGTAAAAAAATAGAGTTTTATTTTTAATGTAGGATGAAGTAGTGTGGTAGCTGTGTTAATCTACTCTAAAGGTTGTTAAATAAAAAAAAAGGAAAATAATGAAACCTTTTTATTGTACTAACTTAAAAACATTTTTGACTAGCTTCCACAGGCCATAACCTCCTTCCTCAAGAAAGGCCAGTATACTATATAATTAAGTTAATCCAATATAAAAGTAGCATTTTATTTTCCTTATTTTTTTTCCATTTCTTAATTTGAAATGTGATTGGAATATGTCAATTTTTGAAATTTACACCTGCTCTCTTTATATTTTGCACAGTTTAGGGGAACATGCATCACTGCTGCTCTTTATCTAGTTATATTGTGTGCAGAGTCTGGCTTCTTAGGCGTTCAATTTAATTTTTGTCTACATATTTCTGTCTTTAGTTTCTGATTACTTAGACTTGGTGAGGTTCTGTGTGTGTGAAAGAGATCAGGTATTCTTTTAGCACTGAATGTCTGTGTAGGATCAATCTGTAGTTATTAGGTTTGTTTAGTTTTCCAGTAGATGCACTGATATTTTAGTACCCACTGTAGTGTTGGCTTCAGTATCTCTGACAGCAAAGGTATTATTTTTAACGCATGGGGGGGGGGGGGGGGGAACGCATGGTGGGGGGGAGAATACACTGCCCCCTCAGTCTACCTCTGAGCCCCCCCCCCCAAATATCCATGTAATATCCATGTCATAACAAAACTCTGTAAGCCACATTGAGCCTGCAAATAGGTGGGATAATGTGGGATACAAATGCAATAAAATAAATAAATAAAATTAGTGGGCTGCCCCTGGTTAGGACTGTTTGCAATTAGAAGAGAAGCAGCTGCCTTCTCATGAGGAGAAGTTAAGTGCGTGTGCGCTAACTTTACAAGTGACAGTACATAAGTACATAAGCATCGCCATGCTGGGACAGACCAAGGGTCCATCGAGCCCAGCACCCTGTCACCGACAGCGGCCAAAAGAACAAGCAATTTGTCCCGCCCATCCTAGAAATACTGTATTTCCTCGTCCATTCAATAACATTCTATGGCTTTTTCCTCCAGGAAGCCGTCTAACCCGTTTTTGAAGTCCGCTAAGTTAACCGCCTTAACCACCTTTTCCGGCAGCGAATTCCAGAGTTTAACTACGCGTTGAGTGAAGAAAAATTTCCTCTGATTCATTCTAAATGTACTACACTGCAGCTTCATTGCATGCCCCCTTGTCCTAATATTTTTGGAAAGCATAAACAGACGCTCCACATTGACCCTTTCCATTCCACTCATTATCTTATAGACCTCTATCATATCTCCCCTCAGCCGCCTTTTCTCCAAGCTGAAGAGCCCCAGCCTCTTCCGCCTACCCTGATAGGGAAGGCATCCCATCCCCTGTATCATCTTTGTCGCCCTTCTCTGCACCTTTTCCAATTCCACTATCTCTTTTTTGAGGTGCGGCGAGCAGAATTGAACACAATACTCGAGGTGTGTACCATGTACTAACAGCAGTGTGCAGCCTATGCCCTTTATCCACTCACAACCTGCCCTGTTCCTGCCCCCTTAACACAGAATGCAGTTAATGCGCACATCAGCGCACACTCTTACACCACTGCGGTAACAGTTACTGAGCTCTTGCTGTAACAATGCATACTAATTCATGCATTAACTGTTTAAGGGATAGGGGAACCCCTATTCTACCTGAATATCTCAAGGAGCTACTACTGAAAAGGTGTGAGCTAAATCCAAAAGAAGATAAACCGCAACTGAGAGAGGGCTGGGGTTAGTATATAATCATGGTAGGGTATCTTATACTTTGTTTAATCACAGAAAACATAGCAAGATTAGAAGTGAAATGTAAATTGTGTTTTCCGGCAGCCCGGGGACATTTTCTAAGATGGAAATGGAGTCTGCTGTTGTGCTGCTGCTGCTGGTGCAGAGCAGAGGAAGACATAGAACAATTTCTGCTGCTTTCAAATACCACAAACTGTACCCTTTCATCTTTTTTAAGTTCATCTTTAAAAGCATGCACAATTTCCTGATGGCACTTTTCACACGTAGATTTACTCCCCATCCCAAATTACTATAACAAACTCATTTCTAGCATTACACTGTCACATGCACACACATGAACAAACACATAGAAACACACATTTATATGCACTCCTCCCTCGACACACACACACACACACTAAGGAGAAGCTTATTTTGTAAAGCATGTATATCCTGCATGATCCATATTGACCTTGGCAGGTGACAGTAAACATCTATAATTAAAACAAGACATAAAACATATACACAGCTAAAAGAAAATATAACTGAAATTCAACCACCACAATTAGATGCCTGAGCAAAGAAAAATGTCTTTCCTTTGGAAAGCAAGAAGATATGTCACATCTCTTACATCAGGCAGCAAGGAATTCCAAATGATAGGAGCTACCACTGAAAAAAAACTCTTTCACGAACCTTGGTTTTTACATAGGTTCTTTACATTGATCGTACCACATAAGAATGACATAAACCAGACTATATGGGTATAACAGAAACATGTGGCTACAACAACAAAGCCGCTGGAAGGGGCTAAAGACCCACTGATGGTTTTGTGCATCATCAACAGCCCATATTGTATTTGATAACCAACTGGAAACCAATGAAGTTGTGTAAGGCCAGCAGTAATATGATCAAAATGCAATATCCCCAGGAGTTCTCTACCAACTGTAAGGACTTAACAGCAGATTTAAGAAGGCCAACTAAAACTGAGTTAGCAGAATCAAGTCAAGGAAACAACAAATGCAAGAAATACCATGTGAAAATCATCAACAAAGGGTAAAGGGGTAAAAGGGTCATGGATTTGATATATTGCCTTTCTGTGGTACAACCAAAGCGGTTTACATTATATGCAGGTACTTTCTCTGTCCCTAATAGGCTCACAGTGTAAGTTTTTGTATCTAAGTTGCTGACAACATTTCACTTGCTATCAACCTTAAGATGTCTTCCTCTCCTTCTCTGAGATACTGTGATATAAAATACACATACTTGATAATTTGTTACATTTGTATCCCACCTATTTGCAGGCTCAATGTGGCTTACATAGTACCGTAAAGCGTTCGCCAAGACCGGTATGAACAAATACAATGTGATGTTGAGGTAGAATAAGGTTCATGTGTTACAGGCACATTTGGGAATTATAGAGAGGAGGAGTTATGATATGACCAATTACAATCTTTGGTTTGCTTGTGTAGCAGGGTTCAGGCATTTAAGTTGGGTCCGTAGGGTATGCCTTATTGAATAGGTTGGTTTTTAGTGATTTCCGGAAGTTTAAGTGGTCATATGTAGTTTTCACGGCTTTTGGTAGTGCGTTCCATAGTTGTGTGCTTATGTAGGAAAAGCTGGTTGCATAGGTTGATTTGTATTTGAGTCCTTTGCAGTTGGGGTAGTGGAGGTTTAAGTATGTTCTTGTTGATCCGATTGTGTTTCTTATCTGCCCTTGTCACTTTTGTGAGCCAAACTGTAGTAATCTGCCTGACACTGGCAAGTAAGGTCTCAAGTGGCATAATATTTAATTTGAAATAATGTTTCTGAACAGAAGAATTAATATAACACAGCATAGTTAAATATGAATCCATAATAGCATCTAAATATTTTACCTCCACACTCAAGTGAAAGCACCACATTATTTAGTAGCATAGAAGTTTTGAATAATGTAGCTTCCTGCAGTACTACTAATGCCTTGTTTTTGTGTGCCAAATTTTTCAGCCTAAGGAAAAATACTTTCACATATCTACACATTCTTAAAAAATATATATATATAGAAAAACGGACAACAGACAAACTGAAGGGAAACAGAAAAAGACAAAAATGTAGAAAGAAAAAGGGGGGAGGGGATAAAGTTGTAATGCAAATATAAGAGGGGACAGGCATACTGAAGATGCCAAGACAGAGTTTTCAACACTGGAGAGGACAAGGGAAATAGAAGACCACTGACAAAGAGACCAGGCACAGTAAGGGGGAGGGAGAGGAAAACCACAATAATCAATTTACTTTCACAAGCTGCAGGGTTCATGTGCAAGTGATCTGCACTGGACTAAAGCCAAAGAGAGAATACACTTTATTGTACAGCCCTCTTTGTTTCATGATGATTCAGTTTTGGTGAACACTTTCTCATGAACAAAGAAGAAATCCACCAACATAAGCACCAGACCTTGCCTGTACCTTGTAAGTAAACTCTGGAGCTACAGTTAGCAGTAACAGCAGTTACCAGAATCTGCATTAGTTTTGCTGTATTCTACTTTCATAACAGATCTGTTTCTGTTAAGTCATATTTTTAACACAACAAAAATGTGTGTGTACTTTTCATTCCATATAACCCAGCTAGTTTTTAAACACAAAGCGCCAAGGCATGTTGTATCTGAAGTCCAGTCTCTTGTGCATGTAAAAATGTGCATGTTATCATTACACAGTGTGGGTTGCTGGCATGTAGTATGTGCATTAGTGACAAGTCTACTATGCATGCACACTTTTTAACTTATGTCCAAACATATCGATCAATATTCAGCTGGCAGTCGTAAGCGTTTTTATTAATGTTTACCACTGCTGGAAGAATTAGACCCAAATGGTCAGTACCCGGTCATATGAATTAAATATCCAGGCTTGACTGGATAGGAAACAGCTGCCAGGACTGGGGTTACAGCAGCTAGTGGCAAATATTTCTAGTGATTACAGCTTAGTATTGGTATAACCACATTGTAAAACTTATTGCACTGGAACTGCAGTACATTTTGTTTGTTTGGGGGGGTGGGGGTTAAACTCTATGGCTGAAATTCAAAACAATTAAAGCGGGCAGGAGAGGCTCTGGCCCATTTAAATCACGTGTCTGTAGCTAACCACTGATGTTCAATGGCACTTAACCATTAAGTGCCAATGAATATATGTGGTTAGTGTCTGTGCCAAAACTGGCTAACTTGTGAGTGTTCCGGGGGTGGAGATGGCACTTATGTGATTAAGTACTGATATTCAGCTCTTGACCACATTTTTATTTATTAGGATTTATTTACCGCCTTTTTGAAGGAATTCACTCAAGGCGGTGTACAGTAAGAATAGATCAAACACATGAGCAATAGGCAATTAGAGCAGTAAAAATATTCGAACAATACAAAGTATGGCATGGTGTACTACTTGCAATATGTACTAGAACATTATAATTGGTAGTGAGGGGTAAGGCAAAGTTGTAACATATAGATGAGTAAGAAAGTAGGAAGAATTAGAAAGTAAGGTGATTGATTTGAAGAAAGTTGCACGTGAAGTCAGAGAGATGGTTAAATATTATCTCAGCTAGGGTAGGAGTGGATAAACATGTCCCGCTGCAGTATGTGCAGCCTGAGTCAATCCTTGTGTGTGTGAGTGAGACTAACAAGTTAGTTACTTCTTCTTTTAAAGGCTTGGTTGAAGAGCCAAGCTTTCACCTGCTTCCTGAAGTAGAGGTAGTCTTGTGTTAACCACATAATTTGGGCTGCATATATAGCAGGCCTAACTTTAAGCAGTTCAGCTTATGTAGTCAAGGGCTGAATACTGCACCTAATTGCATAAGCTTTAGTGGCAAACCTAAAACTGGATATTCAATGCCAGTGGCGTAGCAAGGGGGGCTGCCACCCGGGGCGGGGCGGTTCGCCGTTGCACCCCCCCGGGTGCAGCACGATGACACCCCCCCTCGGTGCATCGACACCCCCCTTCCCGACCCAGTGCCTACCCTCCTCCGTGCAACCAGCTCCCTACCTTTAAAAAAATATTGGAATCCGAGGTGAGGCGCAGCGCCTCGCGCCTGCACGTAAAAGAAATGTGGACCGTCTCATCGGACCTTCTCTCGCTCTGTCTGTCCTGCCCTTGCGAAAATAGGAAGTTGCGTCAGCGGAGGGTGGGACAGATAGAGCGAGGGAAGGCCCAATGAGATGGTCCACATTTCTTTTACTTGCAGGCGCGAGGCGCTGCGCCTCGCCTCGGATTCCGATTTTTTTTTAATGGTAGGGAGCTGGTTGGACGGAGGAGGGTAAGCACTGGGTCGGGAGGGGGTGTCATCATGCTGCACCCTGGGGGGGGGGAGCTGGCAGGGAGCACCCCCCCTGAGCTGACACCCGGGGCGGACCACCCGTCCTGCCCCTCCCCCCCCCCCTTTGCTATGCCACTGTTCAATGCTGGTGCAAGTTTCCAGCTAAAATATCCTATCTGTATAATAATTGTACTTCCTGTGTACGGGTCTGTTCTCCTTCCTTCTCTTGGCCCTAAAGATATTCAGGCATTAGCATGCCTTCCATATTAATTCACTGGCATGCTAGTCAGCAAAAAGGGCACCGGAACCATGCAAAGGTTATGAATAAATCCTAACTACTGTCATTTTAACATTTCCTAAGGCCATAGGACTTTTGGAAACATTGCTGCTTGTTTTGGAGATTGGTATGCTCTGTATTTCCACTGTATGCATATTAAGAATGAAGGTCCATCAAGCCCAGTATCCTGTTTCCAACAGTGGCCAATCCAGGTCACAAGTACCTGGCAAGATCCCAGAACAGTAAAATAGATTTTATGCTGCTTATCCTAGAAATAAGCAGTGGATTTTCCCAAGTCCATCCTAATAATGGCTTATGGACTTTTCTTTTAGGAAATTATCCAAACCTTTTTTAAACCCTGCTAAGCTAACTGTTTTTTAACCACATTTCCTGGCAACCAATTCCAGAGTTTAATTACTCGTTGAATGAAAACTTTTCTCCAATTTGTTTTAAATTTACTACTTAGTAGCTTCATTATGTTTCCCCTAGTCTTAGTAGTTTTTTTTAAAGAGCAAACAAGTGATTCACGAGTACCCACCAGCCCAGCTGAAGGCAAGACCAATACGTAGGAAGGTGTGGGAACCAGTGGTATAGAACCTATAGTATTGTTTCTGTGGAGTAATTTTCACACACACAAAACAAAAGGGCCCTTTTACTAAAGGGTGTCAAGCCCTAATACAAACTTAGCGCAGGAAAAACAGGCTTCTGCAAAACATATTAAAGTGCTTTGTGGTATTGTGACTGTCTGTGTGCATTAACTCACACGTTAGGTATTTTTCAGAAATATTTCTTGGAAGAGGCATGACATGGGTGGAGAATGGGCATTCATATTAGCGTGTGCTAACTGGCTAATGTGGCATTAATGTGGGAGCACTTGACTTAATGCCTCCTAAGTAGGAAGTAGAAGGGCTCTTGCGTTAACCTTTTACAGGTACTGGGCACTAATGCAAACATTATCACATGACGAAATTCAAAGAATGGAAAATGCCCTAAAAAAGTGCCACAGTAAATCTGGGCTTAGCACTTACTAAAATCCTGCATTAAACTCAGATTTTTGCACACTTTAGTAAAAGGCCACAAAGTTTGGTGTTTAAAAGTATGATATCCAATTCTGTGTTTTTATAGAATTGTTATGGAATGATCTTGATTGTGGAATTTAATGATCAGTGTGTGTGTGTGTGGGGTGGGGGGGGGGGAGTCTGATCAGTGTGTGTGGGGGGGGGAGTCTGACAGGCTAAAACTTAATTTTTTAGGGGGGGGGGTGAGGCAAGGGTTCTCCTAGAGCACAATATTCTTGCACTAGCCCTAGTTGAATGGGGTCTTCTAGTCCTGTATTTCCCGTACATTAGACCTCCTCCTCACTGCACAGTACATGAATCCTGAAAGGGACTGCAACACCTAGCTTGGCTCTTCCAGAGGCACAATTCCATCAAGAAACCTGTCTCATCAGCTTTTCACAGCACTGGGGTTTAAGTTAGTTTTGTCTGAAATGCTTTCACCCCCCACCCTTGGAGTGCAGACGCATTCCTTCAGCTCTAAAAGTCTCCCCAGTACTGCTATAAAATGAGAACAGGACAGGCTCTCCCTTCCCTTATCATGCTGACACAACCAGCCTCCCTCCCCTCCAATTTAAACAAACAGTAGCCAGCCTTTTCAAAGGCTCTGAAAGGGGACAAAGGCTGCACCTACCTGCCCAGTGTTTACTTAGAGAGATACTAGGGAAAGAGAAATGGGACTTGATATACAGCCTTTCTGAGGTTTTTTGCAACTACATTCAAAGCGGTTTACATATATTCAGGTACTTATTTTGTACCAGGGGCAATGGAGGGTTAAGTGACTTGCCCACAGTCACAAGGAGCTGCAGTGGGAACTGAACTCAGTTTCCCCAGGATCAAAGTCCACTGCACTAACCACTAGGCTACTCCTCTACTAGGGATAGAAGGGGCAGATGAACAAAGAACCCTCATGCGGAGGCCAGAAAAAGAATGCTTCTGCACTGCTGAAATGTGGCATGTAGCCCAGCAGGCACACATGCAGTATGAAATAACTCACCCTCAGGTAACACAGGAATGGGGAACCCTCCCAGCTTTCTGAGTTCCAGTCAGTACTGAACACCATATTACACAAGCTCCTTCTTTGCGTCTAGGGTTGGGCAATTTATATTATGTTTGGTATACCCCATCATTTTGAAATGTTAGTGACTACGCTTTCATTTGAAGTTGAAGTTAAGATGTGGTAAGTGCAAAAACTTACAGCACTCTAGTAAATATGCCTCTTAATTTGTAATCTGCTTTTTATGCGCTAAAAGAATGAAACAACAGACTATAAATATTTAATCTACTCAGATTTACTACCAGGTGGGATTGTTTAAATTGTAGTCAGACTAGATTAATGCAATTTGACAAAGTCAGGCACAAACAGCCAAGACCATGATAATATTCAAAGGATTTACACCCAGATTTTACCAAAGTAATTCATTATGATAACCAGATTGTGATACAACAAATCCCACCCAATAGCTGCCTGACACCCACATTAATGCTAGGAGTTTGGTTTGATATCCAAGACTGTGATGTTTTGGATGTCTTCTGCTGTTTTTCACAGACTACAGCTATGTTAGGACTTATGATGACTGTACCAGGAGTGGGATCATCAAAGCTATAAACAACGCACAAGACGCAAACGCTTTTCAGAGGGAAGAATGCTCTAGAACAAGAAATGCCAAGGAGGCAGACTCAGGAACAACATCACAGAATATTTCTTCAGGGACAGGTTGGTGGGCTCATGAAATGGTCTCCCAAAAAGGTAATCACGTTCAAAAGAGCTTGGGATAAACAAAGAGGTTCCTAAAGATAAAGTAGTAAAGAGAGAGCCTGAAATCAACTGAGGTCTAAGGTTATGCACAAAGAGTGAAGTTGGGCAGCTTGGTTAAGGCTTATGGTCCTTATCTACATCATTTTCAGCACTTCTTTCCTACGATTGGATGTTGTCATTTCCTGAAAGCACCACCATCTGCCACTGTTTAACTCTCAAACTATGCTTGTCAGTGCTCATAAAAATAAGACAAGTTATTTTTCAGTTATCTCCCTCACAGTTAACCACAGTTACACACACTGCTCAGAATACCAGGGCAGATGGAACATGCTCACATTTAGGAAGTTAAAAGGATTCATTGCACTCTTCCCTCCTGAATTTGGGGGAAAATATTACAGGAAAATAGTTTTTGCCCAACTTTGAGATGGTTTCCCTAATTTACAAGGTTGCATCCATGGGGGATTGAGGTAAGCTGCCATGGGCACGCCCCTCTGTGGAACCTAAAATGAGGAACCAATTTATAGAATTGCCACCTAAATTGTGTCCCAGCATTCATAACAAAGACAACATGTGTGAAGAAAAGTAATCATTTTGACATGAATGGCACGAAAAATCACCTGTTATTCTGTCATTTAGGGGTCCTTCTACAAAGGCATGCTAGCATTTATCTATGGATATGCACAAAGGGCCCTTTTACTAAAATGCAGTAGGGCTACTGCGCAGATAGCTCATACCAAATTGACCCGGTGGTAGTTCTAAAGTTAGCGTGCGCGCAGTTTCCCGCAGTAGAAAATAATTTCCTATTTTCTACCACAGTGGCGTTTTCAACGGTAACCAGCAGCATGGCCACATTGCCGCCCGCTGCCTGATTACCACACAAGTAGCGCCAGTGGCGTAGCTACTATGGGGCCACGGGAGCCTGGGCCCCCGTAGATTTGGCCCTGGACCCCCCTGCCGACGACCCTCTCAACCCCCCCTCCCGCCGACAACCCAACGTTAACCCGCCATCGCCGTCTGCTACCTTTGCTGGCGGGGGACCCCAACCCCCGGCAGCCGATGTCTTTTTCCTTCGTTCGGTTTCCAAGTCTGACTTCCTGCACGTACAACGTGCAGGATGTCAGACTCGGAAACCAAACGAAGGAAGAAGACTTTGGCTGGTGGGGGTTGGGGTCCCCCGCTAGCAAAAGTAGGCAACGGCGGGGGTAGGCAGGTGGGGGTCGAGAGAGTCGTCGGCAGGGGGAGGTCAAAGTTGTTCATGGTGATGCTGGCAGCGGCGTGGGGTGTCGGCAATGGCAGGCGGGCAGGGGGTGTCAGCAATGGCAGCGGGGGTGGGTCAGCAGCGCCGGCGGGGGGGGGGGCTAAAATGTGCCCCCTCACCTCAGGCTCTGGACCCTCCTCCCGCCGAAGTCTGGCTACGCCCCTGAGTAGCACGAGAGCCCTTACCACCTTCTAAATAAGTGGTGGTAAGGGCTCAGACAGTAAATAGCCGCACACTAATTTTAAAAGGCCTTTTTCCCGCCATGGTAAAAAAAATAGCCTAGTGCGCACCAATTTCATGTGCCTAGACCACTTTTAACTTCAGCTTAGTATAAGGGCCCCTAAGAGTGAAATTGGGCAGCTTGGATGAGGTTTAAGATCCTTATCATTTCTGTGCTTTTTCCCTACTATTTGACAACTCAGCTGATTTCAGGCTTTCCCTTCAATTCTTTGTGTTTAGGACCTTCAGAAAACCAATTGAACAATTTGAGCAGATATTTCAGAATGGAACTGAGAGGGCCTATCTTCCACTACAGCACATGGGCAGCAGGTTTTTTGTTTTCCAATCTTACAGCCAGATCAAAAGTTGCATATGAAAATTAATTTGATTCTACATGACAGACTCATTAATTTGGCAACTCATTTGCCCAATAAAAACCTTCATTGAGTTAGAGAGTGGAAAAGGTCACTCTGTTCCATAACTGATTAAAGAAAAAATATGGGGGCAATTTTATAAGCATGTAAAAACAGCATGTTATAGGCTCATGTGGGCACTTACAAAATTACCTGGAGTAATATGTGCATGAAAATAAGTGCTCAGAAAACACAGCACCTGCTTTGTTGATGTATGCATGGGTATTCACAAGGGGCAGAGAACAGGTATCGCAAGAGCGGGATTGACACTTATGCATATATGCTGTGTCTGGAAAAAATTAGACTCCGAACATTTTTCCAAATAACCCAAAAACAAATGAACTATTATAAAAAAAATGTATTATTGTTATTAACAGGTGTTACTGTAACATGCTGTAAAAACTGCATGATCCCTGTTTTCAAAATGACATTATTCAGGAAGTGACCATTAAGATCCGTTTTAGCAAAATGGTGCTTAGCGAAGAAGATAAAGTTGTGATTAAATTTTTGCGACAAAATAAGGCATACGATGCAAAGCATTTGCTAGGGGAGTTTCCTAATAAAGGTATTTTGAAAAGTCATATTAAATGTTTAAACAATCGCAAAGTATTTTACAATTATGTAAGGGATCCTGCTTTTTCTGGACTCTGTGTGGCCAATATTCAGCACGAGTTAACCAGCTGGGAACGGACAGTGACTGGTTAACTTGCATCTCTGCAGACAATCGGCTATTTTCAGCAGAATTGCACCAGCTTTTGCCACTGAAAATGCCTGGTTAGTGCCGAAAATAAAGCCGGCCATGTTGGGGGTGTTCCGGAGGCGTGACCAGTTAAATCCCAACATTCTGAACTTAACCAGCCAGACTTAGCAGTCAAATAAGGTTGCATAAAAAGCAGGCCCAACTTTGCCCGCTAAGCCATGACCAGTTAAGTCTGAATATCGAATTAATCAGTTGTGCACTAGCCAGCGTTGAAAAACCCAGATATTCCATGCTGGTTGCTGTAAACAGCCTGCCATTGAATATCCAGATTCAATGCCAGCAGCGGGCACTCAAAGCACTGTCCACCACTGCCTGAATATCGGGCAGCATGTATTTTTTTATATATGCACTGGTTCTTGTTGAGTGGAGGAGTGGCCTAGTGGTTAGGGTGGTGGACTTTGGTCCTGAGGAACTGAGTTCGATTCCCACTTCAGGCACAGGCAGTCTCTTGTGACTCTGGGCAAGTCATTTAATCCTCCATTGCCCCATCATGTAAGCTGCATTGAGCCTGCCATGAGTGGGAAAGTGCAGGGTACAAATGTAACAAAATAAAATATACCCTCAGGAGCAGGTATTCAAAACAATTTAAATGGCCACTAGGCTATTTTGTAACAACACATAGGAACGTATGTTGCCCTTATACAATAGCTGCAATATATAAGAATGTTCTAAGTGGCTTTCCTACCTAGATCCTCTGCTAAACAATGACACTCAGAACAATCTCTGATGCTATGTAGTTTAATATATCTTATGCCAAAAAAGCAAAGAGGGCTGGAAATAAATAAAATACCACAGTTCTAACAGCAGATCCTAAACAGAAATAGATTATTCAATGGCAAGTCCATTATAAATAATAGCAAACAAATAAAACAGAGAGTGGTGTTGGGCTTGGAGAGGGAGGCGTGCTGTGGAATGGTGGGAAGGGAGGGGAGAAAGCGCAAATTAAAAAAAAAAAATGTCCCGGCCCCGCCGGTTCAGAACGGTATAGGCGCCAATTTTTTAAAAATCTGTTTGCGAGAGCGACCGCTCCCCCTGCACCCCCCCCCCTAGCTACGCCAGACATCACTTACTCTGTTAAGAGTGCTAATAGAGTACAACCTGAGCTAAGAACACTGCACAGGACCCACCCAATTTCAGAAAGCAATGTTTACTTTCACAATAAAATGTGAATTCAGTCATTTTCATATGGCTTGTATTTTCTGAGAAAGAAATTATTTTGTGCTCAGTATGCTTATCTGGTCTTTGTACTATACGCGCTGCGACCTCTACCCTACATGAGTCTGTTTTTGGATCACTTCCCAAAAAAAAGTGGCCCCCCTCCCTTCTTTCAAGAGAGGAGAGCCTTGGGCAATCATGAGCTTATGTCTGTATTTAAAAAAATTCTGATGAGCTAAAAAGAAAAAAAAAAAACATTGCTGAGCTGAAAGAGGAAGAAGGGACATTGAGAGACTGAGGAAAGGACAAGCTGCAGAAGAGTGAAACCCAGAAGAAGCTAGCAGAATGAAAAGAGAAGAGGAGGGAGGGAACTGAGAAAGAACTAAGGAGATTGGACAAAGGGAGGGGGAGGGGAGGAACAGAGGAGAGAAGAGAGACAGAGGAAAGTAAAAATAGGCAGGAGGAGAGCCAGAGAGATCTCATTTCTCTAGACTGCTTTCTAATGTATTGGCAGAGTTGGCAGCTGCCCAGCTTTTTTTTTTTAAATCTTTTTTATCTTACAGCACTGCAAAGGCAAACTGAGTAACACTGCTGAAAGGAGAGGGAGGGACGTGCAGGAAGATGAGAAAACCACCCGTTTAACAGCACAGACCCTTTTTCGTTTTCCGGAGTGGATTGAGGCAAAGATTGAGGGGCCAGGGACAGGCTGAGAATGGTGGGGTGCAAGCTGCAGCCTGCAGTCCTCCCTGAAGGGCTCATTAGGCTCTGTTAGTGCAGCAGCATGCTTTTTTTCTAGGACAGCTCTGAGAACAGAAAGATGATGCCACAGGCAGGGAAGCAACTCCTCAACACCCTCACCCAGACTGCCTGCCAGCCAAATAATTCAGCCTGAGAAAGGGTTTTATTTATGCTCAACTCTGTCATTTGGGAGAAGTGGCATTTTCAGTTTTAATTAATCTGTGCCCCTTCACTTCTCACCCCCAGCTCCCTCATTAACCCCCTGACCTCCTTCTCTCCTCCAGGACTACTCCCACCAGCCACACTTCAGCTATTTGTAGGCTGATGTACAAAATGCTGAAGGCTCGTCACAGAATTCAGCATGGGTTCTGAGCATAATTTTCTGCACTGTTACTGCTGACCAATACAGAAATAAGTTTAACACACAAGAAGACAGCGTGCAACGACTACCTATTGTACCTGAATGTACACCGCTTCAATAGCTTAAGTAATTTAGAGGCCCTTTTACTAAAGGACGTTAGAATCTGGGCTTAGTGTGTCTTAACATGAGGCTTTCCCCACACGCTAAGCCCAGATTCAACATGGCACTTTTAAAAAAACATTCTCCCCCCCCCCCCTTTTTTTGCCATTAACGTGCATACCTGCAAAGATTTAACATAGCAGCTCTTTCCCACCTCCTATTTAGGAGGTGGTAAGTGCTCCTGGGTTAAGTCTGTGATATCCAGTTAGCGCGCACTAATCAGGGCACGCTAGCTGAATAACACGACGGGAGGCTAAACTGAAGGCAAATTATATGTGCAATAAGGTATGAGAATATTGATTCTGCTACTAACGCATGCACGATGTACAGTGGTGGAAATAAGTATTTGATCCCTTGCTGATTTTGTAAGTTTGCCCACTGACAAAGACATGAGCAGCCCATAATTGAAGGGTAGGTTATTGGTAACAGTGAGAGATAGCACATCACAAATTAAATCCGGAAAATCACATTGTGGAAAGTATATGAATTTATTTGCATTCTGCAGAGGGAAATAAGTATTTGATCCCCCACCAACCAGTAAGAGATCTGGCCCCTACAGACCAGGTAGATGCTCCAAATCAACTCGTTACCTGCATGACAGACAGCTGTCGGCAATGGTCACCTGTATGAAAGACACCTGTCCACAGACTCAGTGAATCAGTCAGACTCTAACCTCTACAAAATGGCCAAGAGCAAGGAGCTGTCTAAGGATGTCAGGGACAAGATCATACACCTGCACAAGGCTGGAATGGGCTACAAAACCATCAGTAAGACGCTGGGCGAGAAGGAGACAACTGTTGGTGCCATAGTAAGAAAATGGAAGAAGTACAAAATGACTGTCAATCGACAAAGATCTGGGGCTCCACGCAAAATCTCACCTCGTGGGGTATCCTTGATCATGAGGAAGGTTAGAAATCAGCCTACAACTACAAGGGGGGAACTTGTCAATGATCTCAAGGCAGCTGGGACCACTGTCACCACGAAAACCATTGGTAACACATTACGACATAACGGATTGCAATCCTGCAGTGCCCGCAAGGTCCCCCTGCTCCGGAAGGCACATGTGACGGCCCGTCTGAAGTTTGCCAGTGAACACCTGGATGATGCCGAGAGTGATTGGGAGAAGGTGCTGTGGTCAGATGAGACAAAAATTGAGCTCTTTGGCATGAACTCAACTCGCCGTGTTTGGAGGAGCTGCCTATGACCCAAAGAACACCGTCCCCACTGTCAAGCATGGAGGTGGAAATGTTATGTTTTGGGGGTGTTTCTCTGCTAAGGGCACAGGACTACTTCACCGCATCAATGGGAGAATGGATGGGGCCATGTACCGTACAATTCTGAGTGACAACCTCCTTCCCTCCGCCAGGGCCTTAAAAATGGGTCGTGGCTGGGTCTTCCAGCACGACAATGACCCAAAACATACAGCCAAGGCAACAAAGGAGTGGCTCAGGAAGAAGCACATTAGGGTCATGGAGTGGCCTAGCCAGTCACCAGACCTTAATCCCATTGAAAACTTATGGAGGGAGCTGAAGCTGCGAGTTGCCAAGCGACAGCCCAGAACTCTTAATGATTTAGAGATGATCTGCAAAGAGGAGTGGACCAAAATTCCTCCTGACATGTGTGCAAACCTCATCATCAACTACAGAAGACGTCTGACCGCTGTGCTTGCCAACAAGGGTTTTGCCACCAAGTATTAGGTCTTGTTTGCCAGAGGGATTAAATACTTATTTCCCTCTGCAGAATGCAAATAAATTCATATACTTTCCACAATGTGATTTTCCGGATTTAATTTGTGATGTGCTATCTCTCACTGTTACCAATAACCTACCCTTCAATTATGGGCTGCTCATGTCTTTGTCAGTGGGCAAACTTACAAAATCAGCAAGGGATCAAATACTTATTTCCACCACTGTACATGTTTCCATGGCGACTGTTGCACGCGCTTGTGTTCAACACTTTTTTGCACACATTATTTGCTTACAACTTTATTGCATTGGACGTAAACATCTTTGTAAACTTGTGTTTTGAAACTCTGCGCACGGAGGTTTAAGGAGTGACTCTTACACACAGCTTACATCAGTCTCTAGTATGTGTGTGTAATGAGCTCTCTGGCACATGGATTCTCCATTACTGAGCTCTAGCTGATCTTCTGTGGTCAGTTTTCTGTACTCTATGTTTGCTGACACCCTGCTGCATTTGCAGATCTAAACCTTGCCTCACCCATTTCCAGAGAAAAATCTGCTTCTAACTAAACAAAGATCACAGCAGAGAACAGAAAGATGACAAGATCAGCTAAGAAAATGGCCAAGTACGAAACTCACATTGTTAGTTTTGGCGCAAACTATGAAGAAAGATAGAAAGGTGTAATTTGGGTACTATGGTGTTACAGTGCCTTACACATTTTAATTGTCTCCAACAAACTGCACTTTAAACCAGTTTAAAGATGAAAAAGTGTAATTATCTTTAGTAACCTTAGAATACAATAAAAACAGGAAACTTCAAACACACTGCTAAGACCAGTGAGGAAGGTGCTTTAGTAGTAATGCCTCTGTATTTACTGAACACCACATTGTAGGTTATGAGAGAGAGGCCTTGAAAATGGATGGGGACGAAAGAAAGAGTGAGGAGAGAGGCCATGTAGGGGGAGAATATAGAGAGAAAGGTGGGGGTTGATCTGCTTGCTAGACGTAATACACTAAAATCAGTCAGGGATATTTCATACTTGACTGTCTTCCAACTCCCTGTGGAACGGCAGAAAAGTGCAGGAAAGCAGGTTGGCAGCTCCCCAATCCCTTTAAGCGTGCAGCTCTTTCTTAGCTGAGATCTGGCACTCACTGCTCACATGATATCTCTCCTGGGCAACCAATAGAGTAAAATACAGCTTGGTGCTCCCTTACTTACTTTTGTTTCACAAATTCTTTCCCTTTGCTTGGTTCTTTAACAGGTGAGATTTTTCATTGTGAAATGTGAACTGTAACATAGAGATGGCTGTATTTGTAATGACTATCATCATTGTTACCATCAGACCCCTTCATCATTTTCCTTTGAAATCATGAAGATTTTTTTTTTTAATACAAGTGTGTGGCATTAAGTATTTCCTGTTCTTTTTTTTCTCTAACCCAGGCCTCCCTTACTTATCTCCTCCAGTCATACCAACTGGATCTACATATACAGAAAGTCTAATTACCCCCTTCCAGCTTCTGATTTAACTTTTGCTGAAATGGGGCCTGCTCACCTGAAACTGCCAGTGGAAAGGTTGCCCATAACACACAGTAAGTAACTGAATGTAGAACCCATCCACACCATCATTCACAGGCCTAACAGAGTTTCTGAACCTTCTCTGTGCTTACAGGGTGTCCTATTTCACATGTGCCAACCACTGAGGGCTCTTGATATGGGCAGAAACTACAAAAGATATATTAACTTCTAACTGGTTCACTTATCCCGCTAGCGGGAGCAGCATCTGATTGAGAACATTGAACAGAGATAAATGAACCAGTTATTTATGGATATTTTTCTGTGTTCCTAGTGTAGTGTTCAATGCATTGAAAATCTGTTAACTTGAAAAGAAAAATTTATATTTAAATAAAGCGTTTTTTGGCTACAGCGAATAGATTTTTCATAGCTGTGGCCTCAGGTTTTTTTTGCCTATGATGAAGAGAGGACCATTGTGTCCATTTAGCTTGTTGAGACCTATTTTATAGTCTCTAAGCTCTTTGAGGCTTTTTCCCTGATTGTCATTTCGTATCATGTGGATTTTTGTTTTCTTTTCTGAATTTTGATCTTTATCCACACCACACATTATTTTTAGTGTATTCTTATGTACATGCTAATATATGTGTGTCTATATGTATGTACGTATGCATCTGTGTGAGTTCATATCTGTGCAGGCCTTGAAACAACATTTATGCAATGTAATCAAAATACTTTTGCAAGTAGTATTTTTCTAAAAAAAAAAAAAAAGAAGTTTAGCTGGCTCATGTTTCCACCAGGAAAAAAGTACAAATAAGCCCGACCAGACTCTTTCTCACAGTCATGCTCTGGAAATGCAATAACAGAGAGCAATCTGGAACACACTAGCAGTGCCACATTCAGAGCTTTTAAGCTAAGTGCAGTATGATTTAAGTGCCAGTCATACTCATGGCTCTAGGAATTTGGCACGTAACAGTGCTGCTTTTATGGTAATTCTCAGGCTTTTGCAGATCATAATATGGCATTCTTATGATAAATGGATGGATTTGGCATATTATGATGTGGTATTCTTGTGGTAATGTAAAGGATTTGGCGCAAAATAGTTTTGGCATTTTTACAATTAGGGGTGGAAAAATATTTAGAAAAACTGGGTGCCAGCCAAAAGCTGTAAGAGCATGGGAAACATTTCTTTTGCTTAGAATTTAATTTTTGCTTTTTTTCTAGGTTCATGTTTTTTTTGTTTTGTTTTGTTTATTTTACTTTTTTGGCTCATTTTTACGTTTTGTTCTATTTTGGTTTTACTTCCCTTCCTCTTTTCCCTTCAGCCTTTCTCTGACCTTCCCTGCTTTGTTCAGGTTTACCCCATTCTGTGCCAGCAGACACTGGGGTTTCCTATAGCTGTGGCTGTGGGCCCTGTTTACTAAGATGAGCTAGCGTTTTTAGCGCGTGCACAAAATTACCATTCGCTAACTGTGTAGGCGCCCAAAGGAATATTGTGGGTGCCTACACAGTTAGAACGCGCTAATGGTTAGCGCATGCTAAAAGCACTAACGCGCCTCTAGCGCGGCTTAGTAAACAGGGCCCTTTGTCTCTAACTTGGTGCAAACCACTTTGGAGTAATCCAAGAAGCTGCCTTGGTTCAGGTAGCAAGAAGATGCATAAGCAATTATTTGCAAATGATATTCTAGTCATTTGCATGTGTTTTCTGGCTGCATATGTTTTAACATCAAGGCATGGGAATTTACACCAGCCATACGTGCATTTACATCTTAATGTATGTGCATTTTCAAACATTTGTGCTAATATTCTATATAAAAAGTTGTCACTTTTCCTTATTAATAGGTTTATAGGAGGCACCATAACTAGCGGTCACCTTGTTATAGAATTACCTTCCACATGCATTATATTGGCAACACATGTAAAACTGTCCTGCCAGTAGAGTGATCTACATTTCAATTAGTGCAGTTCTGGACACCAGTAAATTTTTTATTGTGGTGAGCTAGATGCCCAGAATTTTCCACCCCTGTCCATAGTTGTGATTTAGATTTCAACGTGCTATATACCCCACTGCAGCTCCTTGTGATCTTGAACAAGTCACTTAACTCTTCATTGCATCAGGTATAAACTAAGGGGCCCTTTAACAAAGCCGTGGCAAAAAAGTGTCTGTAGCATGCCCTTACATGGGTCTTTTCCGTGAGTTAAGGCCACTTTTTGCTGCGGCCGAAAAATGGACAATTTTCTATTTTCTACGTTGATGGCCACAGACTAATGCTGGTATTAGTGCATGGCCACCACTGCGTGGACCCTTACTGCCACCCATTTTGTAGGCAGTAAGGGTTCACATGCGAAGCACGTGCTAATCAGTTAGCATGCGCTCTCCACCCCCAGACATGCTGTTACCATGCACAGTTGTCACAAGTACTGTGGGACACCTCAATGTGCCCCACGTTACACCATTTTAAACTGCGGTAAGCACACATTAATGCTTACTGTACTTTGATAAAAGGGCCTCTAAGACTGTGAGTCCAGAAAAATACCCACTGTACCTGAATGTACACCATTTTGATAGCTTTCAGGCTTGTAGGTGGTATAAAAGAAATTAAATAAATAATAAATAAATATTAGTATGAGTAAGATACATTCCAGTTTGTTGTTCATTCGAGAGTAAAATGCAGCTAAGTACAGACCTCAGCAGGTTCAAATTCTTCTCAGGCATTTTACCCTCACTATCTTACTATCTGTTTGAGTTTTAAGCTCTTACTAAATTCCAGTTGAGTTTCTGATCAAAACAACGCTTATTTCAGTCTAAAAAGATGACAATAAAACCATATTCCCAACTCTGGAAACTGCTTTACTCAAGCGAGTCAGAGTTCCAAAGTACATCAGTGTGCTTTAGCCAGAAGGAACAGTTTATCACTAACATTCAGTCCCATGAGAGTTATACCCTGTCACTGCCACCTGGGCACGTTATGCATCTGATAGAGGCACTTCTTTCATACATAAAATTTATATTCAATTGCACAGCCTGATGGACTAAAATTATACAATTTTTACAGTATATTCTGTTATCAGGAATTCATGGTCGTGCATAAGGGCTTCCCACCACTTTTGGTTTTTGTACACAAAATATATCTTCTTTCAAACTAAAAGGAATTCACTTAGGGGCCTTTTCTACTAAGCGGCAGTAAGCCCAATAGGAGCTTACTGCTTGGCAATCCGGAAGTACCACCGTCCCAACGCGGGCGCCAGCAGTAGTTCCAACCCCAGCACGTGGCGTTTCCGGCACCTGCGGGAATATTCAAAAAATATTTTTGCTAGGGGTTACCCGAAGGTAATCAAGCAGTGCCGTGCGCTACCCAATTACTGCCGGGTTACCATGGGAGCCCTTATTTCCACCTCAATGGGCGGGGGTAAGTGTCCCCCCCCCCCCCCCCCCCCCCACATAGCCATGCAAAAAAACAGCAAACTTACTGCATGGCCATGTCTTTTGTTCAGCCTTTTTACCCTCTGCGGCATAAAGAGCCCCGGCCACTATCGCAGGGCTCCTTTTACCACAGCCTAGTAAAAGAGCCCTTTAGAGAGACCACTGCATTGTCTGGACTGTCTACCTAAATCAGGGGTTCTCAACCCAGTCCATGGAACACACCCATCCAGTCAGATTTTCAGGACACCCACAGTGAATATGTATGAATAGATTTGCATACAATGGAGGCAATGCATTCAGATTTTTCTCATGCCTATTTATTGTGGATATCTTGAAAACCAGACTGGCTTGGTGTGTCCTGAGGACTGGATTGAGAACCCCTGCTCTAAATAGAAGTAGCATGTCTTGGGCCTGACATGGAGTATCCCTTTCCCGCATCGGAGAGATCTGGAACTAAGTGAGCAGTTCTGTCTAATAATAATACCTAAAAGAGAGAGAAAGCACAAAATTTATCTCCTGCATTTTCAGTAAATATCCTGAAAACAGACCTGACTGATTTTTTCCCATTAGCGTGTGGCCATTACCACGCAAGCACATATGACATCTCTTTTGTAGGTGGTAAGGGCCCACGTGCAAGTCCTGTACAAATCAATGCATGACAATGCCCACATGCTAACCAATTAGCATAGCCACACCCACTCTCTGCCCCCAAACATGCCCCCAGTGCTAAAATATACATTTTATTTTTTAGTGCGTGGGTAGCAAGTGCATATGCAAAAACTATCGTGTGACGTCTGAGTACGCCCCGTGATAGTGCATTTTAACCTGTGGTAAGCATGTATTAGTGCTTACCGCACCTTAGTAAAAGGGCACTTTAGTGCAGAGCACGGTGCAAATTCTTCACTATGATTCAAGACAGATATACATATGAAGTATCACATACCATGTGTAATGAGTTTATCATGTTGGGCAGACTGGATGGACCACACAGGTCTTTATCTGCCCTCATTTACTATGTTACCACATTACTATGATGGCATCCCTATGCAGAAAGAAGGTTAGTGCACAAAAGAGTTGTGTCGACAGAAGAATGCAGCAAGACAACCAGTAACATTCCCTAACACAAGTTGATTGAAAAAGCAGCAGAGAAACAGGTGCCTGTCGGGACCGATTACGCTCTCAGATAAATGGGATGATATTTGTTTTTGTTAAACTGTTGGTCATTTTGGTTTCATTATTGTTAAATATAAAAAGAAAATTTTTTCACACATAATAGTTTTTTCACATATAGCACAAATCGAGGAAGGAGGGGTTTTTTGGTCTATGATTACTTCAATCACCAGAGGGATTTGCTGATATCTAAATCACTATGTTTGATCATTTTTATTGGCAACAATTGCATCGAAATAGAACACCAATATGAGCAAAAAACTTCCAAACCAATACAGCAATGTTGAATTAAGGTATACAAGAAACATTACCCTCCAACCATTCCAACTAAAAGAAATCTCCCCCACCCTCCCTCTATCCACTTGTGAGCTATTTAAATGTTCAAGATGAAATTTCGTGCCCTAGAGGGCATAGTTAACCACAACGGTTCCCATAACGTGCGAAACTCTACTCCCTCCTTGCTGTCCAACGATTTCACTCGGCATCTGTCAGGCCGCATTGTTGAATCATCTGTGCACGCCAACATGCAAGAGGTGGCATTAAGTCTGACCGCCAGGATTTCAGAATCGTTGTAATCCCAAATAAAATTGTCCACTGCACATATCTCTTAAAACCTTTAGGCGGCGTCCCTGTAAATTTGTAACTGAAAAATAGTATCAAAGGTTCACACACCACAGAGCATCCCCACTGTGACTGCAATGAGGAAAGGCCAGCTCCCCAAAAGAGCTGCACCAGAGGGCAGAGCCAGAACATGTGCCCCAAGGTATCTAAATCACTATATAGTGACATATCCCAATGATTTATGAGACCTTTTCCTCCTAGCTGAATATCTAATATATTTAGAAGTGAACATTGAAGTCTACTTTTTTGGTGTATTGTTTGAACATATCAGTAGACGACTGGGAGCCATTATTCACAAAGAGTTGTGTAGACATTAGTACACTGCTTGTTTAAATGCAATGGTAATGAAGGTATTAACTATTAAACCTGAATGCAAAGATTCATTCAGAAGACCCGAAGGTGAGCACATGATTTTCTAGCACTGGGGCTTTACATGTGGTCTGAGGCGGAGTAAATCGTTAGCTGCTAGTATTAGTGATGGTTTCAAGCCTAATGGGCAAGCAGGAAGTACCCAAAACTTTTTCTTGTTTTATTGAGGGGGGTAAGTCAATAAAAATAAAAAAAACCGGCTGGGGAATGAGAAGCTGAGGTAATGGTGTTGCCAAATGCAGGGTTAAGTGGGAGGTGCTTAAATAATGACAATGTGCTCAACTGCATCCCTTCTCCCCCCTCCCCCCCCCCCCCCCCCCCCCCCCAAGCCACAAACTTAATACCTATCACAGTTGTACCCACAAAACATACTGAACATGGAGCAAAGGCCGACTGGTATTTCATGTGTCCTGTGTGATACCCTTCCATGAGCTTCCTTAATTCATTCTTTCCTAAAGGTTAATCTCTCAAACTATTGGGATTTAGGGAACAATAAATAATTGCCTGGAAAGGGTTGAAAAGAAAGCTTTGATGGCCTTGAAATTTAAGATATCTAGTCAGTCCCTCATAGGCAAGGGGGGGGGGGGGGGGTCATAGGTGGTTGTGATTCCTTTAACCAGTGGTGTGCTGGTAAATTTTTAACAACAGGCTCTCTCCCTGGTCCACCTCGGGGCCCCCCCCCCGTCCACCTCTGCCCCCCCCGTCCACCTCTGCGCCCCCCCCAAATTGCAGAGCTGACTATAGCCGGGGGGGGGGGGGGGCAATGCATTACTCTCTCCAGGAAAAAACTATTAAATGATCCCAGGTTCCAATCTAATTCATGTTTAATGTGGGATAAAATGCCATAAATAAGTAAATAAATATAAACTTTTAATGTTGAGCACCTGATTCTCAAGGTGAACATATTCCAAACACTATAATGAAAATAAAATGAGTTTTTTTCTACCTTTGTTGTCTGGTGACTGTTTTTCTGCTCATGCTGGCCCAGTATCCGATTCTGCTGCTATCTGTCCTCTTAACTCCGTTTCCAGGGCTTCCTTTCCATTTATTCTTTCCTCCTTTCTTCTTCATTTCTGGTCCTCAGCTTCTGCCTATTTTCTCCATCCATTTGCAGTTATTCTCCTCTCTTCCTTTTCCCTCTTCTCATCTCATTCCTCACTCTTCCCTCCCCTCCACCCATATCCAGCATTTCTTCTCTCTCCCTTCCCTCTCCTCCACCCATGTCCAGCAACCCTCCTCTCCCCTCCATGCACCCATGTCCAGCAACCCTCCTCTCCCCTCCATCCATCAATGTCCAGCGACCCTCCTCTCCCCCCTGCCCTCCATGCACCCATGTCCAGCAACCCTCCTCTCCCCTCCATGCACCCATGTCCAGCAACCCTCCTCTCCCCTCCATCCACCAATGTCCAACGACCCTCCTCTTCCCCCTGCCCTCCATCCACCCATGCCCAGCAACCCTCCTCTCCCCTGCCCTCCATCCACCCATGTCCAGCATTTCTTCTCTCTCCCTTCCCTCTCCTCCACCCATGTCCAGCAACCCTCCTCTCCCCTGCCCTCCATCCACACACCCATGTCCAGCAGCCCTGCTCTCCCCTGCCCTCCATCCACCCACCCATGTCCAGCAACCCTCCTCTCCCCTGCCCTCCATGCACCCATGTCCAGCAACCCTCCTCTCCCCTCCATGCAACCATGTCCAGCAACCCTCCTCTCCCCTCCATCCACCAATGTCCAGCAACCCTCCTCTTCCCTGCCCTCCATCCACCCATGTCCAGCAACCCTCCGCTCCCCTCCATCCACCAATGTCCAGCAACCCTCCTCTCCCACCTGCCCTCCTCTCCATCCACCCACCCACCCATGTCCAGCAACCCTCCTCTCCTCTCCCCTGCCCTCCATCCACCCACCCATGTCCAGCAATCCTCGTCTCCCCCCCTGCCCTCTCCGCCATCTTCCAGCCCTCTCCGCTCCCCTGGTCATCCATCTTCCGTCTGCCCTCTGCTCCCCGATAGTTGCCCTGCTGGTTTCCTTTCTGCGCTGCCGCCGCCGTCCTGCCTTTAAAAAATTAATTTTCCCTCGAGGCGCGCCAGCGTTGAAGCGAAGGCAGCAGGCTCAGCTCGGTTCCTGCCTTCGTTCCGTTTCTTCGCATCATGGCTCCGCCCTTGCCTGACATATTTCCTGTTTGTGCAAGGGCGGAGCCATGATGCGAAGAAACGGAACGAAGGCAGGAATCGAGCTGAGCCTGCTGCCTTCGCTTCAACGCTGGCGCGCCTCGAGGGAAAATTAATTTTTTTAAGGCAGGACGGCGGCGGCAGCGCAGAAAGGAAACCAGCAGGGCTACTATGGGGAGCAGAGGGCAGACGGAAGATGGATTTGCGGGGCGGGGAGCGGAGGCGAGCCGGCTCGCACGGGCCAACAACCGGGTCGCAAGATGCCAGAAAATTTAACAAACGGCTCTTGCGAGCCGGTGCGAGCCGGCTCCAGCACACCACTGCCTTTAACCCTCACACCTTTAAGGCACTGACAGAATATGGCACATTGACTACTCTGGAAACAAACAGAGCAGATCAGTAGTAGGTACAAACAAATCTTTATTGACATGTGTCTGTGAGCACACTGCCATCTCCTGGAGAGCATTTTGATCACTGTGTAGTGACTGTGCTGTTTTTGGGGTTTTTTTTTTAACCTACTATGGTGCTACATCCAAGGGCATTAATCATTTGGCAGTGAAGATCAGTATATACACCTCATAACCCTTGATGCAGCCCCTCTGTGGGCGAAAAACGGCCTTTGTCAGGCATTACATTAGGCTGAAATTCTACAATAAAGATTTGTTTGTAGCTACTACTGATCTCCTCTGTTTGTTTCCACATTGGAGTTTGCAAATTGGCTGCCTAGTTGCATCTTGGCAAAAAATTGACTACTCTGCCAGGCTCATGGACAGGGGAAAGAAAGTAATACCATGCAACTGAAATCCGGACACTGGCCACCCTAAAATTTGGTCCTCTTTCTTTGTTCTTCTCTCCCCTCCACCCTACACACTACACCATGCAAACAGAAGTCTGAGGCAGTTTGCTGTGGCCTCTCAGGATAAATCCTGGTCCCAAACTAACAAATTTGATGTGTACTCCTACCCACCTTCCCAGGTTTACACCAGGCAGCTACCCAGGTGTGCAAAAAAGGGGGTTACATATTTATATTCCAAAACTCCAGCACAATAATCTCATATGTGGATTACATCAACATAACACAAACACAGTACAACCCCCCCCCCCCCCCCCCCCATATAACAGATCATAGAAAATCAACATCCAACTGAACATAAATCAATTAAAAACAAACAATAATGAGCATTTGCCTTTTATAAAAAAAAATCAGCAACTGCTAGCAGGAATACTCCAGAAAGCTGTGCATGGCAATATAAATACTGTGAGTCTTCAATGGATTTGTAAAGCTGGGTAATCTAACAGCTACAGGAAGGCTGTTCCAAAGTCAATGTTTAGTAATGGAAAAAAGCACACTGCTGAATTAATTAACATTGATTAATGCATTTTAAGGGAAATTATATAAATTGATGCCTAGATTTAGGTAGCAAGAACATATGTAAATGCTGGTATTCTAGTTGCTTATGTGTATGTGGACACATGTATGTATGAATGATCATTTTCCAGCTGTAAAGTGTAAGCATGTGCCAAGACACAGTGGCATACACTTTGCAAGTGGAGTTTGGGCAATGCATGGGTGGGGTGTACATTTACATATACACATATAAAATTTTATAATCTGCATGTGTTCTTTTGCAATCTAGGCGTGAGCCTTTACAGAAATGCCTGCATCTGCGATGTAGGTGTGTGTAAGGTGACTTACTCTAGCATTCTGTACAAAAAGTAGGTGCCTTCTTTTCTTCATAGAATAGACTTCAAATAGAAGCTTTCCTAGCACCTAAATCCAAGCATCCCCTTATAGAATTACTCTCAAATTGCACTTGCCAACTTGTCACGAATGAACTTTAACGCTACACCACTCTATTTCTTATCCCGATAATAAATTCTCTATACTTGACTACTAATCTACTTGTTCACTTATGAACATTTAATGCAATGCCAATTTGTATTTCCTCATGCCGGAAATGGCGATCGCCATTATGGAATAATGTAAGCCACATTGAGCCTGCAAATAGGCGGGAAAGTGTGGGATACAAATGCACAATAAATAAATAAATACATTTTTTAATTTTATTTTGCATAGTCATTCACCTTTTTCTCCCTTCTCATTGTACCAGCCCTCTTAAGTACTGGGGCTGAGAGTTACTCCAAAGGTAGGTACATAAACAATCTGTGGTGTCTATGGCCTAATTTACACTTCTACCCTCTACAAGGATGGAATGTTGATATGCACAGCAAGGAATACGGGTGGCAATACTTGTCTATAAAATAAAAACTCCCTTTAATGGACACTCCAATAACGAATAGTTGTGTATGAAAGAA
Source organism: Microcaecilia unicolor (assembly GCF_901765095.1). Lineage (NCBI taxonomy): Eukaryota > Metazoa > Chordata > Amphibia > Gymnophiona > Siphonopidae > Microcaecilia > Microcaecilia unicolor. The sequence continues at coordinate 379,024,351 of NC_044033.1, forward strand.
GATAAAAAGTAAATGGTAAACTATATATAATCAATTTAAATAATTGAAACAATTATCATAACGTTTAATCAAATAAAACGTTCTAGGTCTCCTTTGCATAGTTTCATGCACTTCAAACTCCAACATTGCACTCTCTCACTGAAAAAATATAACTACAAAGTATTCCTCACTCCTGATGATGGTGCCTTTGTTGTTTCTTTATCTCTTGCCTCCTTCTACTCTGTAGCTCTCTCCTCCTCCTGAACTTGGTGAATATGTTGAGGCAAAGATTTTGCCCTGTGGATCTCCTTATTTCTTAGTAGGTGGCAGCAGAATTTCTGTGCTCTTATCCCTTCATGTTGGTAGATGATTTTGTTTGGTGCTTCCCTATGTTCCACTAGCTCCAACTTCAAGACTCTTCCCCATTGGGGACTCTCAGAAGGCAGCAGCTTCACTCTGTTCTCTCTGAATGAGGTTCAGAATCCAGTCTTCTCATGACCAGACCTTCATTAGGGTGCTCCAGGCTGACAGTCCCTGTGCTTAACTCCTCCTTTTCCTTTCTCTTATTCCCTAGGATACTGTGCCTAACTTGTCTCATCCATGTAAACAATTCCCATTACCTTTGCCTAATTAACTCCCAGGCCATCATTCAGTATCTATTGGGAAGCTGGTTTCTCCTGCTGCCAAGCAACATTGGCTTGCGAACCACTGAACGATGTGTAAGAAAACACCAGAAAACATTATCAAAGTGAAAGATAAAAATCCACGTTTTCTGCCATCCTGATTTGGAAGGCATGAGCTGCTCATTGTATGATTTCATATATATTAATGAAACTTAGCAAGAATCTCTTATCATTGTAAGCGTTTTTTGATCTATTATTTTAATGTTATACTGAAAACTCTGAAGCAAAGATGAGCACTTTTGGCATTAGAAGATAAATGAGCAGCTCTTATTTATTTTTTTATTTTTTATTTTATTGCATTTGTATCCCATATTTTCCCACCTTTTTGCGGGCTCAGTGTGGCTTACAATACATTATCAAGCCAAAAGGGTGTAACATCTATGCCACATAGTTTGTCCCAGACACAGTGAATCCATGTGTTTTTAGCTTCACTGATGACTTCTTAGAGACGCTGTAAGTTCTAGAAGAAATGTTTTGAGATCACTGTCTGGAATTTGAATTTGGAGTGTGAAGCAGCATAAAACACTTGGGACAGGTAGACTTTGGAGCTGAGACAGAAGATATTGCAGTAGCACAAGTGGATGACAGCAAGCCAGGTGATATTGATATGGTTTATGGTTTGTTTTGCACTTGCTATATCATCTAATGAGTAGGTCTAAGCAGTGTATAAGTTAAAACAAACAATAAGAAAAAAGAACTCCAAAGTAAAACAGTAAGGAAATACATACAGTATAGCCATACCAAACAGGCAAAACTTGCAGTCAGGAAAATTGATGTCTGGTAAAATGATCCATAGAGGAGCATTTTTGAAAGGACGTCCAAATCAGAATAGAGACATTCACCTTATAACGTTAAAAAAAAAAAATTGTCTATCCCACATGGATGGACGTATGTGTGCAGTGGATATTCAGCATTAATAGCCATTTTACTAACTGGAAAGTTCAACAAATGAATGGCAAAAAAGCTGGGACCAGGGGAGTAGCCAGAAAACAGATTTTGGGTGGGCCTAGGCAAGAAGTGGGTAGGCACCAAGTGCCTCCTCCCCACCCAACCACCACCAAAAAAAAATCTCAGCTAGTAGGAAAATGCTTCTTTCCACCTTGGCAGTCTGCAGCAAGCATTTGCTAAAAACTAAGCATGTGCAGGTGCTGGTATCGTGGAGAGTAGCATTTTCGTTACCATCAGGGGGAAGTCTTCAGCTGGTGAAGCTTGAGATCCCCACCAGCTACTGCTAAACGTGTGGTACTGTTGGGTGGGCCTCAGTTCTAAGTGGGTGGGCCCTGGCCCACCCAAGCCCACCTGTGGCTACGCCACTGGCTGGGACAAGGATGTGTATCTGGCACATAGCCCTACCAACAGAGCAGAGGAGCAGCCTAGTGGTTAGTGCAGTGGACTTTAAACCAAGGAACCCAGGTTCAAATTCCATGTTAACTTTTTTATTTTGTAATTGTGAGCCCTCCAGGAACACGAGGCTGCTCCTCAAACTTGCTTCCGGCTTTGCTAGGAATGCCCATAATACCTGAAGTTGTCATAAAGCTTAGTGTATCCCCTCTCAGTAAAATTTTCAGAGAAGAGGGAGGGGGCAGCAACCACTGGAGGATTAAAATAAGGGGGTGTCAAACTCTCCAGTGGTCAGTTGCTCAATCAAAGCACCTTTCTGTAAACTAGATGTGACTGAAACAGTTCTAACTTAGGACATCCTTCTTTTTAGACTTGGACATTTCTTCCCATTCAGCAATCGCTGTTGGACGTCTTGATTTTGGGCCCTTCCTTGTCCCACCCCAAACACACCCCCTTGCTATTTGGGCGTACTGCAGTATTGGGTGTCCCTTTTCTGCCTTTGTAAAATCAAAATTTTGATGTTTCAAGTACATGGACGTCCATTTGGGTATTTTGAGATGTCTATATGTTTTGAAAATAAGCTCCATAGTGTATTTTGATTTTCAAAAGGCATTTGACAAAGTCTTTGATGAGAGACTTTAGAAAATGAAACAGTCATGTCGATAGTCAATGCTCTTTTCTGGATTGCAAACTGGCTAAAAGTCAGGAAACAAAGAACAGGACTAAATGGCTGGTTATTCACATGGATGAGGGTCACTAGTTGAGTCCTAAAGGATCTGTACTGGGACCTGGACTGTTTAACATATTCAAAGATGATCTGAAGGAAAAAGTGACAAATGAGATGATCAAATTTGTGGGCAACACAAAATTGTTCATTAAATCAAAAGAGACTTTTGAGGTCTTGCAGATGGAATTTAATATGGACAACTGAAAAGTGATGCACATTGGGAAAAGCCATCCTAACTACAGGTACAAAAAGCTGGGTTCTGAGTTAGAAGTCTCCACACAAGGAAAAGATCTTGGAGACATTGTGGAAAATCATATGCGGTCGGTGGCCCAACTGTTTGGGGAGGCTAAAGGGGGCGGGGTTGGAGGTGGAGCTTAAATCCATAATTGTCTGATAACACTCAGAAAAAATAAATAAAAATAAGTCACAATAACTTTTATTATGGATGAAGAAGACTTCTCCTGGCTTGCCATATTTCTCAAACATCTTGCGTAGCTCCTCCTCATTGATGTCTGGGGGCAGATTTCCTACAAAGAGGTGGCTGTGTTGTGTATAGGTCTTCTCTCCTGGTTTTCGGAAGTTTGTCAGATCAATGGTGAGACCTTCATTGACGCTCTCAATAGAGGCCTGCTGCCCACTGGAAGGGGAGTGAGGCTCCATCTCCTCCTGCTCCTGGTGTTGTTGGTGCTACTTCCTTGGAGTATGGTTTTGCTGATCCATCCTGAAGCCCCTGTTGCCCTGCATCATCATCTTCCCTCTGTCCCATCTGTCGTTTCGGCCCTGCATCGCTCCCCACCCCCCAGCCGCGTCTTGTCTCTGTCTCCGAGCCGACCTTTCCTCCTCTCTCTCCGCTGTGTCTGGTGCACCTTGAACTGGATGGAACCTTCCTTCAACGTCTCATGACGATTTTCAACCAGATAGAACCTTTTCTCAATGGCTCGCGCCCTCCCACGCAACACAGCGACCAGGCCCGGACTCATGGTTCTGCCCTCGCGGAAACAGGAAATACAAGGGCGGAGCTATGCAGGCAGCTGAGGGCAGACGGGAGATGATTGGCGTTGCTACGTGGCTGGAGAGCGGCCGAGATTCGGAAGCCTGCAGCTCGCGGGGTAGGGGCAGCGGTTGGGCTGGGGAGGCTTAGCCTCCCAAGCCTCTTATACCGTGTGCCTATGTGGACAATACATTGAAATTTTTAGCCCAGTGAGCCACAGCTGCTAAAAATACAAATAGAATGCTAGGGATTACTTAGAAAGAGATAGAAAACAAAACTGAGAATATCATTATACCTTTACACAGTTCCCTGGTATGACTGCACCTTGAGTACTGTTGTACAGTTCTGGTCACACCATCTCAAAAAGGATATAGAGGAACTAGAAAAGGTTAGAGAAGAGTTATTAAAAGGGATAGAACAGCTCCCTTATGAAGAGATGCTAAACAGGTTAAGGTTGTTCAGTTTGGAGAACAAGACAGTAGAGAGGGAAGTTTATAAAATCGTGAGTGGGGATTTGGATCCAAGATGGTGGCGTAGTGGGTTACAGCTTCAGAAGTACCCAGACATACTATAAACTACTGCTGCGAAAGGTCTCTGAACCCCCTGTGTGATGGGGAAAAGGAGAGGAAAGGTGCAGGATTATCCTTCAATCCCCCACCGGGACCCATCTTTCACAGCAGCCGACGCTGGAACAGTTTGGGCTGACGACTGGACCCAGATAAGCTTCCTCCCCTGCTATCGGAGCCAACACGTCCGCGTTGGCCAGCAGTGTCGACGGGGTTTCTCTGATCCCCGTCCAGCGTGCAGCTCCCCCACAGCCAGGAGGGAATGGTATGGAAATAAGTCCTGCGGCTCAGCTTCCAAATGAAGCGGAGCCAAGCGCGCAGGGAAGGAACCTGCCCATGCCGAGAGAAACAGTTAAGAATGGCTTGGTGGAAGAACAACTTGCTGTACAAACTTTGCCTTTACAGATAGTGAGTACTCTGAACCAGATTCTTAACGCTACCCCTCCTGTCCTTTCTTTGGGGGCTTCAGTAAAACCTGCCGTAGTGACAATGGAGTCACTCTGGGATTTGACATTTACTTTACAATGTTCTTTGCAATTATTGACTACTAAAAATACTGCTGAAATTAAGGTACTGTCTGAAGCAGTCCTTATTCAGGCACAGACAACTGCCCAATAATCTTCTGAAGTGAAACAACTAGATAAAAAATTACAAACACTGGAAACTTTGGGACAAGTCTCATTTAGGGAGAGGAATTTTACCTTTCGTCGATTAGAATATTTGGAGAACGAATCTAGAAAACTCAATTTGAGACTAACCAATTTTCCCAGACCACCTTTAATAACATCAGTAGATATGATAAAGAAATATTTGGTTGAAATTTTAGGGATGCCAAGTGACTCACTGCCTCCTATAGTTCGGGCACAATATTTACAAAGTAATATAAAATCAGTTGGTGGAACTTCTCAACCCCAATTAGGAGATGGTCCAGCTTATTTTCAAAAGAGAAAGACGCCCATATTTCGACCCAAATCGGGAGATGGGCGTCCGTTTCCTGTGGGCGCCCAAATCGGTATAATCGAAACCCGATTGTTGGCATCATCAACTGCAGTCCGTCACAGAGACGAACAAAGATCACGGGGGGTGTCGGAGGCGTGGCAAGGGTGGGATTGGGGCGTGGTTATCGCCCGAGGAGAGATGGGCGTCTTTAGCTGATAATCAAAACAAGAAGGGCGTTTTTAACGAGAATTTGGTCCGCTTTATTTGGACCCTTTTTTTTCAGGTCCAAGTCCCACAAAAGTGCCCCAACTGACCAGATGACCACTGGAGGGAATCGGGGATGACCTATCCTGACTCCCCCAGTGGTCACTAACCCCCTCCCACAAAAAAAAAACACTTTACAAACTTTTTTCCCAGCCTGTATGCCAGCCTCAAATGCCGAACCCACCTTCATGACAGCAGAATGAGTTCTATCCTCTGACAGCCTTTCCCTGGTTCTGATGAGGGTCTCGGGTGAGTGTGACACCTTTTCTGTTAAGGGCACTGTAGAGTCACATCAGCAATGCATTGTGGTGGGTGTAGGGTATTGGGCTCCGTGATTCACTAGCTTGTGTTAAATGCTCACGATGTTGGTAGTTAGTAGGCTCTACTCCCATGGTGCTTTTCCCTCTGCTTACTGGGTCAGAGTGTGCTCTGTTTTGTTTCCAGTAGTCCATGAGGCAGTGGCCATTTGTATAAGACACTTTTAGATCCCTTTCATGTGTTAGCCACGTTACAGCACTTAGTTCTTACCTTGAATGTTGCTGAAAAAGGGCATTGTACACCATTTTGCCATCTCGGACCTACTGCTAATCTCAGTACCAGCGAGACTCGTTGCCAGTGGGGCACAACCTCTGATCTGCAGTTAACTGTGAGTAAAGGTACTTATTCAAATAAAGGACGTTTTCAGCGAGATTAGTCTTCAGGTGTGAACTGCTGTGCCAAGGTTATACACCAGCAACAAGTCCTGTCCCTGGAGCACTTTTAGTGGGTACTGCAGTGCACTTCAGGCAAGCAGACCCAGGCCCATCCCCCCTCCACCTGTAACACTTGTGATGGTAAATGGGAGGCCTCTAAAACCCACTGTACCCACATGTAGTTGCCCCCTTCACCCCTAAGAGAAATGGTAGTGTTGTACATTTGTCCCTCCCACGACCAAATGGCTTGGATTGGGATGTTTCTGAGCTGGGCATTTCTAGTTTCCATTATCGCTAAAAAAACCCGCCCATCTCAGAAGGGACCAAATCCATGGCATTTGGTCCGTCTAAACTGTATTTTCGAAACGAAAGATGGACGCCCATCTTTTTCGATAATACGGTCTGTCCCGCCTCTTCACATACCCGCTATCGGACATAGACGCCCATGGAGATGGGCGTTCGCGTTTGATTATGCCCCTCTGTATGAACCTGACATCTTTTTTAGAATCCTCACTAGAAGTTATTACTCAGAGAACTACTCTGGTGGTTTCTTTTGCCCTGGAGATGGATCGAGATGCTGTTCTGAGACTTTCCTTTAGACACTGACTCAGACTCTCTGTTCTTAGGATCTAAAATAAGAATTTATCCTGATTTGTCTAGAGAAACACAGAAAAGGCGCATGGCCTTTTTGGCTGTGTCCGAGGACTCTGGCTCTAGGGGCTAATTTTGTACTTAAATTTCCTTGCATATGTCGAGTATTGTTTCAATCTAAGCAATTTCAGTTTTTTGATCCTAAACAGAAGAATTTTTGTTATAAAGAAGAGGTAAATGTAATTGTCAACTAACAGATAGCACATTGCATGATAGGCTGGAGGAAGATAGCTGGATAGCAGTAACTAGTATTTTTTCCTAAGTATATTAATATGATTATTTTCATTTTCTTGGATCATAATTGCTTGCCTTATTATAATGGTCGAAAGTGTTATATTTTATTTCAGCCTAATGTTAATGTGGATAATTGGTTTGTTAGTATTTTCCAGTTGCTGTATCATCTCTTTTTGAGTTGTGTAATATATAAATGAATAAAAATAAAATAAAAAATAAAAAAATCGTGAGTGGGGGTGGACTGGTTAAACAGGAAAAACAGTTGTTTCACTTTTCAAACAAAAACAAGAGGACATGATCATTATATTGAAAACAAAACATGGAAAAAAATTTTTTTTCATGCAGTGCATAATCAAGCTGTGGAATCTGTTGCTAGAGGATGTGGCCAAGGTGACTAACATAATGGGGTACAAAAGAAGTTTGGACAGGTGCCGTGTAAAATATTCCATAAATAGACTTGGGACAGCCATTGCTCATCCCTGGAAAACAGCTATGAGAAGATAGATCTATTTTTTGGAATCTTCTGGGTACTTGTGACCCACACTGCCCACTGTTGGATACAGGATGCTTGACTCCATGGGTCTTGGTCTCACATGTGCAGGAAGACAGGTTGGGTTGTGTACTACCTTTACCACTGGCACCCATTTTATTCTAATCGGTGTAGTGGTTCCTACCTGTATCTTGTCTTTCTCTTCCTCTTGGGTGGCCATCTTGTTGTAGATATGTGTACATGATCAGACTTTATTTACCTTCAAAGCAATGCTTTGTTCTTACCTCTCTAGCCATATCCTGTTGTGGTCTTGCTGCATTCTAGATCCAGATTTCTTATGTCTCTGCCTTGTTTCTAATCCTGTTTCCTTGCCGCGATCTGGATTCCTTATGTCTCTGTCTTGTTCTTGATCCTGTTTCCTTGCTGCAATCTAGCCTTGTACCTATCCTTGTTTTTTCATTAGTTGCTTGTGTGTTCTGTTTTCCTGTGTCCTCTACCACACCTTTGGTTCCAGTTTTGTGCACCTAAAGCCTGGTGGCTGCCAGCACCAGAGGGTTCACCCTGTTGCTGTACCTTGGGTGCCCTCTCCTGCAGTCCTGCCTGTTTCAATACTAGCCTACTTTCATCCTGAAGTCCCCACTACTAATAAGATCATCATACTCGGGGCCAAAAAGCAAATCTTTCTTCCTTCTTGAGAATGGATATGTAACCACAGTCTCCCTTCAAAGTGAAGACATGGTAAGGGAGCTACATGTAGTGGGAGTACATGCCATGGGAGAAAAAGGCAATAAAAATAAGATTTTGCTATTTTTTTCACTATTGTGTTTAATTGTGACATCCAAGAAAATAAGAGTCTCTTCTGCAGACATGAAAACTTCTGATTAAGAAAAGCCTTTATCACAAAGGGTGATATGCAGTTCTTCTATGGCGAGAAGGGCTGCTATAGCTAATATATGAATTCACAATTAAAGAGACAGAAACCTCTCCCTTTTCTCCTAACCTGAAATACCAGAAAGAAAGAAATGATACATGGAGGGTAGAAATAATGCAGCAAAGGCAAATATTTCTTGGGGGCAGACTGGGAAGTAATATAAGGAGCTACAGTACAGTATCGCTTATTCGACCTTCGCTTATCTGATGTTCTGGGTTATCTGATATACCTCGGTGACATCACAACATTGTCATTGAGATGCGCGCGGGTTTCTTTTTCTCTTTCCTGGCATCACCTTTAATAAAAAAGTAGCAGCGCTAGATAAGATTCTTGGGCACATTGCTCTGGTTTACTAAGCTGTGCTAGCGGCTATGCATATGCTAGCCCTTTCACTTTGAATGGGCTGTGTCGGCACTACAGCATGAACAACCATTAATGCTGCTTCGTAAACAGACCCCTAAGTTTTAAACTCTTTTTTACTGCTTCCTCTTTCAAAACATGCATTTAAAACACTTCTATTTTATCTCTTATTCACTTTTTCTGTATTATTCGACTTTTCAGTTATCCAACAACCTGCCAGTCCCGTTTACATTGGATAATCAACTTTACTGTATTTCTTTAGATAAAATGTGGTGGATGCATGAAACAGCTTTCCAGTGGAAGTGGCAGGAGCAAACTCAATAACATAATTCCAGAAGGTCTGAGATGGGATCCTTGGTGGTAGGGAAGCAAAGCAATCCCCGTTCCCCTCTCCCCCCTGAGATCAAACATTATCTGCAGTATCAGGGAAAGTAATGAAAATGGCCCCAGAAGTATATCAGCCATCAGATCCTATCTTTCTAGCTGCAAAGAGAATAAATTTTTTATCTAAAGAGAACTTGGTATGTGTTTTTCAGTTAATCTGTGTGTTCCAATTGCTGAGTGGGTTATTTCAAAATAATGGCAAATGATGTTTGCTCTGGAGCTGATCCTGGTCATTGTTTGCTTTCCAGAATCTACATTTATACAGTGTAAATGTTGCTCATATCATATGGCACATCATGCATGGAATGAGATCAAGAATACAAATAACAGATTCAGATACAATACTTTAGATGCTAGAAAACAAATATTTTGTGTATCACAAAGTCCACTGAATCACCAGAGGCAGCAATTAATTTGCCTACTTGTTAATTATGACAAGAGGCATAATAATCTAGATATATACAATAGAGAAGAGCAAAGAGAGATAATATGATAAAACATTCATATAGGTTCTTGTTTTAGAAGCATCATTTGTGTTTTAGATGTGCATAAACCTGCTCTTAACCATTTACCTTGCATCAATGTCTGATATTACAAAGCCGGTATATACACATGTAAAACTGAAGAACATGCAAATGGAAAGGGAGTGTGGTCTGGATGTGTTTTGGGCATACGCTTTTCATGGAGAGGGTGGTGGATACGTGGAATGCCCTCCTGCGGGACGTGGTGGAGATGAAAACGGTAATGGAATTCAAACATGCGTGGGATAAACACAAAGGAATCCTGTTTAGAAGGAATGGATCTGCAGAATCTTAGCGGAGTGGCAACACTGGTATTTGGGAAGCAAAACCTGTGCTGGGCAGACTTCTAAGGTCTATGCCCTGATCGTGACTGAACAGATATGGATGGGCTTGAGTGTAAATTTTAAGGAGCTTTGACATTAGCTTCAGAACTTTTAGTACAAGAACAGTGCTGGGCAGACTTCTACGATCTGTGCCCAGAGAATGACAAAGACAAATCAAACAGGTATACATATAATGTATCACATACCATGTAAAATGAGTTTACCTTGTTGGGCAGACTGGATGGACCGTACAGGTCTTTATCTGCCGTCATTTACTATGTTACTATGGTGGGCATAAAAAATGAACATTTACTCTCCATTTCACAAGGGAAATGAATGTCTGTGTTCTAACAGATCAACATCGGGATTTACACCTGCTTCCTAGTACCTCTAGGTTGCAGATAAATGCTCCTTTTGAAGTGCACTCTACTACAGGGATTAGGGGAATGTTTGATGTCCCCCCACAAAAGCCAAACTGGCAAGGGATAACAGGCTCTGTGACAATATCAGGAAAATAAACATTATGTTTTAAAATGGCTAATATAAATGTTCCTGTTTTGACCCACTGATATTCTAGACATTTATTTTTCTAAAAATGGTGTTCATTCCACTTGTAACCAGAGTATAAATGTCCATTTTTTTTCATGTATTTTAGAACAGGCTCTAAAGGGCCCATGCAGAAAGCCAGCTCAGCACACGGTTCTACTGTGAAACTATTGCTCAAAAACTACCATAACAAGCTATAAGCAGTGGGCATGCAAATTACCACCATGTTAAAATCACAACAGTAACCCACAGCTCACTGCAAAATGTCACCCTTCCTATCAGTGCCCAAACAGTGATTGGCTCCAGTACCAACACAAAGGGTGACAACTTTAAAAAAATGTTGATGGCAATCATTGTCCCTGACCTCCCTTCCCTCTGTCCAACCTCTCCTGACTCCCCCTTGTCCTAATATTAAAAAAAAAAACAACTCACCCCAGCAGTCCAGTAGCTCCCCTCCTCTGCACCTCCAAAGTACCTGGTGTCTAGTGACACCCACCCCCACCTCACAATCCCTTGCCCTGTCCCCCCAGACCCCATACCTTAAATTGCCTTGATGTTCAGTGGCTCCCTTCTCTCCCTCTCACTCCCGCTAGCCTGACCTCATCTAACATACAAAAATGTCCCTGGTATCTCTTGGGGACCCCCCCCCCCCTCGAACTCCTTGCCCAGGCCTCCCTCAGACCCGTACTTTAAAGGAGGCAGTAGTGACATTCTCTCACTTCTGCCTCAGCATATCATCTTCAAAATGGTGATGCCCTACCCATGCTGCACCAAAGCAATTGGAGGGGGGGGGGGCAGGCCTCTGTGGCCCTCCCATAGCTACGCCACTGATAAATACAAATATTTTGTTACTGAAATGATCATTTCTAAAATAAGAATCTATGAATTGTCCTGCTGGCTTAAACCTGTGGTGCATCAAGCTCAGAATCATTTCTCTCAGAATGGCTCATATTGGTCTTTGGAAATATCCAGTAGATTTTAATTAAGGATTCCTTCCCTGTTTACTTCAGAAATAACAGCTGGTATTTGCAGTATTTTCCCTCTTTTTAAATTGCTTTGCTTGGATATAGCAGAGAGATTTTTCTTTAATTTTAATGCTGTCTATTTGGTATTTTTTCTGTTTCACAAACTGAGTTAATTCAAAAAGTTAAATTCTATTGTCCTAGCAAAACCTCAGGTTAAAAGAACTGAATAAAGTATTAGAGGGTCTTTTACTAAGGCGTGCTCACGTTTTTTGGTGCAGGCTAAAATTGTGGGTACGCCAAACGTTAAGAGACGCCAATGTATTCCTATGGGCATCTCTAACGTTTAGCACACCCACAATTTTAGCCTGCGCTAAAAACGTGAGCATGCCTTAGTAAAAGATGCCCTTAGTTGGCCCTTTTTCAGTGGCTGATCACAAATGAGGGACATTTCTGGCCTTTTGTTCCCTTGGTTCATTTAGCAATTACAAATCAGGTTTCAAGATTTAGGGGCCCTTTTAATAAAGCTTAGTGTACACTAACAAAATTAGCACATGCTAAATGCTGCATGTCCTATTTTATACCTATGGGCTACGTGGCACTTAGTGCATGCTAAGCTTTACAAAAAGGGCTTCAATGACAACTTCAGTAGTTGAAGAGCAAGGCCAGAGTTGGGCAGACTTCTACGGTCTGTGCCCTGAAAACAACAGGGACAAATCAATATTGAGTACACATATGTAGTATCAGTGGCGTGGGGCCAGGGGGGGCTTGGGCCCCCGTAGATTTGGCCCTGGACCCCCTTGCCGATGACCCTCTCGACCCCCCTCCCGCCGCCAACCCTCCCCCGCCATCGCCGTGGGCTACCTTTGCTGGCAGGGGACCCCAATCCCAGCCAGCCGAGGAGGTCCTCTTCTTCCCACGAAGGCTTCGTTCTGTTTCTGACGTCCTGCCAGGCTTCGTTCTGTTTCTGTGAGTCTGACGTCCTGCACGTACAATGTGCAGGATGTCAGAAACAGAACAAAGCCTTCGCGGGAAGAAGAGGACCTCCTCGGCTGGCGGGGATTGAGGTCCCCCGCCAGCAAAGGTAGACGACGGCAGAGGAGGGTTGGCAGCGGGAGGGGGGGTCGTCAAAGTTGGCGGCAGCAGGGGGGTCGATAATGGCTGGGGCGGGTCGGTGGCGCCGGGGGGGGGGGGGGGTAAAATGTGCCCCTCACCTCGGGCTCTGGACCCCCCTCCCGCTGAAGTCTGGCTACATCCCTGTGTAGTACCACACCATATATTATGCTATGAGTTTATCTGTCATCATCTACTATGCTATTATCCTTGCACTTTTCAAGTCTGAGCTCAGAATGAGCTACAATCAGATACACAATTATTTCTCTGCCAAAGTAGACTTATAATCTAATTAAACCTAAGGCACTGGAGGACATAGTGACTTGCTGAAAATCACAAGAACCAACAGGAGACACAGGATTTGAATCCTGAATTTCCTGGTTTTTAGCCAGTTGTCCTAACCACTAGGCTACACCTCCATTCCCAGTAATGTTTTAAACAGCTATGCTTGATATTTTGCAATGTATTTTCTTTTTGTATTGTATTGTTTTGTTTAGTATTTGCAATGTATTTTTAAAAGATGTTTTACCAGGTAAATAGCAAAGAGATCTTCCTTTAATTTTAAATCTGCCTGACTGGTATTGTTTCAGTCTTACTAATCAAATTAGCTAACAAAGCTAAGCACATAAGCGTTGCCATACTGGGACAGACCAAAGGTTCATCAAGCCCAGTATCCTGTTTCCAACAGTGGCCAATCCAGGTCACAAGTACCTGGCAAGATCCCCAAACAGTAAAACAGATTTTATGCTGCTTATCCTAGAAATAAGCTGTTGGATTTTCCCAAGTCCATCTTAATAATGGCTCAGTTCTATTGGCCTAGTAGACACTTATATTTAGAGAGCTGTATTTCACTAAGAGTCCCATCCACCTATGGCACATTCATCCATCCTACTTTCTGTTTTTCCCATATAGATTTCCAGGGGACAAGGTAGAAGCTCTCTAATACTTTGTTGAATGAAACTAAGGAAAAAGTAAAGGATTTGGGAGTCTCAAATTATTAATGATATTCCAAGATAAATAAAATATACTATTCCAAGGATAACAAGATATCACACAATGGCATTTATTAGCTGCAACAACTGTGGGGCTTTAGTCCTTAGGCAGTCAATTTGGAACCTTGGAACTTGAACCATCTGTTTTAAGTTCTCTGCAATGCATAAACCAGTTAGACTTGCTTCCCTCCACATATAAAATCCAGAAAATCTGCTTCCCCCTCTGACAAAAGATCCCAAAACCTGGAAACTGATGAGGTGCGGTGGGTTTTGGTAATATAGAACATGTAATGTTGATGAATCCCCCTCAGCTTACACCCATACAAATTACTTTCAAGGCACAGGAAACAATATTTCAGAAAAAAAAACCCCATAAAAGTGACAAAAGAGTTAGAGAATGATATGCTCTATTTACAAAAACCTACTGAAAATGCAGAAAGATCTCATAAGAACAAAAAACTCTCCTATCAAAGAATTAACTCAGGAATAAATTTGAAGGGAAAGAGAAAGTTAAAATGCCTATCAGGATCATCAGTTAGCAGCAACACTAAATGGATCCTTAGCATTATAGGTAAAGAAAAAAAGGCTTGGAAGGGGACATTATATTGCACTTGCAGACCAATGATCTGGCAAGAAATAGAGTCACAGTAGTACAGAGTTAAAAAAATCAAGGGAGAACTTAGGTCTCTGCTGGGGGGGGGGGGGGGGTCAGTATGTTGGGGGATGGGGGCCATATAGGCCTACATCTGTATATGGGAGGAAAAAGATCTTAGGAGACATATCCACTTCATACCCTTGCCAGTTTTTAAACTAAAAAATAAACATATTTGATGGATGCCCATTGAATCAACCTGTCATCCCCAAGAAGCTAACTAATACAGTAGAAAGAAAATGCAAATAGCATGGATCATACTGTCAACCAACAGGATAACCTAATGCTAGAGAATATAGAAAAAGAGAGGAAAAACAGCTGGAAAGCTATGAGCATAAATTCTCATAATCTGTGTTCCAGATCTGGAAGCTATTATGGCAGAGGCAGTCATACCATATTACTGCAATTACGAGATGTGGTTTAATGAATTCAATAAACCATGCTATAATCTGTTCAGAAAGGATAGCAATGGCAGAAAAAGAGAAGAGATAGCTTTCTATGTTAAAAAAAACACTCTGGATCATTCTAGAAAGTGGTGATGATACATCCTACTATGCCATTGTGGTTTACAGACATGTAACACAGATGGAAGAACTGGAGTGAGATCTAGATGAGGACATCCAAACAATGGAAAAGGGAGAAGTGGTGTTGGTAGGAGAGAGTTCAACCAGTCTGCATAACTGGTCAGAAGAAGAGAGATCCTGGACTCTCTTCACAAGGTCCTCCTCAGACACATGGTAATGAAACCCACAAGGAAAGAGGCAATAGTTCTTCTGAAGGGAAAACACATTACTAATGGCTGGCTGGGTAGGTGCGTACCTGAGTACCATTAATCATCAGACTGTATGGTTTGATTTAGTGGCCAATGAGACCAGAAGTCACTCAAAAGTTTATTTATTTATTTATTTATTTATTTAGTTCACTTATATCACACATTTTCCCAGCTAGTATGGGCTCAATGTGGCTAACAAAGTTAATACATCAAAACATAATACAGCAGGATATAATAATTATAGAAAATTAACAAATACAGTAACAAAAGCAGCTAAATAGGAGAATACGGATAGGAAAACAGGAACAAGAAAAGGGAAGCAGACAGAAGGCAAAAAACGGGAAATCAGTCAAAATGGAAATAGGGGATTAAAAAGTAATGAGGTCTTTGGGACAAGCTGTACTTAACAAATAAGTCTTTAGTAATGTTTTAAATGTTCGGTGATCCGATGTCTCTTTCAGTAGTCTCGGCAAAGCATTCCAGGAGTGCGGGCTGATGAATGAAAAGGAAGAAGCGTAGATTGTCTTGTACTTTAGATTCCTGCAGGAAGGATAGTGCAGGAGATAAGTACGAGATGACACCGATGAATTTCTGGGAGGTAAATCTATCAAATCACACATGTAAACTGGTGCTTCTCCGTAAATGATCTTATGTGTTAAGGCGCAGATTTTGAATTCAATACGGTCTTTGATGGGTAGCCAGTGAAGACGCTCACGGAGAGGCCGCGCACTATCAAAGCGAGTTTTTCCAAAGATAAGCCTGGCCGCGGTGTTTTGAACCGTCTGGTGCTTCTTCAGAATATAGTGTGTACAGCCAGCATACAACCCACTGCAGTAATCGATGTGGCTTAGCACCAATGAATGCATCAGGGTTCGAAATATATCTCTTGGCAGGAGTTGTTTGATGCGTTTAAGCTTCCACAATGATAAGAACATTTTTTTCATAATCTGCTTAACTTGACTATCAAGTGACAGATGGCTAACCAACGTGACCCCAAGAATTTTCAGACTGTTCGAGATTGGGAGGGTATAATCAGGAGTAACCAGTTCTTTGGGAATTGACTTGTTATATTGTGAAGAAAAAACAATACATTGAGTTTTATCCTTGTTGAGTTTAAATTGAAACACATTTGCCCAGGATTCAATAATGGAAAAACTGTTTTGGATTGTGCCAGAAATTTCAGACAAAGAGGACCTTAAAAGGAATGGATATGGTACATCATCAGCATAAATAAAAGGATTGAGGCCATGCTTGGATAATGCATTTGCGAGAGGAATCATCATTATGTTGAAGAGCGTTGGAGATAATGGAGAACCTTGCGGAACACCCAGATGGGCTTCCAAGGAGGGGAAATAGTGGAGTTCACCTTGACTTTGATAAGTCCTGGAAGATAGGAATTCCTTGACCCAACTAAGTACATTGCCACCGATACTGAATTTATCTAATATACTGATAAGGATGTTATGGTCAACCATGTCGAATGCACTGGACAAATCAAATTGCAGCAGAAGTATATTTTTGCCAACAGAGATTGCTTTTTTAAAATTGGACAACAGAGTAATCAAAACTGTTTCAGTGCTATGTTGGGTGCGGAAACCAGATTGTGATTCATGAAGAATATTGAATTTTTTTCAAGTAACATGTAAGCTAATTAGTGACTATACTTTCCATTACTTTAATTAGAAGCGGGATAGAAGCAACGGACGTAGTTTAGCACTGATATTTGCTTTTTTCTTCGGGTCCTTAGGAATTGGGGTAAGTTGAAGTCCCCCCTGTATTTATGCACTATAGTACTTATGCACACCCTTATAGAATAGCGCTTGGAGTACTAACATGCTAAGAGATACTTTTCTATGCATTTATGTACACAAGGGGCTTGTAACCATAGTCAAATAGTTATAGAACTGTCCTTTATTTTGTATGTTCTACTTAAGAAGGTTGAATGCCCAGGAAGATGAAAAGATAGGGTGAACTTTTGCTGGTGGTCACACTCAGTGGCTAGCAGGTTAGAGGTATTCTTAGTTATGGGGATAAAATAATGGAGCAGCCTGGCTAGTAGGGTGTTTTTTTTGTTGTTGTTTTTTATAATCTGCCATTTACTACCTTAATATATTACTTGCAAGGGAAACTGACTCTGGGGAGATTGTTCATTGTTTTGCAATGAGAATAAATAAAGATTTAAAGTGTGTTAGTCTACTATTAAAACTGCACTCATGTAGGATAACGTCACAATCCAAATGTTACAAAATAATAATGTAGGTGATAACTTCCGAATTAAAACAGAAATGGTTCCCTGTCATGATTCATAAGATTTTATGTATGTAACATTATCCTAATTTGATTATTGTAATGCCATATATGCTGGCTGTAAGGAGTACCTGTTGAAAAAACTCCAAACAGCTCAAAACACTGCAGCCAGGTTCATATACAAAATCTTTTGTTTTAAAAGTGCCTCCCCTTTATTATTCAAATTACACTGGCTTCCCATCAAAGCGAGAATCACCTTCAAATTATGTACCTTACCTTTCAAATACTAAATGGCACAACTCCAGACTATATAGTACCATTAATAAACTTACCTCAAAGAAACACTAAATATGAGGCAAGAAACTATCTCAGACTACACCTCCCAAATTGCAAAAAAGGGATCTACAAAACTTTCCACTCTGGTACCTAGGAACCAAATGGTGGAACTCCTTACCACCCAAAATAAGAAATATACAGGAATATACTAAATTCCGCAAAATCCTCAAATAGTTCCTATTCAAACAAACCCTCACAAAGAATGACCATATCTCAAGCAATTAATTATTATCTGAATTGGTTATTACTCTATTTACCATTAACTTTCTCTTTGCTTCATGTACAATTTCTCAATCATAATAGATTTTCTAAATGTTAAACATCCATAGCTATCCAAGTATGTTTATAATACTGTATTGTAAAATTGGATTCTTACAACAAATTACTTTCTTATGCATTATTCTTTGTTATGTATCCTATACTGTTTATTGTAAGCCACATTGAACTGAAACTTGTTTGGGGTAATGTGGGATATAAAAGTCACAAAATAAATAAATAAATAAATGTGGGATGGAGTGTGAGGTAGAGGTTCCACCTTACAAGTCTGGACCCTTAATATGCTATTAATCTTGAGCACATCCTTCCACAACAAACTCCTCAACTTAATTATGTGTTGACTGAAAAAGCACTTTCTTAAATTTGTTTTTTAAATCATGGAATATCCCCTAATCCTAGTGCTATTAGGAATGGTTCAATATCAATTCTCTGTTAACTTGTTCCACATCACTCATGATTTTCTAAACCTCTATCATAGCCCCTCTTAGTCGTCTTTTCACCAAGCTGAAAAGCCCTAGCCTCTTAACAAGTGAGCAGTTCCAACTATTAATCATGTTTGCTGCTCTTCTCTGTATGTTTTCTAGTTCTGCTAGATCTTTATTAAATGAACACATAATAACATAATAACATTGTGTGGTGGGTGGAGGGCTCAAAATAGGACAGGACTGAGCTCTGGTAACTAATTAAATAGGATCAGGAGTCCAATCCATTTCAAGAGCAGCAGGAGGAAGCAGCCTACCCTGCAGAGCAGAAGAACATCACACAGGAAACAGTGTCAGTCCTGTGCAGGTGTAAGAAAAGCATCACCAGATCAGGATACATGCAGCGAGGTAAAACCAGGACTGTTTCCAGTCATGCCAGGTCTTAATAATTAAAATGAAAAACCACAGGCGTGGAAGTGACCAAGGATGATCCAAGGAGTCAGTAAATATGATCTTTATCCACAATCGTATACATACAAAGTCCTGAATCCAAATACACAGTCCCAGAGAAGCCTGGACTCA
Source organism: Microcaecilia unicolor (assembly GCF_901765095.1). Taxonomy (NCBI): domain Eukaryota; kingdom Metazoa; phylum Chordata; class Amphibia; order Gymnophiona; family Siphonopidae; genus Microcaecilia; species Microcaecilia unicolor. Next base: position 379,043,327 of record NC_044033.1, read on the forward strand.
ATATAGGCTGTGTTTCACCTTTCAAGCCTTCCTCCAGAGTCCTCTGTTATGTGGACCGTGAACCAAAACCAAAGTAAAAAAACATGCAAAGATTGCGCCACCACTGTTGAATATGTGCTATAGGATTCAAAATTCTGACCCAGCCAAGACAGGGCAACTCGTCTTGCTGATGTAGTCTCATGACGCTAATTGGCTCATTAAATAATTATATTGCATGCCCAAACATGGTGTAAATGTATGTGCCTAAATTAGTCAATATCCCCCCCTTATTATATAACAAGGCACGTAAATGCTAGGACCGCCCCCGTTCTGCCCATGCTCCTCCCATTTCCACACAGCCTTTTTCAGATTGCGTGTAAAATTCAGGTGTGGATCCTGTACCTACATTTACGTGTGTAAAGGCCAGCTAAATGTATTGGCACTAATTAGCTTGTTATTCAATTAAATAGTGCACCCAAATTGGCCATGTATCCACATTTGTGCATGCAATTTTTGGTGTCTTTTATAGAATTAGGTGGATTGTGTGTAGTCTTCACACATGGAGGGGCATAATCGAAGGGGGACGACCATCTCTAAGGGCGCCCATCTCTAAGGATGTTCCCGCAAAGGGGCGGGGAAACCCATATAATCGAAACAAGATGGGCATCCATCTTTCATTTCGATAATACGGTCGGGGACGCCCAAATCTCAACATTTAGGTCGACCTTAGAGATGGTCGACGTAAATGTTGAGATTGTTGACCTTAGAGATGGTCGTCCCCGGTTTTCGGCCATAATGGAAACCGAGAACGCCCATTTCAAAAATGACCAAATCCAAGCCCTTTGGTCATGGGAGGAGCCAGAATTCATAGTGCACTGGCCCCCCTGACATGCCAGGACACCAACCGGGCACCCTAGGGGGCACTGCAGTGGACTTCACAAATTGCTCCCAGGTGCATAGCTCCCTTACCTTGGGTGCTGAGCCCTCCAAAACCCACTCCCCACAACTATACACCACTACCATAGCCCTAAGGGGTGAAGGGGGGGGCACCCACATGTGCATACAGTGGGTTTCGTGTGGGTTTTGGAGGGCTCACATTTACCACCACAAGTGTAACAGGTGGGGGTGGGGGGTGGGCCTGGGTCTGCCTGCCTGAAGTCCACTGCACCCACTAACAAGTGCTCCAGGGACCTGCATACTGCTGTGATGGAGCTGGGTATGACATTTGAGGCTGGCATACAGGCTGGACAAAAAAAAGTTTTTAAAGTTCTTTTTTTTGGTGGGAGGGGGTTAGTGACCACTGGGAGAGTCAGGGGAGGTCATCCCCGATTCCCTCTGGTGGTCATCTGGGCAGTTGGGGCACTTTTTGGGGACTTGTTCGTGAAAAAAAGGGTCCAGAAAAAGTGACCCAAATTCTCGCTTCTGGCGCCCTTCTTTATTCCATTATCGGCCGAGCGTGCCCATCTCTCCTCGGCCGATAAACACGCCCCAGTCCCGCCTTCACCACGCCTCTGACACGCCCCTGTCAACTTTGTCCGTTCCCGCGACAGACTGCAGTTGGAGGCGCCCAAAATCGGCTTTTGATTATACTGATTTGGGCACCTATGAGAGAAAGGCGCCCATCTCCCGATTTGGGTCGAAATATGGGCATCTTTCTCTTTCGAAAATAAGCCTGCTAGTATACTACTTACAATGTCAACATGATATGTAATAGAGCATTTTAATAGACAGTGTAGGGTATAAGCAAAGATGGAACATATAGATAGGTAAGAGGGTCAGAGGAGTTAGAAAATAAGGTGACTAATTTAAAGAAAGTTGCACATGAGGTCAGAGAGATGATTAAATGTTATCTCAGCTAGGTCTTCCATTAAAGGCCTGGTTCAACAGCCAAGGTTTCACCTGCTTCCTGAAGTATAGATAGTCTTATGTTAAGCGAAGCCTTTCAGGGAGTACATTCCAGAGTGTGAGAGCTGCTCCAGAGAAGGCTCGCTTGCGGGTATCATATCGTGTAATGTCATTTGGAGAGGATGTGGTTAGGGATACCCCTTGGGAGTCCATTAGTGTCCTTGGAGGTGTGTAGAGGGTCATCCTATTCTTCAAGTACTTGGGGCCATTTTCTTTAAGGGCCTTGAAGATCAAACATAGAGTTTTAAATGTAGCCTTGTATTGTACTGGTAGCCAATGAAGTTTTTGAAAAATGGTGTGATGTGGTCATGTCACTTGCAACCTCCTGTGAGTCATGCTGCAGCGTTCTGAATCAATTGGAGCTGGTGCAGACCATTGTAGAGTGCATTACAGTAATCCAGTCTTGATGTTATCATGGCATGTACAACTGAGATAAAGTTTTCCTTCTCGATGTAAGGAGAGAGGCAGTGTAGTTGTCACAAATAGTAGAAGCAGCTCTTGAAGGTTGCTTTGATTTGGGGAATAAGTGTTGAATCTAACTGTATTCCAAGGTTCCTGACTTGTGATTTGAGGCGAGTTCATACTTCCCAAAAGAGATTTTGATATCAGGTACTTGTGTTAGGGATCCAGAGAAGCTCGGTTTTACTTGAGTTCAGGCAAAGTTTGTTGTACTTTGCCCATTCTTGAATTGATGTTAGACAGGTAAAGCGAAGTTTCTTACCTGAAGCAGGTATTCTCCGAGGACAGCAGGCTGGATATTCTCACATGTGGGTGACGTCACGTTGGCCCCGGATTTTCAGTAAAAAATCTACAGAAGTCTCTTCTGGAGTGTTCCACCGCGCGTGGCGCGCACGTAGTTTCCCGCCCATCGCGCGGTCACGCTCCTCAGTTGAATCCAATAGTTAAACGGAAAAACAACTCCAAAGGGGAGGTGGGAGGGTTTGTGAGAATATCCAGCCTGCTGTCCTTGGAGAATACCTGCTTCAGGTAAGAAACTTCGCTTTCTTCGAGGACAAGCAGGCTGATATTCTCACATGTGGGGTATCCCTAGCCCCCAGGCTCACTCAACACAACAAACAGTGGTCAATTGGGCCTCGCAACGGCGAGGACATAACAAAAATTGACCTGAAACAAGAAACATCTAACTGAGAGTGCTGCCTGGAACAGAAGAAAAATGGGCCTAGGAGGGTTGGGGTTGGATTCTAAACCCCAAACAAAATCTGCAGCACCGACTGTCCAAACCGACTGTCGCGTCGGCTATCCTGCTGAAGGCAGTAGTGAGATCAGTGGCGTAGTTAGGTGGGGCGCAGGGGGAGTGGTTTCTCCCCCAAACAGATTTTCAAAGAAAATGGCGCCTATGTGCCATTTAAGTGCCTTTCCAGTCCCTGAAGGAACCGCGAGCTTGCTTTCCCATCCCTGACCTGCCCTTCACTAATTGGTTTGTGCCGCTTTCTGCTTGTCTGCCTCCCTCCCTCCAGGCCCGCCCATCCATGATCCTACATCTCCACCTTCGTTCCGCTGAAATTTGAAGCTGCGCTCAGCGTGCCTCGCTCGATGACGACGCCGGTCAAAGTTGCGCCGCTGCACGTCAGCTGATCTGTCTGAGTCCTCCAGGGCAGTCCCGCCCAATGCACAGCCCTGCCAAGTCTCCTGCATCCTGCTTTAGCGGGTCATATCCCGGTCTCCTGCTGAACTCCACTGCTGCATGCCGCTTCTCTGTTGAGCAGCGGCAGGAACAAAAACAGGCGCTTTGCCGAGCCGCCACTTCAGTTCAGCCAGCATAAGAAGAAAAACAAGCACGGGGCCGCGCCGCTGCAGGCATGCGCTGTCGGCTCTGCCTGTCCTCTGCCCCCGGAATGGAAAATTGACGTCAGTGGGGCAGAGGATGGGAGAGCCGACAGCGCATGCCTGTAGCGGTGCGGCCCCGCGCTTGTTTTTCTTCTTGTGTTGACGCTGCTGCTGCTCCTGCTTCAGAGGTCCAGAGTGAGAGAGGAAACGTGGCTGGTAGGGGAAGGGAGTCCGAGAGAGCAGAGGGGAGAGAAAAAAAGAAGAGGACGCTGGAGAGTACAGAGAGAGAGCGAGAGATGGGGAGAGAGGGGACATGGAAAAGAGCAGGGGAGAGAGAGAGAGAGAGAGAGAGAGAGAGAGAGAGAGATGGAGAGAGAACATGGAAAAGAGCAGGGGAGAGAAAGAGGGGACATGGAAACAGCAGGGGAGAGCCAGAGAAAGAGGGAACATGGAAAAGAGCAGGGGAGAGCCAGAGAGAGATGGGGAGAGAAAGAGGGGACATGGAAAAGAGCAGGGGAGAGACAGGCTGCTGGGGAGAAGAAAGGGGAACAAGGGTGATACCCTGACTGGTCAGATGGAGAGACAAAGAGGAGAAATGCTGGATGAAAGGAGGGTGAAAGAGGAAAAATGCTAGATGGAAGAGGGGTACAGAGAGAGAGAGAGAGAGAGATGAGTAGAAAGATGGGGAACAGAAGGAGGGGACATGGAAAATGGCAGGAGAAAGAGAGAGAAGCTGCTGGAGAGAAACTGGGGGAGACCTTAGCTGGAGAAATGCTGTATGAAAGGAGGGAGAAAGAAGGAAAATGCTGGAAGGAGGGAGCAGAAAGAGGGAAGACGCTGGATGGAAGGGTAGGAAGAGAAAGAGGAAAGCCACTGGTAGGATGGGGGGGAGAGAGAAGACATGCTGAATGGAAAAGGGTAGAGAGATAACTGTCTAGAAGGAAGGGGAGATAGAGGGAGACAATGGATGGAAGGATTGGGAGAGATTAATAGGTGGAAGGATGGAGAGAGAAAGAGGGATGACACTGGATGTAAGGGTAGGAGAGAAAGAGGGAAGGTGCTGGATGGAAGGTTAGGGAGAGAAAGAGGAGATGCTGGATGCACAGAGAGGGAGAGACACTAATAGGATGGGGAGAGAAAGGGGGAGAGGATAGAGTTAATGAAAGACTGGAGAATAAGAGGAAGGGGCATGGGGAGAACAAAAGTGAGAAAAAGATGAAAAGGGATAGGTAGATTAAGTAAAAAGAGGGAAATTAAAGAATGGATAGTAAGAATTAATTAAATCTGGACAGAGAGTGAGACAGAAAAATAAATTGAAGAAAACAAAGAAAAGGAGAGAAAAATTACAAATGAACAGGAAACCCTGGCAAGAGAGTTAAGAGAAGACAAAGGAATGCAGAATCAAGAGACTGGGACCAACACAATTAGAAAAAGTAAATGGCTAGACAAGAAAGGTACAGAAAATAAGTACCTGTATACAATATGTAAGCCACATTGAGCCTGCCATGAGTGGGAAAGCGCGGGGTACAAATGTAACAAAAAAAATGGAAAGATCAACCTGGAAAAGAATTCTGGAGAAGACTGACTCATGGAAAAGAGATGGAAACCAGCTTAATTAGAAAATTAAAAATCCCAGACTACAAAGGTAGAAAAAAATGTTTTTTATTTAATACTTTTAAGGACTGAGATGTGCCTGCTTTGTTAAATGTATTTTATAAAGTACAAGTACAGGAGAAAATTAATTTCTGCTTCTCTCTTATCAATATTGCCCTGCTTAAAGAGTCTGGCTTTCTTGAGGGTATCCATTTCAGGTTTTGTCTGCAGGTTTTTTTTGGGGTCCCCTATTTTATAACAGGTGAAAGAGGCTGTCCATATTCTGAGATGAAGGATTCTGCTAGCACAGGAGTGGACAGATTTTCAGGATTTCTCCAATGAATATGCATGAGATCTATTTGTATACAATGGAGTCAGTGCATGCAAACAGATCTCATGCATATTCATTGGGGAAATCCTGACAATTTGACTGGCTTGCTGCCCTTGAGGACTGAGGCTGCCCACCCCTGTGCTAGCATATAGTGTCTGTGTAGGAAAGGTCTAGCTTGTTCCAGTTTCCCAGTAGCCGGTGTATTGGTGCTCTAAGGCCCAGTATAATATTTCTTATCCTTCTTTTCATAGGTGGGTTAGGGCGTTATGGTGTGTTAGTTTTCAGTAATAGGTTTTGAGTGTCATCTTCAGGATTTGTGTTATTTCAGAAAGTATCTGGCCCTATTTGAAGGAAGGCTCTGGGCAAGGGCTGACTTGGTGGCCTTGTCACCCAAAGTAAAATGCTCAGACTAGTGGTCTCCACATCCTGTAGAGTCACCATACAAACAAAAGCCCATCTGATTTAAAAAAAGTGTCTAGTAGTGGAAGGAGTGTGTGTGCTGTCCCTGGGTGATGGTCAGAATTTGAAATATTTTTTACGTCTAGTTAAGAAGACCGGCTGCACTGCTCCCACAGTCTGGACATCTGCTGTGTCTGGCCTCCTGATGTAACTTCCTGTTTTCCTCATAGGCAGGACACAGCAGAGGCAGTCTGTGTTAAATCATTGCTGGTCACAGCCATGGCACCAAAGCAACAACATCGGCACTGCTGCCTATCCGACACCAAACGGGGCCTAAAAGTCTGCTCCCCCTAACCTCAAAACCTGGCTACGCCTCTGAATGAGATGTGAATGTGTGGACGGATGACCACGTCGCAGCCTTGCAGATCTCTTCAATAGTGGCTGACCTGAGATGAGCAACTGGCGTAGCCATGGCTCTAACATTATGAGCCGTGACATGGCCCTCTAAAGTCAGCCCAGCTTGGGCGTAAGTGAAGGAAATGCAATCTCCTAGCCAATTAGATATGGTGCGTTTCCCGACAGCAACTCCCCTCTTGTTGGGATTAAAAGAAATAAACAACTGGGCGGACTGTCTGTAGGGGCGTGTCCACTCACAGTAAAAGGCCAAATGCTATTTGTAGTCCAAAGTGTGCAGCTTGCTTTCGCCAGGACTTGCATAAGGACGGGGAAAAAATGTTGGCAAGACAATTGACTGGTTCAGATGGAACTCCAACACCACCTTTGGCAAGAAACTTAGGGTGCGTGCGGAGGAACTACTCTGTTTTGATGAAATTTAAGGTAGGAGCATGAACTACTAGGACCTGAAGCTCACCTGACCCTATGAGCTGAAGTAACAGCCACCAAGAAAATGACCTTCCAGGTCAAGTACTTCAGATGGCAGGAATTCAGTGGCTTGAAAGGGGGGTTCATCAGCTGGGTGAGAACACATTGAGATCCCATGACACTGGAGGAGGTTTGACAGGGGGCTTTGACAAAAGCAAACTCTCATAAAGCGAACAACTAAAGGCTGTCAGAGATAAGCTGACTTTCTACACGTTGATGGTAAGCACTAATCGCACTAAGGTGAACTCTTACGGAGTTGGTCTTAAGACCAGACTCTGAAAAATGTAAAGGTACTCAAGCAAGGTCTGTGTAGGACATGAAAAAGGAATCTAGGGCCCTGCTGTCACAGCCCAGACGGCACACCTCTTCCATTTAAAAGAGTAACATCTTTTAGTGGAATCTTTCCTGGAAGCAAGCAAGACTCGGGAGACACCCTCAGAAAGACCAAGGAGGCAAATTCTAAGCTCTCACATCCAGCGCCGTCCGAGAGCCAGAGACTGGAGGTTAGGGACCTAGAACGCCCCCTCATTCTGAGTAATGAGGGTTGGAAAACACTCCAATCTCCACGGTACTTCAGGAGGGACACCTCCCAGAAGAAGAGGGAACCAGATCTGACGTGGCCAGAAAGGCGTAATCAGAATCATGGTTCCGCGGTCTTGCTTGAGTTTCAGCAAAGTCTTCCCCACCAGAGGTATGGGAGGATACGCGTACAGAAGGCCTGTCCCTCAATGAAGGAGAAAGGCATCTGACGCTAGCCTGCCATGGGCCTGTAGTCTGGAACAGAACTGAGGGACCTTCTGATTGAATTGAGTGGCAAAACGATCCACCGAGGGGGTGCCCCATGCTTGGAAGATCTTCCTGGCAACAGCCATGTTCAGTGACCACTGGTGAGGTTGCATTATCCTGCGCAATCTGTCGGCCAGACTGTTGTTTACACCGGCCAGATAAACGGCTTGTAGAAACATGCCGTGTTGACGAGCTCAAAGCCACATCTGCATGGCCTCCTGACACAAAGGGCGAGATCTAGTGCCCCCTTGCTTGTTTGTGTAGTACATTGCAACCTGATTGTCTGTTTGAATCAGAATAATTTGGTTGGATAACCGATCTCTGAAAGCCTTTAGAGCGTTTCAGATCGCTCGCAACTCCAGGAGGTTGATCTGAAGACGCTTTTCCTGAAGGGACCAAGCTCCTTGAGTGTGAAGCCCATCTACATGCGCTCCCCACCCGAGGAGGGATGCATCCATCGTCAGCACTTTTTGTGGCTGAGGAATTTGGAATGGGCATCCCAAAACCAGATTGGATCGAATTGTCCACCACTGAAGTGAATTCCGAAAGTCGATGAACAGCTGGATCACATCTTCTAGATTCCCTGCATCTTGAAACCACTGGGAAGTTAGGGTCCACTGAGCCGATCTCATGTGAAGACGTGCCATGGGAGTTACATGAACTGTGGAAGCCATGTGCCCCAGAAGTCTCAACATCTGCCGAGCCGTGATCTGCTGAGACACTTGAACCCTGGAGACTAGAGACAGAAGGTTGTCCACTCTTGGCTCGGGAAGGTAGGCACAAGCTGTCTTCGTACAGCTGGGTTGAGATGGGACTTTGGGTAATTGATGACAAACCCTAGTAGCTCCAGCACTTGAATAGTCATCTGCATGGACTGTAAAGCTCCTGCCTGGGAGGTGCTCTTCACCAGCCAATCATCCAGATAAGGCAACACATGTACTCCCAGTCTGCGTAGAGACGCTGCAACGACTGCCAGGTACTTGGTAAATACCCTGGGCGCAGACGCCAAGCAAAAGGCAAGCACACAGTACTGAAAGTGCTGCGTTCCCAGCCGAAACCGCAGATACTTCCTGTGAGCTGGAAGTATCGAAATGTGAGTGTAAGCGTCCTTTAAGTCCAGAGAGCATAGCCAATCGTTTTCCTGAATCATGGGGAGAAGGGTGCCCAGGGAAAGCATCCTGACCTTTTCTCGAACCAGATATTTGTTCAGGGCCCTTAGGTCTAGGATGGGACGCATCCCCCCTGTTTTCTTTTCTACAAGGAAGTACCTGGAATAGAATCCCAGCCCTTCTTGCCCTGGTGGAACGGGCTCGACCGCATTGGCGCTGAGAAGGGCGGAGAGTTCCTCTGTAAGTACCTGCTTGTGTTGGGAGCTGAAGGATTGAACTCCCGGTGGGCAATTTGGAGGTTTGGTTTCCAGATTGAGGGTGTATCTTAACCGGAGAATTTGAAGAACCCACCAATCGGAGGTTATCAGAGACCACCTTTGGTGAAAAAATTTTAACCTCCCCCTGACAGGCAGATCGACCAGCATGGACACATTTATGGTGGCTATGCTCAACTGGAGCCAGTCAAAAACCTGTCCCTGATTTTTGCTGGGGAGCTGCAGGGGCCTGTTTAGGTGCACGCTGTTGACGAGAACGAGCCTGCTGTGGCAGAGCCTGAACCGGCTGTCGAGAAGTAGGAGTGTACTTACGGCCCCTAGAGGCGTAAGGCGCACTTCTCTTCCCTTTAAAAAACTTCCTAGAAGAGGAAACGGATGCAGAAGGCACCCGGCGGGAGACAGAATCCATAGCATTATCACGCTGATAGAGATGATCAATCAACTCTTTGACCTTCTCACCGAAAAGATGATCCCCCCCGGCAAGGGATATCCGCATTTTTCTGCTGAGTTCTCTCCTCCAGGTTACAGGCACGCAGCCATGAGAGTCTGCGCATCACTATACCCATAGCAGAAAATCTGGATGTCACATCGCAAGTGTTGTAAATGCCCCTGGACAGGAACTTGCGACACGCCTTCTGCTGCCTGACCACTTGGCGAAAAGGCTCGGTCTGCTCCGGTGGAAGTGCATCAACCAAACTCTCAAGCTGCCGCACTGAGTTCCGCAAATGAATGCTCGTAAAGAGCTGGTAGGACTGAATTTTGGAAGCGAGCATGCCAGCCTGATACGCCTTCCTCCCAAAAGAATCTAAGGTTCTATGTTCTCGCCCCGGGGGCGCCGAGGCAAAGTTCCTAGAACTCTTAGCTCTTCTGAGAGTGGAATCCACCACCGCAGAGTCATGAGGCAACTGAGGCCGGACGAAACTGGGTTCCCCGTGGATCCGATACTGGGATTCAGACTTTTTGGGGATAGTTGGACAAGAAAGAGGCTTCTCCCAGTTCCTCATCAGCACTTCCCTGAGTGTATCGTGAAAAGGAGCTGTGGTAGAAGACTTAGGTGGAGATGGATAATCCGGGACCTCGAGCATCTTGGCCCTGGGCTCATCCACAGTCTCCACAGGGAAGGGAATGGCCTAGTGGTTAGGGTGGTGGACTTTGGTCCTGGGGAACTGAGGAACTGAGTTCGATTCCCGGCACAGGCAGCTCCTTGTGACTCTGGGCAAGTCACTTAACCCTCCATTGCCTGCCGCATTGAGCCTGCCATGAGTGGGAAAGCACGGGGTACAAATGTAACAAAAATAAAAAATAAAAATAAATTTCCCGCACAAAAGATGAAAAAGACAAGCTCTCCGGAGGGGAGAGCTGTCTCTGAGGCGAGGGGGTCGAATCAGACGGAAGACCTAGAGAATCCTCGGCAGAGAAAACTCCATGACCCCCATCTTCATCAGATGAGCCATCATCGGATGGGGCTAGTAACTCAGAAAGAGCAGCCCGGATCCGAGCCTGTCTCGACATAGAGGTGCGGTGACCTCGATGACGGTGTCAAGAAGTCGACTCCCCAGGAGACTCCGGTGAAGTTTCCTCCACCGAAGGCAATGGAGAGTCGACCCGGGAGGCAGCCGGCTCCGATACTGGAAGCGGTACCGGAGAAGGCGACCTCACCACCGGCAGGTACTGGTACCTCCGGTGCCGGGCGCAAATGTTGCAGCACTGCTACCATGAAATCTGGAAAAATAGCCTTGATGCGCTCATCTACAGAAGCTGTCGGGGAAGGCTGCGGTGCCGGTGTGGGCGTCAGAGGCAGAATCTGCAGAGGCTGGGGAGCCGGTACCGGGCTGCCAGACGACCTGCGCGTCGATACCTCCATAACAGAGGGAGAGCGATCCTCTCGGCACCGACGCTTCTCAGGTACCGAATGCTTCGATGACCCGGAGCTCACGGTACCGTGTCGAGAAGGAGAACGATGACGGTGCTTCTTGGCCTTCACCCGACACCCATCATCAAGACTCCTCAGTACCGGTGAGGAAGACATGGAATCCACACGCTTCCTCGGGGCCGGGTCCGATAGAGGTCGGTCTCGGGGGGGAGACCCGCTCGATGCATCACTGCTCCCAGTGTGCATCGGTCTCTTGGCAGCCTGTACCCGGTCTCCCGATGCCAATGCTGCTCTTGACATCGACGGTACTGATGTCGACGCCGACGTCGAGGTACCGGACCCAAAAAGCTTTTCTCTTTGGGCCTCTCGAGAAAGTTGAGTGCGCTTTTTCATTTTCCTGAAGATGGTCGGGCCCAAGGCACTGAAGGCGCCATGAGTGCGGATCAGTGCCAGAGGTGGTCCGGTTGCAGCGGGCGTATGGCTTGAAGCCGCTGGGCGTCTTCGATGACATCGCGGGAAAAATCGCCTCCGCAAAATCAAAGGACGCGACTGTGTCAGAAAAAGAGACACACAAAAAAAGGGGAAAAATACCCGGTCGAGCGACCTAAGAACGGTCGCACGAAAAAAGAAAGGAAACTTAGAAAAACGAAAAAACTACGAGAGTAAAGGTTTTTTTTTTTTTTTTTAAACAACACCCAAAAGGGTAAAACAAACTCGTTTGAAGAGAACTTCCACTCCGAAGGCTGGGAAAAACACGAAGCGCTTGACAGAACTCCGTGTCTCCTCAGACGCGGAAAAGAAAGAACTGAGGAGTGTGACCGTGCGACGGGTGGGAAACTATGTGCACGCATGCGCAGTTCGAGCGCCACGCGCGGTGGAACGCTCCAGAAGAGACTTCTGTAGATTTTTTACTGAAAATCCTCCGGGGCCGACGTGACGTCACCCACATGTGAGAATATCAGCCTGCTTGTCCTCGGAGAATCAGTTTATTCATGGCTGTAGGTAAGTCAGATTCAGTGGGTATGAGTAGATGCATATAATCCGCGTAGATGTAGAACTGAGTGTCCATTGACCTAATCAGCTCTGCTAGTGGATTGAGGTAGATATTAAACAGAATAGGTGACAGTATAGATCCTTGTGGTACCCCACAGGTCAGTGCCCATGGTGGTGATAAGGTGCTGCCAAACATTACATCATAAATATGTTGCTTGAATCATCCCTCCCATGCCCAATGTTGACCTGCTGGTCCATTTTGTTGACCCTTTGTTGCATGTTGGCAGTATATTGAAAAGGTGTGAGCTAAATATAATAAAAATATTTCTCCAATAGGTTGTTTTCTCCCATCCACTCATCCCCATATATTTCCCACCCATTAAAGTGGGCAAGTTGTCCAAGGTCCCAGTATACTCCTCCACTTACACATACAATGCAGCATATTTTGCAATCTCACCTGCTCACTTAATTTGTTATGATCCAGCACCTCTATCATCATTTTCCCTACCTTCACATGTGTTCCCTGGGCCCCACTTTTCCATGATCATCCATTGTATCTGTGTCTCCTTTCCTGCCTCTTTGTACTAGTCTGATTTTGGGTCTCCTGGTGCAGGCTATGTACACTCCCCCCCCCCCCCCCCCCCCCCGAATCAGATTCTGCTGAATTACTGGGAAGGAGAAGTGCTGCTGCTCTGTCTGGAGAGTGCTGAGTTTGAGGATTGAATTTGGTTTTAGAGGTAATGCTCTGTGTTGTATCCTGCTGCAACTGTTTGCAGATCACTGCCTTTCTGTACTCATGTGCTAATGTTGCCATTAAGTGCATGGCCATTAACAAAAATTCAAGCACTCAGCACACATAACAGTCTGTTGTTGTTAGTGACTTTACGTTCAAATGAACAATCTTGCCCATGACTCGCCTTATTCCTCATCAGTCACAACACCAATTTTCTACCCTTTAATTCCTTTATGATGGTCAAAATATTTAAATGTTTAATTCCACAAATACCATTTGTACTTATTTTTCCTAATATAAAAAAGGGTAGAATTAGCTTTTGTAAGCGTTCAAATTGCAGATCCGCTGCCTACACGGACCATGTTTCGCTAGGCTGTAAGCCCCAGCTGCTTCAAGGTGCGTACCTGATTGCCAATATATTGTACAAAACCCAAGACTGAAAATAGCTAGCAATGATTTAAACCCACACTATTAACCAGTACACTGAAGTGATTTACTTTTTTTCTTACTTTTTCTTAAGAATACCCTCAGTAAAAACCACAGTTTTCAGGCAACCACATTTCTATTGCCCAGTGGCATAGCACTTCTTTCATCGGGCTCCTCTTTTTATATTATTTTGTATGTACATGCTATTGCATACCATATGGTAATACTGCTACAAAGTGAGACTAAATCAAAAAACATATACACTTGTAAACTCTAACTCTGCCCCTTCACGGCCCAAGCCGCGCCTACAGGTATGCTTTTGCGCAGTGCATGCGTAAGTACATGCAGTCTTATCATCAGGTATAGCTGTATGTGCTTATAGCCCCCATATAATTTTATACAAGCCATTTTCCATGTGTAAAACATACTTTAAATGCAGAAAATCTTTATAAACTTATCTCCTTGGTGTACAGAAAATAGGTGGCCTTCATATTTTAATTAGACAGATAGCTAACACATCTTTATGTCAACTACCCACTGGAAAACGGAAAGTAAAATGATAAAGGTAATTAAATAAACTAGAACAGGCCTTCCCTGAGAATATGAGTGAACCTGCAGAGGAGACAGTGCCTTCTGAGCGCCGAGCAGGTCTCCTGCTGATATGAATCCAGACTGCCCCAATTTGACTGCCCCTATCGGACCGACCGTTCACATGTCTATTAGATTGTAAGCTCTTTGAGCAGGGATTGTCTCTCTTTGTTAAATTGTACAGCGCTGCGTAACCCTAGTAGCGCTCTAGAAATGTTAAGTAGTAGTAGTAGTAGTAGTACCTTCCACTGCTCTCAAATGTTTACTTAATATTCTGTGTAAAATGTTAGGCAGAGGATCTGCAATTTGGACTCTTACAAAAGCTAAGCTTTTTTTAATATTAGTAAAAATAAGTACAAATGGTATTTGTGGAAGTAAACATTTAAATATTTTGAATATCATAAAGGAATTAAAGGGTAGAACATTGGTTTTGTGACCGATGAGTAAGGCGAGTCTTATGCAGATTAGATTGCTCTTGTGAAACGAGTTGTCACTGAGGTCACTAACAACAACTGATTAGAGCAAAATGCCCACTCTCCACCCCCAGACACTCCCCCTTAGCTAAAAAATAAAAATTATATTCTAGTATGTGAGTAGTGTGCGCACATTTGCAACTTACCGTGGGCCGCCTGAACTCGCCCTGCAGAATGCCATTCTAAACTGTGGTAACTATGTGTTTGTGCTTACAGCAGCTTGGTAAAAGGGTCCCCAAATATTTAAAGACTTTACGTAAACCTTTATTGGTGCAAAACACACACCTGGAACGGACTGTGCTTTTTTTTGGAGTCATAGCTGGTCCTGTCCCATGAATTCTGGCTTTAGGGGCCCTTTTACTAAGCTGTGGTAAAGGGGCCCTGGGCTTGCAAAAGTGGCCATTTTTTTGCTGCATGCCAGGGCCCCTTTTACTGCAGTGGGTAAAAAAACACCCGTGCGGTAAGTTTTCACTTGCTGCGCGACCATTTCAGAGGGAGCCATTATCGCCACAAGGAGCTGCCTGTGCCTGAAGTGGGAATCGAAATCAGTTCCTCAGTTCCCCATTGTCCATGTACTGTCTTATTAAAAACAAACAAACAATAGAAACAATTCTCTGGTACATTGATAAAACCAAGGAGGTTAGATTGAGAAGAGGAGACAGTTCGAAGCTATCGATCCCATTATATGTGTTGAAGCCAGTAGGTGGAGCTTACTGGCAGTAGGGGCAGCTTGCCACCACACAGGTTCACCCAAAACAATAGCAAACACTATTGAAAACAATAGTAAAAGATTAAAAGATTATTACAAGTTGGATAGGCAGTGCCTTAAAAGGTGGAGGACAAAAGATTTTTTAAAACTTATTTCACAGCTTTTTAGTTTATTTGAAATCTTCCCATATGTAGATATAAATATCATGAAATCAAAACTGAATATCACTAAAACAGCTTCAAAAATTATTGTAGCTGGTGGAAACAGCACTAATAAAGGCTGTAATTTCTGCTCATTTTTCTACACTGTTCTATACATACAGTAATGCATGGCCAAATTTCAGTGAGGATATCCTGTTTATTGATGGGTTCATCTTAACTGTTGTAATCTGCCTTGGGAAGTCTGGTGTTATAAAGATTGGAAGTAAAATTAAACTCTCCTTTGATTGGGGCACATGGAATCACATCTTCACCTCATTTCTTTTGTACAAATGGATTATTCTGTTTTGAGCATGTTTCAGGGACAAGTGGTTTTCATAAGTCAAAATAATAAAAATAAATATTTTCTTTCATGCAGATCTCTCATTTGTTTAAACATAACTAAATGGGCTATAGGCCCCTAATGCAGTCCATTGGTTTTCTTATATTTTGTTCTTGTGATGACTTATACTGTGCCAAAACTGAAAATACAGCGAGACAGAATATAGAATTCAGTAACATCCAAAACGTATTAATTAACATTATAATTGTGCTCGCATTGGGGTAATAACTGAGAAAATGCTGTTATCAAATTATATCAGGAAGCTTGGTGTCAACTTGGTTAACTTTTGCTGAATATCAACCAGCTAATAGTTGTAAGGCTAGATTTTGTTTGCTGAACTCATGCTGACTCATTTTCCCTCCACCAGATTTGTTCCTCCTTGGTTAATTTTAAACAAGAAGCTAAGAAATGATTTACTCAGGTCTTATAACAAGAACATCTCATCAAGCTATGCATCACCATTTGGAAAACATAAGTGTCATTCAGCTCCATCTGTTCTATTGCTGCTTTCCCTTAGCCATCATTATTCCCGGGACTCATCTATATACAAACACACAGCCGGGAGACAAAGACGAACTCCCCCCACCCCCCTCAAAAAAAGCATATCTTTTACAACCAAACAGACTTAAAGAAGAAATAAATATATATCACAGAACTGGAAAATGTTGGCACATTTAGACTGACTCTGGACTTCTGCCCTCATTATTGAATCTCTCTCAATAAACAATATTAAGTGCATTTTTATAATATACCGCAAAACAAAAGAAGCAAGTTCTCACAAACCATCTTTCTCTTTTGATCTACACACAGGAAAAACATTTTTAATGCTCCCAGGTTTCAACCCAATTCATGTTTAATGTGGGATATAAATGTCATAAATATGTAGATAAATAAGAGGGAGATTAAAGAGAAAGGGGAAGAGGCGTACATTTTAGCTGTAGGTGGATAGAGAAGTAGATTGAAAAATTAAGAAAAGATAGAGAAGCAGACTAGGGAAATCAAGAAATTGGATGAAAGATCATTGTCAAAGAGAGATGGAGGGGAGAAAGGTAAAGGGAAATGGGACTTGATATACCACCTTTCTGAGGTTTTTGCAACTACATTCAAAGTGGTTTATAGGTACTTATTTTGTACCATGGGCAATGGAGGGTTAAATGACTCACCCAGAGTCACAAGGAGCTGCAGTAGGAATTGAACTCTGTTCTGCAGGATCAAAGTCCACTGCAGTAACCACTAGGCTACTCCTCCACTTGGAAGAGAAAATGGAAAAGAGACCTTGGAAAATGACTTAGAAAAAGACCAACAAGGGAACGCAGAAAGAAAAAGAGACCAGAACCAATTTGATTAGAAAAATAAAAGGATCAAACGAAGTTTTGCATTTTAAGTAGTTGTAATGTCAGCTTTAGAACGGTGGGGTGATGTGAGCAGTTAAATATATGTCTCTGTCACCATATCGTTGAAGTTAATTTTTGTGTATGATTTTTTGTAGGGGGCAGTCCTTGAAGCAGCCCTGTTAAGTGCTAAACATGCATGTCGGGCAGTAACATCAACCCCTGAGCTTGATGTATTTTTCAAAGATGAGTATTGATAATTAAAAAATATAAAAGTGAAGAATAGTGCTAAATAAGTTTAAAAAAAGGGTGGATAAAGTGTACCGATGAAGAAAGGTGTGCAGGAACCATTGCCATTCAGTAATCTTGGTAATGTGCACAACTGAGGACACTAAGAGATAAAAATTATTGAAATGAAGGGTTGGATTTGAGAATTTAAGAACTGAGGGACTGTGGGAGCAAACATAATATTTTAATGCGAGCTTTTGGGAATGTGCATTTCTTATATCATTGAATTTTACTCTGTACAGGACAAAATGCATTGCTGCTTCTTTCTTCAGGGTCCCACTGCTAAATAATCCAATTTCTAGGGCTTTCCATTTTAGTTTTTATCTATCTATGTGTTTGTTTTTAATGTATGAATTTTACTCTGTACAGGACAAAATGCATTGCTGCTTCTTTCTTCAGGGTCCCACTGCTAAAATAATCCAATTTCTAGGGCTTTCCATTTTAGTTTTTATCTATCTATGTGTTTGTTTTTAATGTATTGTCCCTAGGCTTATTTGGTGAAGGTCTACCTGTGTTCTGCCTGTGAGGTGTTCTGCTAGTGTGTTCTGCTAGTGTGTGATTTCTTTATGAACATCTGTAGTAGTCCCACTGGTCCTTTTTTCCCAATAGGAGATGTATTATTGTTTTTGAGCTGTTGTAATATTTTCAGTGCTACCTTTTCCTAGGGAGGGTTGTTTCTGTTGAGTCCTGGGAGTTAATGTTATGGCACGGTATGGTAAGGTTCTGAATGTCTTTTTTGCAGGGTTGTTTACTGGCAGTGGATGGAGCTTGTCTTGCTGTTACTGAGGTGATACAGAACTTGTACATAATATTTATGTATGTTGGGTAGTAAAGTAAAGCATTCTAGCTCTGCTCTGCACCAATAATAATTCTTGTATTTTTATGAACTCTAATTATTATGATTATTGATGTTTTATTGTAGTCATTTTGTTCCCCAGTTTGAGTGCTTTGGAAAAAGGACTTATAAAATAATATATCAATATTTGATTTACTACATATTTGGATCTGATGTTTCTATAATATGTTCTTTCTTGCTCTCTACAAAATAATGTTCTTCTATTTTTATAAACTGCAACAGATATAAAAAGAAAGAGGGTGATTTTTTAAGGGGATGCTGTGTTTAACAGGACAAGCAGATGCCTACTTAGGTTATTATTTTATAAAGATGCATAGGTGATCCTTTTACTAAAGGGCATTAAGCCCTAGTGGGTTAGTGCACCAAAAATGGATTATCACAAAACATGTTAAAAAAGCATGTTGTGGTAATTTGCCTATTAGCATGAGCTAGTCACACATTTAAAAATTTTTTTTATTTGGAAGGAGGCCAACCATGGGTGGAGAATGGGCATGGAAGCATTATCCAGCTAGTGTGTTCTGATTAGTATGCACTAACAGGATAATGATATCATGGAATGATTATGTCATAACCAAACTCTGTAAGCCACATTGAGCCTGCAAATAGGTGGGAAAATGTGGGATACAAATGCAATAAATAAATAAATAAATAAATAAATAAAAATAATGCAAGCTTAACATGGAAACACTTAGCACCTGCGAAATAGGAGGCAGTGAGTGCTCCCACATTAAGGGCTCCTTTTACTAAGTGGCAGTAAGCCCAACGCAGGTTTATAGCTCACTATACAGGAAGTACTACCAGGCTACCGCAGCAGCCTAGAGTTACTTCCCATCCCTAGCGCGCATCAAAAGTGTATTTCTGGTGCTACAAAAGTGTATTTATTTTTGTAGCACTGGAGTGTACCCGGTGGTAATCGGGCAATGCCGCGCGTGCTGCCGGGTTACCGCTGGGTTAACGCGGAAGACCTTACCGTCACCTCAATGAGTGGCGGTAAGGGCTTCCGCCCGAAATGGCCATGTAGCAAGTGCTTTACTTGCTGCCCGGCCATTTCCTGTAGGAAAGCGAGACTTCCCTTTTACCAGCTGTGGTAAAAAGGGGCTTCAGTGCGCCCGGGATCAGGCCGCCGGCACTGTAGTCCCTGGTCTCACCTGCCTGCCTCCACAGCTCCGGGCTCCCTTCAATCAAAGCGGCAGGCGCAGATCGCCTCTTTTCTGGCCTTCCCTCCCTGTGTCCCACCCTCGCGGAAACCAGAAGTTACATCAGACGAGGGCGGGAAACAGGGAGGGAAGGCCAGAAGAGACGTGATCTGCAACTGCCGCTTTGAATGAAGGGGGCCCGGAGCCGTGGAGGCAGGCAGGTGAGACTGGGGACTGCAGCGGCGGGGGGAGCGAAGGGGGCGGCAGCAGCGGGGGGAGCGGAGGCGGGGCGGCCTTGCCCTGGGCCCGGCCTAGTCTCTCGGCGGTTTTTTGCTTTCTTAGCCGCAGCAGCACACTGAGCAGAAGGTTTCAACGTATCATCAACGACGACACCTAGATCCCTTTCTTGGTCTGTGACTCCTAACGTGGAACCTTGCATGACGTAGCTATAATTCAGGTTCCTCTTTCCCACATGCATCACTTTGCACTTGCTCACATTAAATGTCATCTGCCATTTAGACACCCAGTCTCCCAGTCTCGTAAGGTCCTCTTGTAATTTTTCACAGTCCTCCCGCGATTTAATGACTTTGAATAACTTTGTGTCGTCAGCAAATTTAATTACCTCACTAGTTACTCCCATCTCTAGGTCATTTATAAATATGTTAAAAAGCAGTGGTCCCAGCACAGACCCCTGCGGAACCCCACTAACTACCCTTCTCCATTGAGAATACTGACCATTTAACCCTACTCTCTGTTTTCTATCTTTTAACCAGTTTTTAATCCACAATAGAACATTACCTCCTATCCCATGACTCTCCAATTTCCTTTGGAGTCTTTCATGAGGTACTTTGTCAAATGCCTTCTGAAAATCCAGATACACAATATCAACCGGCTCACCTTTAGCCACCGTTATGTGTATTAATTGAGTGGCTATGTGCTTGTACAGTAGACTCAGGGATCCTTTTACTAAGGTGCGTCGAAAAGTGGCCTGCGTTGATGTAGATGTGTGTATTGGATGTGTGCAGGTCCATATTTCAGTGCATCTACAAAAAAGGCCTTTTTTTATACCGAAAATGGGTCGTGCGGCAAAATGAAAATTGGCGTGCATCCATTTTGGGCCTGAGACCTTACCGCCACCCATTCACTTAGTGGTAAGGTCTCAGGCATTAACCGGGTAGTAATCGTCATCATGCGTACAATGCCAATTACTACTCGGTTAGCGCCATGCTCTGGAAAATAAAATGTATTTTCTGGCACACGTAAAAAATGAAATTACTGCCTGGGCCATTCAGTAGCCGGGCGGTAGTTCTGAATTGGTGCATGTTGGGCGCGCGTAGGCTTAGTAAAAGGGCCCCTTAGTGCATTGTTCTTTATTTGCATACAATTTTCAGAACTGAAAACTGAATGTACATCCTTAGTAACCAAATTCAAGGAAGCGTGGACTGAGAAAAGAGGATCCCTAGGTGCAAAGAAATGAAGAAAAGCCAGAGAGATCATTTTGGGTCTATGACTATATATCAGGAATAAAATTAGGTAGACTACATGGGCCTGCCCATCCTTTTACTACTACTACTACTACTACTTATCATTTCTATAGCGCTACTAGACGTACGCAGCACTGTTTTGTGTCTATGCTGCTTTGGCCATGCAGGATGAAAGAGATCCTGAGCATTTAGCTTTTCTTTGTCAGCGATATTATAATTGTAATTTACTGAGGGATGCCTGTCAGAGAAATGGCAAACTAGAAGAGGCATCTGTGACACACCATGCTGTAACCCAGAGGACTGTAGCACCTGGAGACTGCTGAGCAGCTGCTGTAGGTCCCTGTCAGTTGCCATTAATTGCGGACTGCTATCTCCTGTTAAATATTGGAGATTTGGGTGCGGTACAGAGGTGGCTGGCAGGTGCAACATTATACACAGCTATCGATATTTTACATGTTCTGTGTCATACTCACGTACTTATGTCTGCATGCAGTAACTGAAACCCCTCCCCAGAAACACAGGGCAGATTTTCTGGCATGTACAGTGGAACAAGCTGTGACTTAGGGAGAGGGTAAGCTAGAAAACAAACCTGTTTCTTGAATACCTAGGGAAACCACACTAATCCCTCCCCCATATGCTCATAGCCTGCAGCACAGTACTGTCCTGTACTGTGGCAGAACAAGGAAAACAAGTGCCCCAGTGCAGTTCTTGTTCTAACAGCAGCCCCAAATAGACTGCAACTGCTAGTTCTTTTCATGTGGTAGTTCTGGCTCATGGGACCATTATACCCATGGCTATCCCCCCCCCCCCCCCCCCCCCCAAGCAGGGCTTGTGATAGACATTCAGGGGCCTTGGGCAAAAACTGAGGAGAGGGCCAAAGACCACCTGTAGTCAATGCTTTCTTCTACTTGAAGTAGGCTTGGGATCCCCTGTGACAAGAGAACCCAGGGCAATTGCCTTGTTTGACAGCCCATAACACCAGCCTTCCCCTAAGTGAATCGCACCAGCTGTACCCATGGACATTTTGCCCCTGCTGCTGTAGCTGAGAGACTGCAGGCTAAGGTAGCACTAGTCTGAACTTCTCTGCTGTCTATCACCACAGACTTCCAGCAGCTGGAACTGGTGAACTTTTGACCAGATGCTCATGGGCTTGCTGACACAGGAGTCAAACTGATTATAGAAGAATTAATCTAGGGCCTGGAATTTGCTCTCTGTCCACCTACTCTCCATAATACTGCCTCGATCTTCCTCCTGTCCAGCACTAAATCTCTTTTCCTGTCTCTCCCCTCCTATATGAGAATTCCCTTTCTGCCTCCCACACCCTGAAGAGAGAGAGATTTTAGAATTTTTCTTCCCTGTGCTACTGCAGTATTTGTTAGGAAGAGATGCAAAGGAAGGAGGAAAGGACACCTTGCCCAAGTCCTTGAAGTGAGGAAGAAGAGAGACCAGATTATTCTTACCCTTGCTGAAAGAAAATTATTTTTCCAGATTGTTGTCAGGTGGTTTGTGTAATATAACAGCAACTCAGCTACTGAATTCTATTTCTTCCTGCACTAGCAGATTTTCCAGGAAAATAATAACGCTAGCGGGTTATCCGGCGGTAATCGGGCAGTGCCCTCAATGGGTGGCGATCATGGCTCCCTCTGAAATGGCTGTGCAGCAAGTGAAAACTTACCGCACGGGTGTTTTTTTACCCACTGCGGTAAAAGGGGCCCTGGCATGCAGCAAAAAAATGGCCACTTTTGCAAGCCCAGGGCCCCTTTACCACAGCTTAGTAAAAGTGTCACTTAACCCTCCATTACCCCATGTAAGCCGCATTGAGCCTGCCATGAGTGGGAAAGCGCGGGGTACAACTGTAACAAAAATAAAAAATAGAAGAATGTAAAATATGAAAATAAATAAAAAGTGAAGAGAAGCTAGCAAGAAAATGAACTGTTTGAAGAATGGCATCAAAATACAGCATGCACAAGGCTATTTTCTGTGCAACCAATATAAATTGTAGTAACAGGGGAGCTCAAGCATTAGCTCTGTCTGCTTCCAGCAAGGCACATGTAATGAGGAGTTCTATTTCTCATTTGCGCACTGACAGTAACATGCAGTTTGTTCAGGAGAAGACACATCTCATACAACTTCAGCACAAGCTGTCATACACCCCTCGTCTATGGCATGTTTTGACTAATGTTGATGGCTTCTTTTATGTACACAGTACCAATATGTATAAATGTTTTCCCCCAAATACAGAACACATAACAGCCTGGAGAAAAAGCTTATTGAAAATATCAGCTAATGTTGTATTTATTTACTCTCCATTTTTCTTTTCCACATGTGCTCATTAGACGCTTGAGAAGGTTCACTCAGAGACATGTCCAAGAGTACTGCAGAAATTTGCTGTTTCTAACTCACATTCTTTAGTAGCATGGGTGATGCAAAGTAAGAATGATTCATTCAAAAAATAAATCTATTTAATTTAAATATTTATTACTTGATTTCTCTTTTGAGTGCTCAAAACAAGGCACAAGCAAGAACAATAAAATGATGCATGTAAAATTAGCAAAACAGGAACATGAAACAATAGTGAAACATAAGCAAGGGAGGAGTAGCTTATTGGTTAGAGCACTAGGCTAACAACAAGGGAAGTCAAGTTTCAAGTTCAAATCCTTCTGCTGCTCCTTGGATCTTAGCCAAGTCACTTAGGGGCCCTTTTACTAAAGGGTTGGCGTGTGGCAATGGGATTGTACGTCAATCCGGAGCTACCGCTGGGAAACCACAGGAGCCCGGCATACTTCCCACCCCCCAGCATGGTGGCAATTGAGTTACTGCTGGGTTAGCGCGGGAGCCTTACTGCCACCTCAATGTGTGGGGTAAGTGCTCCTTCTGAAATGGCTGCATGGCAATGTAGAATATGGGCACAACTATGAGTCTTAAGACCAGGGCCTAAAAGAATAAACAGTTAACTAGCCTGTGTGACTTAGAAACTTATGAGATGCTGAAGACACCCTTTGTTCTGGGAAAAGAGAAGTACCAAAAGGGGTGCAGGCATTTCAGAGAAAGAAAGTCATAAAAACCTCATAAACAAGATAACGTGGTTTAACAACCTAAGGGAATAACATAAGAGAAATAGATCCTGGGAAAAAGGAGAACTGTATGGACCTCTGTGGAAAGTACTTGCATAAGTAAAGGGATGTTAGCTTGTCAATTTAGTATATAAGCAGCTTGATCAGAGTATTACTTTGGAGAAGTGAGGGCGGCGAACACTTGTTGTGTAGTAGTTCCGTTCTCCCATTGAGAAAATCATAGATTGTATCTGTATTGTGGTAAGTAATAAAAATTGCTTTTCTCAACACGTGGTGTACGCAAATGTAATTCACCTCAAGCTACTAAAAATAATAAACACATTTTTTAAAAAACCTGAAAATAAAAACAACCCTTGCAATTAAATATACCAAAGCAGCCAATACACACAATCTGCACCCAAAAACTCCCAAACAGATGATGATGATATTATACTGTTATAATTATAATTGCTGCAATAACATATCTGTATAGTATTAAAGTGGCTAAATTATTTTGAGTACTGCAACTAACTCCTGGACCATGATATCTAAGGAGATGTGTATAAACCAAAGGCAACCCAAATATATACAAGGCAGAAATTTTAAATGGACATCCTGTACAGAGAAACGCAAGCCTACCTGCCCAATACTAACCACGCTGTCACTGGCTACTCTTATTTCTGCCACTCATCTAGCTGACGGGCTGGCCCGTGGGCCACATATGACTTGCCAATTAGATATCCTTCTTCAGGCCTCTCATAGCAATTAGATGGATCACTGCATTGATAGAAGAATAAATCACCTTATGGCCCTTAGGATATGTAGAACTAATGAAAAGTATGTATTGTTTATAATGTGCAGTTTAACATGACTGCCGAAAGGCTCGCTTAACCATAAGGCAAACCAGGCAATCACCTAGGGTGGTAGCTTCGATGAGGTCGGCAAACAGCTACTATAGTCAAATCAAGCAACAAAACTAGAAAGGCACACAAAGAACCATCAGCACATACTTGGACCTGTAGGGAGGGAGGATAGTTTTCACTTACCCAGGTTAATAGCTTTTGAAAACTGTGTTCGTTATGTATATACACGAAACAGAGTTTAATACTTGCAATTTTTCTTGTTACTGACCTCTCTGTATATAACGTTATTTTACTGTTGTTACTATTACTTTGTAAGTTGTCTCCTTCTGTCTATTTTTATCTCTACCAACCAGAAAATGTATTAGTTTGGTAATGCATTTAAAATTTGCATGTCAGTAATGTTATCTGAATCTAAAATATTTAAAAGTATGGTGGGTCAATATTCAAAAGGGTTTAACAGGCTAAACCCCACTGAGCTGGCCATCCAGCAATATCCAGTGACACTTAAGTGGGTATTACTGTCATAGACCTACCAACCAGAAACACAACAAGATCAACATGCTCATACCTAAACCTTCACCACCCAAGCTGCAAAGGACTCAAATACAAATCAACCTACGCATCCAGCTTATCCTATATAAGCACGCAACTTTGGAACGCACCTACCAATCACCACGAAAACACGTATGACCTACCAAACTTCGGAAATCACTAAAGACTATCTGGTCAAAAAGGCACCCTAACGATTCCAACTTAAATACCTGAATCCTGCAACACGATACTAATACTCGAACTGGACATAACTTAACGCTTCCCTCCTTTCTATTCCCTTATGTGTCTGTCACACACGCACTTTATTATACCATAATATCACTCTGTATTTGTCACACCGGAAAGGCAATCGCCTCACGGTACCATGTAAGCCACATTGAGCCTGCAAATAGGTGGGAAAATGTGGGATACAAATGCAACAAATAAATAAAAAAATAAATATTGCCTGTGACCACCCAGGCATTATCTGGTTAGTGCTGGGGAGGAGCTTGGGTGCAGCCCGCACTTAACTAGTTAGCAGTGATATTCAGTCTGCTAACTGGTTGAGGGCTTCTTTTACAAAACCACGCTAGCGATTCCCACACGGCAAATGAGAGGAAGCCCACAGGAATTGAATGGGCTTCCTCTCATTTGCCACACTGAGAATCGGTAGCGCGACTTTGTAAAAGAGGTCCTGAGTAAGCAAAAAGGGTGTCCTAGCTTTATTCACCAAACTAACTGGGCACCAGTCTGAGCATCGGCTGGTGCCCGGTTAGCTTCCAGGTGACTGCACGTACTCAGATATTCAAAGCTGGTACCTGGACATCACCAGCATTGAATATCCAGGTCTAACTTTGCTAGCGACGGTCAGCATTTAGAAAAACTCTAATTGTCACTGGCTCAGTATTGACCTCGTGATGTCCAGTTATGCATTTTTATAGGATCTTTTTGAGAGGAATGCATTGGGGCTGATCATAACTGTTAATTATCAAAATCTTGGTGGGCAAAAAACAAAAGGTTTACCTAGGAAGCCTAATACCCTTGCAGTGGGCTTGAATACTGAACATTAATTAAGTATTGAGGACCTAATATTCAGCCGCTGTCAACAGTGGGCTGAATTAAGCTCAGATATTTAATCCTGGACCATGTCTGGGTCTCTGGCACTGAATATCTGGGTATATTTATTTTAAAAATGTATAACACATTTAAACCTAAAGAGCTCACAACAAAACATACACAATAAAAAAAACATTAAAAACAAGACTCAACCAACCTCATTAGTACCAAACATACCTTATCTTTCTGACATCCTGTCCTTGTACCTTAAAACTGGATAACATTACAGAATAACATAATGTACATCCCTCAGAAAAAAAGCTTCCACAAAACAAAACAGTTTTTAACAGCTTTCTAAATTGAACCGACTTGCACATAAATGCAGCTGTTCTGCTAACTTGTTCCAAATCAGTGGACCAACCACTGAAACGGCTGAAGCTTTTGTGCGAGCATAGCGGACCTTACCCATAATCTGCACATTGAGCCGCATCGCAGCCTCTGATCTCAACATCCTTGTGGGATGATAAACATGCAAGGCATTCATAAAATACCATGGCGCTTTCCCATACAAAACTTGATGAACAACAGACAAAACCTTGCACTGTATCCTATATTTCACTGGCAGCCAGTGCTTTTTCAGCACTGGAGTTATATGTTCAGCCTGTCTGCTGCCTTAACTTTATGCTCTTTCTTAACTGGTTAGTGGACTGAGGGGAGAAGTTATCAATGTGGGCTACTGTTAAGTTGTTATACCAGAAGTCGGGTTAGTTTAGCACGGGTTCTCATTTTATGCAATGAGATTCTGTGCTAAAATAACCCAAATTAAGAGTAGCCCACGCTGACAACTTCCTCCCTATACAGTGGTGGAAATAAGTATTTGATCCCTTGCTGATTTTGTAAGTTTGCCCACTGACAAAGACATGAGCAGCCCATAATTGAAGGGTAGGTTATTGGTAACAGTGAGAGATAGCACATCACAAATTAAATCCGGAAAATCACATTGTGGAAAGTATATGAATTTATTTGCATTCTGCAGAGGGAAATAAGTATTTAATCCCTCTGGCAAACAAGACCTAATACTTGGTGGCAAAACCCTTGTTGGCAAGCACAGCGGTCAGACGTCTTCTGTAGTTGATGATGAGGTTTGCACACATGTCAGGAGGAATTTTGGTCCACTCCTCTTTGCAGATCATCTCTAAATCATTAAGAGTTCTGGGCTGTCGCTTGGCAACTCGCAGCTTCAGCTCCCTCCATAAGTTTTCAATGGGATTAAGGTCTGGTGACTGGCTAGGCCACTCCATGACCCTAATGTGCTTCTTCCTGAGCCACTCCTTTGTTGCCTTGGCTGTATGTTTTGGGTCATTGTCGTGCTGGAAGACCCAGCTACGACCCATTTTTAAGGCCCTGGCGGAGGGAAGGAGGTTGTCACTCAGAATTGTACGGTACATGGCCCCATCCATTCTCCCATTGATGCGGTGAAGTAGTCCTGTGCCCTTAGCAGAGAAACACCCCCAAAACATAACATTTCCACCTCCATGCTTGACAGTGGGGACGGTGTTCTTTGGGTCATAGGCAGCATTTCTCTTCCTCCAAACACGGCGAGTTGAGTTCATGCCAAAGAGCTCAATTTTTGTCTCATCTGACCACAGCACCTTCTCCCAATCACTCTCGGCATCATCCAGGTGTTCACTGGCAAACTTCAGACGGGCCGTCACATGTGCCTTCCGGAGCAGGGGGACCTTGCGGGCACTGCAGGATTGCAATCCGTTATGTCGTAATGTGTTACCAATGGTTTTCGTGGTGACAGTGGTCCCAGCTGCCTTGAGATCATTGACAAGTTCCTCCCTTGTAGTTGTAGGCTGATTTCTAACCTTCCTCATGATCAAGGATACCCCACGAGGTGAGATTTTGCGTGGAGCCCCAGATCTTTGTCGATTGACAGTCATTTTGTACTTCTTCCATTTTCTTACTATGGCACCAACAGTTGTCTCCTTCTCGCCCAGCGTCTTACTGATGGTTTTGTAGCCCATTCCAGCCTTGTGCAGGTGTATGATCTTGTCCCTGACATCCTTAGACAGCTCCTTGCTCTTGGCCATTTTGTAGAGGTTAGAGTCTGACTGATTCACTGAGTCTGTGGACAGGTGTCTTTCATACAGGTGACCATTGCCGACAGCTGTCTGTCATGCAGGTAACGAGTTGATTTGGAGCATCTACCTGGTCTGTAGGGGCCAGATCTCTTACTGGTTGGTGGGGGATCAAATACTTATTTCCCTCTGCAGAATGCAAATAAATTCATATACTTTCCACAATGTGATTTTCCGGATTTAATTTGTGATGTGCTATCTCTCACTGTTACCAATAACCTACCCTTCAATTATGGGCTGCTCATGTCTTTGTCAGTGGGCAAACTTACAAAATCAGCAAGGGATCAAATACTTATTTCCACCACTGTATATCAGTGCTACCTGGTTACGTGCCAGCTCCGCCCAAGCTCTGCCCCTGGATTGCTCTGGCACTAACCGGACAGTGTCGCGGTGGTCAGGGACAATATTCAGTGGCACTATCCACTTAAGTGCCATTTATTGGAAAATCTTCCTGGATATACATGTATATTGGGCTGTGAGAGGATAATTATATAAAAGTAGGCTAAGCACTAAAAGCGACACTTAAGTCAGGTTGCAGAAAAGTAGGAAAACACTTTATAAAATGTTCAACCAATGCCAAAGATTTTAGAATATATATATAGCACTAGATAAAGATATCTGACAGCTGAGGGGGTGGATATGATTGAGGTCTACAAAATCCTGAGTGGTGTAGAATAGAATTTACAAATAGAATTTTCACTCTTTCAAAAAGTACAAAGGCTAGGGGACACTCAGGGGGCCCTTTTACTAAGACGCGTAAGCATCTATCCATGCCCAACACACACCAAAATGGAGTTACCGCGCGGCTACCACGTGGCACTTGCAATAATTTCATTTTTGGCACACAGCTGATACGCGTGACTGAAAAATAATTTTTATTTTCTGTTGCGTGTATTGGACGCGCCCCAAGTAGCATTTGGCACACATAGGTCATTACCACCCAGTTACCGAGTGAGACTTTACTGCTAGGTCAATGGCTGGCAGTAAGGTCTCAGACCCAATTTTCATTTTGCCGCACGTCCGTTTTCAGCAAAAATTAAAAAATGCATTTTTTGTAGGTGTGCTGAAAAATAATTCTATGCGCGCCCAAAACACGCGTCTACACTAACGCAGGCCATTTTTCATCACACCTTAGTAAAAGGATCCCTCAATGAAGTTACTGTATGTGGGAAATTTTTAAAAAACAAATAGGGGGAGATATTTTTCACTCAGTGAATAGTTAAGCTCTGGAGCTCATTGCCAGAGGATGTGGTAACAGCGGTTAGTGTGTATCTGGGTTTTAAAAAGGTTTGGACAAGTTCCTGGAGGAAACGTCCATAGTCTTCTGTTGAGTCAGACATGGGGAGGCCACTGCTTGCCCCGGGATTGGTTGCATGGAATGTTCCTACTATTTGGGATTCTGCCAGGTACTTTTGACCTGGATTCGCCACTGTTGAAAACAGGATACTGGGCTAGATGGACCTTTGGTCTGACCCAGTATGGCTATTCTTATGTTCTGTGTTCTTATACCTGTGCATGTGGCATTTTGCTGAAAAGACTGGGCCATTTTATTGAAATACACACACAAATAATAAGTGATTTAACATGGGGGTCAAATATGGCTCTATACCTGTTTATCCTGTGATTTTACAAATTGTTCTAAATATCGTAGTATCCTAAATTCTTATAGTGAGGTCAAATATATGTATATACACGTATATAGCAGCACTGATGAAAATACGAAACATATCTCATAAATGTGCATGCACAATAGCAGGAAAGAACGTAGCCTTGATCAGATCTATTACAGAGGTGGATCTGCTACTCATGGAGGTGAGCGAATCTCCTTCATCAAGCACTCCTCCATGCCCCAGGTCTTGAAACACAAGTTAGTCAGGGGTTACATGTGATTTAGAGCATGTGTACATGCCAGCAGGTAAAAGTACCAAGATGTAATCTATATTCTATAATGTATATGTGTATTATTTATTTTATTTATTTATTTGTTACATTTATATCCCACATTTTCCCACCTATTTGCAGGCTCAATGAAATGAGGTAGAAGTGAATCAGGTGTGGTTATCCTACACCAGGGTACAATAAGGTTGTATACTGGGGGAGTTACATAGATGACATTTTTGTTACGGAATACTACTGGCTGAGTTACTCCAATTTGTGGAGGAACTTAATGGATATTATCCTACCATCAAGTTTGACTGTAATTTCTATTATGAAAAGAATGCCCAGAACACCTCCTTTCCCTTCATAGACAGCATATCGCTGTGTACACAATAAGTAATGCCTTTTCTAAACTCAACAGCTGTGCGTATATGGCAGGTTATATGTGTAACTGTACCTGTCACCTAACGTTTTTCAAAATTACTTCCTGAATTAATCCAGAGTTCAGGATTCTTAAAAAATATCTGAAAAATAACTCAGCACAGTCTTTTCTAACCTTGCTGGCTAAATTAGAACTGGATACTGAATGCTGGGCCATGTCGAGGCATGACATTGAATATCAGGGCCTGACTGGACTGCTCCTGGGTGGCTGCAGGGACTTTTGTGGGTCCTGGTTGATAGTCAGTCGGGACCCACATCAGGGAATTTGTAACCTCTCCCCTCCCTGCCCTTGATTCTAATTCCCCCCTCAAGAAAAGTGCTCCTTCCTGGTTCCCTCTGCCAAGTTGAGCAGGCCTTCCGGGAGCACCCCAACCCTCAAAATGTCTCTCCCCCCAGGTCTACCTTCAGGGCAAGAACGATGCTAACTTGCTCCTGCCCATGCAGCTTCAGCCTCAAAATGGTTACCCTGATCTCTTGTGCTGTATTTGGATAGTGGGGGCAGTGAGTGGTCAATTCTGGCCTGAGGGGGGTATGATGGGGGAGGGGAACACAGACAAGATTCTGGCTGCAAATTGGAAGCTATGCAGGTGCCAGTCAATATTCAGTGTTGGCACCCACATATCCAAGCTGGCAAAGTTAGGACTGCTATTTGTGCGGTTCTATTTGCCCACGTAGCTATATGGACACCAGCACTGTCTATCACTGATACCCACATACCTGCCAACTGCTCTTCGACTCTGCCCTAGAACACCCTTCTAATGGCTGGATTTTACAAGACTGGTTAGTGCAGATGTTTAGTGGCACCACCCAGTTAAGTGTTAATACTGCTGGCTGGCCCACGGAGTGCAATTATAATAGGCAGGAGTCTCTCCTGCCTGCTTGAATTGATTTGAATATTGTCCCCTAAAATCTACCTGCCCTTAAGATTTACATTAATAGTATAATAAGTTATTAACAGAATAGCATTTAATAGTCACATACAATATCATTTGCTTATCTATAAATGTTTAAATAATGACTTTTAAAACCATTCAGGAAAAGAAATCCTTCTATATGCAGTATGTTCCAGAGGAGATCCGGGAAATTATAGACCGGTGAGTCTGACGTCGGTGCCAGGCAAAATGGTAGAGACTGTTATTAAGAACAAAATTACTGAGCATATTCAAAAGCATAGATTAATGAGACAAAGACAACATGGATTTAGTGAAGGGAAATCTTGCCTCACCAATCCACTACATTTCTTTGAAGGGGTGAACAAACATGTAGATAAAGGTGAGCCGGTTGATATTGTGTATCTGGATTTTCAGAAGGCGTTTGACAAAGTACCTCATGAAAGATTCTAGAGGAAATTGGAGAGTCATGGGATAGGAGGTAGTGTTCTACTGTGGATTAAAACTGGAAAAAGATAGAAAACAGAGAGTAGGGTTAAATGGTCAGTATTTTCAATGGAAAAGGGTAGTTAGTGGGGTTCCGCAGGGGTCTGTGCTGAGACCGCTGCTTTTTAACATATTTATAAATGACCTAGAGATAGGAGTAACTAGTGAGGTATTAAATTTGCTGATGACACAAAGTTATTCAAAGTCATTAAATTGCGGGAGGATTGTGAAAAATTACAAGAGGACTTTAAGAGACTGGGAGACTAGGCATCTAAATGGCAGATGATGTTTAATGTGAGCAAGTGCAAAGTGATGCATGTGGGAAAGAGGAACCCGAATTATAGCTACAACATGCAAGGTTCCACGTTAGGAGTCCAAGAAAGGGATCTAGGTGTCATTGTTGATGATACATTGAAACCTTCTGCTCAGTGTGCTGCTGTGGCTAAGAAAGCAAATAGAATGTTAGGTATTATTAGGAAAGGAATGGAAAACAAAAATGAGGATGTTATAATGCCTCTGTATCGCTCCATGGTGCGACCGCACCTCGAATATTGTGTTCAATTTTGGATGCCGCATCTCAAAAAAGATGTGGAGGGGCATAATCGAACGGGGCGCCCTGTTTTCCCTGAGGGCATCCTCGCAGGACGTCCCCGCGAAGGGGCGGGGAAACCCGTATTATCGAAACCAAGAATGGGCGGCCATCTTTCGTTTCGATAATATGGTCGGAGACGCCCAGTTTAACATTTAGGTCGACCTTACAGATGGTCGACATAAATGTTGAGATGGTCGTCCCCGGTTTTCGGCCATAATGGAAACCGAGGACGCCCATCTCAAAAATTACCAAATCCAACTCATTTGGTCATGGGAGGAGCCAGCATTTGTAGTGCACTGGTCCCCCTGACATGCCAGGACACCAACCGGGCACCCTAGGGGGCACTGCAGTGGACTAACTGATGCACTAACTGAACAGAAAAAGCCCTTCTCTTACCGATCCCTTAGTGATTCGGAAAGGAACAGGCATGCATGAAGGAAATCGCATGCAAATAAGCTGCTCGCTGTTAGCTCATTTGCACATGATTTCCTTCCTAAGGAGGGGAAGCCAGTGCAGAACAGCCAAACGTTATGCGTGGCTGCTCTGCGCATGCCAAAGACGGCTTCATACATGCAGACAAGCTGCGTGTATAATAGCCATCTACAACCTTAAATAAATTGCAGTCTACAACCTTCAAAAAGCACAAGTCCAGGTGAAAACGTCCAAGTGCTCCCTGATGTCTTTTTTTCTTTTTAAAGTATGGGTGAAGGACGTCCAAGTGTTAGGTGCCTTCGCTATGCCTCCGTCCCTGCGACGGGCAGTTGAATATGTCCAAAATGTGGGTGTTTCATGTGAGAAGGACATCCATGCTTTTGCTATGCCTCTGACACCCTCCTTATTTATTTGGATTTGGATCACAAGTAACAGCAGTGAGATTTGAAACTGGCCACCCTCTGGATTAAGACCAGTGCTCTAACCACTAGGCTACTTCTCCACTCCACTCCTTTGAAATTTGGCCGTCCCAGTGGGGGGGGGGGGGGGGATAGTTCAGGAGGTCGAAAATGTTTGAAAGAAGGATGTCCACGCCTTTGCTATGCCTCCGTTGACACACACACACCTCCCCCCCCCCAGGGACCTGCATACTGCTGCGATGGACCTGAGTATGATATTTGAGGCTAGCAAAAAAAGTTTTAAAGTGTTTTTCAGGTGGGAGGGGGTTAGTCACCACTGGGGGAGTCAGGGGAGGTCATCCCCGATTCCCTCCAGTGGTCATCTGGTTAGTTTGGGCACCTTTTTGAGGCTTGGTCGTAAGAAAAAATGGACCAAGTAAAGTCAGCCAAGTGCTTGTCAGGGATGCCCTTCTTTTTTCCATTATCGCTCAAGGACGCCCATCTGTTAGGCGCGCCCCAGTCCCGCCTTCTCTACGCCTCCAACATGCCCTCGGGAACTTTGGTCATCCCCGTGACGGGAAGCAGTTGGGGATGACCAAAATCCGCTTTCGATTATGCCGATTTGGGCGACCCTGAGAGAAGGACGCCCATCTCCCGATTTGTGTCGAAAGATGGGCACCCTTCTCTTTCGAAAATAAGCCTGATAGTGGAATTAGAAAGGTGCAGAGAAGGGCGACGAAAATGGTAAAGGGGATGGGACGACTTCCCTATCAGGAAAGGCTAAAGCGGCTAGGGCTCTTCAGCTTGGAGAAAAGGCGGTTGAGGGGAGATATGATAGAGGTCTATAAAATAATGAGTGGAGTTGAATGGGTAGATGTGAAGCGTCTGTTACGCTTTCCAAAAATACTAGGAACTAGGGGGCAAGCGATGAAGCTACAAATGTAGTAAATTTAAAAACGAATTGGAGAAAACATTTCTTCACTCAATGTGTAATTAAACTCTAGAATTCGTTGCCAGAGAATGTGGTAAAGGTGGTTAGCTTAGCAGAGTTTAAAAAAGGTTTGGACGGCTTCCTAAAGGAAAAGTCCATAGACCATTATTAAATGGACTTGGGGAAAATCCACTATTTCTGGGATAAGCAGTATAAAATGTTTTTTACTTTTTTGGGATCTTGCCAGGTATTTGTGACCTTGAGGATTGGCCACTGTTGGAAACAGGATGCTGGGCTTGATGGACCTTTGGTCTTTCCCAGTACGGCAATACTTATGTACTTATGTTTTCACCAGTTAGAGGGAACATATTTTGTGAAATTCACATAACTGTTTTCAGCTGCAGAATTCCACGTGCACTGCTGCAGAATTTATTCTTACTCTAAACTGCCACAAAGCTAGAAGCCCTGATAATGGCTAAGCTCTTTTTGTCCTTTTGCATAATTTATAGTAGATCAATTCTCATATAGAAGGCGAAGTCTATGAACGGCAAAAAACATATTTTTGTGTGCAGCGTAACTATATCGCAGTGATGTGTAGTTAATGTTTTGTTTGCATCAAAATTTCATTTTAAGCAAACATTAGCACAAAAAATAGGACAGGAATCTATTTGCAGTAATCTGAAATTTTCTCTATTTTTTTATATTTAGCTCACACCTTTACATAGACAGATCAAGATCCATTACAGAAAGGTTAAGATGTTATTTTTCCTGCCTCAGTAGATTTACAATCTCAGGGGTCAATTTCCTAAGCTATATTACTTTGGATGTTTTGCAAAAAAAAACGTAACAGGTAGGGGGAGGTATGGGCCACCTGTCTGAAGTGCACTGCACCCACCACTAGACTAGTCCAGGGACCCATATGCTGTTCTAAGGGACCTGCATATAACATCTGAGGCTGGCAAGTAATGTTTTAAATCACATTCTTGGGGGGTGGGGGTTAGTGACCACTGGGGGAGAAAGGGGAGATCATCCCTGATTCCCTCCAGTGGTCATTTAGGGCACCTTTTTGTGCCTTATTCATTATAAAAACAGGTCTAGCTCAAAACGTCTTAGTTTTAGTCCTGGACAGTTTTGTTTTGTTCCATTATGGCTGAAAAACGTCCAAGCATTAGGAATGCCCAGATCCCAACCTTAACACACACTTGACACGCCCCTTGTGATTTGAACACACTTCTCATGGACTTCATAGAAAAACGTCTAAAAATTGGTTTTGACAGTAGCAATTTCAATGTTTTTCTGAGAAAATATCCAAATGCAGATTTATGCCACTTTTGGGACATTTTTCTCTTTTGAAAATGAGCTCCTTAGTAACATAGTAGATAATGGCAGATAAAGACCTATACCGTCGATCCAGTGTGTCCAACAAGATAAACTCATAGCATAAGGTACGATGCGATACTACATATGTAGACTTTGAACCAAAACTTGTTTTGGGGTAATAGTGGAATATAATAATGCATAAATAAATAAATAAATAAATAAAATAAATATACAGAATACTAGTGCTTATTCACAAAAGAGCTAGTAGAGCACTCACTATTCTGATGTGGCAGTCAGCCAGTTGAATATGATATTTGCAGTAGTGGCCAGCTGGATGGAGGATAATAGGTTAGTGTTGAATGCAGGAAAAGTGGAGGTGATGGTGGTTTCTCGTTCTGGTGTGCCTAGCTTCCCAAGAGCGGTAGTGCTTGGTGATCAGGAGGTCTTGGTTGTGCAGCAAGTGACTGTTCTCAGTGTTGCCCCCAATGCAAGCTTGGGTGTTAAACAACAGGTGTGTGTGGTGATTAAGCACTCCTTTTTAAAACTGAGTAGGTGAAGTTGTTCATTCCGGGGGGAGGACTTTAGGTTGATGGTTCAGAATATGGTGCTGAGCGGTCTTGACTAATTAAATGCATTGTATCTGGGGCTTCCTGCTGGTCAAATAAAAGCCCTACAGCTGATATAGAATGCTGTGGCGCATTTGATTTTTCAGTCATCACGATATGAGAATGTTTCACCTTTATTGCAATGGCTTCATTGGTTTCCAGTTGAGCAGGTTCTATGAGTACCTATTTTGCCCAGCGTGGCTAACCAAAAGAGTGTATTAATAAAGGACGAGAGAAAGAATGTGCTCAGTGCAGGAAGAGTTTATTATCCCATAAAGGCATAAGACAACAACCTGATGTCATCTGTACCCTATGATTCTCTGCTCTTGCACAGGACATCAAGAAAATTATATTGAAGAACTGACATATTTTAAAAACACATGCCTGCTTCAAGAATAAAAGGCTCATCATAGCCTTTTCCCGTAACAGAAATATTAAGGAAAGATTGGTTTCCTCCACTTTACCCTCTACAATACATGATGATGTTATACATCATCATGTACTGTAGAGGGTACCTTGTGGGTACTGCACAGTATGCAGACATAGTAAGGACATCACCACTTTCATTTATCCAGTCATGGGACAGACTGTTAAACCATTCCAGCAGCTGCATCACTGCTCAAGTTGTCTATATGATTCACTGCCCATGTCCACTGTTGTACATTGGCAAAACAAAGCATAGGGTGAAAACGCGAGTTATAGAACAAAGAAGCTATATCTCACGTAATGTTAGTTCTGCACCACTTGCTGAACATTGACATTTGAAGAACCATACTGTTGATGACTTGCAGTTCTTTGTTTTGAAGTTTATCAAATAGAGATGGAGAGGGGGAGATGCAGACTCTATTCTTTTAAGAGAAGAACAACATTCTATTTTTGAATATAATACAGTGACTCCACATGAACTTAATTTAGAATTGGACATGTGTCCATTTCTATAGCCTTCAGGACACTTGCTGTCCCTGAGTATTTTTTTTGTTACATTTGTACCCCGTGCTTTCCCACTCATGGCAGGCTCAATGTGGCTTACATGGGGCAATGGAGGGTTAAGTGACTTGCCCAGAGTCAAAAGGAGCTGCCTGTGCCTAAAGTGGGAATTAAACTCAGTTCCTCAATTCCCCAGGACCAAAGTCCACCAACCTAACCACTAGGCCACTCCTCCACTGGTCTTTTTTTTTTTTTTTTTAGAGATTTTTACAATATGTTCTATATTATCTATTATTTTAGCATATTCCCCAGGATTCTATATATTGCGCAGAGATTTCCACATGGAAATCAAAGTGTATTTCATAACAATGTACATAACTTAGGGCCCCTTTTACTAAGTGGCGGTAAGCCCAATGTAACCTTTGAATTCTCCCACTCCATGGTTCTGGGCTCAACTGCTTCACTGGGGAATCTCTGGGGCTTGCCTTGTCACACACCAGAGAAGCCTCCATCTTCTTAAACCTGATATTACTCAAAATGTTGTGCCAACTGATGTTTCACCTTCCTTTATTGTCTGTTCCTGCTACCCTGTAGGTCTCTCTGGGTTTTTTTTTTTTTTTTTTTTTACTAAAGCTTAGCTAAAGTTATCTGCAGCAGGGCCCATTTTATTTCTATGGGCCATGCTGCAGATAACTCGAGCTAAGCTTTAGTAAAAGAACCTCTCTGTTTGTTCTGTGACAGTGCCGACTGCCACCTGATTCTATTTCAGGAACTTCCTCGCCCAATTCCAGATGTCACTGACATCAGCAGAGCAACTGGCATGCCCTAAAAGGGATAAAGGGACTCACACACACTGTGATGAAGCTAAAAAATGTATTAAGCATGACAATTGGTTTTATTCTGAGTTGCTGAGATAAGCAGGCCTCCTGGCAATATTTTTCAAATTGATGTAAAAATTATTTCTATTTGCACATGGTGGCAAATTATTTTTTTGTCAGAAACTCTTCTAAGTCTTGAATGAGGATGAATCAATCCCTAAATGAACAATTACTCTTCTGTCTAAGAAGCATCAAAACATACATCAGTAACTTATCAGACAGTGTATCAAACATATAAACGGCAAGTGACCGTACTCACTCACAAATGCGCAGTAGAGACTTCCCTGTCTGTCCCGCCCCCACGTCAGTACGAGATGACGGGGGGGGGGGGCAGGACAGAGAGGGAAACTGCGCTAAGGGGAGGGAACCACCGAGGTCGCCACCGCTACCCCCCCCCCCGGAGTCGCCGCTGCCGCCACCCCTCCACCTGGCCGTCTCTTTGCTATTCAACTTACATCTCCGCAGCAGGCAGATCAGCTGAGCTGCCGTTGGCCTTCCTTCCTTGCCTGTGTCCTGCCCTCACTGATGTTACGTCACACAGGGCGGGACACAGACAGAGAAGGAAGGCCGACGGGAGCTCAGCTGATCTCTGCCTGCTGCAGAGATGTAAGTTGAATAGCGAAGAGACGGGCCTGGTGGAGGGGCGGTGGGGGCGGCGAACTCACGGGGAGGGGGTGGCGACCCACCAGCCCGTTTTAACGGGCTCAACGGCTAGTATGGTATAAAGAAACACATGAAATTTCTCCTAGACCTGCGGCTTTCCAAAAATGATTACAGTATGAAGAATGTGACATTATAAATGTGAAGGAAAACTTTTAGGTTTATTTATTTAATACATTTATATTCCACCAATCCAAGGGGTCCTTTTACCAAGCTGTGCTAAAAAGTGGCTGGCAATGGTGTGAGCACATGGGTTTTCCGTATGACACTAAAATGGCTGCCATGCCATTTTTTTGTGATGGCCACATGCTAATTTCCCCATTAGCGTTTGACCATTACTCCATTAATATGCCCGCACTACGCAATTAGCACAGGCACACCTACTCTCTGCCCATGGGCACATGGCCATTAATGGAAGAAAAATAAATTTCTGCCAGTTTATAGCCACACTAAAAGTAGCCTCAGCGAGCAGGAAACTCATGCATTAAAAATAGCACAGGCCACTATTTAGTGCGGATTAGTAAAAAGGGGGAAATAAGGGAAATGGGACTTGATATACCACCCCTTGATTTGTTAACCACTTAGACTTTTCCCAATAGATGATATATACCAAAATAAAGATAAACTTGAACCTTGAAACTGGAGGAGATTCGTCTCAAGCTGAATATTATTTGGCAGGCTAATTCAGAGAAAAGGGCTGCCAAAGAGAAGGCCTGCTCGTGTCTCAGCCAACTGAAATGACTTAGCAGCAGGAATATTACACTATAGACCCAATATAATGCACATTCACTTATAACGCAGTCAAATATCTTGGATCCCAACATCAGCGTTATCCCTCGGATTCTATAAAGAGCACGATGCTAAGTTGCGCATGCACATAAATTACTTAATGAGCCATTAACTCTCAATAATTTGCTGCTAACAATCAACAATCAACACAACCCAAAAGCGGACATGGGAGGGGCATGAGTAGGTCATAGGTGTTCCCAAAAGTTATGCACAGTGTTAGAGAATTGGAGGGGGGAGGGATTTCGTGCCCAACTTGCATGCCAGGATTTATACAATACAATACAACAGAATTTATATTCCGCTATATACCAACTAAGGTTCAATGCGAATTACAAATTAAATTAAAAAACTAGGCCATCACTAGGAAAAAATACAATAAACATGGTTATACATAGACCAATCAGAATTATCTCAATACCATAAGCACAAAATTACATTAAATAAATGAAAAACAGAGAAGCCTTTAACAATTTACAAAAGCATAAATAAGATTCAACCAATCTCAACTCCAAAGGGAGAGAGTTCCACTATTGCAATGAGCAGTAGATAAAACTGGAGTTATGATAGGACTTATACTTCGCATACTTTATAGAAGGAAACTACAGCAAACAATGATCTTTAGATCTAAGGGGACGAACCATTGTTCCTCCAGTAAATAACTCCACCAGATAATCTGGAACAAAACTTTAGCAAAGGAGTGACATAATCAAACATATGTCTTCCACAGATCGATCTTGCAGCTGTATTCTGCAAATTTTGTAAACGTTTTAAAGATGACTGAGAATATCTGGCGTAAAGCGCATTATAGTAATCAAGCCTGGTTTCAGAAGGCATACGTTCTGGCACCTTATTTTAGCCGTGGGAATTGATGCTATGCACTATTCATAAAGGACGCTCATCCCAGAGTGCCCTTTATAGAATAGCATTGAGCGTCAATTTTTCCCAGGTTCCAAATTTGGGCGCTATTTACTGAATCTAGCCCTGTATGGAATCTACAGTGATAGAGGTATATAAAATAATGAGTGGAGTGGAACAGGTGGATGTGAAGCGTCTATTCACGCTTTCCAAAAATACTAGGACTAGGGGGCATGCGATGAAACTACATTGTAGTAAATTTAAAACAAATCAGAGAAAATATTTCTTCACCCAATGTGTAATTAAACTCTGGAATTCGTTGCCGGAGAACGTGGTGAAGGCGGTTAGCTTGGCAGAGTTTTAAAAAAGGTTAGACGGTTTCCTAAAGGACAAGTCCATAAACTGCTACTAAATGGACTTGGGAAAAATCCACAAATTCCGGGAATAACATGTATAGAATGTTTGTACGTTTGGGAAGCTTGTCAGGTGCCCTTGGCCTGGATTGGCCGCTGTCGTGGACAGGATGCTGGGATCGATGGATCCTTGGTCTTTTCCCAGTGTGGCATTACTTATG
Organism: Microcaecilia unicolor; assembly: GCF_901765095.1. Classification (NCBI taxonomy): domain Eukaryota; kingdom Metazoa; phylum Chordata; class Amphibia; order Gymnophiona; family Siphonopidae; genus Microcaecilia; species Microcaecilia unicolor. Next base: position 379,084,107 of record NC_044033.1, read on the forward strand.
TACTTATGTATGCCTGCTCAAAAGCAAATATAAAAATATTAACATATAAAGAACATACATATGCGCAAACTGTTCTCATGTACGTGTCTACTCTATAAAGTAGAGGCCTTTTATGTGCATAAATCAGCATTTCCCACAAGATTCTATATATCATGCTGAGATTTCCATGCGGAAATCAAAGCGTATTCCATAACAATGCACATAAGCTAGTTGGTTAACAAGCTAATCAGCGCTGACAATTGGATGCTAAGAACCAATTATCAGCACTAATTGGCATTAATTAGAATTTATGTGCAAAACTGTCTAAGCATATACTATAACGTGCTGTGCGTAAATTCTAAGTCGCATAGTTGAAAAGTGGGCATGGCCATGAGCGGGTCATGGGTGTTTCTAAAATCTATGCACATTGTTATAGAATACACCCACTCTGCACATAATTTAGGCATCGCGATTTATGCAGTTGTCTGCGACTAAATTTAGTTGCGTAGACCGGCACTTGGTGTATTCTATAAACTGCGCAGAAATTTAGGCTTAATCTATAAAGTACGCCTAAATTAAGGTGCCCTTTATAGAATACACGTAAGCGAACTTCATTTCGGTGCCGAATATTTAGGCGTGATATACAGAAGCTAGTCCTTTACATGCCAAAAAGGTTTAAGAAATTACTTCCTAAATGTCAGGACTAGGAGTGTAAATTGCATGTATTCTTTTATTTAAAAAAAAGCCAATGAAGCTTAATCAAAGCAGGGCAGACTTATTCCCTTACCCTAAGCCCAGTCAGTATTCGAATGACCGGATTTTGGATAATTTGCAACTTAAAGCAGAAAGCCTCAATAGTCTAAAAAACATATTACTAGAGTTTGCATAACAGATCACTGGGCCTTTCCTCCAAATGGGATTTATACTTTCACCAAACGGAGCTTATAATAGACATTTTGAGCCACCTTAGCTATATGGAGTTGAAAGGAACCCTTATGATCCAAAAACCACTCCTAGATTCCTAAATGACTTCTTAATAGGAATGCTTACTCCATAAATCTGAGGATGGTGAGAGATCACTGAACAATCAAATTCTCTAAAACATAAAAGCTCCATTTTCAACACATTAAATACTCTGTTTATTAACTGAATAAAGAAATGAGGCATTTTATACTCTCCTTATCATTAATATCCACTAGATTTCACTGCTGTTTATTTTTGTACTCTGCAGGCTTTGTTAACTTTCACTACCTTGGCATTCAGAATTAGCTGATGACACTTTCACACCCAAGCTCACAAGACTGCACAGGTCTCTTCTTCAGATGTGCCATGCTTCACTGATCCTGAAGGCTCATGTACAGTATCATCTCAGTGCAATTCTTATGCTGAGCCAATGAAAGGTATCCACACAATCTACAAAGACTCCAATTTTCTCTAGAATCATCGTATACAGTTGTTTAGAATTTTGAATTACAGAATGTTTGTTTTCAAGTCTGGAGACTGCAGAGCCCTAGAATAAACTAGGTGTAAGATTCCAGGCATTTACACAGTAACATGGTAATACAGTAAATGATGGCAGGTAAAGACCTGCACAATCCATCCATTCAGCCCAACAAGATGAAGCTGCACTCGCCACTCTGTGCAGGTTATAGTCATTCATGCTCAAACTCTGATGCAGTCTTGGGAAAATCTTTTATAACCAATGGTATTGCAAACAATATTTAACTTGTTAATCTCAACATTAAGATGTCTTCCCCTTCCCCTTGAGATGCACAGCACCACTACAATCTGTAATTGGGAGGTGGCACTGGCAAGGACAGAAGCATGGGGGATTTCTCCTCCCAGGGACCCACTACACCACCAGGTATGGGCCAATAGGTCCTTGGGGGTCGTGGTGGGTCCATTAAGGGGTGGGGGGGATGTCATCAGGAGGACTGTGGATGCTGATCGGGGCACCTGCAGCCCTTTTAAGATGCGGCTCTGGAGCATCAGGCTACACTCTGAGGCCTGATGCTCCTAGGATGGTAAAATAACACCAACGTTTCACTGAGGTTATTTTTCCAGTTATAACACAAATTTGTGGGTGCAGTTTGGGGGATGGGGGAGGGATGTGTCACATTATTGAATTTACATAATAATTAGCTGCTTTAAATGCATTTGCATGTTTTGCATCTCATTACTATGCAGCCCATGTTGACTTAGTTATCACTGTGTTATGGTAATTTAAGTCATGTTAGTTTCTCTAACGTGTTAAGGGGCAAATAACATGACTTAGAGCCATAAAGTAGCTTGATAACTTTCCCTCTTAATGCATTTGCCACTTGCTGTACGCTACTAATGAACAAGAATGTGATAAATACAAATAAATGAAAAAAATAAATGTTTCACTTCCCTTTCATGCCTCTGTTCATTACTTACGGCTAACATCCCATTAGTGGTTAGGGCAGTGCTTCCCAATCTTTTTGTGGCTGTTACCCAATGACTGTGGCCAAATAAAATTGTGTGACCCTCCCTAAAGATGCAAAATAATGATGCACAGCTCACCCAGGTCGTGTCCCCAAAGGCAGATTGTGTGACCTCATTTGAGATCCCAAAACACAGTTTGGGAAGCTCTGGGTGAGGGCTATTGATTAAGCTGGCTAAAAATGCAAGCATGTTTTCCAGAGCTGGAGAATATATTCACATTTTCTGTAAGACTTCAGGGAGAACTTTAGACTTGTTGACAGAGCCAGCTTAACCATTGGACTAGGTGAGGCTCTGGCCCAAGGCGCCAGTGCTTAAGAGTGCAAAAGTACCCAGCCTCTGAGCTCACCTGGTCTACAGGTTAAACCTTTTCTTCCCCCCCCCCCCAGTCCAGTCTCTCCCCTTCCCCCCTTTCCCACGGGTCTGGCAGAGGAGGGGGCAACAGAGACTGGACTGGGGGAGGGGAGATATGTCAGCCTAAGAGAAGGAGAGATACTGAACCCATGGGAGGGGATAGAGGGAGGGAATGCCAGAGGCAATGTAATGGGGTGGGGGTGAGTGCCGCCAATGCAATTTGGCTTAGGGAGCCACTATCCCTTGATCTGACTCTGCTTGTTGATTTCTGAAAAAAAAAGTATTTTTCCCAATTAAGATGCAAATGAGATAGATTTGTATGTACTGTCTCCGTTGTATAAAAATCTATCGCATGCATATACATTACAGATATCCCAAAAACCTGACTGGTGAGGTGTGCCCCAAAAACTGTGCAATGTGATCAAGATCACAATGGTGTGTAACAAACAAATTCTGATACAGCAGGTGAAAGTAAAGTTGATGAAAGGTAAAATGACATTTCTGTGCAAAACTTAACTCAGCCTCAGTGAAATGCAGCTGTAGTCTTTCTGCATTTATGCCCATGAATTTATGCAAACATTAATACAAGAACCTGACACAAAAATTAATTTGCATAACATAGTCATATTATTTAATGATTGCTTATTATAGTTCAAAATTTTATCACTTGTTCCCAGACCCAACATTAAATACATGAAGGGCAATTATATAAACAACACTCAGTTAAACAGGGCACCTAAAGGGCAGCGCCAAAAAATATGCATGTATTCTTTAAAGGGTGCACAGGCAAACACAACTTTTACAGAAGAGGCGCATATACTGTAACAAATGTACATGCTTATATGTGATGGGCCATCCAGTGATCACTGTGCATTGCTGCATGTGCATATATTTATTTTATTTATTTACTGGAATTTATTAACTGCTTTTATGAAGAGATTAACCCAAGGTAGTGTACAGCAGGTACAGTTTAACATAAAACTTACAATTTTGTTAACAGTATAACAATAGTAAAATAACCAAGAATAAACATAAATACAATAAATGAGGTAAACGAAAACAGTAAATTGAAAATAATATAACTACTGTGAAACAGTATCAAAATATACACATTTAATAGCACTGGAATTCAAATACCAGAAATATGCGATGTATGCATTGATTTTGCAAGTGTGGTGACATTTGCAAAATGGTTATTGTCACCAGACTGCTGACGTTTGGACCTGCTGACACCCTCCTCCAGGCCAGGCTGTTACTGGGATGGGAACACAAATTGTTCCCTCTGCCTGGCCAGGGGAGGAACCACCTGCTAATGAGGAGGGCCTGGGAAAGGCTGCAAAAAAGATTCAACAGGCAAGTATCACTCCCCAGAGAGATAAATGGCAACAGAGAGGCAGAGTAGGGAGGAGAGCATTAGATAGGATATGTAAGAGAAGTTGATGTTTCTGAAACTGAATCCATGCAAAACAGTGGCACACATGGGTTTGATTAGATGCGCCAGAGCTGGATAGGAATGGGGCTGGGAAAGGGATAGGGAGAGGATATCACATGTGGACAGGGCACATATGACCCAGTAGCATTCAGAAGAGCACATCCCAACTCACCTGCCCAAACACAAGTCCTCACATGCAGTCCCTGAATATTTGTGGCAAAGGAGAACAAGGACCCAGGAGGCACCACTCAGATAAAGAGAAATCTGGACTCCTTATGCAAGATAATGAATTTCTTGAGTAATGTTCTTGTCTTTGTTTTATAAAATTGTATTGATTGAAGAGACAAAAGAAAACAGTGGACACAGTAAAGAACTAGTTAGCGGTACTAAAGGAAGACATTTAGGGTAGTGGTATGAAGAAAAAATTAGAGCAGCAATTAAATTAGCTCTGCCAATCTATGTAAAAAAAACACAATTTAAACCCTCCATAGCATTATGATCACTCCTCATAGGGGTTACAAGGTGAGAACTGTTCAGTCTCCAATGTATTTGAAATGTAGGTCAGTTGAGGGATCACTGTGGCATTATTTGTAGAGTTGCTAGAAGATCTTTACACTTTGGCAATTAAATACTGGGAAGCTGACCATAATAGTGAACACAATTTACAACTGTCTGTAAAACTATGTCAAACAGGGCTCAGTAGTGGAATGACAACTGCATAGAAATACATCAAAGACCTGACATTGGCACTAACTCAGAAGTGCATTCATATTACATGCAGAGAGAATAACCCGCTAGATATAAATCAGTGGCATAAATTGATGCTGGATGCAGTGGAGACTGACAAAATAGCAGCACAGCTTAACACTGGAAAAACAGTGAACACATTTTGACATATAAAAGTCTGGTTGACTGACAGGTGACAGAGAGTGTTGGTAAATGGAATTCATCGGAGGAAAGGAAGGTGAGTAGTGGAGTTCCTCAGGGGTTGGTACTGGGGACGATTCTCTTTAATATATTTGTGAGAGACATTGCTGAAGGGTTAGAAGGAAAAGTTTGCCTTGTTGTGGATGACACAAAGATAGTCAATAAAGTGGATACCCTGGAGCGAGTAGAAACCATGAAAAGAGATCTCCAAAAATTAGAAGAATGGCCAAAGACATGGCAGTTAAAATTTAATGCAAAGAAGTGCAGAAATCCAAAGAAGATATATGAGACAGGAAAAGAGAGATTGATGAGCACAGCTCAAGAGAGAGAACTTCGAGTGATGATGTCTGAGGATCTCAAGGTGACGAAACAATGTGACAAGGTGCTGGCCATGGTCAGAAGGATGCTAAGCTGCATGGGGGGGGGGGGGGGGTATAACCAGCAGAAGGGAGGTGTTGATACCCCTGTACAAGTTGTTGGTGAGGTCCCACTTGGAATATTGTGTTCTGTTTTGCAGGCCACATCTTGCTAAGGACGTAAAAAGATTTGAAGCCGTTCAGAGAAAAGTGACAAAAATAATATGGGGTTTGCGTTACAAGATGTATGAGGAGAGTCTCAATGACCTGAAGATGTACACCCTGGAGGAAAGGAGAGACAGGAGTGATATGATACCGACATTCAAATACTTGAAAGGTATTAATCTACAAACAAACCTTTTCCAGAAATGAGAAGGTGGTAGAAGTAGAGGACATGAATTTAGACTGCAGGGGGGCCAACTCAGGAATAAAGTCAGGAAGTACTTTTTCATGGAGAGGGTGGTAGATGCCTGGAATGCCCTCCCATGGGAGGTGGTGGAGGAGTGGCCTAGTGGTTAGGGTGGTGGACTTTGGTCCTGAGGAACTGAGTTCGATTCCCGGCACAGGCAGCTCCTTGTGACTCTGGGCAAGTCACTTAACCCTCCATTGCCTTCCACATAGAGCCTGCCATGAGTGGGAAAGCGCGGGGTACAAATGTAACAAAAAAAAATAATAACAGGATTAAAAAATGCATTGGAATAATACAAAGGGATTCTGTATGGAAGGATAGATGGCAACATCAGTAATTGAGAAGCGTAACAGTGATTACATGGCAGCACCAGTAATTGAGAAGAAAAGCCAGTGCTGGGCAGACTTCTACAGTCTTTGATCTGATCATGGCTGGACAGATTCAGCTTCAGTAATTGGAGAACAAGGCCAGTGCTGGGCAGACTTCTACGGTCTGTGCCCTGATCATGGCTGGAGAGATTTGGATGGGCTGGAGTGAGCTTCGATGACAGCTTCAGTAGTTGGAGAATAAGGCGAGTACCAGGTAGACTTCTATGGTCTGTGTCCTGAAAATGGCATGGGCAAATCAAGATGAAGTAAGCATATGTAGTATCACATCATATCTTATGCTATGAGTTTATCTTGTTGGGTAGACTGGACTGCTACAAGATACAGGATAAGACCAGCTTGATAGGAAACTGGGGAGTGTGTAAGTATTAAGACCTTCAACCTAATCCTGTATGTGATAGGGAGCCAAAGTTGTTCAGTGCTGCATGGTCAATCTTCTTGGCTGTGAATAATAGCTTAACTGTTGTATTCTGTATTAGCTGTATTGATTAAGGAGATTTCATTGCTTGGAACCAGAGCATTGCCGTAATCCAGGTGATTAATGATCAAAGAAAGTATGAGTGGAGTGTACATGATTCATTTTGTTTGAGCTTCCTCTCCTCAGATCATGACCTGTTTGATTCTTTGTATGGTGTCACTACCCTGACAGGCACGGGAATTTGTTTAGGCAGAGACAACATTTAAACTACATTTGCTGTCTTTCATTAGCATTAAGTTTAAATCAACGTTTTTCTACCTTTTTATTTATGCTAAATTAGCAAACATTGACAAGATCAGTTTATAAGGAAATCCAATTAGAGACCTCAATTATACAAAATAAATGAGACCCATACCAAAGTATTTAGTGGAATCCATACACATTAGCCCACAAACTGGAGAGAAAAGCATAATCAGAAGCAAAGGGGGAAAAAAAGTAAAGTTATACCCAGGAAAATAAACCTACCATGACTTAAAACTCCATCACCAGTTCAACAGAAGTTAGCCCAGGTTATAAATCGAAACTTCCCACAGCTTACGCAGGTCAAAAGTTCTGTTTAGAACTGATAAATATTTTTAATTGCTTAAGATCAAAAATATGTATAATTCCTTCAATCTTAACTAAGAGCTTACATGGATATCTAAGACATATTTGTGCACCAGTGGCTTTGAGGACCTGGCACAATGCAACAAACTCTTTACAAAACTATTGTGTGCTTCTAGACACATCAGGAAAGATCCATATTTCCAGACACAAAAAAAAATTATTGTGGAAAAAAAACTAAGATTAAATTCTTATCCTATAAAAACATCATATTTATCTGGAACAGATCTGTCCAGAAGCCCCATATGATCTAGGTTATACAGAGGCAGTTGACAGGGACCCTCTTATTCCATGCCTGTATCTATCTAGCTTTTCCTCCTCCTGAAAAAGATAATACACATTGTTCATGGAGGGTAGAGTAAGGATACAAAGAGCATAGACAAATCTCCAGTAAGTTGGTATGCAAAGAAAAAGAACTCACCAGTCTCAAGTCATGGCCCCTTGCCTGATTTTGAAAGACCTCAAGCCACCTGTAGGTCATGTACTAATCAATACAGAGGCCAACCAAATGTGATAGAAAGATACAGAAATATTTCCCATCATATTGGATGCTAGAGGCGTGATTTAAAATAATTTCCAAGCACACCTTGAGAGATTGCTTATACGTGTTATATCTTATGAACTCCTCGATGCAAGTACAACAAAAGTTAGCAGTAAATTTGAGAGAATGAGATCATATTTCGCATATCATTGTTTATGCATGCGCAGAACTATCCCATTTGAAGACATTGCCCCTGAGTTAAACTTATATCCTGAATCAAAGCAAAATTTGCTGGCTGCATGCCCTCCACTTCATGTTCCACAATAGATAACTCTTCAGTATATAATGCCAACTGCTCTTTCCTGATGCCTCTATTTCCTCTGGCAAGTACACAATAAAGACTAACATCTTGAGAATAATTAAACACAGATTTGTCCGGTATAATGATAGCTGATCAACTGAAATTAAGAGTTATTTCACAAGACTCTACCAGGGCACACCTCCACTCATTCCTAGGTTGTACTAAGGCCTGTATCTTCTAGGACAATACCCAGTCTTCTTTCTTGGTTGTACTTAAAAATAACACTCTGTCCTTTGCACCACCTGCTGTTACTGCTGTCTTCACAGCAGAGAAGGGAGGGGGAAATATCTACCAAAAAATCTATACCCCTTTGGAGCTTGCTGATATTAACAAAATCTTATATAAACATGAGGACTTTGGTGTGGCTACTGCTGGGGGGGGGGGGGGGGGGGAGGAACTTCTCATTCATCAGGGCTACGTGTAGTGATTCAGCACAATGGCAGCTCCAGGACCACTGTGGGGCGTCTACCCAGTGGTAAACGGCAGTTGGTGCACGCTACATGCTTAACACCCGGGTAGCATGTGAGACCTTACTGCTAAGTCAATGGGTGGCGGTAAGGTCTCAGGCCGAAAATGGATGCATGCTGGTTTTCATTTTGCCACATGTCCATTTTCTGGCCAATTAAAAAAAATCCCTTTCTTCCAGATTTGTTACAATTAAGGTCCAGTGCATGCCAAAAACACATGCCCTTACTGTTGCAGGCCAGTTTTTGGTGCACCTTTGTAAAAGGGCCATAGGAATATAGTGAACAATTCTGGAGACCGCACCCTCAAAATTATATAAACAGGATGGAGTCAGTCCAGAGGGTGACTACTACAATGGTTAGTGGTCGTCATTATAAAGCATATGGGAACAGTCTTCAATATGCATACTCTGGAAGAAAAGTGGGAGAGGGGAGATATGATAGAGATATTTAAATATCTATGCAGCATAAATGCACAGGAGGCGAGTCTTTCAACTGAAAGGAAGCTCTGGAACGAAGGGGCACAGGATGAAGGTGAAAGGGGATAGACTCAGAAGTAACCTGAGGAAATACTTCATGGAAAGGGTGTTAAATTCATGGAACGGCCTCCCGGTGGAAGTGGTGGAGACAAAAACAGTATTTGAGTTCAAGAGAGCTTGGGACAAGTACATAGGATCTCTAAGGGAGTGATAGGGAGACTAGATGGCATGGATGTGCAGACTGGATAGGCCATATGGTCTTTATCTGCCTACATTTTTCTCTGTTTCTATGAATATCTGCTTTCACTTTTGGCCACCGGAACTTAACCAGTTAGGTCAATATTCTGCGCTAGCTGGTTAAGTTCCTAGCGGTTAAAGATAGTACTGCTATTTATGTAGTCCTATTTAACCGCTAAACCCAGCATTGAATATCAGCGCTAACGGGCTATGTCACCAGTTAGCTGCTATGTGCTAGATTTTATATGGTGCCAAAAAAAATTACGCCTAGGCATAATCTATAAACCGCTCCTAAATTTAGGCGTGCTTTATAGAATAAACCTAGGGCCTGTCCATGTGACTAAATCAAGTTGCAGGAATTTATGCCAAGTAAAACTTGGTGTAAATGCTGGTGACTAAGTTAGGCACGGAGCGGGTGTATTCTATAACAATGCGCATAATTTTTAGTAACACCCACAATGCACACATTCCACATTCATGGCCAAGCCCCCTTTTGGCAGCACACATTAGAATTTATGCGCATCACTTTATAGAATACGCTTAGCAAGTTGTGCATGTAAATTCTAATTGAAGACAATTAGTGTCAATAATTGCCTGTTAATTGGCAATTATTGGCACTCATTGCCTTGTTAAGATAATTAAGTTACGTGCGTAATACAGAATATGACCTGAATTTCACGTGCAACTCAAGCCACACTATATAGGATCTGGGGGTAAACACTAACCACAAATATTTAGCAGAGATAACTGGTTATTTTCCACTGAATATTTGCAGTTAGACGATTAAATGTTATTTAAGCGGCCAGTGGCTACTGCTGATTGGTTAAATAGCGTTGAATATCGGGGGCAAATTATTGCCAGTATGATTTAATGGGAGATGAAACAGGTAATAAAAGTCAAAAGAGCATCTTTCAAGAAAATAGAAAGCAGACCCAAATGAGAAAAACTACAAATTAGCATAAGCACTGGCAAATTAGATGTAAAACAGTAATAAACAGGTCAAGAAAGGCTTTGAAATGAACCTTCCTGTAGAGACAAAACTAATACCAAATCTTTTTCAAATACATTCAAAACAAGGGGGTCAGCTGGACTCCTGAATGACCAAAGGGTAAAAGAAGCGTTTAGGAAAGATAAAGTAATACCAAAAAGCCTAAATGAATTCTTTGCCTTAGTCTTTAATGAGGAGGGTGTTTGGATCATACCCACGCCAGAAATCTTCTTTGACAGTAATGATTTGGATTCACTAAAGCAAATTATTCTAAATCTAGAACGTATAATACAGTAAAATGAAAGAATATCAAATTACCAGGACAGGATGGTATGCAGCCTAAAGTTTTGAAGAACCCAAACATTCAATTGCTAATTTGTTACTAGTTACCTGCAACCTATCATGTAGAGGTCCTTTTATCAAAGCAAATGCTACACATTCTATTTTATACCTATGAGACACATGACACCAGTCGCATAGCCAGACCTGAGATTTTGGGTGGGCCCAGAACTAATATGGGTGGGCACTATGTATGTATATAGTAGTGTTTCTTGTGATACTACAAAATAATGCACTTGATAATGGATTTCTAAGTAGTCTGCCCAACAGCTGCCCTGTATCAACATAACCATACATATTTCATGGAACATTGATATTTTTAAATATGATTACATTATCACTTATCTTAAAATTGACCATACATAAGTCTACTACAACGGCAAACTTCTCAACACACATGGTAGGAGCCTGCAATATAATTACATAGGAAAAATGTATTCAAATTCTGTTAGCACCTCAATAATAGCAATACAAAATTCCTTCACTGCCAGGTACTTTATGAAGTAACACTAAAGCCTGCAAAGAAGCTCCTTAACACCAATTCTGAACACGAATACCAACAGCAGTACTTTTATAAAGGAAGAGGAGAATATATATAGCAGCAATACACATGCCAGCAGAATCTCTCACCTCGGTCACATGCAGAACACATACCAACCCTCATCAATTACAGAATAGAGGACCAAAAATTAAAAATTGTCCTATAGTCCGGCATCAGCCCTTCTCTGCCCTTCCTTACCCCCCAATTCTACTACTACTTATCACTTCTAAAGAGCTACAAGGCATACTCAGCGCTGTACACCAAACATGAAAAGACAGTCTCTGCTCAAAGAGCTCACAATCTAAATAGGACAAGCAAACAGACAGAACAACTAAGAGGTAATGGAATTAAAGAGGTGAGGATAAAAGGGTACAGGGGACATGAGTAGTGGTTAGGAGTCAAAAGCAGCGTTAAAGAGGTGGGCTTTTAGCCTGGATTTGAAAACGGCCAAAGACGGGGCTAGACGTACAGGCTCGGGAAGTCTATTGCAGGCATGAGGTGCAGCGAGATAAAAGGAACGGAGTCTAGAATTAGCAGTAGAGGAGAAGGGGACAGACAAGAGAGATTTATCCAAAGAACGGGGTACCCAAGGGGGGTATAGGGAGAGACAAGAGTGGAGAGGTACTGGGGAGCGGTAGAGTGAATGCACTTATAGGTCATATCCCAGCATCAGCCCTACCCTTTCCTTCTTTTTTCCACCATCCATCCACATAGCCCAGCATCAGCCCTATCCTTCCCTTCCCCACCATCTATCCCTGCAGCTAGGCATCAGCTCTACCGTAATTCCCCCACCTCTCCCTGTAGCCTAGCATCAGCCTTGTTCTACCTCTACCTATTCCCCCGTAGTCTGGCACCTACTCAGTTCTTCCCAACCTCTCCCTCCCTCCACCCTGAAGCAAACCAGCATTAAATATAAAACATATCTTGGGCGCTGCAGAGACCACCCCCACCCAACATAAAACATACAACCTTTTTTAAAATTATTATTTTAATCTTGGCACTGAGCCCATCCTTGCCCAGAAACCCACCAACATACTTCCCCCCCCCCCCCCCGGGAAGTGGAGAACCGAGGGAAAAGGAGGAGGCCGCACCCTGGGAGACCAAGCATCTAATGGGATAAGGACGGTGGGCCCAGCTGGGGGCACAAATCAAGGACACAACCGAACAGGGCGAGGACCATTACTGCCAAGCTACTCATGGTGGCTAACGCCGGGGCTCTCACTCTTACCTCATGAGATGGGATAAACCGGAGCAGCGGCGCACTCACACCACTTTCCCCTCGCCACGTTTCTCTCTTCCCTTTCATCCGCCCGCCATGCAGCACGAGATCCCTCCCGTTGCACTTCGCTGGGTCCGCGTTAATAAACAACCAAGGCAGAGGCACGAGACCTCGTCTCTCTGCCTGCCACTATTGTTTCCTGTGCTGGTCCTGCCTCTTCTGAGGTAAACTTCTGGGCTGGCACAGGAAGCAGTAGTGGCAGGCAGAGAGCCACAGTCCCGGCCTCTGCCTTGGTTGTTTATTAGCGCGTACCCGGCGAGGTTCAACGGGAGGGATCTCATGCTGCATGGTGGGAGAATGAAAAGGGTCACAAAAGACTGGGTGGGCCTGAGCCAAGCTTGGTTAGGCCTTAGCCTACCCAGGCCCACCCATAGCTACAGCCCTGCATGACACTTAGTGAACACTAATGTCCATTAGTGTGCACTAAGCTTTAGTAAAAACCCTTGATCAGTCATAGTACATGAGGAACAGATGTGCCCCCATCCCCCCCATCTTTTCTCTGTGTCCCTTTCCCTCTACTTATTTATTTATTGCATTTGTATCCCACATTTTCCCACCTATTTGCAGGCTCAATGTGGCTTACAATGTTCCGTCATGGCATTCGCCATTCCAGAGTAAAAGATACAATTGGTGTTACATAAAGAACATGGATAACATAATAGAATTAAGCAATCAGGTATGAGATAACGTTCAGAATAACAGGTAAATGGTGATGTGCTGCAAATTCCTATTATAGATCATTGTAGTATGCCTTGTTGAAGAGATGTGTCTTCAGTGATTTACTTATCTAGATTGTTGCCTCTCTCTTCCCCTCCTCCCACTCAGGCCCATCTCTCTCTCTCTCTCTCTCTTCCCTCTCCCTGCTCCTCTGAACAGTCTAGCATCATTCTCTCCCTCTCTTCCCCTCAAGGTCTTGTGGGTCCCCCTCAATCTCTCTGTCTTTACCTTCTACTTACTCTAGGGTCCAGCATTGTTCCCCCCTTTCCTTTCTAGTTTCTCTCTCTATCTCTTCCCTCCACTCTACCCCCATGGGTCTAGCATTATCTCTCATTTTTTCTTCCACGGGACTCTGCCTCCCCCCCCCCCCCACACACATACACAGGCCTGGTATCTCTCTCTTCCTCTGCCCCTGCATCTCTCTAACCCCTCTTGTCCCCCCATGCAGGTGCAGTTTCGCCCTTCTCCACCCCCCTGTGGGTCCTGGCATCTCTCTAAACAGCAGAGGCAACACAATAAACAGCCTGCCTACTGGTGCTACCAGGACCTTTACATTGTCATGTCCTGCCTTTCTGATGGCACTACCTATGGGCAAGAGCGGCAGAAGAAAGGCCCTGGTGACACTGGTAGGCATAGGAGCCAACTTTTCAAAATTATTGGGGGTGCTAAGCCCAATGGAAATAACCCCTTCCTGGACACATACAAGGATTTTTCTCAATATTGGGGGTGCTCAAGCACCCACAGCACCCACAGAGTCGGCTCCAATGCTGGTAGGCAGTTTGTTTATTGTGCTGCTTCTGCCAGCCAATTACCACAGGGGGATACCAGTCCTGGGGGGGGGGGGGGGGAGAGGGGAGAAATGCTAGGACCTGCAAGGGGATATGCTAGATCAGGTAGGTGAAGGGTGTAACAGCAGGTGAACAGTGGTGTAGCCAGACCTCAATTTGGGAGGGGGCATAAGCCCAAAGTGTGTGTGGGGGCACATTTTGCCCTGCCTCCCCGCCACTCTTGACCTCTGCTGCAACCACACATAACTAGGCTGGCATGGGTCCCTAAGTCCTGCCAGCAGAAGCTTTCCTGCAGCGATACTCACCTCTGTGCTGCCTGCTTTCTCCCTCTCCTATGCATATGCTTAGTTTTAGTGAAATTGAGCAAGTGGGAGCTTCTGAGCATGCACATAGGGGAGGGGAAAAGCAGGACAGACAGAGTGATAAATATCACCACAGAAAAGCTTCTGCTGGCAGGGCTTGGGGACCCCCGGCAGCCAAACCATCAGACTTTGAGGGGGCCCAAACCCAAACTGGGGGGGAGGCAAGCCTCCAAAGCCCCCTGTGGCTACGCCACTGCAAGCAACACCCAACTATTAGGTGGTCCTGGGTATTTTGCTGGGTTCGCACAATGGTAGCTATGTCCCTGGCTCCAGGGTAATCTAGGAAACTACAACATGTTGAGCCTGATGTCAGTGCCAACAAAATGACAAAAGTTTTTTCTAAAACAAAATTACAGACCATACAGATACACATGGCTTAATGGGAATATGTCAGCATGGTTTAGCAATGGGAAGATGGATCTTACCAATATTTTTGAAGATATAAACAAACATGGATAGAGATGAGCAGGTTGATGTATTTCAAATTTCAGAAGACAATTAACAAAATCCCTTCTGAGAGAATTCTCAGAAATTAAAAAGACTGGTTAAAAGACAGGAAACAGACTAAATGGTGAGTGTGGAAAACAGAGAAGGATCAATAGCATATTGTCTCAATGGTGCGTACTGAGACTAAAGCCACTTTAACCACCTATGGGGCTCTGGGGAAATCTTTGTTGATGGGCACTCCCCACCACTTCCTGCCAACACAGTGGCACAACTTTCTTAGCCCCCTGCCAACCAAGCCACTTTCTGCAGGAAAAAAAAAAGCATTAATGTGTGGAACCATTGTCTCTAGGCCATGCTGCTGATGGCTGTGCTAGTTCTGTCATTCTGAAACAGGAAGCCCACATCAGAAGGGAGTGAGACCAGCAGACTCGTCAGTGGTGCAATCTAAACAGTAGGTCCACACTTTTATACTGCTTTATTTAATCTTTTATTTTTATTTTTCGCTGGAAGCAGTGAGGGGTGGGGGTAAGGAAGCTGCTGGTCCAGGGGAGGGGAAGGAAGAAAGAGGCTGGACCAGAATACAGTGGTGCCAAGGGTGACCTATCCCAAAGAGTGAGAGTGAAGGCCAATGAGTGAGGTTTTTCTTGTGGTGCATTTGAATTATAAATTTGGTACAGTGGTGAAGTGACTGAGGCTGCCCTACTGACAAGTAATACTTTCATGTGAACCTAAAAATGTCGTGTCATGGATGGCTTTACACATTTTAAACTCTGTTATTCAAGCAGGTGAAATGTAAGTGCAAAGTGATACACGTAGGGAAAAGTAATCCAAACTACAGATAAAATAGTTTAGGAGTCACTATCCAAGGCAAAGAACTTGGAGTCACTGTGAACAATAAGATAACATTTTCAGTCCAGTATACCACATGCCATAACAAGCAAATAGTTTATATTAGAATTAGTCAAAGGAATAGATAATGAAACTGATAATTTTTTTGTGCTTCTGTGACCAGATCTTCAGTACTGGGTGCAGTTCTGGTCACCCCTATCTCAATAAGGATAAAGCAAAACTAAAAAGAAGTTTACAAAAGGCCAACAAAAATGAACCTCCCTTATGAAGAAAGCAGGGGCGTAGCCAGATAGCCAATTTTGGGTGGGCCTGAGCCCAAGGTGGGTGGGCATGGAATCCCCCCCCCCCACCAGCCCCTCCAGTTTGCTCTTCTCTCCACCCCTCCCTGCCCACAAACCCCAAATATTAAATACTTGAGCTGGTGGGGTCCCTAAACTCTGCCAGCTGAAGATTTCCTACTACTACTTGAGCAGCCAGCACTCTTCCAAATGGCAGCCGGCAGCACTTGCCTCAAACTGATGCTGCTGCTGGCAGGCCATGCATGCTCAGTGCTTTTGCATGTGTGAAAACTGAGCATGTGCAGAAGGGCCAGTCTTCGTGTCAGCTCAAGGCAAGTGCTGCTGGCTGACATTTGGAAGAGCACTGGCTGCCCAAGGACAGAAAATCTTCAGCTGGCAAGGTTTGGGAATACTCACCAGCCATTGCAAGAGTGTCACAATTTTTGGTGGGCCTGAGTCCAAAGTGGGTGGGCCCTGGCCCACCCAGGCCCACCTGTGACTACGCCACTGGAAGAAAGGATAACAGGTTATGGCTGTTCAGTCCGGAAAAGAGTCATCATGTGTGAAAGGGGATATGATAGAATTTTATAAAATCATGGACCATCTTAATACATTTTTTGGTTAGTTTTTGAAGGTAACCCTTCTTCTTCAGATCACAAATTATATAAGTTAGTCTAATAAAAAAAAGGTATCATCTTATTTTCTTTCCTGTGTCTTGGTTTATTTCTATTTATTGCCTTTAAAAGTGGACTAATGTGGCTACCACACCATTTTACTATTAAAAGAGACAAAGAACAGGCAGCTAATTTGACAAAATTAAGACCAATGAAAACGGGGTGAGGGGGAATTAGCTGGCTGGGCTAGTCTGGTGGCTCAGTTGCAAAAAGTCATGTTTTTTATCCTCTCAGGGTAGAAAGGTATAGTGAATTTTCACTGCTATGTGTGGCTGCTTATAGTTATCTGTGCAGCTGTTGTGCCTGTTGATTTCAATATCCAAATTACTAGGTACTGACAGTTCTTTCTCTCTGGAGAGAGGCTCATTGTAGACACAAATTCAGTCTGTATATACAGAATCCCTAATCCACCTCAACACAACTGTAAGCGACTGACTTGTGTTTTATGTTGTCATCAATTGGATTAAAAAAAAAGAATTGAGATTAAGGATTAAGAGTTTGTTTTTTTGATAACTAGCAGTCCCAGGTTTAACTCTCTGAATATACAGGGCTGACGTAAAGTCTTGTAGAGGCCAGAAGAAATAGTGCAAATGCTATTCAGTGCCACATGGAAAACCTAGGTTGTTATGCCAGTTAAGTTACACATGTTGTTATGGAATATGTTTAGATTTTGGCACACTATTTAGAATCTAGGGGTATATACATATGCACGTATTATTTCTAGCACACACACGTTATTATATTTGTCTCAGAGTAGGTATAAATCAAAAACATATGTGACCTTTCAATTCTCTAAATTATTACTATAATCATTATATTGTATACATAACACAATATAAACTTAATATGCTTCACTCTGTTTATTTTACATCAAAACAAGAGCAGATGTAATCTCAAATGGGGTTCATCACAAAACATCAATCAGTATAACAACTGGATACTAGTTGTCTAATTAGTTTGAAAAGTTCCATTTAAATCTTTAACAGATCTTGATATTCTTCACTCCAGTAATACTGAAGTAAACTCAATGGCTATTGTTCTACTCCAACGAGCATCAAATCTCCAGATGGCATCATCGATATAATCCAACCATATTCTGTGTCCAGCTGCTCTTATCTCATATCCATTATAAATAGTTTGATAGTCCAATGAAGATAATGCAACACCAATTTCAATTATGGCTGACAAAACCAATCTTCACTTCACGTTTATTAGCAACGAAACTCTACTTGAGGCATGAAATGTTGAAAGAATGTGGACTTGATGCGGATGTTTTTGATTGTTATATTAAGTGACTAATTGAAAAAACTTTAACCCTTGTATTGGCAGTAAGAGCAGTTATAAAGGCGCATATGGTGCCTTTTAAAAACAGATTCCAACCAAATATACCCTATATATAATCAAGATAGAGAAATGGAACCATCAAAAAACAGAACTCCAATACAACCACTGAAAAGCTGTTTAATACAACTTACTCTTTTAGTCATCAGTCTCATTATTCTAATTTTTTAAAATCTGACCATTTTATATTGCAGTAAAAATGTTATTAACATCAAGCAAAAAGGTAGTTTTAAAAAACAGCAAAGAAGGCTTAGCAAAAGTACTTATCCCAGGTCATGCAAAGACCTTTTAAAATGGCAATTTAAACCACTGCACAGTTTCCAAATAGAGCTGCAGCTGCTGAAATAAACTCAATCAAGTTTCGAAAAACCTGCTTCAGGGGTCAGCATGCTACACTTTCTCCTCCGTTCAAGGAACAGTGCGCTACAGTTTCCACCTTCCTCCTGCTGTGTACATTACTGTTAGCTGCTCACTCCAAAATCAAGATTGCTTGCTTCCAAGCACATTTTTAAATGTTTACGCAGCATGTGTCAAAATAGAAAAGGCTCAATAAAGACACAGAAATCATGTAAAAAGGATTCAATAGACCAGATATATAAATCACTGTGGCCATGGAAAAACAGAAACCAAATGCTTCTCTCATGACTTTTAGATAATTTTATTCCACTCAATATTATCGTCTAGGCCAGGAGGCTTTGCTGCTTTGCATTCAGACATCCAATATTGTCATGCCATGTTAACATCCCTGTCTAGTGACTGGAACTTGATCCACTATAAATCAGCACAAATCCTCACACATGTGAGATTTCACAGTAAAAATGTTAACATGGCATGAAAAATATTGGATTTTTGAATGTGAAGCAGTAAAGCCTAGGCACCTGTTAAAAGAATGACCATCCACATGGTCATGGTCAATTGTAGGAACCGTTTTATCAAGGTTTTGGAGGGAGCTGCTGTTTGTGGCCCATGATTGAAGGCTGAAATGAGTCGAGGATGGGGGGAGGGAAATGTTGGATATAAAAGAAAAAGAAGACAGGTGCTTGTGAATGAAGGCATTCACCCTACTCCATTTTCAAAGGTGCTGGTTTAGGCGCCACACTTCAAAGCTAGGCACCAACACTTTTGAACATTGTGGGGTCCTTTTACTAAGGTGCACTGAAAAATGGGCTGCGCTAGTGTAGGCACGTGTTTTGAGTGCATGCAGATCTATTTTTCAGCAAGCCTGTAAAAAAAGGCCTTTTCTAAATTTTTGCCGAGAATGGACATGCGGCAAAGTAGAAATTGGAGCACGCCCATTTTGGGTCTGAGACCTTACCGCCAGCCATTGACTTAGCGGTAAGGTCTCACACATTAACCGCCTAGTTTCTGCCACATGCCAGAAAATAAAAATTACTTTCCGGCGTGCGTCAAAAATGAATTTACCATAAGGGCCATCTGGTAGCCCTTATGCATTGGGTACATGCATTGGGTGCATGTAGGTGCCTATGCAGCTTAGTAAAAGGGCCCCCGTATGTTTGACATATCTTACCACAAAAAAATATGTTAGCATGAAATGAAGTGCAATGAACTAATTAATCTTTTATTTTTAGTTGGATTATTTCAGTAAATCCACCAAGAGCTGGTACACAAAGCACATAGTTACAACACTGCAGGATACCAAACTGGCAATTATGAAATGAATCAACATGTTTATTCTACAAATCAAATGCAGATCAAAGATCCAGAATAACAGGTCCACATTAAAATCATCTAAGAAAAACAGACAGGTTAATGTTACACAGGTTAATGGTACCCCATACAAACTTACAAAATCATAATCAATTTGAACATTTGTAGCAAAATCCTTGTAGCACTAAAGCAATTCCCTAAACAGGCATGCATGCAGTTACAGCCAAGCACTCTATCCAGAGAAAGTATGTGTTAAATCTTCCCAAAGACTGTTTCGTTTTGGTTTGCCAAGCCAGACTTTTATCAGGGACAGCCCAAACTGATTGGCCTTCAGTGAAGTAAAACAGTAAATAATTCTTCAGAGCATTGCTCATTGCACAAAAAGTTAGAAAAGCACCCCTGCAAGCACATTTGTATTTGAATACAACTGCAGTGTGCAAGAATGTGCTGAAATTTAGGGATGCAATTTAAAGCAGTGTGACTTTGATGTTAGGCCACTTGAATGTGTATAAATAATGGCAATGAATAAAAACAACAAACAAACCCCAAAGAATTTGTTTACATTTATGTTTATTAAAAACATGATATGCTGCCTTTCAGAACTAGAATCAAAGCGGTTTATAATCAATGAAAATATCAAGAAACAAAAAGAGGAAAAAGAACTACAATGTAATTGAAAGGGATAGCTAGGAAATTTGAAAACAGGGAGTCAGGTTATAATAGGGAAGGTAAGAGCAGAAAGGGTGGGGGAAATGATCTGTAAGTTGGACTGTTCAACACCAGCACCTCACCTAGTCGAAGATTAGTGGAGGAGTGGCCTAGTGGTTAGGGTGGTGGACTTTGGTCCTGGGGAACTGAGGAACTCAGTTTGATTCCCACTTCAGGCACAGGCAGCTCCTTGTGACTCTGGGCAAGTCACTTAACCCTCCATTGCCCCAGGTACAAATAAGTACCTGTATACAATATGTAAGCCGCATTGAGCCTGCCATGAGTGGGAAAGGGTGGGGTACAAATGTAAGGTACGGTGGACTGCTGATGTTTGTACTCTTAATTTAATTCTCTGTAAGCCACATTGCGCCTGCATGAGTGGGAAAATGTGGGATATAAGCAATAAATAAATAAATAAATGTGTAGTGTAAGGATCTTGTACTGAATGCATTGAGAAATGAAAAGCCAGTGATGGTTGATGAAAAGGGGGTGGGGGTGAAATGATCATTTCAACAGACATGAAAAAAAAAAAGAAATACTCCACTGCTCTGCTGGGATGTCTATGTAGCTAGTCTACTAAGAATGCTGTCCCCCATACATCCCACTGGCTTGTTTTTGTGCATTTTTTCCTTGGACTTCTTTTTTTTCCCCGAAAATGGTCCTAAAAGATACATGCATTGAGCACAAAACATCTAGCAAATGGCTATTTTTGAAACAAAAAGCTGGATGTTTTTCTGGTTTGAAAATGGCCATGATCACTACTGGATTTTTGGACATTTTTCACAAAAATCCAAAATCGGAGTTAAATGTCATATTGAAAATGCCCCTCCACATAGGAGCCATTTTCCACAGGGAGGTTTTTTTGGGGGGGGTCTCTGTTGAAGATTTTTTAACCACTTCTCCACATTGTGATGCATTTTGTTGCCTGTAGCACACATTTCAAATGGAAAAATCAGGTTTTCAAGTACCACAATTCATGGGCTGAAAGTTTCCTTCCAAATTGAGCATCTCATCACATCTCTGTGATACTTTGTTAAGTCTGGAATTATATCACTGCTGTATGAATAAGCATCTCAATCCAATAATAGCAGGTAAATAAATTTTTTAAATATTTCCAGTTCAGGATTGGGATTTTTAAAAACTGAGGGACCCTTTTACAAAGGCACGTAGGCACCTAGGCACATCCAACGCATGTCAAATTGGCAGTACTGCCTGGCTATCACATGCACCGGGCAGTAATTCCATTTTTGGCATGGTGGTAATCGGCAGTTGGTGCATGCTGCATGCTTACCGCCCGGTTAGCGTGTGAGACCTTAATGCTAAATCAATGGGTGGTGTTAAGGTCTCAGGCTGAAAATGGATGCACGCTAGTTTTAATTTTGCCGCATGTTCACTTTCTAGCACATTTAAAAAAATCCCCTTTTCCAGGTACACTCAGGAAATGGACCAGCGCGTGTCCAAAACACGCATCTACACCAGCGCAGGCCACATTTGGCCACACCTTAGTAAAAGGGAGTGGAGGAGTGGCCTAGTGATTAGAGCACCAGTCTTGCAATCCAGAGGTGGCCAGTTCAAATCCCACTGCTGCTCCTTATGAGCTTGGGCAAGTCACTTAACCCTCCATTGCCTCAGGTACAGACTTAGATTGTGAGCCCTCCTGGGACAGAGAAATATCCAGTACACCTGAATGTAACTCACCTAACCTACTAATGAAAAAGGTGTGAGCAAAATATAAATAAATAATTTTATTTTCTACTGTTGCTGTGTAATTCTGTTTTCTGATTTTATGAGGTTTTTTTTTATCTGTTATTGCTTTTAAATTTGCTAGATTTTCTAACATTGTGGGGCACTCAAGCTAAATAAATAAATAATCTTTCATTTAATATTACCAATTTTAACACTCTTTTTTCACAATTCAGTCAGTTCTTTAATTTACTGCTACCACTGCTGTTTTTGTCTATCTACAATAAGAAGACTGAACCCTCTTCCCCTCGCCCAATCAGATAAAGCCACCTTAATTTTTTTTTTAATGAAAACTTCCTCTATATTTATTCCAGCTCCTTATTTGAGGAATCTGAAGACAAAATACAGTAAGCAGCACCAGCAGGCAACACAACCAGTGCCAAAGCCATAAATCTAGAAAGAGTAAGCATGTTATTAAACAGTGAATGAAGGAACTCAGTACCCATTATGGTTCATCATAAAACCAAGACAGTGCTCCCAGATTAGGTCATACTTGCTAGCAGATTTCAAAGCATATGCCAGTTTCTCTAGTCACAGCCTACCTGGCCTGATTCCTCAAATGGTTGAACTGTGGTTCTAAAGTCCAGTGATAAGCTATATTTATTGGCCGGGATTTTCCCACTCTTTAGAATAGCAACTCCTTCTTGTTACCTAACAAGAGCTAGTGTCAGAGTAAAAGCAAAATCAGAACAGAACATTATTAACTTTATTTTTCCCAGAGATCTGATACTAAAGGAGAAGGTCACCATCTGTAAAGATGGGTGCTAAGCATACCACAAACCACCAGGCATTTGGCGGTGA
Organism: Microcaecilia unicolor; assembly: GCF_901765095.1. Taxonomy (NCBI): domain Eukaryota; kingdom Metazoa; phylum Chordata; class Amphibia; order Gymnophiona; family Siphonopidae; genus Microcaecilia; species Microcaecilia unicolor. Next base: position 379,107,039 of record NC_044033.1, read on the forward strand.
GACTGAACTTGCAAAAATTATGAATATCTATGGGCCAGATGCACTAAGTATATTTCACCAAACTGCTGGATTCTGCATAGCGCGCCTAGAGATCTGCGTGTAAATCCAGGTGTATTCTATAGCTATATGCATAACATAGTTGGTTTAACAAGTTAATCAGCATTGATAACAGCACCCAACAAACAATAATGAGCACTAATTGGCAATAATTAGAATTTACGCAAACAACTTGCTAAGCACATTCTGTACTCAACTACGCCTAAATTCTAATGTGTGCAGTTCAAAAGGGGTGTGGCAATGAGAGGGGAAAAGGGAATTCTGTGAGCGTTCCAAAATTTACGCGAATAGTTATAGAATATGGTCCAGTGCATGTAAATGTACATGCAGGGATTTACGCCACTTTTTCACTGATGTAATTGGAAGTGCATAGTTTTAGGTGCTGGAGTATCAACTAAGCATATTCTACGTACCGCAACTAAATCTAGGCACCACTTATAGAATACACTTAGTTAGAAATGTTTACTGTGTGGATTTTTTAGGCGCCTTATATAGAATCTGACCCAAAATGGTGTCTAGTAGTCTACCTAGTTAAAATGTGAAGGGCTCCTTCTACAAAAGATAAACACTATCCCTCTCATTCTGTAAATGTGCGCACACAATTCTATGCATGTGTGAGTTCTAGAATAGCGCTAGTTATGCACATAACATACTTTAATAATTAGCTGTTAATTGGCATTAACAACCAATTATTGGCTATCATTGGTGTTAATTGTTGGTAATTAGCAGTTATGTATGTAACTGACCTTAGTTGTGATTCAAGAAATTTAGCACGCAAAATCCATAGTGTGGAACTGTGAGGGGGTGTGGATCTAGAAGGAGCATGCCCAGCACTTATGTGCACACGTTACAGAATACTAGCAGTTAAGCACTTAACTGACAGAAGTTAGGCAAAAGCATTTATACCAGCCATTGAGCTAAGTGCTGACACCTACAGTTAGGCACATAACTGAACACTTATGCAAGTGTTCTATAATGTCAATTGTGCACACAATTGCCAATATGGAACTTGCGCTTAGTGTGCTGCATCCCAGTGCCTAACTTTGGGCAACCCTAATGAGGAATTCTAAGTGGCACCTATGCTATAAAGGAAAATAAGTAGGCACTATTTCGGGAATAACATGTATAGAATGTTTGTACGTTTGGGAAGCTGCCAGGTGCCCTTGACCTGGATTGGCCGCTGTCGTGGACAGGATGCTGGGCTTGATGGGCCTTTGGTCTTTTCCCAGTATGGCATTACTTATGTACTTATGTACTTTCCTTTATAGGCTAGCAGTGTAACTGGGGAGAAATGCATCTATAATTCAGTGATGTAGCTATGAGTGGGCCTGGGTGGGCACAAGCCCACTCATTCTTGGCTCAGGCCCACCCATGACAATTCAGCATGCCTTGCTTCCCCTCTCTCCCTCTCCTCCTCATGTGGATCCGGCATTTGCCCCCACTCGCCTACCCATGGCCCGGCAACTCCCCCTTTCTTTAAAACACTCCATTCCCAGTGTACTTCATCACCATTTCAGGCAAGGGCAGCAACACACATCTGCTGCCTGCGCCAGTCCTGCAGGCTTCCCTCTGCCACATCCCACTCTCGCTTATGTCACTTCCTGTTTTGTCTCTGGTAGAATGCAGCAGAAGGAAACCTATGGGGCTGGAGTAGGCAGCAGATGCGAACTGCTGCTGCCACTCATGGATGAGGTACCCTGGTGGGGGAGGGAGTTGCCAGGACGCGGGTGGCAAATGCTAGACCTGGGGGTGGAGGCGAGGGAGCAAGATGCAGGATAAAGGAGGGGGGGATAGTTTGGGAGGGTCCATCCAACTTAACTGTGGACCCACCCAAAATAATAGGTCTGGATACGCTACTGTTATAATTTAGGCGTGAGCATGTATGGCAGGCACAGATCTGGTTCAAATGCTCATGCTTAAATGCTAGAGACACACAAGTAACATATTATCCTATAAGTTGTGCACATAAATGTGAGTCTCAACCATGCTCTGCCCAGACTCTGACTATGTATATGCTTACTTGTACAGTACATACTATGTAAGGTATGTGCATATTTACAGAATAATGTTTAGCTGAAATTCAGGCATTTAAATGTGCGCAAATAATGTTATTATTCCAAACATTTATGTACATAATCAGCATGTAAATGTTACCAACCACTTCCCCCTCTGGGGAAAATCTTATAACGGGTTTTTTTTGTGTGTAAGCTCAATTGTAATCACATGAAACACCTCTAATAAAATTACCTCATATATAAAATACATGCAGTGATAAGAGAGCATGTACTGTCATACGTCCCAGGTGTACGTGTTTTCTGGGATAATTTGGGCAGAGCTCAGCTAGAATCATGAAGTATGCACGTAGGTTATAAAATATGCGCCCGATCCTTTTCCCAATGTACACAAAGCCTCTTGATCCTTTCTAACATGCTCCAAGGATGCCATCAGTCAACTAGACTATGCTTCTTAAAAAGTTCTCTCAGATGCTAGCACTTGGTGTCATTACTATCTGTATGGCAATACAGCACATACAGTAGAAACTACATCCCTGATGTAGGCATCTGCCAAAACGTGGCCACATTGTGACTGTGCAATTGTATGCACCCTACTAGTGTCTCATCATCATTCTACTACCATCTTGTTAACCACTTCTCATATAGATGTACTGTTATAAAATTATCCCCCAAATGGACATAGAATATAATAAACCTCCTCAGTGTCAATCTGATATGAGATATGCTACTTTAGAAGCATCCAGTTCCATGGCAGTTCCCATAGAAAAAATGCCAAGGAACCCTTTTGTATTCTTTATGAGTCACAAGTTATAAATATTCTTTGGGATCTTGCTAGGTGGTGATAACATTGATTGGTCACTGTTAAAAACAGGATATTAGGTTTGATGGACCTTTGGTCTGACCCAGTATAACAGTTCTTTTGCTCTTATGTACCATATTCATTAAGTCAAAATGAAATTCTACATGAAACTTTTTTCATGAAGAAACCTAGATCTATCACTTGCTAGTATAGGAGGCTAACTACCAGTCCATTGTGTTGACTTGTTTAAAAACATTATCCTGCTTATAATCGAAAGAGAAGAACGCCTATATTGCGACCCAAATTGGGAGATGGGCGTCTTTCCCCCGTGGGCGCCCAAATCGGTATAATCAAACGCCGATTTTGGGCGTTTCCAACTGCAATCCATCGTGGAAACGTGTAAAGTTGACGGGGGCGTGTCGGAGGCGTCTTGAAGGCAGAACTGGGGCGTAGTTATCGGCTGAGGAGAAATGGGCGTGTTTAGCTGATAATCGGAAATAAAGGCGTTTTTACCACGATTTTGGGTCACTTTTTTTGGACCCTTTTTTTTCACGAGCAGGTCCCACAAAAGTGCCCCAACTGACCAGATGACCACTGGAGGGAATCGGGGATGACCTACCTGGACTCCCCCAGTGGTCACTAACCCCCTCCCACCAAAAAAAACCACTTTAAAAACTTTTTTTCCAGCCTTTATGCCAGCCTCAAATGCCGTACCCACCTCCATGACAGCAGAATGTGTTCTATCCTGTGACAGCCTTTCCCTTGTTCTGATGTGGCTCTCGGGTGAGTGTGACACCTTTTCTGTTATGCTCACTGCAGAGTCACATCAGCAATGCATTGTGGTGGGTGTAGGGTATTGGGCTCCGTGATTCCACTAGCTTGTGGCAAATGCTCACGATGTTGGTAGTTGGTAGGCTCTACTCCCATGGTGCTTTTCCCCCTGCTTACTGGGTCAGAGTGTGCCCTGTTTTGTTTCCGGTAGTCCATGAGGTAGTGGCCATTTTTGTAAGCCAGTTTTAGATCCCTTTCACATGTTAGCCACGTTACAGAACTTAGTTCTTACCTTGAATGTGGCTGAAAGAGGGCATTGTACACCATTCTGCCAGCTCTGACCTACTGCTAATCTCAGTACTAGGGAGACTCGTTGCCAGTGGGGCACAACCTCTGATCTGCAGTTAACTGTGAGTAAGCGTGCTTATTCCAATAAAGGACGTTTTCGGAGAGATTATCTTCAGGTGTCAACTGGTGTGCCAATGTTATATAGCAGCAACAAGTCCTAGAGGCCTGCGTGTATGCAGGTCCCCGGAGCACTTTTAGTGGGTACCGCAGTGCACTTCAGCCAGGTGGACCCAGGCCCATCCCCCCCTACCTGTAACACTTGTGCTGGTAAATGGGAGGCCTCCAAAACCCACATGTAGGTGCCCCCTTCACCCCTAAGAGCTATAGTAGTGTTGTACATTTGTGGGTAGTGGGTTTTGGGGGAGGGGGGTTGGGTGCTCAGCACCCGTGGTAAGGGAGCTATGCATGTGGGAGCGTTGACTGAAGTCCACCGCACTGACCTCTAGAGTGCCCAGTTGGTGTCCTGGCATGTCAGGGGGGTGAGTGTACTACGAATCGTGGCCCCTCCCACGACCAAATGGCTCGGATTAGGACGTTTTTGAGCTGGGCGTTTTTAGTTTCCATTACCGCTAAAAAAAACAAATGCCCAGCTGAAAAATGTCCATTTTTTCGAAAATACAGTCTGTCCCGCCTCTTCACGTACTCGTTTTCGGACATAGACGCCCATGGAGATAGGCGTTCACGTTTGATTATGCCCCTCTATGTTTTCTTAGTTATTTTCCAGTCTTCTCTCCCTTCCTTCTTTATATCTGATCATCATGAGTGTATTGGATATATCGTTTAGTGCCCACTTTTTGTTGCTAGGGGATATACTGGTAGCACACAGCTATCAACCCCATCACTATTAGGATGTGGCATAGCCCATAGACCTTAAAAAACAGGAGATCCTGTACAGCACTGTGAATTTCTTTACATAGGGGTCTTTTTACTAAGGTGCCCTGAAAAATGGCCCTTTTTTTTTGGCCAAAAATGGACATATGGCAAAATAAAAATTGGCGTGCATCCATTTTGGGCCTGAGATCTTGCCGCCACCCACTGACTTAGCGGTAAAGTCTCACACGTTAACCGGGTGGTAATTGTCAGCGCGTAGTGGACACGTGAAAAAGATGAAATTACCACCTGGGCCACGCGGTAGCCAGGCGGTAGTTCTAAATTGGCGCTCATTGGGCCCGTGTAGGCGCCTACGTGGCTTAGTCAGAGGGCCCCTTAATCTGGTCACCTCTGAGAAGAAACGATTCTAGAATAAGGTGTGCAGAGCTTGTGAGTTCTGCTGTCAGATGTCACAGGGCAGATAAGAGATGGAAGGATAGTTCCCTCAGCTATGTGGAAATGGCAGAAAAACTGTGTAGAAAATACATGCTAAAGAAAAATAGAAAATTGATGTATAATGGACAAGAAATCAATGGAGAGGGAAGAAGAGAGATTAGATCAAGCTTCTTTTTTTTATATCTTTGTATAAGTAGCTCTGACAGTTTTAGTTATGCCATACACTTCAGGGTTTAAATGTAGTTGTTAGGGCAAGCATTCCGGCTTAGCAGCAGTCATGTAGGAGATCTCAATTTGATTCCTAAGCTAAGCTTCTGCTTCTCAAGATAAACAGCACCCCTAGTGAGGAAGAAGTTTCAACCGTTGCACACAGTGACACCTAGAGGCCATATTCAGAGTGCAGGCATACTGGGTTGTGTGGAGAAAGCCATGTTATTTGGTCCCTGGCCAACAATTGCAGCTGTGAAAACTGCATTATATGGAATTTGTAGATAATTAAAGTGGGAGAAAAACCTCTTGGGTAGATGTGAATAAAATCTTTGAACAGCATAACCCCAGTAGAGGCCTGTTCTGCTTGGGCTAGAATCCAAAAGGCACAGGAGAAAATGGCCAGGCCAGTAAAATTAAAATAAAATGGTCTATTTGTTTCTGTCAGTAAAGTTATATTAGGCTCTGTTTTTCCAAGTTCCTGAGTTGCATACATAGTCAAGTATCTGAGATATTTAGCCCAAGAAATTTTTTCTCATGCTGAAAAAAAAGATGTTCAGACCAGCTCCAGAAATACACATCTCTGTCCCACTGAGGTTTACTGCTGTTTTGCAGATTTCTAGGTTTTGCAGAATACAGGCTGTTGTGAATAGTTTAGTGACTTTCTTTTTCTGGTATACATTCTATGAATTTCTCTTTTCCTCACAGTGTATTTTAGTGGAGATAAACTACTGTGTGATACTGCGATCGAGGGTTGAGGGTGCACAATAACATAGCTGGACAAAGGTGGAGGGATTTTGTGACACTGTTACTGAGGTGACACCAGAATTTGAATATATATTTGTCTTGTTGTATGACAAGTGAGAAATCTGGGACGATGTGCTGCACACAGCTTTTGATATGAGATAGACAAATTCATACTAAACACAGTTAAACAATGAAATATTTAGGCATGCTTTGTTCAGTTGTGAATCATAATGTTTGGTGTGTCACATACATGAATGTTGTCTGTCAGGTGTGTCACATCAGAAGAAAGGTTGAGAATTAGTCTGATGCGCATGCTGCCCTTCACCTGTTAGCAATTAGCCATACTGCAATTACTAGGTGCAGCCAGTTGGAAAACAGCTGTTTCTCAACAAAGCATCCAGTGATTACCTTAAAATATGGAGTGAGGAGGTCACTCTTTGCTAGTACATAATAATTAACTATTACTATATAGGTACAGTATAATTCTTGTTTATCCAATTAAAAATTATTTCAAAATGTTTTAATTATTTTTCTGTCAAAAAATGGAGGCAGAATACTGGGGGCTGCAACAGTAGCAGCACAACATATTAACATGTGGTTGACAGGAAACCTATATTCAAATTCTGTGTATCAGGCCTATCTACATTTAGTCCCCAAGGGCCACAAAAAGGCCAGGTTTTTCAGGATATTCAGAATAAGTATGCACAAGAGACATTTCATGCCCACTACCTCCACTGTATGCAACTGTCTCTCATGTATATTCATTAAGGATATCAGGAAAATCTGGGCTGTTTGCCACGCTCGAGGACTGAAATTGGATAAGCCTGCTGTGTACATGGTTTCCTCGCTTATGCCTTCGGGGTCCAGAGATAAAACACTGGCAGCAGTCACAGCACCCAGGAGGGATGGCACTGCACAATACAAAACCTACTGACTAGCTCAAGTGTGCACTTGCACCATGTTTGTTCATTAATTAATTAATTTATTTATTTATTACATTTGTATCCCACATTTTCCCGCATAGCAGTAGGCTCAATGTGGCTTTCAGGTTGCGGAGAGGAGAGTACCAACTCCGGGAATATATACAGAGTGGAAAATAGAGTGACAGTAGGTGCAAGGAAGCTGATAAGGTTCCGGAAAAGGGAATACAACTCTGGGACAAATATATAGTGGCATATAGAGAGAAGTAATCCCAATGAGGCTGATAAGTCTCCGGGGATGGGACTACAGCTTCTAGTGAGCAATACAGAGTAGGATAAGGGTAGCAGTACACTTAATTATAACTGGAGTGGTAAAATTCGAACAGTTTGAAGTAATAGGATTATGTGGATTATGTCCCTGAAGAGACCACAATTTGTGCCTCTCAGTCAGAGGACTGGTGCTGCTATGGCTGGATTAAGAGAGGAAGCTTGTTAAAAAAAAAAAGAGGAAAGGAAAAACACCTGGACTGCTGAAAATGAAGATATATGATGTTATGGCTCCAGCTGGATAGGTGACAGTGGGCCGCAAGGCCAAGCAGATGAGACATCTGGGCAAATATTGATCAAGTAAAAATGCTGAACTTTATGAAAGCTCTCACATTTGAATACTTGCCTTTATTCCTCTTTCCCAAAATATACAAACTTCCATGTCCATCCTCACTTCTCTAACTTACCCATTCATATGGGATGCCCCTAAATGAATGCAAAAGTTTGAAATAATCAGCTGTTGAGGGAAGGGAAGGGGAGTGCTGCTTATTTTTAGGAGTTATAGGCTCATGAATATAAGATCCTTATTGCTCTCTGGCTTTACTGAGGGAATCCACAGTTTCTGGTTGTAGGAGTAGTTTATAGACACCCAGGATCTGATGAGTCTTCATTGATGGAGATGGTGGAGTACTTGGCCACATTACAGGCAGCTTCTTACCCAATGTTGGTTATGGGTCTTTTGAAATCTTTTATGGAATAAACATTTTTAAATTGTCATTGTCCACTTGGTCTTTTGTGGAAGTGTCCTGTTGACTACACTACTCCGCTCTTGAGAATTTTAATGTAGGAAATGAGGACAGTGAGGGGAATTGTTCAGATGAGTTTTTGACAGCTATGCCTTGAGTTAGAGTCAAGTAGTGAGGTCATCAAACCATCTAAAGGGACAAATCTTGGATACTGTTTTGTAGGGGGCCTGGAGAGGGGGATTAACATGTCAAGTGTTTTACCACTGTGTACTGACATTTGAATTCCAGTATACCAAGGCAGTAAGAGAGAGAAGGAGTTCAAGGTAGTGAGAAAAACATTTGAGGCAGATAAGCCTCTGGAACATAGTAACATAGTAGATGATGGCAGATAAAGACCTCTACGGCCTATCCAGTCTGCCCAACAAGATAAACTCATTGTATGTGCTACTTTATATGTATACCTGACCTTGATTTGTCCATGTCATTTTCAGGGTACAGACTTATCCCACGCATTTTTTAATTCCGTTACTGTTTTCATCTCCACCACCTCCCGCGGGAGGGCATTCCAAGTATTCACCACCCTCTCCGTGAAAAAATACTTCCTGACATTTTTCCTGAGTCTGCCCCCCTTCAACCTCAATTCTTGTCCTCTAGTTCTACCGCCTTCCCGTCTCTGGAAAAGGTTTGTTTGTGTATTAATACCTTTCAAATATTTGAACATCTGTATCATATCTCCCGCGTTTCTCTTTTCCTCCAGGGTATACATGTTCAGGTCAGTAAGTCTTTCCTCGTATGTCTTGTAACGCAAATCCCATACCATTTTTGTAGCTTTTCTTTGCACCGCTTCAAGTCTTTGCAAGACCTCCAAAACTGAACACAATACTCCAGGTAGGGCCTCACTAATGACTTTAGAGGGGCATCGACACCTTCTTTCTTCTGCTGGTTACACCTCTCTCTATACAGCCAAGCATCCTTCTGGCTGCGGCCACCGCCTTATCACACTGTTTTGTCACCTTCAGATCCTCAGATACTATCACCCCAAGATCCCCTCTCCTTGTCTGTTCATATCAGACTCTCACCGCCTAACACATACGTCTCCCATGGATTTCTATTCCTTACGTGCATCACTTTGCACTTCTTTGCATTGAATTTTAATTGCCAAACATTAGACCATTATTCTAGCTTCTGCAGATCTTTTTTCATGTTTTCCACTATAACAATTTCATGTGTAAGTACTAGAATCAATAACTTACATGCACAGATTAGCACCTAACTTTAGCCAATCTATTATAGAATGGAGGGGATATTGTCTCAAATTTCAAAGATAGATTTTAAAGTCTTCATTTGTTGAGCTGGATCCTTAAACTCTGGGTTTAAATCTTTTTTTTTTTATTATTATTATTTTTTTATTTATCATTTTACTTAATTACATTCACATTTATCACATAAATGTAAGGAAAAACAGAAATTAATATAAAGGAAAAAGAAAACATTTTATCTCATCAATATATATCATATAATTGTCCACAATTGGGAGATCCAAGATCAGGAAAACAATCTCAAAGAAATAAGAAAAACTCAAAATGGTTAATCTTACAATTCACATTTTCTGAGGGAGGAAGGTTAATCGGTAATTGCAGCCGGTACAGTGGTAACTAAAGAAAGTTGCTACAGAGGGTTCTTCATCTGTTCCTTCAACTCCACAAACTCTTGTAATTTCTTAGGTTCAACAAATAAGTAATAAGGAAATAAAACACTTACAAGGGAATCACACTAGGAAGGTCCCACCTAGGGCAATGATTCCTGGCTTAAAAGCCAAGAATTCACGCCTCCTAGTCTGCGATTCCCTTGATATGTCAGGAAATATATTAATCTTTGAACCCAAAAAACTATCAGCCATGTGTCGGAAATACAATTTCAAAACATTGTTCCTATCTAAATCAAAGACGAAAGTCACTAATAATATAACTATCTCTAATTTCTGAATTTTCCAAAATGACAGTTAAGTTCACATCTCTTTTCTCTGATAAAGGGGTTTAAAATCTTTTAAAGGCAATTTAGTTGTGCCTGCCTTGAACCATTTTCATCTATATATGACCAGAAAAGGAACTTTTTTGATTGCTGGGCCTCTCGAATGCAATAAATTGCCAACTGGACTGAAACATGAGACCCATTTGTTGGCGTTTAAGTGTCAATTGATGGCACACTTGATGTGTCTGGCTTTTTATTTATTTATGTGTTACATTTGTACCCCACATTTTCACACCTATTTGTAGGCTCAATGTGGCTTACATAGTACCATCAAGGCATTCGCCAGGTCGATTGATAACAAATACAAGGTTATATAGTGATTGAATGAGGTAGTTGTACAGGGTTGAAGGTAATGAAGATTGTATATTGTCCAGTATGATCATTGGTCATGCTGTGTTGCTGGGTGAAGGGTTTACATTGGATCATTGGGGTAGGCCTTTTTGAAGAGGTTGGTTTTTAGTGATTTCCTGAAGTTCAGGTGGTCATGGATTGTTTTCACAGCTTTAGGGAGTCTGTTCCATAGTTGTGTGCTTATGTAGGAGAAGCCGGACGCGTAAGTTGTTTTGTATTTAAGTCCTTTGCAGTTTGGGTAATGTAGGTTTAGGTAGGATCGTGATGATCCTATACTGTTTCTTAATGGTAGATCTATAAGGTCTATCATGTATCCTTGAACTACTCCATATATAATTTTGTGGACCAAAGTGCAGATTTTGAAGATGATCTGTTCTTTGATTGGGAGCCAATGCAGCTTTTCTCGGAGGGGTTTGGCACTTTCGAATCGGGTTTTACTATATATATCAGTTTGGCTGCAGTGTTTTGGGTGGTCTGGAGTTTTTTCGTGAGTTGTTCTCTACATCCCGCATAGATACCGCTGCAATAGTCTGCATGACTTAGGACCATTGATTGTATTAGATTTCGAAAAGTTTCCCTTGGAAAGAAAGGTTTTACTCGTTTGAGTTTCCACATTGAATAGAACCTTTTCTTTATTACAGAGCTTACTTGGCTCTCGAGAGTAAGGTTGCGGTTGAGTGTGACTCTGAGTATTTTTAGGCTGTCTGAGATAGGGAGGGTGTGTCCTGGGGTGCTTATTGTTGTGGGTTTATACTTATTATGTTGAGAGGAGAGGATAAGGCAGTGTGTTTTCTCAGTGTTCAGTTTCAGTTGGAATGTTACTGCTGGTTAAGTTTAAGGTCGTGCTTGAGACCTTCTTGCTGCCTTCTTATGGACTATGAAGTAGGTTTCATTGTAATATTTTGTTGTGTTTTTAGGTCTGTGTGATTTATGTATTTTATGAATGTATATTTGGTACCGCGCTCTGGATAAAGGTGGGTTATAGATTCCAGTTTGAGGGGTATGGATGGGAGAGAGAGGTTTTCTGTGAAACTGTTGTACATCTCTTTGGCATCTGACATGGTTAGTTATGATTTATTTTTATGCTAGGGTTGTAGCAGACAGATGTTGGATTGTTTTTCAGCTTTTCTCATGGATCAAGGTAATAAATAGAAATAACACAAAACATAGAAAAGGAAAGAAAATGATACCTTCTTTATTGGACTAACAATATATTTTTTGATTAGCTTTCGAAGGTAGCCTTTCTTCAGATCAGAAAAGAAGGGTTACCTTCAAAAGCTAATCAAAAAATATATTAAATTAATCCAATAAAAAGGTATCATTTTATTTATTTTTTATGTTTTGTTTTATTTTTATTTACTACCTTTAAAAGTGGACTAATTCGGCTACCACACCACTTTACTCATGGATCACGAACTACAAATAAATTCAGATAATAGGATTTTTGAATGGTTTTCATCACCAGTGAAAGTGCCGGTATTATTTAATATCTTTCTATCATGTTTTTCCTTTACTTGGATATTATGGTTAGATTATATGCTGATGACATACAATTAGGGATAAGGAGTAAGAAAGATGAAGAATTCAATGTGACAGTGATATTAAGAATAGGGAAAATAATTCCAATCCTGCAAGAATGATTCCAGAAAATTCCTTTGTGGTGAATTTGGATAAAACTAAGACACTGGTGTTGGGATGTAATGAGATTGATAGGTCAGGCTGGAATTCCTGTTTCGGGAGGAGGGCTATGGCATTAGCAAAAAGTAAGGAACTTGGGAGTTATGGTGGATAGTCAGCTATCCATGAAAAGGTATACGTTGAAAGTGGTATGTTTGGTCTTTTGCAAATCAAGGCTTATTTGTAATAAAATACTTGATTGTCCCAGGAGATCTGAGAATATTGGTATAAACTTCTGGTGTTGCTCATTTTGGATTACTGCAATAGGTTGTTATCAAGCTCCTTCAAAAATAGATAAAGATTCTGCAGGTAGTTCAAAATATGATACATGTGTTCTACCATTATATCCCAGGTTCACGGGGCACTGCAAGAGGAATCCCCATTGTTTTTGAGCACAATAGTAAAGAATATTTGCCAAAAAAGAAACATTGAGATCTCACATTCAAGTTCTGTTAACTTTGCCACTAGCTGATGAAGATTAGGTTGGTGACTACGTACATGCAGACTTTTTTCGGGTGGGCTCACAGTTAAGGAACACATTATTGAAGTGATAAGAAAGGAATCTGATTATTTTGTATTCTGTAAACGTTGGAAAGCCATTCAGAGAAAAGAGATTGAGAATTAGTGGAGTCCTGTATAGAATGAAGGGGATGTTTGAAAATGTTATTATGCCTGTTTTATTAATGTTTCACTGAACACCTCTGACAGAAGACAATGTTGGAATGAGCAAGGTATATTCAATGTTTTTGCAAAAAAAATAAAATTGCTTAAGTAATAATAATTTAATTACTCTTACACAGTAGAAGGATTGGTTATATATATTTTTTAAACCACTAACATGAGGTGGTGCTCAAAATGAGTAGAAGTGGTACACCTTGAGACATTGCTATGTGTTGACTCTATATCCAAAGCTTAAAAACAAGAGGTGGTTTGAGAAATCTTTGCAAGCTGTTATTTCTTTACTATCAATTAGACATGAAACTGTGGGCCCTGTTTACTAAGGTGCGTTGCTGTTTTTAGCATGCCTAACCATGCGCTAACCATGTAGGCACCTATAGGGATATTGTAGGCACGTACCTGGTTAACGCGCGTACATGGTTAACGTGCATTTAAGCGAATGCTACATACCTGTAGAAGGTATTCTCCGAGGACAGCAGGCTGATTGTTCTCACTGATGGGTGACGTCCACGGCAGCCCCTCCAATCGGAATCCTTACTAGCAAAGTCCTTTGCTAGTCCTCGCGCACCCGCACGCACCGCGCATGCGCGGCCGTCTTCCCGCCCGAAACCGGCTCGAGCCTGCCAGTCCAGTATGTAGCAATACAAATACAAGGGAAGACACAACTCCAAAGGGGAGGCGGGCGGGTTTGTGAGAACAATCAGCCTGCTGTCCTCGGAGAATACCTTCTACAGGTATGTAGCATTCGCTTTCTCCGAGGACAAGCAGGCTGCTTGTTCTCACTGATGGGGTATCCCTAGCCCCCAGGCTCACTCAAAACAACAACCATGGTCAATAGGGCCTCGCAACGGCGAGGACATAACTGAGATTGACCTAAAAAATTTACCAACTAACTGAGAGTGTAGCCTGGAACAGAACAAACAGGGCCCTCGGGGGGTGGAGTTGGATCCTAAAGCCCAAACAGGTTCTGAAGAACTGACTGCCCGAACCGACTGTCGCGTCGGGTATCCTGCTGCAGGCAGTAATGAGATGTGAATGTGTGGACAGATGACCACGTCGCAGCTTTGCAAATTTCTTCAATGGAGGCTGACTTCAAGTGGGCTACCGACGCAGCCATGGCTCTAACATTATGAGCCGTGACATGACCCTCAAGAGCAAGCCCCGCCTGGGCGTAAGTGAAGGAAATGCAATCTGCTAGCCAATTGGATATGGTGCGTTTCCCTACAGCCACTCCCCTCCTATTGGGATCAAAAGAAACAAACAATTGGGCGGACTGTCTGTGGGGCTGTGTCCGCTCCAGGTAGAAGGCCAATGCTCTCTTGCAGTCCAATGTGTGCAGCTGACGTTCAGCAGGGCAGGAATGAGGACGGGGAAAGAATGTTGGCAAGACAATTGACTGGTTCAGATGGAACTCCGACACGACCTTTGGCAAGAACTTAGGGTGAGTGCGGAGGACTACTCTGTTATGATGAAATTTGGTGTAAGGGGCCTGGGCTACCAGGGCCTGAAGCTCACTGACTCTACGAGCTGAAGTAACTGCCACCAAGAAAATGACCTTCCAGGTCAAGTACTTCAGATGGCAGGAATTCAGTGGCTCAAAAGGAGGTTTCATCAGCTGGGTGAGAACGACATTGAGATCCCATGACACTGTAGGAGGCTTGACAGGGGGCTTTGACAAAAGCAAACCTCTCATGAAGCGAACAACTAAAGGCTGTCCTGAGATCGGCTTACCTTCCACATGGTAATGGTATGCACTGATTGCGCTAAGGTGAACTCTTACAGAGTTGGTCTTGAGACCAGACTCAGACAAGTGCAGAAGGTATTCAAGCAGGGTCTGTGTAGGACAAGAGCGAGGAGCTAGGGCCTTGCTGTCACACCAGACGGCAAACCTCCTCCACAGAAAGAAGTAACTCCTCTTAGTGGAATCTTTCCTGGAAGCAAGCAAGACGCGGGAGACACCCTCTGACAGACCCAAAGAGGCAAAGTCTACGCTCTCAACATCCAGGCCGTGAGAGCCAGGGACCGGAGGCTGGGATGCAGAAGAGCCCCTTCGTCCTGCGTGATGAGGGTCGGAAAACACTCCAATCTCCACGGTTCTTCGGAGGATAACTCCAGAAGAAGAGGGAACCAGATCTGACGCGGCCAAAAAGGAGCAATCAGAATCATGGTGCCTCGGTCTTGCTTGAGTTTCAACAAAGTCTTCCCCACCAGAGGAATGGGAGGATAAGCATACAGCAGGCCCTCCCCCCAATCCAGGAGGAAGGCATCCGATGCCAGTCTGCCGGGGGCCTGAAGCCTGGAACAGAACTGAGGGACTTTGTGGTTCACTCGAGATGCGAAGAGATCCACCAAGGGGGTGCCCCACGCTTGGAAGATCTGGCGCACCACTCTGGAGTTGAGCGACCACTCGTGAGGTTGCATAATCCTGCTCAGTCTGTCGGCCAGACTGTTGTTTACACCTGCCAGATATGTGGCTTGGAGCACCATGCCGAGACGGCGAGCCCAGAGCCACATGCTGACGGCTTCCTGACACAGGAGGCGAGATCCGGTGCCCCCCTGCTTGTTGACATAGTACATGGCAACCTGGTTGTCTGTCTGAATTTGGATAATTTGGTGGGACAGCCGATCTCTGAAAGCCTTCAGAGCGTTCCAGATCGCTCGCAACTCCAGGAGATTGATCTGTAGACCGCGTTCCTGGAGGGACCAGCTTCCTTGGGTGTGAAGCCCATCGACATGAGCTCCCCATCCCAGGAGAGACGCATCCGTGGTCAGCACTTTTTGTGGCTGAGGAATTTGGAAAGGACGTCCCAGAGTCAGATTGGACCAAATCGTCCACCAATACAGGGATTCGAGAAAACTCGTGGACAGGTGGATCACGTCTTCTAGATCCCCAGCAGCTTGAAACCACTGGGAAGCTAGGGTCCATTGAGCAGATCTCATGTGAAGGCGGGCCATGGGAGTCACATGAACTGTGGAGGCCATGTGGCCCAGCAATCTCAACATCTGCCGAGCTGTGATCTGCTGGGACGCTCGCACCCGCGAGACGAGGGACAACAAGTTGTTGGCTCTCGTCTCTGGGAGATAGGCGCGAGCCGTCCGAGAATCCAGCAGAGCTCCTATGAATTCGAGTCTCTGCACTGGGAGAAGATGGGACTTTGGGTAATTTATTACAAACCCCAGTAGCTCCAGGAGGCGAATAGTCATCTGCATGGACTGCAGGGCTCCTGCCTCGGACGTGTTCTTCACCAGCCAATCGTCGAGATATGGGAACACGTGCACCCCCAGCCTGCGAAGTGCCGCTGCTACTACAGCCAGGCACTTTGTGAACACCCTGGGCGCAGAGGCGAGCCCAAAGGGTAGCACACAGTACTGGAAGTGACGTGTGCCCAGCTGAAATCGCAGATACTGTCTGTGAGCTGGCAGTATCGGGATGTGTGTGTAGGCATCCTTCAAGTCCAGAGAGCATAGCCAATCGTTTTCCTGAATCATGGGAAGTAGGGTGCCCATGGAAAGCATCCTGAACTTTTCTTTGACCAGATATTTGTTCAGGGCCCTTAGGTCTAGGATGGGACGCATCCCCCCTGTTTTCTTTTCCACAAGGAAGTACCTGGAATAGAATCCCAGCCCTTCTTGCCCGGATGGCACGGGCTCGACCGCATTGGCGCTGAGAAGGGCGGAGAGTTCCTCTGCAAGTACCTGCTTGTGCTGGAAGCTGTAAGACTGAGCTCCCGGTGGGCAATTTGGAGGTTTTGAGGCCAAATTGAGGGTGTATCCTTGCCGGACTATTTGCAGAACCCACTGATCGGAGGTTATGAGAGGCCACCTTTGGTGAAAAACTTTCAACCTCCCTCCGACTGGCAGGTCGCCCGGCACTGACACTTGGATGTCGGCTATGCTCTGCTGGAGCCAGTCAAAAGCTCGCCCCTTGCATTTGCTGGGGAGCCGCGGGGCCTTGCTGAGGCGCACGCTGCTGACGAGAGCGAGCGCGCTGGGGCTTAGCCTGGGCCGCAGGCTGTCGAGAAGGGGGATTGTACCTACGCTTGCCAGAAGAGTAGGGAACAGTCCTCCTTCCCCCAAAAAATCTTCTACCTGTAGAGGTAGATGCTGAAGGCTGCCGGCGGGAGAACTTGTCGAATGCGGTATCCCGCTGGTGGAGATGCTCTACCACCTGCTCGACCTTCTCTCCAAAAATATTGTCCGCACGGCAAGGTGAGTCCGCAATCCGCTGCTGGAGTCTATTCTCCAGGTCGGAGGCACGCAGCCATGACAGCCTGCGCATCACCACACCTTGAGCAGCGGCCCTGGACGCAACATCAAAGGTGTCATACACCCCTCTGGCCAGGAATTTTCTGCACGCCTTCAGCTGCCTGACCACCTCCTGAAAAGGCTTGGCTTGCTCAGGGGGGAGAGCATCAACCAAGCCCGCCAACTGCCGCACATTGTTCCACATGTGTATGCTCGTGTAGAGCTGGTAAGACTGGATTTTGGCCACGAGCATAGAGGAATGGTAGGCCTTCCTCCCAAAGGAGTCTAAGGTTCTAGAGTCTTTGCCCGGGGGCGCCGAAGCATGCTCCCTAGAACTCTTAGCCTTCTTTAGGGCCAGATCCACAACTCCAGAGTCGTGAGGCAACTGAGTGCGCATCAGCTCTGGGTCCCCATGGATCCGGTACTGGGACTCGATCTTCTTGGGGATGTGGGGATTACTTAGTGGCTTGGTCCAGTTCGCAAGCAATGTCTTTTTCAGGACATGGTGCAAGGGAACAGTGGACGCTTCCTTAGGTGGAGAAGGATAGTCCAGGAGCTCAAACATTTCAGCCCTGGGCTCGTCCTCCACAACCACCGGGAAGGGGATGGCCGTAGACATCTCCCGGACAAAGGAAGCAAAAGACAGACTCTCGGGAGGAGAAAGCTGTCTCTCAGGAGAGGGAGTGGGATCGGAAGGAAGACCCTCAGACTCCTCGTCAGAGAAATATCTGGGGTCTTCTTCCTCTTCCCACGAGGCCTCACCCTCGGTGTCAGACACAAGTTCACGGACCTGTGTCTGCAACCTCGCCCGGCTCGACTCAGTGGAGCCACGTCCACGATGGGGGCGTCGAGAGGTAGACTCCCTCGCCCGCATCGGCGAAGCTCCCTCCGCCGACGTAGTCGGGGAGCCTTCCTGGGAGGTGGCCGCTGCCGGCACCGCACGCGGTACCGACGTCGGGGACCTCACCCCGGGCGATGGGCCAGCCGGCGCCACGCTCGACGGTACCGGAGGCGCAAGCACCACCGGTACCGGAGGGGTAGGGCGCAACAGCTCTCCCAGAATCTCTGGGAGAACGGCCCGGAGGCTCTCGTTCAGAGCGGCTGCAGAGAAAGGCATGGAGGGTCGATGCAGGCGTCGACGTCAGAACCTGTTCCGGGCGTGGAGGCTGTTCCGGGCTGTCCAGAGTGGAGCGCATCGACACCTCCTGAACAGAGGGTGAGCGGTCCTCTCGGTGCCGATGCCTGCTGGGTGCCGACTCCCTCGGCGACCCAGAGCTCTCGGTGCCGACGCGGGGAGGTGACCGGTGTCGATGCTTCTTCGACTTCTTCCAAAGCATGTCACCGGAGCTCCCCGGCACCGACGAGGAGGACGTAGAATCCAGCCGTCGCTTCCTCGGGGCCGAGGTCGAAGGAAGTCGATCTCGGGGGGGCTGTACCGCAGGAGCCCTCAGGGTAGGGGGAGACCCACCCGAAGGCTCACCGCCACCAGCAGGGGAATGGACAGCCCTCACCTGCACTCCTGACGATGCACCACCGTCCGACGACATCAGCAGACGAGGTCCCGGTACCACCGACGTCGATGCAGCTATCCGATGTCTCGGCGCCGATGCAGAGGGCCGATGCCTCGATGCACTCGATGCACTGGCGGCCGAGGATGAAGGTCTGGACGCTGACGACGTCGATGCACTCGATGCCCCCGGTGCCGATGCCGACGAAGAGCCCGAGAACAAAACGTTCCACTGGGCCAATCTCGCTACCTGAGTCCGCCTTTGTAACAGGGAACACAGACTACAGTTCTGAGGACGGTGCTCGGCCCCCAGACACTGAAGACACGACGAGTGCCTATCAGTGAGCGAGATTACCCGGGCGCACTGGGTGCACTTCTTGAAGCCGCTGGAAGGCTTCGATGTCATGGGCGGAAAAATCACGCCGGCGAAATCAAAATCCGAAATGACGAATTTGAGCACCAAAAACTTTAAGGGAGAAAATCTCGACCGAGGCCGAAAAGAGGCCTACCCCGACGACGAAAGAAAACTTACCGGGGCAAAGACTGGAAGTACGGGAAGGGGCAAACGAAACCCAAGGGGGTTTTTGGAGTACTTTCCGAACTATTTTGGAACTTTTCCGAAGAAAAAACACGTCGATTAAACAACGGACGCGCGAGGTCGACTCTCCGGGGCTCGACACGGCAAAAAACACAGCCGTACCGAGTGCGGACGAAAGAAGACTGGCAGGCTCGAGCCGGTTTCGGGCGGGAAGACGGCCGCGCATGCGCGGTGCGCGCGGGTGCGCGAGGACTAGCAAAGGACTTTGCTAGTAAGGATTCCGATTGGAGGGGCTGCCGTGGACGTCACCCATCAGTGAGAACAAGCAGCCTGCTTGTCCTCGGAGAAAAATGTTAATGCGCCTATAACACTGCTTAGTAAAAGGGCCCCATGTGTCTAAAATCTATCTTTTAGGTAGAAAAGACATGCCTGATAGATAGATACAGATATAGATATATTTTTAAGCTGTATTCTGGTTATGTTGCTTTACTCTGAATTGTCTTTCCCCACAGAGACTGTTTTTGATCTCTCAGCATTAAATTTAAAATGTATTTTGCCTTCATAGATGATCTCTTTTTGCAATCCATCTGTGCTATTAAAATAATTTTCTGCAGCAATGGCTTCTTTGTCATTTTGACCTTTGAAATATTCTGCAACTAAACTAATACAATTAAATAGCAGCTAATAAAATTAAGCAATTACATACAAAATAGTGCTTTTTAATTAAATAGACTTTCAAAAAAACTATAACATTTAGTTTTACTGTGGAATATAGTGCATTAGTCTAACTGTAATTAAGATCCTAATCATCCGTTTTACTTGTCACCAGGTAATGGTTTAACATTAAACAATTTCTGGAAAGTTTTCTAATTTGTAAAGGCTGGCACATGAATTTTGCTGCTTTAGGCGGACACCTTTGACTGTTCCCTCACCTCCTGCAGTGCACACCTGTCTCTACTGCTTACTCCTCTGTTCCATTTCCCTATTCCATTTCCATTATTTGGTGGCTTCCCAACACTCAGCAGAGCATGTTGGACCTGGCTGCTGTCTCAAAGGAGAGAACTGCAAAAGTTGGTGTTTATTGTTAAGCGCAGAGACTGTGGACTCTCCAAATCCTATTTGGATTCCCTTTGCTTATCCACTCTTACTCTAGTTGAGATCATTTTTCTGCACCCTTTTTAACTCTATGTGCAATTTTTCCTTAAGCGAGTCTTTCTTATTTCTATCTAACCCCTATTATTCTAGAGGTATGGACTGCCGCTGAAGGACAGAATAAGTAAAGGGAGAGGGGCAAGAAAAATGCTGAAAAGGATGGGAGCTAATAAGAAGTCACAAAGTACTCTGCAATGAAGATGTTAGGTGAAAGAAAGAGTGTGCCCAGACAAAACCTGGCAGGAGCAACTGTGAAGATAAGAAACAAACCAGCTAAGTACAGTGTAACAGAGGCCCAGTTCCTGAAGACAAAACAGCAAAAGAGAATGGTCAACCAAATAACTGTCCAGTACTTGCTATCTATTTGCCATTTCTTCCATTCCCTTTCTACATCCAACTCTGACATATTGATCTTGCCTTTTTAATTTTCCTGTTTCTTTCTTTTTGCCTCTCTATGCACTCAAATGTAACTTTCCTTCTTACCCACCAGTCTGTCTCCTTTTTAACCTTTCATCTATCTGTAACCTACCTTTTTAATTTTTCCATCTCCTTCTCTGACCTCCTGCCTAGCCCACCTTCCCTCGCTCTCCCATTTTCCTGGCCTCATATTCCTTTCTGACATTTATCGACTCCCCATTATCACATTCTGATCCTCTGTAATCAACATTCTCATCTCCTTTGACTCTTCCATATGGTCCCACTATGTCCAGCATCTTCCCTTTGTCTCATGCTGCCCTGCAGTTCAGCATCTCTCCACCACCTTATCCTTCTCCTCCATCCCCACAGTCTACAATTTCCCCTCTTTCTCTTCCACCATAGTCATTTCCTGCCCCCTCCCTGCACCTTTATGTAGCTCAGCATCTCCACTCTCTCTCTTCATCCCTCCTTATAGCACAGCATCTCCAAACTCTTTTTCTCTCTCTCTCCACTCCCTTGTACCCAACATCTCCACTTTCTCTCTTTCTCCACTCCCCTCCCTTGTAGCCCAGCACTTCCAAACTCTCTCCTCCCTTCCTGTGGCCCAGAATCTCCACCTCCTGCTCTGCCAGCATTTTCCCTCTCTCTCCCCTCTCTAGTTAGATAGCAGCATCCTATCTCTCTCCCTCTTCCTCTCTGTGCTCCAACATCTCTCTCTGTCTTACTGCTGCCACTGCCACTGTGTTCAAAAAGAGAAAAGCTTCACAAGACTTTAGAGCCCATACAGGTGTTGCAGTTCTCATGTCACTACCAACAAAAGATGCATCAGACAGATGTCAGTCATGCAGCAGACACATGGACCCCAAGTTCCCATGCTGTTTCCTCTTGTATGCAGAAGACCTCAGGGGTGCTCCTGCCACTCGTAACGTTGCGGCTGAGTACAGGAGCACTCCTTTTGCTGATGTCGCCAGCATCGCAGCTTAAAAATGGAGCACTGCTATTGCTGGACCCAACACTCCTGCAGCAGCACTCAGACCTGTGCTGTCTGAATTTTCTGCAGAAGCACGCCTGCCGCTGGTGTCTCCACGGCTGAGTATAGCAACACGCCTGCTAGTGTTGCTGGAACTCAGTTGAAGTGTGGCATGTTGCTAGATCTTGGGTTGGAACGCAACTAATTTCTGCTGCCTGAGCACTGCTGTGGAAGTGCCAGCTCCAGCAACACCAGCACTCCACTCTTCAGCCATAATCCTAGCGACACCAGCAGCAGAAGCACTCGTGTACTCAGCCATGGCACAGAAAACAAGATATGTGGCTAGCTCGCAACATATCTCCTTCTGCTTTGCGACACACTACTTTATAGCAACTCAGGTTATAACTATTGTCCTATGGGAATGAGCTTAATTCAATGTCCATTGTAACATCATGTTCAATTAAATGTATTGCACTTCCCTTCTCCCTCAATCTGTTCTTAGATCGGAGTAGCACACAACCTGTTTTTCACTCTTACCACTTTTAAAATCATTGATTGTTAATGCATTGGTGATTAGCAATGTCAGCAGAATGCCATATGCCAGTGGTTCCAAAACCTGGTCCTGCAGGCACCCCAACCAATCAGGTTTTCAGGATATCTACAATGAATACTCTATTACTACTACTACTATTATTTACCATTTCCATAGCGTTACTAGACGTACGCAACACTATACATTTGAACATGTAAGAGACAGTCCCTGTTCGACAGAGCTTACAATCTAATCAGGACAAATAGGACATATAAGGGACAAGGGTATTACTTAAGGTGGGAATGACACAATGAGTTAAAAGCAGCTTCAAAAAGGTGGGCTTTTAGCCTAGATTTGAAGACAGCCACAGGTGGAGCTTGACGTCCCGACTCAGGAAGTCTGTTCCAGGCATACGGTGCAGCAAGATAAAAGGAACAGAGTTTGGAGTTGGCAGTGGAGGAGAAGGGTACAGATAAGAGAAATTTACACAATGAATGGAGTTCCCGGGGAGGAGTGTAGGGAGAGATAAGAGTGGTGAGGTATTGAGGAGCTACAGAGTGAATGCACTTGTAAGTCAGTAAGAGAACTGTATGCAGAAACAGATAGGGAGCCAATGAAGTGACTTGAGGAGAGGGCTACTATGAGCATAGCGACACTGGCGGAATATAAGTCGTGCAGCAGACTTTTGAACAGATTGAAGGGAAGAGAGAAGGCTTAGTGGGAGACCTGTGAGAAGCAAGTTGCAGTAGTCTAAGTGAGAGATGATAAGAGTGTGGATAAGGGTTTTGGTAGTGTGCTCAGAAAGGAAGAGATGCATTTTGGTGATATTAAAGAGAAAGAAATGACAGGTTTTAGCAGCCTGTTGGATATGTGCAGAGAAAGAGAGAGAGAAGTCAAAGATGACCCCAAGGTTACAAGCTGATGAAACAGGGAGGATGAGCATGGTATTCCTAGAGATAGAGAATGGGGGAAGAGGAGAGGTGAGTTTAGGGGGAAAGATAAGAAGCTTGGTCTTGGTCATGTTTAGTTTCAGATGGTGGTGAGACATCCAGGCATCAATGTCAGACAATCAGACTGATACTTTGTCCTGGATTCCTGCTGAAACTTCTGGTGTGGAGAGGTAAATCTGGGAGTCATCAGCATAAACGTGATACTGAAAATCATGGGATGAGATCAGAACACCAAATCTCTCTCATGAATATTCATTATGGATATCCTAAAAACCTGAGTGGCTGGGGTGCCTCCAGGACCAGGTTTGGGAACCACTGCCATATGAAATGGCAACAATAGGAACAAATTCATTTTATCATTTTTTGGCCTGGTAGTTTCTTCCTTCTCCTTCTCCATCTCCTTCCAGCTTATTTGGACCAAGCACCATGAGCCATCATCTGTAACTACTCAGGGTATTTTATTTGTATATTATATCCCTGTTCCTCCTTTTCAATTAACCTTTATAGTGATAGTTTTTGGCTAGAAGTCACACTACAATGTTCCCTTTAAAGCACGGAACTATGATCTCTGCTTCTGTCTGCTAGATGTCACTATTAAACTGTGGTTCAAAATTTAGGGGTGTTCCCAGATGAAAATCTTTCTATGCAAAACTAAGTTGATAATGTCATTTCATCTGTTTTTTTCTTATTTGTTGGTATTGAGTAAATTGAAGGGTATAATTCCGTCGTCTGATTTCAGGATGATCGTGCAGAGCCTGGTCCTAGCAAAAATTGATTACTGTAATTCACTGTATTTAGGGTTGTCATCTGCTAGATTCCAGGCTCTGCAGGTCATCCAGAATGCGGCAGCGCGGTTAATTTCTGGAGTATCGAAATCAGCACATATCTCCCCTGTTCTAAAACATTTGCACTGGTTGCCTGTTATGCACCATGCTATGTTTAAAGTTCTTGTGCTAATTCATCAGCGGGTTTATGCAAATGTTCCTGCATATTTTAGTACTATTCTGAAATTGTATAATCCTAATCGTTCCTTGGAATTCTGAGAGATTGCAGCAACTGTGTTTACTATCACCTATGGCTTTTCATTATGCTGACACTAGAGCACAAACCTTCTCGGTTGCTGGACCAGTTCTGTGGGATGGCTTTCCAAGTCATCTGAGATTATGTAATAGTATTCCACAATTAAAAAAGTTATTGAAGACCCATTATTTTAAGGCTTTTTTTGAGAAATGAAATATTTTCAGATGTTTAAGTGATTGTAACAGTTTTTATGATGAAGAAATCTGTGTTTGTGATCTGTCTAGTTGTTTTCATAAGATTTTATATATGTTTTAATTGTTACCCCTTTGGATTAATGTGGGATACAAGTCTGAAAATAAACAAACAAACAAACAAATTAATGAATTAAATGATGGCAAAGTTTTCCCTTCCTACTCAGGGAGCACTACCTACAAGGAATCCCCAGCCTTCTGGGTAGCAAAGTTCTGTTCTGGGAATCATACTCAACTTTTCCTGCAAGGTAGCACGGAACACTACCACTGATCTACTAGGCTGGCCCCAGGGGCAAATTCCTTTCTAAGTACATAGTTCAATACATAAATTAATATCAAATTGGGCTTCACAAAGGGTCTTAAAATGGTGTGTTTGTCACAAAGTTCCAATCCATCTGTGTTTACATGCTTTAACTTTACATCAGTCAAAGCTTGCTGAGGAGTCTCACAATTCCTGAAAAATGTCTTTCAGATTCTTGATGTCACAGAGAAAATGAAAATATTTACTGTGGTGCTGAATCTGTTCAAATCTGTTGCCAACAGTCTGAGCCACCATATCTAAGACTATTTAAAAAAAATAAATCTTCTACTGATTTTCAGATCTTTGACAGGCTTGTCTCCACCTTCGTAGATAAACAATATCCTAGGACACGTGGTGAAAACATCAGCAAAAATATGCTTCTTCATTGCTTTCTGAAAACCCTCAATCCAATGATAAAAATATAAGGGAAAGGAAAATTGATATACTACCTTTCTGTGGTTTTTGCAATTACATTCAAAGTGGTTTACATAGTATATACAGGTACTTATTTGTACCTGGGGAAATGGAGGGTTAAGTGACTTGCCCAGATTCACAAGGAGCTGCAGCGGGAACTCAGTTCCCCAGGAGCAAAGTCTGCTGCACTAACCACTAGACTATTCCTCCACTCCAATAAGAGCATAAGAAATGCTATGCTGGATCAGAACAAAGGTCACTTAAGCCCAGCCACCTATCTCCAACTCTGGCCAATCTCAAAAAAAAGAATTGTGAGCCCAATAGGGACAGAGAAATTACTTCTATATAACATGTAAACCACTTTGGTTGCATCACAAAAGATGGTATATCATATCCATAACTCTAACTTTTACCTTTACATTTATGCAAGTCACTAAGGGGGTGGAGGCAATTCTATAACTGGGCACCTGCATTTAGGTGCCCCAAGGCAGGCAATAGGAGCCTGTTCTACAACAGAATCTAGGCATCGAGGTTCTGTTATAGAAAACGAGTGTAACCTGGCATTGGCACACCTAATGTTTAGGTGATGTTGCAGGGACTTGTGTAACTCTGTAAGTTACCTGTGTACGTCCCCTTGCAAATACATGCTTTGTAAGTTAAGTAGGGATTTGCAGGATAGCACCTAGGCACCCTGCCAGCACTTATGCAAATATGTGCAGAAATGCTAGTATTCTAAACATTTATGTCATTTTGGATCCTGGTGCAGTCTCGCGAAGCAGCAGAGAGGGGGCATTCCCGCTTGTTCCACTGGACTACTAATGGTGACCCCCAGATTAGTCTTAGGGTACAGGGGATCAGTCTCAGGAGGGGTGCTTAGGCTTGAGGGTGGAGTTTTAGACATTAGAGGATTTGGGCCAGGGAGATCGGATCTGGGGATGTTCCAAGGAGGATCATATTAGGCCTGAGAGTAGGGTTTTAGACATCAGAGGATGGGTTTGAGCCAGTGGCATCAGATCAGGGGATGTTGCAAGGAGGATCATATCAGCGGGATGCCATGGGGATTGAATTCTGTGGGGGGGGGGGGGGATGTCTCAGGGGATTCAGGTGTTAGGGGGATGCCAGGGGCATCACATCTTGGTGATGTTGGGGGTTCTGACTTTGGAAAGGGAGGGCGGATTAGGGGGGGGAGAGATGTTGAGGGTGCTACTGTGGGAGTTTTTAATGTTTTTATTTATTTATTTTTGAGTAGACCTGCACAGTGCTACATACAGTTGCAAATAACCTGTGCAGCAAACTTTTATTTATTTAAATATTTATTACCCACACTATGCAGCCATTTTAGGTAGGGTGCATCTCCTGCACAAGCTTTGCACTTACCATGTGCTGGATTTGGCACCTAATGCATCTAAGTGCATAAACTTTGCATGGGGTTACTGAGCGGATAGAGTCCTGGTAGAAGGTCACTGGGGGGAATATCCTGGAGGTCCCTGGGTGGGAACTAAGCCCAGCCTTAGGGGACTGGTTAGGAAATAAAATGCATCAAGATGGTGAAGCAAAGGGGATGAGTGACATGTTGGGAGGAGTTAGAGGTGATAAAAGGATTACCATGTGCTTGCACATGGTCTCTTGACTGTACAAAATTCCCCTGCCAGAGACCAGTGTGGAGTAAGGGGAGTCCCTGTTTAAGAATTAACAACCTGTGGATTTGAGAAAAGGAGACAAGTCATAGTCCAGATGGACAGAGACTGTCTGGAGCTCTGGAGCTTGGGTCAAGGGAGTCATGTCCAGGAGCTGGAGATGGGGAACTGGGGAGAATTCCATCTCATAGTAGAACCTGGGCACCCGAGTCCAGAACCTGTACACAGGAACAACACAGCCCGTGTGGGTTAGATTGTCAATTGGAAGGGATGGACAAGGAGAGGCATTGTACAAAGTGTATATATTTCTGATCTGTATTCTTGTAAATACTCTACTAAAATCAAGTCATTTATTTTTTTTTTACTTTTATTTATGCATTTTCAATATTTACATTCATATTCATACAAATGCAAGAAATTCAGAGTATACAATGAGTATTAAATTTAATCACTAAGATTAAGAGAAAATTTACCTTCTACATTGACCACACTTTTGGAAATCAAGTCATTTATATTGAATTGTTATTTATTTCACTGGTTTGAACTGTCTGAACTTCTGGTTGCAGAAGTTAATATAAGTTCCAGTTGTTTTTCATATATATTACTGGACTGTGGAGTGATTTAATCTTGGAAAGTGCCGTGGGACTAAGGGCTTGCATCCCACAGGAGAACTGAAGCAGAGACTGAGTTCCCGGGAGGAGAAGAGGGTCTCTGAACCCACTAACCACTTCTTTTTCCCAGGTGGAGGCACCACGCATCAACTGTGAAGTGAAAGGATCTGAGGGAATCTGCCTGTTGAAGTGGCTGTCCACTCACTCAGACCTTGGACCCAAGGAAGCGCCATGAATGGGGCGTTTCAATGGTAAAATTTATATATTTTGAGGTGAGCACTTTTGAATGATTAAATAATATAAAGCATATGAGAAGGTTTTTTAGGACTGATGATAAGAAATAAAACCAAGGAATTATAGAACTAATATTCAAAAAATCCAAGCTCCTAAATTTGTGCCATATTTTCAGCCAAACTTAGGGGTCCTTTTACTAAGCGGCAATAAACACTAACATGTGCTTCCTGCACGCCATAATGCACTACTGCCGGGCACGCTCAGGCACCCTGCAGTAGTTCAGGCATCTTTGCACGCTTCCTCAGTGCTAAAAAATACACCGGGGGTGTGCTTGTGGTGTGGAGATTAGGCATATCTAGCACTAATCAGTTAGCACAGCTGCATTGCCGCATGCCAACCGATTAGCATATGGTTAGCATGTGAGCCTTTTCCACCTACTAAATAGATACCAGTAAGGGCTCAAGTGCTAGTGGCCACCTACTAATTTAGACAATGGTAAGAGGATCACCATAAAGGACTCCAAAGCATAAGGTCACCAAACAGATGAGGAGGAATCCAGTTAAACTAATATAGAAATATAATGTTTAATTTTTACAAAATATTTCTAAAAAGCAAGGAAAAGATAAGTGCTCAACTTTATTTTATGTTTGAAAATAGCTGCTTCATAGCATTTCATAAGAATTAGTAAAGGTTTTTGTGAAGCAAATAAGATTTAAAGTCAGCATTTTTCGATAATACGGTTCCAGACAGCTCTTTGTGGCGCCGCCAAAATAGATGGCCGGGCATCTATTTGGCCGGCGCCGTTCGATTATGCCCCTCTGTGCCAATTAATATTTCTATTTATTTACCAGTATTAATTGCATGGTTTACCAATAAAGTCTGAAGCGAGTTACAAAACTAAAAACAAAAAAAAAATACTATTGCTCAATTATAAACAGCACTCCATATATAAACCTCTTTTAGGCTGAATTGGTCTTGCTCCTGTTCAATAGTATCACCAATTCCATATCAAATTATTTCAAGCACTGCCTTAATAGACTACTAAAAAACTTTTTCCGAGACCCTGTTTACTCATGGAATAACACAGCAGAACAATGAAAAAACAATGCAAGCAAACTGACTCCCCTGTTTACAAAGCTGCACTAGCGGCTGCTGTGTTGGCATTACTGCACCGGCAGCCGCTAGCATGGCCTTGTAAACAGGGGGTTAAATTTAATAATTAACCACAATTCATGTTGCCCATAATCTCTGTAAACACACATTTTCCTACTACTAGTACAGCTGGGCTCCAACAATGTAATTCCCTTTTCATCAGAGGGCTGTCTACTCAGCAGACAAAATAATATAGGTATATGAAGCTGGTAAACGGGTGCCTTTCCTTTTTGGCTTCCCTGTGGACTTTGTCTGTCTGTGACATACAACACTTATTACAAAAAATAATGGCCACAATTGTCCACAAACAAAACAAGTAAGCACTTCAGTACTAAATGGACAGACCAGATTCACACAACGTATTGTCAAGGAGGAGGAGACCTCAGAATTTGCATGAAATGACAACCCAGACACTTAGTATACCGGGTAAGAGTGTTACTCTTTAGTGATGATTTAATCACTGGTCAAAAACCTCCATTGAAACCAACTGTGTATTAATCCTCTTCACCCCAGGCGAAGGACCAGATGCCGCTTCAACCGAAGGTGCAGAAGGCGCAAGCAACCCTGGCAGTGAAGCAGACTGGCGCAGCAATCCCTCCAGAAGCTCTGGAAGGGCCCTGATGTGCTTGTTAAGTGCTGCCATTGGAAAAGGCTGCGGGGCCGGTGCAGGAGCCGGTGGCAGAATCTGTGTGGGCTCGAGAGCCGGTACCAGGCTGCCAGAAGACCGACGCATCAGCACCTCCAGTATAGAGGGTGAGCGGTCCTCTCGGCGCCGAATCCCTCAGCTCCCCGGAGCTCTCGGTACCGTGCATGGAAGGAGATAGATGACGGTGCTTCTTCGCCTTCGCTCGACGCCCGTCATCGAGACTCCTCGGTACTGAAGAGGAGGACGTGGAATCCTCACTCCTCCTCGGGGCCGGGTCCGACAAAGGGCGGTCCCGGGGAGCCTGCATAGCAGTAGGCCTCGAGACAGGTGGAGACCCACTCAATGCCTCACTGCTCCCAGCGCGATGTGGTCATTTGGCAGCCATTACCTGTGCTCTCGAAGTCGATGCTTCCCTCGACATCGACGCTGCCAACCTCGGTACCGATGCCGATGCCAACGTCGAAGGACCAGACCGATCTGCAAAACGTTTTTCTCGTTGAGCCTCCCAAGACACTTGGGTCCGTTTTTTCATCAAAGGGCACAGCTTACAAGCAGCTGGAAGATGATCTGGCCCAAGGCACTGGAGACACCACGCGTGGGGGTCGGTACCCGAGATGGTCCGGTTGCACTTAGTACAACGCTTAAAGCCACTGGGTGTCCTCGATGACATAGACGGAAAAATGGCATCTGCGAAATTAAAGGATGCGATTATGCCAATTAAAAAGGCACAAAAAGGGAAATAACCCGACCGCGCAGCCTAAAAAAAACGGCCACGGCAAAAAGAAAAGAAACTTAAAAGTAGTGACTAAAACTAAGAAAATAAAGGAACTACTCTAGTTTTGTTTTTTTCAATTTTGTAGAAAGAATAAAAGAAGAAGAAAAGAAAAAACTAAACAATCGCGCAGAGACTCTTCCTGGGCCGAGAGAAACACAACGAAAACGAAAGCTGTGTCACCTCAGACGTGGAGAAAAAAGCACTGAAGGACTTACTTACGTGACGGGTGGGAAACCGGTCTGCGCATGCGCAGTGCGTGCCAGAAGACTCTGGAAGATTTTTTGAGATTTTGCTAGCAAAAATTTCCGATCCTGGGCCAAATCGTGAGAACAAGCAGCCTGCTTGTCCTCAGAGAATAGCCCTCTCCTCAAGTCACTTCACTGGCTTCCTATCCATTTTCACATACAGTTCAAACTCCTCCTATTGACTTATAAGTGCATTCACTCTGCAGCTCCTCAGTACCTCTCCACTCTTCTCTCCATACATTCCTCCCAGGGAACTCCGTTCACTGGGTAAATCTCTCTTATCTGCACCCTTCTCCTCCACTGCTAACTCCAGACTCCGTTCCTTTTATCTTGCTGCACCATATGCCTGGAATAGACTTCCTGAGCCGGTACGTCAAGCTCCATCTCTGGCCGTCTTCAAATCTAAGCTAAAAGCCCACTTTTTTGATGCTTTTAACTCCTAACCCTTATTCACTTGTTCAGAACCCTTATTTTATCATCCTCAGTTTAATATTCCCTTATCTCTTGTTTGTCCTGTTTGTCTGTCCTAATAAGATTGTAAGCTCTGTTGAGCAGGGACTGTCTCTTCATGTTCAAGTGTGCAGCACTGCGTACGTCTAGTAGCGCTATAGAAATGATAAGTAGTAGTAGTAGTAATGTCCCTCTCACACCAAGAATGCTAGACATGTCACTTCTTTTGCAAGTCTATTCTAATGCTCACAAAAGATACCAGATCAAGTCATTAATGGAAACAGAAGTTGTCTATCCTCAGAACCAATACAACACAAACAGCAGTAGCGCAAGCTTCTCTTTGTCCTCATTTTAGACCGCGGTTTGGGTTAAGGGAGCATGTGAATTCCTGTGCCCATTCATTGCTTGGCTTCTTTACAGGCACTGCCAATTAACATCGCCAGCTTTACTGTGGGTTTCTCAAGAGGTGCAAAATCCGTCCACTATGAGCTAGTCAAAGATCACACCCTCATTTCTCATGAGCCAACTGTTTCCACATGCAAAATGACCTTCACTTAAAACTAATGTGACATGAATGTGACCCAGTGACATAAGAGGAGAAAAAACACTGTATCCATTCAGTGATTCACTGAACCATCAGGTCCTGAAAGGGAAGGATTTACATCTCTCTACCAAGCTGCTAGGACAGTGTGGTGAGAAATTCTGTTTCTTCCTTCCAACAGGCAGTCTGCCACATCACCAGCATCATGCTATAACCTGATAGTGACCTCAGACCAACCAATTCTAACTGAAAATGTCTCATTAACAACTCAATTTTGATGATCCCACCTTGTTGAAAAGACCTTTTCTCACTATTGTTCAACACCTGACTTGAGAGAACAAAATGACTAACCAGTGCTCAGGATGCCAAATATATGTCTGCTAGATCAGCAAATGCCCAAGGAATATTTAGCCAAGGCAAGTTGTTAAACCTTTCTATTGTCTTGTTTCATTTTTTTCCCCCTCGGGTTGTTGTAAGCCTGGGAGTGACTCACCGAGATGCCTAAAGAATGGCAATTTATGTGATTCATTGCTGTTAGAAAGTACTTTAAGGAACGCTGCATTATTATCTCTGTATGTGACCTGTCTTGCTCACGAAATCAAAGACCATGTTCCTTCAGTGAGCCTTGTAAGATTATCAATGAACAGATACTATTATGATGGAGATAAAAGTAGTGGTGTATACTATTATATAACACACTCCAGACTCATGTTATCGCCACGCTTAGGAATCCAGCAGTTTGAGTGATATCAACAGCTACTGTTATAAGGAGGAGTGTGTTGGGGGATGGGAAAAGTGGCGGCCCTACCATTAGGCCAACAGAGGCAGGGACCTCAGGCAGCACTAATTATGGAGCAGCATGTTTCCCCCTTCCTAGCTCAATGCCCCTCCATAACCTACCTCTTTTTCTTTGGTTTTCAAAAGTCGCCAGCAGCAGCGATCCCCATACACTGTCCTGCTGGAACCGGCGTCTCCTGTACTGCGGCCTGCCTCACTAACATAACTTCCTGCTTCCTCAGAGGTGGGCTGCAGTACAGAGGAGACAGCGGTTCCAGCGACAAGGCAGCGAATGGAGATCACTGCTGCCTCCGACTTTTGAAAACAGCAGCAATAAAAAAGAAGGTAGGCTCAGGATGGAAGGGGGAGAGATGCTAGACTGTGACTGGGGGGGGGGGCAGGAAGGAGTGGGGGGGGGCGTGATGCTGGGGGGCTGGGGGCGCCATTTCATCCCTGCCTTAGGAAATACCATGCTGGCCAGACCAATGGCATATTGAGACAAGCATCCTGTCTTTAACAGTGGCCAGTCTGGGCCACCAGGACATACAAGAGTAAATTTTCAAAAGGATGCCTCAACTTAGGTGCCAGAACAGAATGTGCTAACAATGAATTCTATAAGGGCAACTGTGCATGCAATTGCCCTTATAGAATACTAGTATGTGTGTGAGAGGTGCACCTAACTTTAGGCAATCCCACTTACGCCTGCTCTAGGGCAGGCGTAAATGGGCATGCCTAATTTGATGCCACTTGGACATGTAAATGCTACTATTCTATAAAGTCCACGTGCTAATCCATGGCCCACCATGCTTCTCCCACCTTGCTATTGCATGCGCTGGATTTAGAGCATGGACTTTACAGCATCACAACTAAGGGCATATACTTGCAAAAATGCCAATTAGTGCTAATTAGTGGACATTAACAGCAATAATTAATAATCATTGCTTGGTAAAGCCAATTAAATAATTAATTTGCTCACATAAATGCCTTTATGCTGTAATGTGCATGCAAAGTTCCATGCTAAGCTTTTCTTAGCACACACGTTTATAGAATCTGGGGAACAGTACCTGGCAGATCTCAATAGAAAAGCACATTGCATATTGCCCTCTCCCAGAAGAAAGAGAGACACCCAAGGCTACCTGTTATTGATAGACTTGTCCTCCAGAAACTTCTCCAGACTTTTTAAACTTAGCTATACTACTATACTTAACCACATTTTATGACAAATTCCACTGTGCATTAATTGAAAAATATTTGTTATAAATCTGCAACTAGTAAGTTTCATGGAGTATTGTCTACTCCTAGTACTATGTCATGGTGTAAATAACCATTCCTTGTTAATGTTTTCCATTCCATACATAATTTTATAAACCTCTAAGACATAAAGGCATATTCTCCAAGGTGAAGAGTCCCAACCTGTTTAGTCTTTCTTCATAATGGAGCCAATACATCCTTGTAATGACTTCATTGGACTTTTTTCTCTAGTTCTATCTTTTTTTCAGGTGTGGAGATCAGAACAGCACACATCATTCAAGGTTTGGTCACACTGGATCAATACCGAGGATTGCAACAGTCTCAAGTTTCAAGTTTATTTACATCGTGATATACAGCCCATGAGCCAGCCATCTGAGCAGTTTACAACACAGTAATAAAATACTGAGATAAAAACAAGAAGGGAACTACAATTATTAATAGTAGATAGGCAAAGTACTAAAAGAATAAAACAGGCCACAGGTGGCAAGAAGGTGGTAGCTGATGTCCTGATCCTCGGAGGGTTAAAGGCAGGGGGAAAAGCCAAATAACTCACGCAAGTTATGCATCTTGAAATAGAAATGTCTTTAGGGCTGTTTTAAATGTTGAGTGGGAAAGTTCCAGCCTTAGAGATGTTGGCTTGGAATTCATTGAAGTAGGGGCCAATAAACTAAAAATCTGGGATTGGAAAGAATTATTAAATGATTTTGTTGTGATGACCTAAGAGACTGAGAGGGAGTGTAGGATATTAGAAATCGGGAGAGATGTAACAGTTGTTCTGAATGATAGATTTTATGGGTAAGTACTAGGATCTTATAGGTTATCCTATGTGCAACTGGTAGCCAATGTTCTTGATACAATAAAGGAGTCACATGATCAAATTTACAAGAGTTGGTGATAAGCTTTACCACTAAATTCTGAATGATCTACGTCATGAATCAGAAGTGTGGATGCAATGTAGGAGTGTGTTATGATAGTCAAGTTTACTAATAATAAAAGCATGAATCAATACATGAAGAGCTCCTTGCATAAATAGATGTCTAATGGAACAAAGCATACAGAATTTGAAGAAACAGGAACATACAATTGTAGATATTTGTGGCCTAAAATTTAGATTTTGATCTAAGATTACTCCCAAAACTTTAACAGTTCATTGAAGGGCAACATTGGATACAGCTATACTGATAGGAATTGTCAGTTTAGGGTCATCCTTTCAAGTGAAGAGAACTCCATTTTAGATCTAGTCCTTGGTGGCATGTAGGGCTTAGTACGAGAGGTAATGGTGTTGTGTCCCCTGGACAACAGAGGTCATAACATGATCAAGTTTGAGCTGCTATCTGGAATGAAGCCACAAAGGAAATCTACTGTAGCTGCATTCAATTTTTGAAAGGGCGACTATAATAAAATGAGGAAAATGGTTAAAAAGAAGATAAAAGTATCAGTTGCAAATGTTAGGCCACTAAATCAGGCATTGACGTTGTACAAAAATACCATCTTGGAAGCACAGACCAGATACATTCCATGTATTTGAAAGGTGGAAAGAAGTGAAAACAACGGCCAGCATAGTTAAAAGGTGAATTGAAAGAGGCTATTACAACCAAAAGAATGTCCTTCAAAGAATGAATAAGAAACACCATAAACACTGGCAAGTCAGATGAAAAATATTGACAAAGAAGGCTAAAAGAGAATATGAAGACAAACTTGCTGCAGAGGCTAAAACTCACAGCAACAACTTTTTCAGGTACATCAGAAGCAGAAGCCTGCAAGGAAATCCATGGGACCATTAGATCACAAAGGAGCAATAGGGGCACTCAGGGAGGATAAGGCCACAGCGGAGAAACAGAATTAATTTTTTGCTCCGGTCTTTACAGAAGATGTAAGAGATCTGCCTGTACCAGAAATGGTTTTCAAAGCTGATGATGCAAAGAAATTGAAAGAAATCTTAGTGAACCTCGAAGACATACTGAGCCAAATCAACATATTAAAGAGTAGTAAATCATCTGGAACAGATGGCATACGTCCAAGGGTATTCAAAGAACTCAATCATGAAATTGCTAATCTGATGTTAGTAATATGTAACCTGTCACAAAAATTGTCCGAAGTACCTGAAGATTGGAGGGTAGTCAATGTAACACCGATTTTTAGAAAGGGTTCCAGGGGTGATCTTTATTTTTGTTACATTTGTACCCCGTGCTTTTTCCCCACTCATGGCAGGCTCAATGCGGCAGGCAATGGAGGGTTAAGTGACTTGCCCAGAGTCACAAGGAGCTGCCTGTGCCGGGAATTGAACTCAGTTCCTCAGGACCAAAGTCCACCACCCTAACCACTAGGCCACGCCTCCATCTGGGAAATTACAGACCTGTATGCCTGACATCAGTGCCTGGTAAAATAGTGGAATAAAATTTTGGAATGCATAAATAAACATGGTTTAATGGGACAAGGCCAGCATGGGCTCAGCCAAGGAAAGTTTTACCTCACAAATTTGCTTCATTTCTTTGAAGGTGTGAATAAACATGTGGATAAAGGTGAACCGGTTGATGCAATGTATCTAGATTTTCAGAACACTTTTGACAAAGTTCCTCCACAGAGACTCCTGAGAAAATTAAAGAGTCATGGGATAGGAGGCAATGTTCTGGAATGGATTAGGAATTGGTTATTGGACAGAAAACAGAGGGTAGGGTTAAATGGCCATTTTTCTCAAGGGAGGAGAGTAGAGTGCCGCAGGGATCTGTAATGGAACCGATGCTATTTAACATATTTATAAATGATATGAAAATTGCAATGACAAGCAAGGTAATTACATTTGGAGATGACACAAAACTAATCAAGGTTGTTAAAACACATGTGGACTGTGAAAAATTGCAGGAAGACCTTAGGAAATTGGAAAACTGGGCATCCAAATGGCAGATGAAGTGTAATGTGGACATTGCAAAGTGATGCACATTGGAAAGATAGTTACCTGATGCTAGTGTCCACCTTGAGGGTCAGCACCCAAGAAAAATATCTATGTGTTGTTGTAGCTAATACATTGAAATCTGTTCAGTGTTTGGCGGCGGCCAAAAAAGCACAGGATGCTAGGAATCTTTAGGAAAGGGATGGTAAATAAGACCAAAAATACTATAATGCCTCTGTATCACTTCGTGGTGCAACCTTGAGTATTGCGTTCAGTTCTGGTCGCTGTATCTCAAAAAAGATATAGCAGAATTAGAAAAGGTTCAAAGAAGAGCAACCAAAATGATAAAGGGGATGGAATTCCTCTCGTATGAGGAAAGGCTAAAGAAGTTAGGGCTCTTCAGCTTGGAAAAGAGATGGATGAAGGGAGCTATGACTGAGGTCTACAAAATCCTGAGTGGTGTAGAATAAGTAGAAGTAAATTGATTTTTTACTCATTCCACAAGTACAAGGACTAGGGGACACTCAAGGAAGTTACATGGAAATACTTTTAAAACAAATAGGAGGAAATATTTTTTCACTCAACGAATAGTTAAGCTCTGGAACTCTTTGCCGGAGGATGTGGTAACAGCAGTTAGCGTATCTGGGTTTAAAAAAGGTTTGGAGAAATTCCTGGAGGAAAAGTCCATAATTTGCTATTGAGACAGACATGGGAGGGGGAGGGGGCCACTAGACCACCAGAGCATTTGTTTTGTAGGTTTGGAGAAAGGAGCAGTTGGGAGTGTCGGGGCTGATGCTCAAAAGGGGCCCAGAGGTGGAGGCCATTAGACCCTGGGAGGGAAATCCGGTGCAGGATGGTTGGGTTGGAGGGAGAGAAAGAGTGCCGCACAACCAAGCTTTCTAACAGTGCCCTGAACCTGGTGAAAAGTTTCCTATGCTAAACACACGAGTAACATTTTTTTTTTTTTTGGAACAAAGCTGTGGCGTAATTAATGACTGCATTTAAATGTGGTCTATGCTTATTAGTTTCAGCGCCTGCACTGAAAGCATTTGAGCATTCTGCACACAATAATGTGTGCACAAACCTGGAGGTTAACAGCGGTACTTTTGAACATCAGCACCTGTGTATTTAGGAAGAGAGGGGGAACCCAGATTCCAGCCTGTTTTCAGTAGAACCAGAAAAAATAGTAGCAAGAAAGTATGCTGGGTCAAAAAGAAAAAAATATATTAGGTAACAATCACTGTAGCAACCAGTAGAACACTGTAGCCTTAGGGGAGAGCTATCCAGTAAATAAACTTCCTCCTTTTCCCTCCCTCTTTCCTGCTTCCTGGAGTGTGCTTAAAAAGAGGCTGGCAGTGCATCAAACACTTAGCTATTCTTCTTATGCCGGAAGCAGAGCTTTGTCACCACACGTAGAGAAAAAGGAAGATGCCCTCTATGAAAAGCAATAAGAACCAAAGGGAAGTAGAGGGTGACACAAGACTCTCAAGCCCAGAGAAATCCAAAGCAAACTTATTATTAGGCACCAGTGGCGTAGCCAAGGGTGGGCCCGGGTGGGCCTAGGCCCACCCACTTTGGGCTCAAGCCCACCCAGTAGCAGCACAGCTATGATGTGGCTGGCAGATATCCCCAAGCCCCACCAGCTGAAAACTCCTAACAGCTGTCCCTCCTGCATACCTTTTAAATAGCAGATCTTTGCCTGCAGCGAGAAGCGACTGATACATACTGCTCTCACCGGCCCCACAGCCTTCCCTCTGATGTATTCCCGCCTATGCAGAAACAAGAAGTTGCATCAGAGGGAAGGCTGTGGGGCCGGTGAGAGCAGTATGTATCAGTCGCTTCTCGCTGCAGGCAAAGATCTGCTATTTAAAAGGTATGCGGGGGAGGGGGGATGTTTGAGAGACCATATGGCACGCAGCTGAGAGAGAAGAGACCAAATCACTTGTGGGACAAGGCGGAGTTCTGCCCACCCATCTTGGACCCAGGACCACCCAAAATTGAGTATATGTCTACGCCCCTGTTAGGCACCAAAAGGTAAAGGACCTGACAGGGGCCTGTGTTTCGGTGGAAGGCCGCCTGGATCAGGGGTCACAAGACCGTAAAAATATAATGTATGAATACATAGTTATGAATAAATAATTACAGTAAAATAAAATGAAACTCTAAAACAACCTATGTACACATGAAAAACATATTGCACTGAGCATGCCTCCCAAACATGGTCATACAAAACATGCGTGTGTAATAGACAAACATTTGTTAAAAATGCACATATATTTGAAACCATCTCATATAATATTAAGATTGGTGATAACTCTATTAAAAGAAGAAAGTAAAAAATGTTCTGTCCAATATGTAAACCTTAAAAGGAACATAAAAAAGACAACATCTCAACCTCATGTTAAAATGGGCAATGTGGGGCTAACAGTAATATTAAACCTGCATTCATTATGTGTGGTGCATGAAGTGTATGTGAAAAATAACTTTTGAAAGCAGACAGATGTGGAGCATAAAGATAGTGCTGGGTTGAAAAAAAACCATATTGATAACCCACCTCAATGGAATACACTTATCCGTATGTGGTACCTATAGGTGGTATATGTTGTACAATACTGCCAAGCTAGAACATAAGAACATAAGAGAAGCCATTCTGGGTCAGACCAGTGGTCCATCTAGCCCAGTATCCTGTTTTCCAATCAGTGGGCAAGCCAGGTCACAAGTACGAAATTGTGGCAACACTCCATACTAGAAATACCAGGGCAAGCAGTTACTTCCCATGTCTGTCTCAATAGCAATTATG
Organism: Microcaecilia unicolor; assembly: GCF_901765095.1. Lineage (NCBI taxonomy): Eukaryota > Metazoa > Chordata > Amphibia > Gymnophiona > Siphonopidae > Microcaecilia > Microcaecilia unicolor. Next base: position 379,146,225 of record NC_044033.1, read on the forward strand.
GACTTTTCCTCCAGGAATTTCTCCAAACCTTTTTTAAACCCAGATACGCTAACTGCTGTTACCACATCCTCCGGCAAAGAGTTCCAGAGCTTAACTATTTGTTGAGTAAAAAAATATTTCCTCCTATTTGTTTTAAAAGTATTTCCATGTAACTTCCTTGAGTGTCCCCTAGTCCTTGTACTTGTGGAATGAGTAAAAAATCAATTTACTTCTACTTATTCTACACCACTCAGGATTTTGTAAACCTCAGTCATAGCTCCCTTCATCCATCTCTTTTCCAAGCTGAAGAGCCCTAACTTCTTTAGCCCGTCCTCATTCGAGAGCAGTTCCATCCCCTTTATCATTTTGGTTGCTCTTCTTTGAACCTTTTCTAATTCTGCTATATCTTTTTTGAGATACAGCGACCAGAACTGAACGCAATACTCAAGGTCGCACCACGAAGTGATACAGAGGCATTATAGTATTTTTGGTCTTATTTACCATCCCTTTCCTAAAAATTCCTAGCATCCTGTTTGCTTTTTTGGCCGCCGCCAAACACTGAGCAGATTTCAATGTATTAGCTACAACAACACATAGATATTTTTCTTGGGTGCTGACCCCCAAGGTGGACACCAGCATCAGGTAACTATCTTTCCAATGTGCATCACTTTGCAATGTCCACATTACATTTCATCTGCCAGTTGGATGCCCAGTTTTCCAATTTCCTAAGGTCTTCCTGCAATTTTTCACAGTCCACATGTGTTTTAACAACCTTGATTAGTTTTGTGTCATCTCCAAATGTAATCACCTTGCTCGTCATTGCAATTTTCATATCATTTATAAATATGTTAAATAGCATCGGTGGTCTGTGGTCCCCACCTGGAAAGACCCCTCCCCTCCCTTTCTCTTCCCTCCCCCCAGTCACAAATTGCACAGGTAGTCTAGCAGGACCCCCACCCCAACCCAGGGCCCCCCAGCCCCCATACCTTGAAAGTGATGAACAATGGCCACTCGCTCCTGCCTCCAGACCCCATTATTTCCAAAATGCAGTGCCCCGCCCCAACTGGTGCATCATGGAATGCACTGGGTGGGGTCTGTTTACCATACAAGGGAGGCAATTAGGCAACATATATATCTAAATGTCAGCACTTATATGTGTAAGTTGGTAAATCAGAATCTAGACTTATAAGTGTCAAAAAATGCTCCTAGATAAGTTCAGAGCCCACAATCATTTGGCACAATCAATTCTGGGAGAATAAAAAAGGATTAAGGGTATGACCTCTCTTAATCCCTCCTGTTGAGCACTGCCCAAAAAGAGTACGCTAATGGTTAGTGCAGTTGCCTAAGACACAGGGGAGCTTTCAAACTGGCCGCAAGTGAAGAATGGCGTCTCGATCCACAGAATGGTGTGACAACTGAACCATAGGGAGTCAACATGAGAGTTTGCTTAAGTGATACATATGCTGTTTGTTTGGTAGAGTACACGCTCTTCTGTACCTCATAATAGGACCCCAGAGGAAGGCTATAATTTTGCTAAAACACTACAGTGTTGGGTCGTTTGTATTAATTGGAGCACCTTCTGTACACTATCTTTTGTTCTTGAAGAAGATTGACCACTTGTGAATAAAGTGAGCCTGTTTTTACATCTTGTCTTGTGGCTATTGGCTCCTTCCATTCCCCTTTTTTCTTGTTTGACCTGACTACGGGAGGATTTTTTCTTTTGGTTTTTCCACATGTAAATTGTGAACAGGGCTTCTAAAATAAGTGTCTGAGGGGGAAATTATCAACATGGGCTACTGTTAATACATGTTATTTTACTGTTAACCCAGGTTATTAGTACGTAGGTCTCATTGCATAAAATGGGACCTGTAATAACATAGCACAAATCAGTGGTTTAATAGTTCCTAAAGGAAGCCCATGTTGATAATTATGCCCTTAAGTATCTTTCGCTGAAAAAGTATGTGAATCCTTTATTCAGTAACTGGTGGTACATCCTTGAGCACCAATAGCTTCAACTAAATGCTTCCTATAACTGTTGATTAGTTTCTTGCATCACCCTTGAGGAATGTTGGCTCATGCTTTTACACAGTACACTTTCAACTCTGTGACACTGCAGAACTTCCTTGCATGAATAGCTCATGCCAGGTCTTGCCACAACATTGTAATATGATTTAGAACAGAACTTTGACATGGTAAATCCAAAACACAAAATCTGTTATTCTTCAGTCATTCTGTACTAGATTTACTTGAATGTTGTCTTGCTGCATGACCCAGTTTTGGCTCAATTTCAGATTACAGACAGATTGCCTGGCATTCTCCTCTAGAATTTCCTGATGTAAAGTAATTCATGGTTCCATCAATGCTGGGAAGTCATCCAGGTCTTGATGTAGCAAAGCAGCTCTACACTGTGATTCCACCACTACCTTGCTACACAGTAGGAATGAGATTCTTACTTTGGATCGTAAGACTGGAATTGGAAGGTGGCACAGCAGCAGCACTGCTAGAAGTAAGAGGTATGTGACATGCTCACCTCCTCCCAATTCTCAGATCATACAAATGTTCTATGGGCCCCATGAGAAAGGGGAAATGGTGGGGGATTATTTCCTAAACTCACCCTGCTGTCCCATTTTGGACACCTCCCCTCCCTGCACACCCACCTCAGACACCCCTCATCCCATGTCACCACCTCAGAAGTCCTTCTCAGACTAGGCCTACCTCATGCCTTCACTACATACCCTAGAACTCTCTCCTTGATTGCACGCACACACACCCCTGCACATCACATTACCACTGTGCCCCCAAGCCTATTCCATACTTCAGGTGTCTTACCCACAGCACAGACACAGCATGCAACCCTACTGTCTTACATACCTCCATAAATACCCCATGTATACCCCGCACAATATTCTAAAACTCCAGTCCTGCACACACTGCTACCCCTAATATTCACAAATACACATGGTATCACAGATACCCCTTAATTTCCACACATTCTATACCCACCCCCTTCTGCTCCTTGACTAGAGCTCTAAAAGGATTCCCCCCCCCCCCCAACACACACACACACTACTTTGGGAGAGGTGGTTTTATAGGGGACCATCTTAATTTTTCTACCTGGGGCTCATTCAGTCGTTGCTATGCCACTGGTTGTAAATGATTCATAAAGGAAATAAGGAATTGAAAACACTGTGCGTATCATAATTCTTCCGTATGGTTTCACAGTGTGACTGCACCTTGAGTACTGTGTGCAATTCTGGTCACCCCATCTCACAAATAAAAAAATAATAAATAGCAACAGCTGGAAGAGGTACAGAGAAGGATATGACAAATGAGCAATGGGATAGAATGGCTCCCTATGAAGAAAAGGCAGAACTCAACTTATGATTGCAACATGGATTGATACATAGGCCTTATAATAGTCTCCATTTTGTTCTCCATTCCTTTCCAAATAATCCCTATTTGCTTTTTTGACTGCAGTCACACATTGAGGATACCAATATATAGTCCTGTGGGAGAGGGGGGAGGAGACTTCTAATATGAAACCCAGGATCATGTACCTACAGTTAGGATTATTTCTCCTTTGTGCATTATTTTGAACTTGTCCATATTAAATTTCATCATTTAGATGTCCAATCCCCTGGCCTCACAAGATTCTTCTGAAGCCCCACACAATCTACTATTGATTTTAAAACTTTGAATAACTGTGTGGTACCTACAAATTTAATCACCTACTCATTGTTCTCTGTTCCAGATCACCTATAAATATGTTAAACAGCAGTGATCCCAATACAGATCCCTTAGGCACAACACTATTTACCTTTGTCAGATGGACTGCTTAGTTCTACTCTCTGTTTCCTCTCTTATGACCAGTTTCTAATCCAAAATACAGTACTGCCTCCCATCCCATGGCTTTTCAGTTTCCTAAGGAGTCTCTCAAGGGGGACTTTGTCCAGTGCCTTCTGAAAATCCAGATACACTATACTAATTGGCTCACTAATATTCACATTTCAACATCTTTAAAAAATCTAGCACATTGGCAAAGGAAAACCTCACTTAAGCCAAGTTTATCCATATGGCGAGTATTTTTGTTTTTTAGAATAGCTTCTACTGTTTTGTCCAGCACCAACATCAGGCTCACCAGCCTGTTGTTTCCAGGACCACCACTGGAGCTCTGATACTGTAGTTGATTTTAATGATAGATTACAGATCAGTAGTAATAGGTCTGCAATTTCACTTTTGAGTTAAGAACTCTGTGGTATAAATTATTCAGTCCTGGCAATTTGTTACTCTTTAGTTTGTCAGTTTGCTATTATTTCAGGCTCACCGTGAATTGCTTCAGTTCCATTCCTTCAGGTGTGGGCCATCTCCCCAATGTCCTCCACAGTAAAACAGATAGAAAGAACTTATTTTTTCTAGTTTTTATGTTATGGTTTTAGTGTTGATGTTTTTCCTATTTTCTTCATTTGGATCTGCTATCCATTGTTTAAAAGAGGTTATTTTTTGTTTTGTCTCTTTCATCTCACCATTAAACCATTAAACCACACTGGCAGTTGTTTGGTCTTCTTTCAACCTTTTCTAATGCGTGGACTACATTTGGTCTGGGCTTTTAAAATAGTATTTTTAAAAGTGTCCATGATACATGTAAATTTTTAAGTTTAAAAATACTCCTTTTGGTTTTTTGTTGCTAATGTCCTCTTTTTATTCTAGTCTCCCTTTTTTAGAGTTAAATTCTACTGCAGCAATTTTCCTTAAGATCCTCCCTTGGTGAATATATCAGAAATTTCATTGTGTTATGATCACTGTCAGCAACTGGCCCCATCAACGTTACCCTTTGCATGAAAACCTACATGATGTTATAGGGACCCAACTTAATTTTTCTTTTGGTGGATCACTGAATCCTAGTAACACTACTACTACTACTACTACTTGACATTTCTAAAGCGCTACTAGGGTTACGCAGCGCTGTACAATTTAACATAGAAGGACACCACTAGTTGCCTGCCCTCATGGGTCTCTTCCACTTCTACCTCCCCTTCAATAGATTTCCCTAACTGTTTTATGAAATCAGCTCTTCCAGTGCTATATTAACTAACCTCTGTACTACAATAATTGTACCTGACATCCAAGAATAATTGTGTTACAAAACTATGTAAGCCACTTTGAGCCTGCAAATAGGTGGGAAAAGGTGGGATACAAATGCAATAAATAAATAAATATAGCCTAGTCAGGCTTCAGAACATCTGCTCTCAGGCTGCTCCCTGTGCCAACGCCTGGACTCCTGCAACCCTTCTCCTTCTGTTGGACTCCTGTGGAGAAAGAGCCCCAGACCCCTAAAGATAGGACCTTTTGTCCTTCCCCCTAAAAGTAATGCAGAAGACACTGCTTGACCACTGAAGGACAGGCAGACCCAACCTCCATTACCACACTGTAGGGCAGAGTCAGATTTGGAGCATGAGCTTCAAAACTTTCAAGCTTGTAAAATTTTGTTTTGGTTTTCAATTGCACAGAAAGGCTGTATGTGAACAGTAAAGTGGAATAAAAGAAGCTTAGGAAGTTTTTCTGTTACACACATGTATCTCTATGTTTATTAAACTGTTATATATTGCCAATAACAATGAAAATGTTTAATCAAGGTGGTTTACAAATAAAACATTCAGAAAAGCATTAAAGCATATTTAGACATATATGCTCTACAAAACTGACCTTAGCTGCCCTTCGCAATGATCATACTGCGTTGGCAGACATCCCCTCCCACCTGCAACTCTATTATTTAACTTAGCCCATAAGAAACAGATCTTTGCCAACTTTTGGAACATATGAAATCTGTTTCCTTCCTGTAGCCTAATGGTTACAGCAGTGGGTCAAGAACCAGGGGAACACAGTTCAAATTCTACTGCAGCTCCTTGCGATCTTGGGCAAATCATTTAAGCCTCCATTGCCTCAAGTGCAAAAACTTAGATTGTAAACCCTCCAAGAACAGAAAAATGCCTACTGTATCTGGATGTACACTGCTTTGATGATGGCATGTAGGCAGTATATAATAAATAAATAAAAAGCTCCTTAATTATTCCACTGTATAAGGGCCATAACTAAGAACATCTTACTTCTTAAGCTGGAGTCTTTCACCTTTTTCCATGTTGGTATCTACGTGTTACAGTATTATATCTCTTACAGTGGCATAGCCAGACCCAATATTTTGGATGGGCCCAGAGCTAACTTACACGGGCCCTTCCATGGCACAGCATGGCACTCCACAGCCCCCATCCCCAGAGATATTTTTAAAAATTATAGATTTTTTTTCATCTACCCGACATGAACATCTCTCCTCCTCCACTGCATCCTGGCATCTGCCTGTCCACCGCTGAACCCCATCCCTCCCTGGTGTACCTTACAGGTGTCTCCGGTGCCTGTAGTGATTCAATTATTGCTGCCTGTGCTGGCTATACAGGCTTCCATCGGCCAGGTCCCACCAGACAGGAAATAATGAAAGCGAGGGCGGGACCCGGCCGATGGAAGCCTGCAGGGCTGGCACAGGCAGCAATAAATGAATCACTGCAGGAGCCAGGGTGCCTGTAAGGTACACTGGGGAGGGACGGGGTTCAGCAATGGGCGGGCAGATGCCGGGACACCCTCGAAGAGAGATGTTGATGTGGGGTGTTGATGTTGGGTGAGCCTGAGTCAAGAATTGGTGGGCCTGTGCCCACCCAGGGCCACTCGTAGCTACGCCACTGATCTCTTAGTCATATAGAGGGCCTGTGATTTTTGTGAACTGTTTTTGGCAAAGCTTGAAGACCAACTAGATTCAGAGTTGCCAATAGCAGTGACTTCCTTCTGCTCTTGGTAGCCATGGCAGCAAAGTGATTTCAACACAGAAACCTCTGTACTGGCAGGCATAGGGAGTTGCTGTTGTTTTAATCTCTGAATCCTTCTCAGGTTCTAAACTTTGACAAAAATAATACCCTAACATCATAAGACCTAGTTATACAGTACAGCTGGAAGTGCTGTACTCCTTCCTGAGGTAAGCTGATTTTAAAAGCAAAGTAAGGCCATGTGTTCCTGGAAAACTGTATCTTCAATTCCTTTGTTGAGTGATTGTTATATTTATATTTTATTATCAAGTTGGGAACTTGTTTGCTTGATATCCTTTTTTTTTAAGCTGTTATTATTTTTTTGGCCTGGCTAAGGTGCCCAAATCAAGGAGGTAATGGAGGGATTTTGCCTTGAACAGCCACTGCAGTGAAAGTTCTTGGCCAAGGGGCCACAGGCCACAGAACCTTCTGAAGCCCTGTCTCCGGGCACAAGCAGGGTAGTTTTATAAAGTACGCACTGATTACGTATGTTTTGCTTTAGAATAATGGCATATTGACATATATGTGTGCACAAAATTATGCCTAAGCACTATTCTGTAAAGACATGCATTATCTTACATACTGTAGTGCTCTTTTTTGTTTTTTTTACAGGTATGTGTACAAATGAGCGGAATCTGGGTAGAGCATGAGCGGGATTCGCATAATTTATAGAATTAGACTATAAGTTATACATGTATCTCTGGGACAAGAGCAAGTATTTAAACCAGCTCTCTGGCTGGCATAAGTGCTTGCACCTAACTTACAGGTACATATTTTCATGGTAATTTTAGTATTCTAAAAAGGAATGTCGGTGCCTATGTTCCTTTATGGAATTGGCTCCTACCAGGCACCCAATTCTAGAATTACTTCCTATGAGAGGAATTCTATAATTGTGTCTATTTTTACCCACCAAGAAGATGCCTATTTGGACTCTATTCTAGAAAGGAAGGTAAGCACCAACTGTCCTTTATAGTATACTAGCATAGTATCACAACCGCATGTGTATAATTTAGACATGACCACTTACACCAGCCATGGACGTGCTACAGCCCGCGCATAAGTTATTCATATTCTATAATTTACCCACATAACTGTGCAACCCTTGCATGCTCTATTCAGTCTCTGCCCATGTATACACCCATCTTCAAACTGTGCACCATTGCATTTAGATGCCATCTTATAGAATGGCGCATAGCGGGAATATGGGCATATGTACCTGCATATATGTCAGTACTCTGGTCATTTATGTGCATTCTTGGAGCCTAAATATTGGCGCCTTCCTTGAGAATCACCTTCTAGGTGTAAAGTTGAACAATGGCTGAGACTCCCTTTCACTAGGGGTTGTGAATGCTGACTCCTTTGAATCTCCTGGGAAGCACAAGCTAGGCCTGGCAATCGAAAAGTGGCCTTCCCTTCTAACCACTTTGATGACTTGAAGAGAAGAAACCAATCAACTGCAACAAATGCAAAACACAGACCACATGAGATTTCCATACCACAATAGTTTACTCACTTGCCATTTTTTTGGCATCAAAGGAGTCTTTCTTACTCATGCTCCTTCATGTTCTCATTCTCTCTCTCTCTCTCATTTGCTCACACACACCTTCACAGTCCACACAGCAACTTTTCCAACTGACGGTAGCTATCTGTCTCTTTACCAAAACCTCAGTAACCCATATTTCCAAGTTACCCATTTTGTTCCCATGTCCCAGCTAACTGATCACAGGGGTAACTCCCTCAAAGGGAAACATTTATTTATTCATTAAAATGTGGTAAAATGCCTTTATGAACAGATTCACCCAAGGCAGTTCACAATAGATTTATCTAAGTGTCTGCCTTTCTTTGAAGATTCATGACTCAGCCTCACTAGTGACACAGCTACTACTACTGTTAAAGGAACACTGTCAGGGTAGCAGAAAGTGAACGGCTAATATTTATTTCTTTGTTTGTATATGGTTTTAGACTCCTGAGGAAGGCTTTCTGCCAAAACATGGCCGAATTATGTCATTATTCAAGGGTCGATATCCGATAAAAGTGCATGTAGCACTAGCAAATCCATGTTTGTTCTCTCCTTCTCTGGACCGCTTCTGCTGTTCATTCTTGCCTATGTTTACATTGCAGAGTGCTTTCTCCTGTTCCTTTTTGTTAATATTAGCTTACAATCATAGTTTACAACTGTGGTAAGGGGAGGCAATGGCAAAGATATGAAAAATGAAGCAGCCAAGGCTCAACTGTGTACATCTAGTAGCACTATAGAAATGATAAGTTGTAGTAATAGTAGTAGTAGTAGTAACTGCAGTTCATTAGGAACTACTTCTGCAGTTTCCAGTCTATATTATCATCATTGTTATTGCATGGTTCAGGATAATAAAATAAACTGGAAGCTTTGAGCAGAGGTCTCAAATAGTAAATTTTCCACGGAAGGCAAAAACTATTCAATTTTAACTTGTATTTACAACTGTTGCCATAACTGGATTACCCTTGCAGACCTTTGTTACTTTCACCCACTTCCAGGGCTTAGGTGTCAACGTGTCACTGGGTCTGTGGATGCTGAGCACCCTCAGCACTGAGCAAGCTATTTCATTGTGTCCAGAAAAGGGTAATTTGTATTGTGTTTGGCACCCTCAATCATTTTGAAATGTTGGTGTCTATGCTCCATGGTGTTGCAGGAAAGGGGCAAACTGAAGCTACTGAATTAGTTTAGTTCACTGAACTCTTAAATTGTGAGAAGACCAGAGGCTAAAACTGGTGAAAGGAGGGGTAGATCCATGCTCCACATGTATTTATTATTATTTATTGCATTTGTACCCCACATTATCCCACCTTTTTGCAGGCTCAATGTGGCTTACAGAGTAGGTTATGATAAAGACAGTGCCTAATTTAAATACAATTGATCAAAAGCAGAGGTAAGAGAGGTGGTAGTTGGGCGGATGCTTGGGTAGATTATATGAGAGGTGTTTAGATGTGTTTGGGTGAATTGGGGGAAGAGTTGTATCATTGATGGAGACTTTTGTAAGCTTTGTTAAAGAGATGCGTTTTCAAAGCTTTGCGGAAGCAGGTTAGATTGTTCGTGGTTTTCAGGGTTTTAGGTAGTGCATTCCAGCACTGTGTACTTTTGTATGCAAAGGTCGTGGCATATGCTTGTTTGTATCATCAAAGAATCACGTCTATTGGAAGTCAGAGGAAGGGCTGCCAAACAAGTGGAATTAACCACAGAAGTTCTGTCTAAAAGGGATTCAGCAAGATCTGCAGTACTATTAGGAAAAGGAAAACAACTCTTCTACTGAACAGAAACCCCATCATTCTATAACAGTGCCATTGTGCATGTATGTTATAGAATACTAGCACATATGTATGTATACTGTTCACATATGCACAGAAGTACAAGCTATGTGCACAATGGTATTCTATAACATAAGTGCACAACTGCCTTAGTGTGTAAATGCAAGGGGGCGGAGCATGGGTGGAAAACAGGTGTGACTCCCAATTGCATGTACAACTTACAAGCTCCCTGCGCCGTTTCAGGGCACCCAAACAAATGTCTTGCTACTGTATTGATAGTGAAGAAACCCCTACTGTGCGACAGCTACATTGTGTATTTTTGGATTGGTTGACTTTTGATTTTATGTATGGATTGCACCAGATCCTAAGGTGTCATTCATTTGTCAAGTTATTCATCTGTATCCAATACCCAAATAAGTATTTTGTTCCTCAGGAACAACCACAGCCTTCTGTGTGGTATCTTTAATATAAGAACATAAGCATTGCCATACTGGGACAGACAGAAGGTCCATCACACCCAGTATCCTGTTTCCAACATTGGCCAATCCAGATCACAAGTACCTGGCAAGATCCCAAAAGTTCAGCTGGGACTTAGCAAGAGGATTTCCCAAAAGTCTAAGGGCCTTCCCTTCTGCTAGGCAAGGACACCTGGAGCAAGGGTTGCTTAATACCTTCTAAGCTCCCCCTAAACCTGCGTTCATCCATCAAGTGGAGTAGGGGTTATGGGGGTAATACTGTACAGGTCTCCTAAGGTTAGGTACCAGGATGCTACGTGCTTAGCACAAATTCTATGTCAGCAATTACGCAAGTAATTGACATTATAGAATACCAGCAAAAGTCAGCATTTATGTGCCAAGATTTAGGCACTGTTGCTTACAATGTTACAATTGCACATTAAACAATTGGTATTCTATAACCTTAGTACATAAATGCTGGGCATGCCCCTGAGCCATGCATGTATCTCACATGCCCACACCCCCTTGCAGTTAAGTGCTATAGAATTTGCATGCTGAGGTTAGAGAATTCTAAGTGCCATAACGCAGTTATCTGTAAATTAGTGTCAATTGATACCAATTAACTCCAATTATCTACAATAATTTGTGTTAAGCCAATTAGCAGATAATTTGTCAATTAACATGGTGCTATGCATAAAACTGTGTGCAAAAGATTATAGAATAAGAGGGTATATGTACATAAATGCTCTATAGGAACATACAAAGGCTTGTTTAAATGTATACCAACATATTGGAATGTAGAAATAAGCAAATTAAAAATGCAAGGCATCATTACAAATATACAAAATAGATTTAAGACACAAAAATTCTTATATTCAAAAAAGTCTCTCTTCTACTATATCAACCCTCAGGGTGAAACATCTACTTTCTGGCTAAGGTCTAAAAGTAGGAACTGTGCTGAGGTCTCTTGTCTTTTGGTTGAGACTGAGAACCTACATAATGGCCAAAATTCTACATATGGCGCCGATAAAATTTCACACTAAGCGCTATTCTATAAACCGCGCTCAGAGTTAGGCACTGTTTATATAATAGTGTTTGGTGCCAGGATCTGCCACCAATTTTAGAGGTGAAATTTACACCAAGTAAATTATGGGAAGATCTCCTTTAGGCTATAAAACTGCATGTAAATTCCAGAAATACCCACAATCCGCCCATGCCTCTCCCATGGCCTTGCCCCATTTTTTGATCCGTATGTAAAATTTACACGTGAATCCTGGCACCTAAAAATGTCCATGTAAATTTTTTATTAATGTCAATTAGTGCTGATAATTATTAGTGCCCATCGTAAATATTAAGAATGCAATGGTCACAGCCATGCTTAAGAAGGTGTGCTCCGTATGCTTATCTAAGTTTTTACTCTAAGACGGAAAAATACCACCATATTGATCCACTGAATATTATTACTAAGTCCTTTGTTGATAGGACACATTTATTTGGCTGGACGTGTTCGCGCTGAAGCCAAATTCCACACCCAGCTTTGGGCGCAAGGAATTATACCAGGTTTTGGTGTAAATCCTGGTGCACATCTGTGGTACTGTATAAAACTGCAGGCAATTTTCTGGAACGCCCCAGACCTGCCCATGCACCTCCCATAACTATGCCCCTTTTGCTGCTATATACGAATACACTTGGGTGCTATCCTATAACTGGGCGTGTAAGTGTATTTGCATGCCGATCTGCCATTTCAGTCCCATTTCGGCATTTTGCATACGTTAAAAAGTGTTTCCGCACAGAAAGCTGGGCACCTAATTAACACCAAATGTTAGGCACATTTATAGAGTTTCCTAGTTAATGTTCTCTTACTTGCTTTCTCTTAAGTAATAAATACACATACAGCTACGATTAACCAAATCTGAAACCTTTTCAAAAATCAAAAACAGGGTATTTATTCCATTGTTTCTCATACTTTAAAAAATTTCTGTTTATCCCACTGACATACAAAACTCCGGATCAAAAGATATGCCACAAACATATGACCCTGCAGTTTCTAAAATGTCTGTCTTTAAAAATGTATATTCACGGATGTCAGTTTGGTGAAGGTATTGTGTGATAGTCAGATTAGTAAGAATTGTTTAATTTATAGGACTACTAGGTATCGATGGAGGAGGGTCTAAGAATCCAGGCCTTCTCCACTTAGGCTCTGATGGGTTTGCTGTTCTAATATTTGAATTTTGTTATTCTTGTCCTATACATATAATATATATGTGGGATTCGGGTTTCCCAAGGGGGTGGAGGGAGTCGATGGAATGGAAAATTGAACAACTGTCAAAGGCTTATGATTGTAATGTTTTATTGCTTGTTCAATAAAAATTGTTTAAACATAAAAAATGTATATTCATATCTAAAAAGAGGAGCCAAGATAGAAATACAGTGAATGTTATACTTGGAGACTCACCCTCCCAGACGAAAAGCTACCTAGCCCTGAAGGATTTGTATTACCCTTCTAAGGGGTCAAAACTCTGATGTTATAGCTAGGGGGGTGAATTAGCTGATCCAAGCAATTTAGAGACTTGGCTTAGCCTGGAGGTTTGAGTGCCTCCTCCCCACCTCTGAAGGGAATTTAGCCATACACAAATTGTAGACTGTGCCTGCTGTGGATGTCAGGTTGATCTCAGCTACCTATGGAGCAGTGCATGCAGCAGGCAGAAGCATAGCCAGATTTTGATGTCAGGGGGAACAGACCTTTTGTAAAACAAGGGTCAGTGAAAAGCTGAAGGGCTGATCTGCATAGACGCCATTTTATTTAAAAACTGTATGGGGGAGCAGCTGCTCCCCTTGCATCCCACCTAGCTATGCCCCTGGCAGCAGGTACTTCCTGCAAGGTTCCTCTTGGTGTAGGGAGAAAATTGGTGAATAGTTCAGTAAGGGAAGAAGATCAAATGATCCAGCATCAAATGATTCCTCAATTATTTGTTCTTCTGAATATTGACTTTTGTTCAAACAGGTTCTCAAATATTTCTCCATCCTTAAAATGTTCCAGTTGCTTTTCATCATCTACTCAATCTTATCAGGTTTACTGCTAAACTCTGCATAAGATTCATTTTCCAGAGACCTTGCAACTCAAGTTGTGGACAATGAGATAGAGCAACTCACTCCAGATCACTCAGTGCCACCAGTTTTGGCAATCTAACTACTATACTCCAGTGCCAATCTGCCAACAATAGCACTCTTTAATGTTAAGCCGGCAACCTATGAATTCTCATTACAAAGCAAAAGCACTATCAGTTTTCAAATCTGTTTCTTGATTTCAAGCACATACAAAGCAAGCTTGAAGAGTAAAGTGACATTCCAGGGTTTATATCCTTTTAATTATAGATTTTATGGAACACATCTTTCCACTGGCAAGCGAACTGTTATGGAAGCTTTCAAAGATTTCTATGCTGCTACTACTAAATCTACCTTATGAGGCTTCAGAAGGAAGTGCCACAATCTTTCATGTTCAAAAATTCCACTGTAATTGCTAAAGATATTGTTGTGACACCATTGATAAGCCAGAGGACAAATGGTACTTTCCAGAGGAAACACATACGTTGACTAAAAGGAAGAAGGCACTTTGCTCTGATCTCAGAGTTAGGCATAAGCTAAGCTTACACAGAAGAATTCGTGGCAAAATTTGAGTGCTTCCAAAATGTTACAATATGGAGCTGAGGCAATGTGATAGTGGACGCGTCACCTCTGGAGCTGATATTAAACCAAGTTCCTATTTACCCCTCTTGGAGCACTTTTAGTAAGACTACTAATATTACTGCTATCGATTCACCATAGGTCTATGTGCTTTTAACGCCTAACCCTTACTCACTTGTTCAGTACCCTTATTTTATCATCCCCACCTTAGCAATTCCCTTATCTCTTATTTGTCCTGTTTGTCTGTCCTAATTAGATTGTAAGCTCTGTCGAGCAGGGACTGTCTCTTCATGTAGCGCTGCGTACATCTAGTAGCGCTATAGAAATGATTAGTAGTAGTGGTAGTAGCCATTTTCCTACTTAATACCTATGGGTCTAGTTTATTTTCTCCGATTCGTTTTAAATTCATTTTGTTTGATTAGATTTGTTTGAAACTACAAAGTAGTAAATTTAAAATGAATCAGAGAAAACGTTTCTTCACTCAACGTGTAATTCAACTCTGGAATTCGTTGCCAGAGAGTGTGGTAAAGGCGGTTAGCTTGGCAGAGTTTAAAAAAGGTGTGGACGGCTTCCTAAAGGAAAAGTCCACAGACCATTATTAAATTGGACTTGGGGAAAATCCACTATTTCTGGGATAAGCAGCATAAAATGTTTTGTACTTTTTTGGGATCTTGCCAATTATTTGTGACCTGGATTGGCCACTGTTGGAAACAGGATGCTGGGCTTGATGGACCTATGGTCTGTCCCAGTATGGCAATACTTATGTACTTATTAAAGACATTCTGTCTTTCTGTGCCTATGAGAGAATCCATTCATAAATCACACCCCATTAAACCAGTTCATTAAAAGTCTGTACCAATTTTGCTTTGCAGCAAAACTTACACCACATTCAATCACAAAATAATTTCCCCTATTTTTGTTGAGAAAACACTAGTGTCCTAGTTGGGTTATATAAACTGTCATCTACCCAAACTCCCTCTGTACAGATTTTTCTCAGATACAGAAGTTGTAATGGCCTGTTCTGATTTGTGTGAATGTATCTCTTAGATAGATGACCTTTATTACTGCAGATGCCAACATGCAGGGAAGCTTACTGAAAAGTCTCAATCCCAGTTTTTTAACAGCCACATTGCAGGTGCTCCATGCACCCATGAATGCTGAGTCAGACAAATATATTGGCAAGAGAAAAGAAACTCTGGGTATGTGGGAAACGTGATTCAGTACAATTGTTGAACCACCCACTCTAATATAAGATCATTTTTTTAAAAATACCCATTTCAATCTGTCATAATTAGCATTTTCATATATAGGTACATAGTGTACTTACTTTTAAACACTAATTCTGTTCGTATATATCCATCTGCTGTATACTTCAGCACTTCAAAACCACATGCAGAAGCTGTGCAAGAACTAAGGGGACAACAGAAACATGATGGCAGACAGCCAAAAGGCCCATCCAGTCTGCCCTTCCTCAGCAACCACTAACTCTTCCTTCACCTAAGGCAGTGATGGTGAACCTTTCAGAGACCGAGTGCCCAAACAGCAACCCAAAATCTAATTATTTATCGCAAAGTGCCATTCCCCCTCCCCTCACCCTCGTCTCCCCTCCCCCTCGTCACCCCTTCACCTCCCTCCCTCGTCCCCCCCCACCTCCCTCCGAGTTCCAGGGTCCTCCCTCCCTCCGAGTTCCTGGGTCCTCTCTCCCTCCAAGTTCCAGGGTCCTTCCTACCTCCCTCCCTCCCTCCCTCCCTCCCTCCGAGTTCCAGGGTCCTCCCTCCCTCCGAGTTCCAGGGTCCCCCCTCCCTCCCAGTTCCACAGGATCCCCCCTCCCTCCCAGTTCCACAGGGTCCCCTCTCTCCCTCCCTCTGAGTTCCACAGGGTCCCCTCTCTCCCTCCCTCCGAGTTACTGTGGAGTAATGTGCAAGTGGGCAACTGAGAACTGTATATATATAATTTTCAAGTCAAGCAAGTGATATGTAAGGGCTGTTTTGGTCACTTCAGAAGGCTTAGCAAAAAGAAAAGGACATTGTGGAGAAGATACCTGCTCCTGAGCTGAAGAAACCACCTCCTGCTCACTTTCCGTGGTACTCAGCTCTCCCGCAGGTAGAGATGAACCCGCTACTGTTGCTTGGGGATCCGGAACAATCGACGTTCCCAGATCTGACGATTGATTCAGAGCCTCCTGATTCAGAGTCTCCTGGCATATTGACTCTACTCCACTTCCTTCCTGACCCATGACGCGACCCAGCCGGAGGAAGAGCAGCAGGCACTAGCCCCGCTCCCCGTAGTACAGCATAGGATGGCGCCGCTGGCCACACCAACCACCCACACGGCACGCACGCAGAGGAGCAGAGCAAATTGCGAGGCTGCCTGTGACTTTCCCCCCTCTCGGCGGCCCTGGCGACTGGGCGCGCATGCCAACAGAGAGGGCTCTGCGTGCCCTCTGTGGCATGCGTGCCATAGGTTCGCCATCACTGACCTAAGGGATCCCATGTGCCGGGAGGCCATTCCATGCTTCCACCAAACTTTCCGTGAAAGAGTATTTCCATAGATTCTTCCTAAGCATATTTCCTCTTATCTTCATCCTATGCCCTCTCAGTCCAGTTTCCCTTCATTTGAAAAACACTCACCTCCTGTACATTAATACCAAAGAGGTATTTAAACGTCTCTATCATATCCCCTCTCTCCCACCTCTCTTCCAGCATATACATTATATTGTTACTTAGTCCACAATAATTTGGTCAAGATACAAGGAAATTATAAACACAAATTCAAAAGAACTCTTTAAACAGTTCAATTATGAGGGTAGAGACCATTCCCTGCTAGCGGTTTCAGCTCCCTTCTGGTGTGACCGACTTCCTTTCGCCACCACTTTCTTTAGCAACTATAAACTGCCGCAGTTTATCTGGTTCAAAAAATACATAGTATACAGTATTCAAGGAAATAATACATCTACAGGCAAATTTCAATTTGAAAGTACCACCAAGGGAGAGAACCCGAGACCTAAGTCCCAGAAATTCCCTTCTCCTCCTCTGAGTAGTTTTTTACTGAGATCAGGAAAAATTTGTATTTTTGATCCAAAAAACTGGGTTGCGATATGTCTGAAGCAGTGGCGTAGCCAGACTGCCAATTTTGGGTGGGCCTGAACCCAAAGTGGGTGGGCACAAAATTTTCTCTGTACCCCTCCGCCCCCCAGCAAAATTTAGTCACACTCAGATGCATTTGTCACACAGGGTAAAGTGCTGCTTTTCAGTGCATCAGATTTCAGACAATTTATTTAATAGCCTAATCCTTTTCAGTGAGCTTTCAGAGGCCAAAACCTCCTGCCTCAGGTCAGTATAATGCTGTTACGGTATCCTCTCCTGACCTAAGGAAGGAAGTATTGGTCTCTGAAACTTTATTAACACCATATTACTTTATCCTAAATTAAAAATAAAATTATTTTCTTTACCTTTGTTGTATGGCCATTTACTTTTTCTCATTGTATTGCTCCCAGTCTCTAGATTCTGCTTTCCTTCGTTTTCGCTTAACTCTTCTGCCAGGGTTTCCTGGCCATTTGTCATTTTTCTCTCCTTTTTCTTTGCTTTCTTCAATATTTTTCTGCCTCTCTCTGTGTCCAGATTTAATTCATTCTTACTATCCATTCTTTAATTTCCTTCATCTACTTATGGCTTTTCATCTTTTTCTCACCCTTGTTCTCCCCATGCCCCTTCCTCTTATTCTCCAATCTTTCACTAATCCCCATGCAGCAGCTCTCTTCTTTCTCTTCCCATCCTTCCAGTGTCTCCCCTCTCTCTCCCCATCCTTCCAATAGTCTCCCCTCTTTCTTTCTGCATCCTTCCATCGTGTCACCTCTTTCTCCCTACCCTTCCATCCAGCGTCTTCCCTCTTTCTCTCCCCATCCTTCTACCCATCTACCCTCTCTCCTGATCTTTCCATCTAATGTCTCTCTCCCTCCTTCTAACCCGTGTCTATCTCTCTACCCTTTTCTGTTCAGTGTCCCTTCTCTCTCCACATCCTTCCAGTCTCTCCCCTTTTTCTCTGCATCCTTTCATCCATCTCCCCTCTTTCTCTCCCCATCCTTCCATCCAGTGTCTCTCTCCCCATCCTTCTGTCTGTTTTCCCTCTTTCTCTCCCCATCCTTCCATCTGTTTTCCCTCTTTCTCTGCCATCCTTCCATCTGTTTTCCCACTTTCTCTCCCTATCCTTCCGTTTTCCCTCTTTCTCTGCCATCCTTCCATCTGTTTTCCCTCTTTCTCTCCCTATCCTTCCGTTTTCCCTCTTTCTCTCCCCATCCTTCCATCTGTTTTCCCTTTCTCTGCCATCCTCCCATCTGTTTTCCCTCTTTCTCTCCCCATCCTTCCGTTTTCCCTCTTTCTCTGCCATCCTCCCATCTGTTTTCCCTCTTTCTCTCCCCATCCTTCCGTTTTCCCTCTTTCTCTGCCATCCTCCCATCTGTTTTCCCTCTTTCTCTCCCCAGCCTTCCGTTTTTCCTCTTTCTCCCCATCCTGCCATCCGTTTTCCCTCTCCCGATTCAGGCCCACCAGCCCCAGCTCCCATTGCCGGCCACTGCTGCTTTTCCTGATGAGCAGCAGGGCTGGCGCTACAAAAAGAAGAAGCGCTCAGCTGACTGAGCTGAGCGCCAACGCTACGAGAAAAAATGTTTTTAAAAAACGCGGCACCGCAGGCAGCCTCGAAGCATTGGCTGCTGGCTCTGCAGGCTCCTCCCGTCTCTTATGTCACTGCCCCTGGAAGAGTGGGTGGGCGGGCCAGAGCTGAAATTGGGTGGGCCTGGGTCTGAAATATAGTCTGAAAACATGATTTCTATCTGTCTCGAATGCAAAAGAAGCAAGGAGAGTCGTACGCTCTGTTATCGTCTCTAAAGATGTTTCTAATAATTGTGAGACATTCAATTCCGGAACTTCTGTTCGAGCTAAACTAGCTCCTGTAATATAAAAAGCTTTTATAATTGTAGGTATAGCTTCTTTAGGAATACCAAGCACTTCAAGGAAATATTTTTTCAGCATTTCCATAGGTGATATTAGAGGAGTCTTAGGGAAATTTAAAAATCTCAAGTTATTGCGCCTAAGTTGGTTATCAAAAAATTCAATTTTTCTATGAGTCAAATCTTTCTCAATTGTCATATTGGCAACAACAGTTTGTAAGTTCTTAATTTCTTGCAAATTTGACTCACATTTTCTTTCCTGCTCCTTCGCCCTCGATTCCATCGTTTGTTGAGATACTTTTAAATCCTTAACTTCAGAATTAAATGAGTTAGTTAATTGAAGTAGGGACGAATTGATAGTCTGAATCACTTCCCAGAGGGCTTCCAAAGTAACAGCTGACGGTCTACTCTTCACGCCGATTCCACTGAGTGAGACTTCCTGGGGGGAGGAGGGCAAGGAATCAATGCCTCCCGTCCTCTCACCAGATGACAAACCTCCCGGAGTTGAGTAGCCGATGGGGCTGCCGCTAACCTCCAAAGGATCCACTTGAGGTTCTCCCATTGACCCCATTTCACCGCTCGGTCTCGGCGGTGCAGCTTTGGTCATCTTAAAGTCATCAGACACAATCACCTCCAAGACCTGATCTTCTTTTGTACACAGAAGCACTTCACCCACTATACTGTACTGTTCCCTTGGATTCTTGTAACCCAAGTGCATGACCCTGCATTTCTTAGCATTAAATCTTAGTTGCCAATTTTTGGACCATTCTTCAAGCTTCATTAGATCCTTCCTCATGCCATCTATACCCTCAAGGGTGTCCACCCTATTACAGAGCTTGGTATCATCCGCAAAGAGACAAACCTTACCAGACAGTCCTTCCACAATGTCACTCACAAAGATGTTAAAAAGAGCTGGCCCAAAGACCGACCCCTGCGGTACGCCACTGATAACATCCTTTTCCTCAGAGCAAGCTCCATTTACCATTACCCTCTGTCTCCTCCCATTTAACCAGTTTTTAACCCAGTCAGTCATTTTAGGTCCCATACCGAGGGCACTCAGTTTAGTTATCAGTCACCTCTGTGGGACCGTGTCAAAGGCTTTGCTAAAATCCAAGTACACCACATCTAGCATCCCTCCCACATCCAACTGTTTGGTCACCCAGTCAAAAAAAATCAATCAGATTCGTCTGCCTCTAGCTCCCCCCCCCCCCCCCATGGGACTCTGGCACCTCTCTCCCTTCTCTCCTTCCCATCCAGCCCCCCCCCCCCCCCCCCATGGACCAGTACCTCTGCCCTTCCCTTCAGCTCAAGCCCTCTCCTCCTGCGAATCCACCTCCTCTGTCCCCTTTAGCTCCAGCC
The DNA here is from genome assembly GCF_901765095.1 of Microcaecilia unicolor. Classification (NCBI taxonomy): domain Eukaryota; kingdom Metazoa; phylum Chordata; class Amphibia; order Gymnophiona; family Siphonopidae; genus Microcaecilia; species Microcaecilia unicolor. The sequence continues at coordinate 379,166,777 of NC_044033.1, forward strand.
CCCTCCCTCCCGCAGGTCCAGCACCTCTGTCCCATTCAGCTCCAGTCCTGTCCCCCCCCGCACTGTCCCCCCTTGTGGGTCCTGTATTTTGTTTTCCTCCCCCTCCCCACTACATCTCTCTACCTTGAAGCAATAGGAGGAGCCCTATAGGCCTACTCTGGAGCCTTCCCCTGCTGGCTTCCGCCTTCTGATGTTACTTCCTGTTTTGAATTTATTTTTATAGTAAATTTAGTGTTCTCAAAAGGGGCTAGACTGACAGCACTGGAAAACGGAGTCCTCACTTTATCCACAGAAGAGGTGCAACACAGGCAGAAGCAGTGCAAGCTTGATTTAGGAGGGGGATGGGGAAGGAAAAAGGGAAAGAGGAGACAGAACCACCTTTCAGGGTGAAAAGGTAACATGATCTCTATGTCTGTGACAGTGGTGCAGCGAAGGGTGGGCCCGGGCTGGCACAGGCCCACCTGATTTGACCTCAGGTCAATTCAGAAGCGGCACAGCCATGATGTGACTGTCAGGGTCCCCAAGCTCTGCCAGCTGAAGACTCCTGGCATCTCTCCCTACTCTCCCTCCCTCCCAGGTAATTGGGGGTCTTTTAACTCATAAGAACATAAGTACTCCCAAATCCTGGTACCTTTTAAATCCTTCAGTTCTTAACTGGTAGTAAGCAGTGACTGTGTGCTGACCCCGAACCTTCCCTCTGACCCCAGCTTCCTGTTCACGGGACCAGGAACTGGAAGTTATGTGAGAATTATGGCTAAAGGCCAGAGTACAGCAGGTACAAGTCACTTCTCACTGTAGGCAAAGAGCTACAAGATGTAAAAGATACTGGAGGTTGGGGAATGGAGTTAAGAGATTCCTGATCACATGTGTGGGGGGGTTAGGTAGAAATGCTGGGTGAGTGGTGGGGTTCTCATGCCCACCCACTTTGGGTTCAGACCCGTCCCAAAATGGCTGACTACATCCCTCCGTGCCAGATCTGGACTCTGCTGACGTGCCAACAATGGTATCAGTGTAAAACTGAGAATGTAGATTCATTTTTTAAAGTAATGTGGTAACTGGATTTGAGCTACCAACCGCTTCACATAGGCTATCTTTTTAAGTTCCTATTGCTTTGTCTTCACTCCTAGTCCTTGACGGTCACCAATAAGTCAGGTTTTCAGGATACCCCTCATGAATATTCATGAAAGACATTTGGTGTACAATGGCGATAGTAGGCATGCAAATCTCTCTCATGATTATTCATGAGGGATATCCTGAAAACCTGATCCACTGGTGGACCTCGAGGACTGGGAGAGAAGACCAAGGCCCTGTTGGCTAAAGCCAAATTTGAACTGGTGAAATATCTTGAAACCCTGAACCAATTTCCTTCAGTCATCCATTTTCTCTTCCTCCCAGACTAATTTAATATGATTTCAGGCATTAAAACCTGCAGATACTGAAAATGGCATCAGCTAACTAAAGCCAAACTATATCAGTTTTCCATAATGAATAAAATAAAATAAATTGGATACCAAATGTCATATCATGTTATTTTTAACTTGCAAAAATACTGATCGCAAAAAACTTACTTTCATCATGCCATGATTCCATCTCTGATCTGCTCTACACAGTTCCTGCCATCTCACTCAGCTCTGTTTAACTTCTCTCCTAACCATGTTCCAATCAGGTGTGCCAAAGGAAAAGTCACCACTGCCTGAAACTCTGATCCAGAATAGCACATGGGCTGAGCTCTCAGCATCTCATGGAAAGAGGAACCAGATGTGGCTTTTAAATGTCCGGGTGCTCTTTCCTGACCACATGTGATCACACATGGCTCTGCTTCCTAACAGCAGTATGAGCCTCAGGAGGTGGAAATTAATGGCACTGTGCAGGGCATTAATACCTGGGCTGTGCTTTGTGCAGTACATGCTCTGCACACAGCATCTCCTCCATGTCCTTCCTCCCTATGAACCTCCTTCTTTGATTCCTTCCAGCTTCTGGAAGGGCTTTCAGCACTTCTTTAACTTTTCTTTTAACAATATGTGTCCTCTCCATATCTTCACTGACAGCTGTGTGGAGAATGTGGGTGCTGCATAACATTTTTTATTAATGTGGGCATGTCTTAGGCTTGATAAGGTGAGGAAACACTGCCTAAACAGTAGCAAAATCTTAAGTCTTCATGGTAACATAGGTTAGAGAGGTTGAAAGAAAAAGAAAAGGAAAAAGTTACACAAGCCTGACCTTTTCTTGACTACCTGTCTGTTCTCCCTAGGAGGAAGTTAAAAGACCCTCCTGCTCATTTTCGAAAGAGAAGTGCGCCCATCTTCTGACACAAATCGGGAGATGGGCACCCTTCTCTCAGGTGCGGCCAAATCAGCATAATCGAAAGGCAATTTTGGCCCCCCTCAACTGCAGTCCATCGCAGGAGCGGCGAACGTTTAAGGGAGCGTGTCAGAAGCGTAGCGAAGGCGGGACGGGGTGTGGTTAACACATGGCCGTCCTCGGACGATAATGGAAAAAAGAAGGGCGGCCCTGATGAGCATTTGGCCAACTTTACTTGGTCCATTTATTTTCAGGACTAAGCCTCAAAAAGGTGTCCAAACTGACCAGATGACCACCGGAGGGAATTGGAGATGACCTCCCCTTACTCCCCCAGTGGTCACCAACCCCCTCCCACCCTAAAAAAAAAAACAAATTAAAAACATTTTTTGCCAGCCTGAAATGTCATACCCAGCTCCATGACAGCAGTATGCAGGACCCTGGAGCAGTTTTAGTGGGTGCAGTGCACTTCAGGTAGGCGGACCCAGGCCCATCCCCCCGTTACACTTGTGGTGGTAAATGTGCGCCCTCCAAAACCCACCCGAAACCCACTGTACCCACATGTAGGTGCCCCCCTTCACCCGTAAGAGTAGTGGTGTACAATTGTGGGGAGTGAGTTTTTTTGGGGGGGATTTGGGGGGCTCTGCACCCAAGGGAAGGGAGCTATGTACCTGGTAGCAATTAATGAAGTCCACTGCAGTGCCCCCTAGGGTGCCCGGTTGGTGTCCTGGCATGTGAGGGGGACCAGTGCACTACAAATGCTGGTTCCTCCCACGACCAAATGGCTTGGATTTGGCCGGTTTTGAGATGGCCGGCCTCGGTTTCCATTATCAGCGAAAACCGAGGCTGGCCATCTCTAAGTCCAGCAATCTCAACATTTAGGTCGACCATCTCTAAGGTTGACCTAAATGTTGAGATTTGGCCGGCCCCGACTGTATTATCGAAACAAATGATGGCCGCCCATCTTGTTCGATAATACGGATGGCACTGCCCCTTCCCGGGGCCGTCCCCGGAGATGGGCGCCCTTAGATATGGGCGCCCCCGTTCGATTATGCCCCTCACTGTATACCAACCAGTTCTGCAACTGTGAAAAAAGAAAATGTCCAACAACCTCCTTTTACCATGCTGCGGTATGCACTAATACATGCTTGCCGCCAGGAGCAGCTCAAGACAGTCTGCTGCCTGAGGCAAGGGGATGGCTACAATCCACACCCCTCCCCTCAGTCTGGCATCCCCCCCTTCCTTCCCCAAATTTACCTTCTTTTCTGGCTTTCCAAAAGTCGAGGCGGCAGCGGTTCCCATACGCTGCCCTGCCACCAGCCCCGGCCTCTTCTTTCTACTGTAGCCCACGAAACAGGAAGTACATCATGGAGGCGGGCAGTAAGAGAAACGGGGTCAGCGACAGGGTAACATATGGGAACTGCTGCCGCCCTGACTTTTGGAAAGCAAGAAAAGGCAAATTTGGTGAGGGAGGGGGGGGGGGGTGCCAGAGCATGGCGGGCATAGGAGTGGATGCCACTCCAAAAGAGTGCTGCCTGTGGCCCCTGCCTCAGGTGGCCTAATGGTAGGGTCACCACTGCCTACCACAGCATAAAAGGGCTTACCGGGGACGGGTGCACCAAGGTGTCCCATGGTAAAATCCTGATGTCTGCACGCTACCTATGCACTAAAAATTTTATTTTATTTTTTGGCTGAGGGGGTGTGTCTGGGGGGTAAAGAGTGGATGTGTCTGTGCTAATCAGTTATCGCAGCCACATTGCTGTGTGCTGTGTGATTAGTGCATGAGCCCTAACTCCCCACAAAATGGGTGGTGATAAGACTGGATGCCGAAAACAGAAAATCGTCCATTTTCCAGCCATGGCAAAAAGTGGCCTCCCTGTGTGGGAGAGACCCGCATAAGGGCACGCTAAGGCCACGCTTTGCTGCAGCTTTGTAAAAGGGCCTCTTAGTGATTATTTTATTTATTTATTTGTTGCATTTGTACCCCACATTTTCCCACCTATTTGCAGGCTCAATGTGGCTTACATATTACCGTGAGGTGTAAGCCGCCTCTGGTGATGAAACAAATACAGAGTGATGTGGTAGAGAATGAGATGCATGTGTTACAGACACTTAATAGAATCGAGAGAAGAAGCTTCTGAAAACTGGTAATCACCTGGCTAACTGAATTGTGCCAGACTGATGCACCTCCAGGGGAGAAGGTGGATCAAATACAGTAAAAGAATTCAACAAAGCATTCTTAGTTGCCAAGGAGTGAAGGAAAAGATAAATTTCAGCTGAGGTCTATTGTACCTTCTGCTCTGGCCTTACTGCAAATCACCCCTCTCAGTTCCAGTCCTCCTCATTCATCTGTCAGACTAAAGACCAGATCTGGCTTCTCTCACTACACACCTGCTCTAAAGAAGCTTCACCGTCCTAACTTGTGCCCATCAATAATCATGACATCTCTTGGGCTTGCTCTTATTTTAGCAACACCAGAAACTGTGTCCATGATCAGAATTCTGTTTCCCTGCACATTCCATTTCTGATGAGGAAGAGAAGAAAAAAAAAGAAATAAGAGAAAGCTGAAGATACAGGGGAAAAGGAAAACAAACGTTTTGCAACAGAGAGCGAGAGAGGAGGAAGAAGAAAAGCATCAAGAAGAAGGGAAAAGAAAATAGGAAAGAGGGAAGGAGTGAGAAGAACCCTGCAAGAAGTGGAGAAAGAAAAGAGCACAAGAATTGAAAAAGAATAATTGCCTTTATTTTTTTTGGGGGGGGGGTGGGGCGGAGGAGGAAGAACAGAAGAAGAATTTTTTTGTCAGTGAATTTGTTCTCCTGTCAAATGAAAACAAATAAAATAAAATGTGTCTTACCGTATGTATCTGGACAATTTCTCTCTCCAGAGTGGGGCTGCTGGTGTCAATGGTGCCATTGGACGGCATCATGAAGAAAGGATTATCTTAAAAGCTTATATTATATTCAAAATAAGTAAAAACAACAAATAAAATGAAAACTATATATATATTTTAAAGCACCAGCTGGAAGATTTTCTTTCTCTGTATGCCCTGCTTTCTTTCCAAACTTCTTCGTTCTGACCTACAAAAAAAAAAAAAAGATGAAGAAGAAAATGAAATCAGGATGGTGGGATTCCCAACAAATTCAATTACTTCCAATGTCTTTCAAACTCAAGGCAACCAACACTCCTGAACATATCCATCACAGCACTGTTAGATCACCAATTCCTTTCCTTTCAGTTTTCAATAGTAAGACCGAAGAAAACATGGGGTGCAGCTTTATTAGTATGATTACGATTATTTATTTATTTTACAGGGCATATAAGTACATAAGTAATGCCACACTGGGAAAAGACCAAGGGTCCATTGAGCCCAGCATCCTATCCACAACAGCGGCCAATCCAGGCCAAGGGCACCTGGCAAGCTTCCCAAACGAACAAACATTCTGTACATGTTATTCCTGGAATTGTGGATTTTTCCCAAATCCATTTAGTAGTGGTTTATGGACTTGTCCTTTAGGAAACTGTGCGCAACTCAGGAAGCAATGGACAGTCAGACCCAGAGGAAGGGGAAAAGGAAATATTCCAGTCTAGATGAAGTAAAGGAACCGTTAGATTCAGCCTGGGAAGGAGAAAGATATTAAAAAAAGAAATTGGGAGGCTAAAGGGTGGACGTCACAGTGGTAGGGAAATGGTGACAATCTGACTCAGTATCAAAGGGGAGGCTATGGAGGAAACGGCTCAACAGAGACTGACGGAAAAAAGGATATCATACCCATATTGTTGATAGAAGGAGGCCCTGAAGACACAGTACAGGCAGAGGGGGTAAAGGGACAACAGAAAGTAAATGAACGTGGGCAGACAGGCTGAAGCATAGATCGCCCCTCAGACAAGGCTGTTTATAGAGGCTGCAAGCAGGCAAAGGAGGCGCTGCCTTTTCATTACAAAAATTGCCTTTTACAGACAGTACTATATGTTTGTTTTCTGTCTTCTGTCTGGATATTGAGGCCAATAAATTGTTTTAAGCGAACCTTGCACCCCCGCCCACCCCCCTTCAAAAAACGTCGTCTGCTTATTAACAGCAGCGCCCTTGTCTCTGCGCTTCCTTTCCTGCTTCCTCCTGATTCTGAGATTTCTTCTGTCCTTTATCCTGCAACATATTATCTCCGAGACGAAAAATGGCAAAAGGACACACATGAAAAGCCTGTGTACACCTAGCAATGACTCATACTCTCCCCCTGTCTCCTCTCGGCTGAATTTCCCTCTGGTGTCGCCTTCGCTAAAGGATACAGAACATGGCGGGTTTTGACACAGAGCCAGAAACACATTTTTGTCCTCTTTTTTTTTTTTCTTTCACCTCTCCTTTATTTTCCTTTTCTTCCACCCCTCAACACCATTCCTCGATTACCCCCACTTAAATTCCCCAATGATAAAGATATAATCAACAGCAACATCAATGCGCTGATGTTATTAGTTTCATTAGATGTATACATATATATATTTACTATAAATGAATAATTGCTTCTTTGGTTTGCTTTTGTTTGCGGTACTTTTGGTTCTGGGGCTGGGGAGGTCTGGGGGCAGATGAGCTTAGTGCAAACCCCTCCCAAGCTCAGTGTTACGAGTGCTCTTTGCAGGAATCCGCCGGCCCGCAACGCCGCTCCCTCCTCACAGTGGGGAGAACTAAAGGCAGCGGGTGGGCGGGAATTCTGCTCAGGGCCCCGCGCGACCGCTCACCCCGCCAAAAACAAACCACCACCGCCCCCCCCCCTCTCAAAATAATTTCACTTTAGAAAAAGCAAAGTAATAAAAGAACAAAAAGAAAATGTCCGCACTGCAGTGATTTGACTGTTTTTGATTGCTTTCTTTTACGCGTAAGAGCCGTCTTGTGACATTCCTCTTGTCTCTCCATCCTACTGCTGCGCTGCGTGCTTCTTACTCCGCGGGAATGTATTATGTGGGGGGCAAATGTTGGGAGGGCCAAAAATGCGTGCAAGAAATTATTTGCTTATGTTCACTCAAAAGCCCAGACATCAGAGATATTCACTATGTTATGCATTCACTATGTTATGTATCATAGACACACAAAACGCGAGACACACACATACAGGCCCTAACGCACATATAGACATTCGTTCTAACAAAACGTATGACACACACACAGGCCTAGCACACATTCGTTCTACTACATAGCACATCCCACTCTCACAAGCACACTCACATCCATACATTCTCTCAGAAATATACACACAAGTAGGCAGGTTCTCACGCAACTAATCATTTTAGCATCTGGAGATGGAAATAACAAGAGGTGAAACATCCATTGAACATACAACTACTGGAAACTGACCACCACATGAAATATTTACTGTACACATTTTATATTGATATTTGAGTGTACTGAAATAAATATGAATATATAGAAACCAAAATGTAAAAGTGACATCTTTTTATTGGCCTTACATTTCTTGACTAGCTGTGGGCAGCGAATCTAGTATTGCCTTCCTTTGCTCTGCTGATCTAATAATCTCTCAGGAAAGCTAGTAAAAAATGTATTAAACTAGTCCAATAAATTATTAATCTTTATTGTGGTGCATTCAAGTGGTCTAACCAGAATGCTTTAATGCAGTGCAAAATTCAAAATGTCACCCAGTTGTTCTTAAGTTTTGAGGAATTTACGGGGAAAAGGCACAGCTGCCCCGCCCACACGCCTAAAATCTCAGCAATCAGTATCAGCTTGGCGCTCCAAGACCCCTCGCGCCGGCCAGGACTGCTGCATAGCAGCCCCTGGCTGCCACGCCCACCCCCTCAGACACGCGGCCACAGTTCTCCTTCGCCCCCTCCTCTTCCCGCGCATTCAGGGCAGGGCCAGCCTGTCACAGAAGGTTGAACACCTGTTGCTATGGAAAATTCTGCCCGCATTAGCCATGGGGGTAGGATGTCCTTGGCAAAACTTTTTCTTTTCTACAGCTTTCCATTTGCAGTACATTTCTTGTTTCTTGCATCTTTTGCACCTCAAACAGCTGTGAAGTCATTTCACTTGCCCAATGCACAGGTTTTTTTGTTTTGTTTTGTTTAATCATATTGAAAATGGGCTTCTTTCTGTCAGTCTGCATAAGGTAAATGAATATCCATGATATATCTTTATTTGGAAACCTTATAGCTCCATTTGAAAGCACATTTTTTTAGGTCACCCACTCCCCCCTTTAAAAAAATACAGGAACAATATGGTGTGGGTAGTATCCTGAAAGTTCTGTCCTTCTTCTGTTTGCCCTCTCAAGCTTTTCCGCTCTCGTTCCTTCTTTTTATTTTTTTTTTGTCTCATTCATTCTAAATCGCCATAAGAAAAATGTATTAGTAAAATATGGGTTTTAGTAAAAACATTTTTACAAATCCAGGCATTAAATTATTTCAAGAAGTAACAAAGTAATATAATAAAAGCTTTTTGCAATGTATAGGGAAGGCAGAGCCTGAAATGCTCAGGCTGTTTTTCTCCTAATAAATCAGCTTAAAAAAAAAAAGAGAATGTTCAGGCAGAGCTATAATGTCCACTTCTACAGTACATATTACCGTTTAAGGACTATTAGGATGTTATTTCTGGGCCAATCTGATTAAACATAACCACTTAATTCAAGAAACACGGAGACCGCAAAGAATTTCCAAAACAGGATTTTCCAAAAGCACTGCTGTTTACAGATTCATTATCATCTTATTTTTCAAAGATTATGTTGTTATTTGAAGCTGATCCAACATTTTCCTTCATAAAACCTCTTACCTCTCTTAAGAAAAGATGTCTTCAACATTTGAGCAACACACACAATTTTGTTCTTTAAACACCCTATTATTTTTAACAGATGTTCATTAAGCTCCTTTTCATGCCAGCAAACCCACGTTGTGTAAACGTTGGCTACATGATAACAGAACGATTTAGTTAAATAACTGGTGGGGTTCAGAAATACCCCCCCCCCCCCTTGCACTGTGCACCTAAACTAACAGGGGTGTCTGTACACCACCACAACTTATTAAAGCAGATCTGTTTGGTTTAGGTAAACAACAATAACAGAAACACAATCGAGCTGTCTATGCAAAGACGTTGCACATAAAATCGCTGATGCTAATTATCTTACCAACTGTAGATCTCCTTGTTTCCCAGGATAGCAACCAAGGAGCTTGCCTTTTCAGAAAATGATTTCTCAGCCCTGGTCTGGAAAAGAACTACAGTAAGTATCTATCAAACAGCTACAGAGTCCTCAAGGGCCCGTCAGAGCTCAGTTGTCTAAGGTGGCAATTACTAACTCCCGAAGCCAGCATTTAAAGAAAGCTTTGGTCTGACAGCACACCAGCACCTACATAAACTTATTCAGACTCACTGCTTACACATCACCGCACTGCACCGCAGCTTAAAATAGGGAGAACACTTATCTCTTACTCATGGATTTAAGAACACAGTGACCCTTACAGACTGTTTCAAAAAGGCATGGAGAGGACATACAGCCCCCACCTCGTCTAACCTGTATGGGATGATCTGCAAAGCAGCAGAGGCGTTGGAAATAGGTTTCTTGTGATGAGGCATACTGCTGACAAACCAGGAGCTAATAGTATAACTTCCCCACTCCTACCATCAAGATGCTTCACACTGATGCTGCAAAGACAACTTTTCACAGAAAGTTATGCTGCAAAGACAACTTTTCATGCGAAGTTACTTTGCTTTGGAGCCATCTTGGTCAGTACATCAGATTACAAGGGTACACTACAGAAGCAGGTACACCTTAGGGCAGGGAGAAATACTATGATCGTGTGTGTGTGTGTGTGTACACCTCCATAGCTTCCACTATTACAGTAAATGCTTTCATATTGCTGTGGCCACTATGATGAGAAAGTTACTTTCCTTTTCAAGCAACAAAGGTTCGGAGCAAGCTGCATCAATTTCTCTCACCAACTCTGCCAAATGCTGAAAGAGGAAACACACGGTTGGGGGAGGGGGCAGATCTAGAGATGACAGGAGGGAGAGACAATACACCTCCACTTAAATCATACCAGACGTCACAGGAAGTGGTATCATTTGATTTCCCAGTACTCACAATTTTCATCTTTCTTTTACTTCCTGGCCTTCGTTAAACAGTAAAATAGAATTTTTGAATTTGTTGGTTACATATTCAGCTTATCATTTAAAGTTTAGGCGTGAAAAAAAGTTCAAAACTCTAAGGATTTAGTCTAGAGCACACCAATAAAAGACGTTATCTGTTTTATTTCACTCCTCTGCAACCATTTGAAATATCGTCCTTAGTTTTATAATATGTGAATGATAAGATTTCTCGAATACATACCGTTGCAGTCAATTTTAGCGGTATACACTTAAGACTGTCTCACAATATAAACGAAACAAAACCCGGCGAAACAGTGCTCACTGCAAACCTCACTGCATGTATTTAACCCCAGAATAGCGCATAATTGGAGCAGTGGCAGAGGCTATGCATATCTCCCCTTATGTGTCACCTATATTGTCTGCATGTCAGGCTTCTCTGTGGACAGTGTATTTGAAGGGGAAAAAAGCTCCCATTAGGACGCCTTGAACTGAGTAACAGGAATGGGTACAGAGACACTGAAAGCACGTTTCCCTCTGTTAACACAAAACGGGGAGGTCAGCTCCACTTCTCATGGTGAAGAGCTCACTGACTTTTGTAAAATGAGCAATGTTGGTTGAAATAAGCTGCCTACGTCTTTCCACCCCCCCCCCCCCCCCCCCCCCCGTTCTCCGTTTTATGCTGGGATTTTCACTGCAAAATGGAAAGGAACTGTTACAGTTCTATCAATGCTAGAACGGAAGAACCCCCATCATTAAAAAAAACAAAAACTTTAGAAATGAAGGCTCTTCCAGGTTCGTGTATTTTTTTTGTAACATGCGGATAAATATATTTTTGAATAAGGGCATTTAGGAGGCTGTTGGCAAATAATTTATACTATTAACAGTATAGTGTAAATAGTTTTACATAATGGAAGTATATTGGTGCTTTGGTGAAAGATTAGTTGCACAGAGGATGGATGCTTTGGTGTGAGGGGAGACTTTGCAGTTTCATATAGAATCTAGATGTTTTGATGTAAGCTGGATGAGTCTACAGTATCTGGGTAAGTTGTGTATAGTTTTCAGATGGTCCTCCAGTACCTCTAGTCAAGTTTCCAGGATATCCTGTATGGGGTAGAGCTATATGTACTGTCTCCACTGTAGGTCATTTATAGTCATTGTCGATATCCTCAAAGTCAGATAGGTTTGAGATTCTCAAGGGCTGGACTGAAAACCCCTGACATAGTATATAGGGGTTGTGGTAAAAATTGGATATGAGAGTTGCAGTATGTAGGTCTGCCGATATTTTATACTACTTTGGTGTGAACATCTGAATCTTGCCTTGGGTACTACTACCTTGATGGAAAGGAGGTTTTAAATAAAGATGATAATGTTTTATTTACCAGCAATGTGGTTTTGTTGTAAAACATGTCATTAAAACATCAGGGGGGGGGGGAAAGAGTGTGTGTGTGTGGGGGGGGGAATGGTGCTATTTTTGCATTGCAGCAAAACAGGCAATTTTACTTTTATTAAATGGGTTCAAGTTACTAGAAGGGGAATATGAATAAAGTACATTCTACCGAAAAGTAAAAGACAAACCAACAAAATTCTGTGGGCCACAGACCAGCTGCACACACCCTGTTCTCCCATTCAAAGATGCCAGCATAAAGGCAGGAATGAGGAGGTAAGAGGTGGCCTGGCTACACATAAGAATAGTCATACTGAGTCAGACCAATGGTCCGTCTAACCCAGTATCCTGCTTCCAGCTGTGGCCAATCCAGGTCACAAGTACCTGGCAGAAACCCAGATAGTAGCAACATATCACAGCCAGCTACAGATCCATTCAATTCGGCAGGTTCTAGATTTTAAAGGGCACAAACCCCATTTACTTAAAATGTCTTTATCATTTATTAAAATAATTAGTAAGTCAAATAATTTATATCACTTCCTCTAGATTTGTGCAGAGGTGTTTGAGAAGACCTTTATATGTAAGATCCCTATAGGCCAGGCGTTATCTCCCCATAACACTCAACACATTAGACCCCTACAGCAGTTGCTCTGTGGCCTCTTTGGTATAATGGGGACTGGCATTTATTCAAGTTTTGCACCTATTTTCAAACACTTTGGTTTCTATCTCCTGATTCCCAATCCATGTTTTCTCAAGACAATGCAGAGAGGAAAATTAGCCTGCAATTTCCTTTCTCGATTTCCTCTGCTCTGAAAGGACAGGCACTGCAGCCTGGCTGCAAAGACTCTGTCTCCATGATAAATTCGGCTCAGTGTGGAAAATGGACGCTGTTGCGAGCCAGCACAGAGCGGAAACAGTCGCAGTTTGAACTGTGCACATTTCTTTACAGTCGGGGCGCATTTCAGAAGCAACACCGGATTTGGGGGGGAGGGGGGGGAGACAGAATGACAGACAAGACGATATGCGTCTGATGGCACTTGCGCAGAAATGCGCCTCCGTGGTAGTTCTGATGCCAGCTTGCTATGCAGTGCCCCACTCCCCTCTTGTCTCTTCTGCCTCTCCAAATGTTCTGTCTGTAAGTCCTGGCTGTAACAATGTAGACAGACCCTTGCAGGAAGCTGCGAAAAGGCAAGCCTGCAGTAATGGGCGAGAATGCACTGAATACGTTGATGCAACTGAGCTAAAAGTACAGTGTCACAGATCTCTGTGTGTGTGTGGGGGGGGGGGGGGGGCAGAGTTGAAAAGTGGGGTATGGTCTGTAGAAGTGTGCCGAGGCAAGCCCACCTAAGCAAATCGCACAGATTCAGGGGACACCTCAACAGTACTGCTCGCACTTTGCAGAGCCAGCCTCCCTTGCACTGTTATTGGTTTCGTGATTCAGAAGGCAAGAGACAGGTTGGCTACAGCCTCCATTCCACTCCACTCCTGCATTATAGAGCACTGCCTGCCTTTCCTTACATGCCCTTCACGGGAGAGGCGTTCAAGGACATGTCTACACTCCACCCTGCTAATAATCCGAATCAGAGGGGGGAATTACAACCTGCAGGGAAAGGTCTCTGTCGTCCTTACAAAAACAGAGCTTCTCGACGCTGCATTTCGGAGGAATGAGCGGAATCGTGTTAAAAAAAAAAAAAAAACCCTACCTAAGGGCTTTCGGCACATTCCACCCCTTTCCTTTTCTCTTTCCCTCCCCCCAACAATCCCACACATACATCACCTCTTCTGCCTTACCACAGAGCTCATAAACAGACGTGTGTCTCCTTCCCTCTTTCCGAAAAGAAAAATCAAGGAGAATTCCATTTATAGGAGAAAATTTATGGGGAAAACCACGGGTTTTCCGTTCAGGGCTTTTAACTGTTACTATACTGCTGACCTCCACTTTCTCGCCCCAGACCCCTGTTCTGCATTTTTATTATTATTATTATTATTTTAATTCAAGCAATTGTAATGAACTGTAGAAAACAATGGTTGCACTGAAAATATTTAGGGAAAAATACGTTAACAGGCGTTAACACCTTCTGTTATCTTCATCTATAGCTAAAGAGGGTTATGCCTTGCATAAACCAATGACATGCACAGTCCTAGATACAGACGTACCACACACACACATGTCTGAAAACACATTGCACACAAAACAAATACACGCCCATACATACACATAGATAAACATGTACATTCTGTACACAAATCCAAATACACCCACATATATATCGCCACAGCTGGTTAAAAAAAATCCTGCTGCGAGCATCAAGCCACCAGGATTGTTAAACACCTCCTAGTCTGTATAGAAATAAGCACACTGCAGACAAATATTCACTGTATCCGTCCAAACACAGACATACACCCCCTCATTCCTAGCGATTAAATGGAACGGTTATCCTCCTCAGTTCTACCTACACTAACCACCCTTCCCCATTATTAGTCCAAAATGGACTGCGAAAATATAACAGAAACGTACAATACCCCCCCCCCCTTCATCTCTATACGCCTCCTTAAAATAAACACAGAAGCAAGGGGCCTGAAATTCTGCATGCAACATACCCCAAACTTTTGCAGCGGCAATTCTCTCTCTCTCCCCCCCCCCCCCCCCCCCTCAGAAGACCCATCCCGCATCCTCAGGAAGGACAGTATTCGCGGCAGCAATGAGTTGGGCACTGACACTCTGACCCTCTGAGGCTCCAATGATCCTGTCTAATGCCCTCCCCGTGCTCCTAGGCTCAGCAGGGCCGGCATTAGGGGGTACAGACAGGACAACATCCCGATTCCCTGGCCCCCATGCCAGAGGGACTCAAGTGTACCTGAATATGAAAGAAGCACACCCTGCTGGTGTGTTTTGGGGCTTCCTCCCAAATTTTTGCCCTTGGCCCCAGCATATTTTCAATATATTGTTTTCTCTGTTTTATATTTAACATCACCCCTGGGGTCAGGGATATCCTGAAGGCGTAAGCCTGTCCAGGTCTGGCTCCCCGCCTCTCTCTTCCTATAACACCATCCATTCTGCTGTGTGTGTGTGTGTGGAGAAAGGAGGAGAGCGATTCCTGCTTCACTTTGAGACCCCCTCCCAAGCTTTCTACCATTTTGTGGCTTCCTTTCGCTAAGATTTTTTTTGCGCTCTGAACTCATGTGGCCCAGCCTTTTTTTCAGGCATTCAAATATAACCAAAGAACTTTCAATGTGTAATGCAGTAAACACACATCCAGCAGTTCAGAAAAACTTAAGAGGCGCCTACAAAAGATGATCTGCGTGTAGACATAAAAATATGAGGACTGCGGCTAAGGATATTCGCTCCCCGCCCTCGTCTGCCAGGCGATCATGCCAGACCCTGTGCCCGATGATCGTATTAAGAGTTCAACCAGTCCACGGCCTCCTCTAGCTCCAGCCACCATACCCCCAGGGACAGCTGCTGTCTCAAGTTCAAGTACATGCATGTAACAAGAAGGGGAGGGGAGGGGGGCTCTGCATATAGACGAAATCAAACAGCTTCACCCCAGAATATGTTTGCAAAATAATAGAACACGGAAGGGCACTATGTGCAAGAGTGGATATATAACGTCAGAATAGAGATAGGCACCGTTCTCTCTAAGCATGCAGAATTAGGAGAGCGGGAGAAAAAAAAAGCACCACTGCAAGCGGGGTTTTTTTTTTCTGCAACCATGACGGATACTAGGCTTTCCCGTCCATGCCCAGCCCCCCACCCAGACCTGTGCATGGATCGGAACCGGGGAGGTAGCCCCCTCCCTCCGATCTGAAGGGCTAGAGATCGTGCCAGGCGGCAGAGTTTGGGAGAAGCGCTAATTACCCTCTGCCGGTCCCAGGCCTGCACCTTTTGGACAATGTAAATCTCCCGGGGTCTTCTCTTTTCTTCTGTCGCCTTCACTTCGCTTCTCCTCCTCTCTCTCTTCCCCTGTTCTCCACCTTCCTCTCCTCCTTTCCTTTCCTTTCCTTCTCCCCGGCCGGCGAGGCCTCCTCCAGCAGCTCCGCTCGCACTGCACTGCGCTGCGCTGCACCCAGCCGCGGACAGGCAGAAACCGGCGCCTGGCAGGTCCTAGCGCCCTCCAGACTAAGGGATTCCCCTGCACAAAATACCGGCGCAGACACAAACCCACGCTAACCTTTGCTAACTAGGGAGTCCTTTTACTAAGCTGCGGTAAAAGGGGGCCTGCACTAGCAGTGTGTGTTTTTGACGCACGCTGAGGCCCCCTTTTACCGCAGCTGCTAAAGGTTGTCTTTTTTTTTTCTCGAAAAGAACTGGCCATGCCTGCAGCCATTTGGAGGGGAGCACTTACTGCCACCATTGAGGTGAGAGTAAGGTCTCCCGTGCTGCTCGATTACCGCTGGGTAAGCACCGGTGCTACAAAAATAGAACACCCTACATAACCCTTCCTTCTCTTATCCCTCTTCATCTTCTGCTTAATATTGATTGTATCTAGATCCTGTCATGACGATGCCATAACAACACTCTGTAAGCCACATTGAGCCTGCAAATAGGTGGCATAATGTGGGGTACAAATGCAATAAATAAATAAATAAAATATTTTTATAGCGCTGGAAATGGCACATGCTGGGTAGGAACTAAAGCCGGGCTCCTGAGGTAGCCCAGTGGTAGTTCCATTGTCACCTGGCAAGTCTGTTGCCACGTGCTGACCCTTTAGTAAAAAGGCCCCCTAGCTGCATAGTAAAGGCTGGAGCTTGACAGTTCCTAGTGCTCATCCATTGTTAAAAAGTAATACCTTCCTGCATCTATAGATACAGCAAGGTACAGTTTATGGGATGCTCACCTCTAATGCTGGATCCTGGAGCAGGAGTCTGACAACAACGCCTAGGGCAGTGGTTCCCAAACCTGGTCCTGGAGGCACCCCAGCCAGTCAGGTTTTTAGGATATCCACAATGAAATATTCATGAGAGAGATTTGCATGCACTGCCTCTACTGCATGCAAATCTCTCTCATGAATATTCATTGTGGATATCATGAAAGCCTGACTAGCAGGGGTGCCTCCAAGACCAGGTTTGGGAACCAGTGCCCTAGGGTCCACTATGCTTACCAATTCTCCAAGAGAAATGCATGCTTTAGTTAATAAAAAAAAACATTCAAAATAAATCCACCTAGTTGGAGGAATGCTGGATTCCCATAAATGATGCACAAGGGAAAAAGAGCAGTGGTAAGTCAACCATGGGCTCAAGAGATAACAGTCTGATTCTTTATTTGTTGAAGACTCAACACAGTACTGTGTTTTGGCCACAGGTCTGCCTTAGGAGTCTTCTAGATCTTACTCGATATACAAAAAAATCCTGATGAACACTGTAGCTACTTTTCGGTACCACGACTACCTCCTGTGGAAACACTTGTACATTACCCAGATCTTTTTAAAGACCAGGCTTTCTCATCACCACCAAAATACAATGTTCATCAGGATTTTTGCATATTGAGTAAGATCTAGAAGACTCCTGAGGCAGGCGTGTGGCCGAAACACAGTACTGTGTCAATTCTACAACAAATACAGACTTTTAAAGAATAATCAGAATGTTTTCCTTGTCTCTTGAGCCCATGGCCAACTTCCCGCTGCTCTTTCTCCCTTAGTGAAAAAAACATACCATATATCAAGTATTCTGCATTCAATCTTAGAGGGACAGAAATCATTTTTCCCCCTGGATATCCCCAATGAATGTTCCCCCAGATGAGCCTGCATATATTGGAGATGTATGAACTTATTAACTCTCAGAATGTCACCTAAAATGAAGCACCTAAAGTGTATGTGCTAAGTGCAAATTTTATTATGATATTATGTCTGTAATTGCTGTTATAGAATACTCAATAGTTCTACGACAAGTAATATGAACTGGAAGAAAAATACTTCAGTAGCCTAGCATTCTACATTATTGTGATGAGGGTCTATAAGGTAAGCAAACTTCTTCTTCAGTCTTTTAAAAAAACTTCCTTATATAACAGGTTTATTTATAGCAAATTTTTCTCTGTTTTTCAGTTTTCTCGTATAGCAAATATATGTGCTTTGGATATTAAAAATAGGACACGTCTTGAAAAATGCCAAAAAGTCATATTGGACAACTCAACAGAGTGCCACTTTTTCACTAACAGCTCCTTCAGGAGCATAGTTGTGACTGAGATATGTCCATCTTACAAATATTTAGCTTTGCATTCTTGCTCGTGGATGTGGCTTAAGTTACCTTAAACAATACAATACTAGCATAAGTCTGCAGTTACATGTCTAACTTTAGGCACGAGCACTTAGCCTAGGTCAATGATTAAGATCCTGATGTAGGATAAGGGGTGAGAGATGCTTTCATATTAATCATATTTGCTAGATGTTTGAATGATGAAAAACCCAGTTTTTCCTTTATTTGTTGCCTTCTTTTCCTAATCAGCACTTGCGTGATCTAGAACAGGATTTCTATATTTGACCTTTACTTTACCACAACCTCACTCTGTATTTGTTCATACCAGTATTGGCGATCGCCTCTACGGTACTATGTAAACCACATTGAGCCTGCAAATAGGTGGGAAAATGTGGGATACAAATGTAATAAATAAATAAAACTAACAGTATTCTATAACCTTAGTAAGTCCTAGGCACACCCCTGACCTGCCAATGCCCCTCCCATGTCCACACCCCTGGCAGTCTTGTGCTCTAAAAATTATGTGCCAAGGTTATAAAATACCAAGTGCAGTCACATGCCTAATTGCAAATTAGTGCAATTAGGACAAATTAAATCCAGTTATAGTCAATTATTGATTAATTCCAATTAGCGCTTAATTTAACACTTAAGTTATGCACACAACTGGCAGTGTTCTATAACCTGCATGTGCAATTTTGTATGCTAAGCATGAAAATGGGGCATAAGATTATAGATTTAAGGGATATTCTTGTTAGCACTAAAGCAGATGTTTAACACTCACATTACATGGTAGTAACACTCCAGATCAGCAGGGCCACAATACATTAACGCCTGGAGCTGGGACCTGCACCCCTACTACAACAGGAAGTATAGTAAAATAGAATAGGCTGCAGCTTTGTTTTATTAACCTAACAAGTTTAACATTTCAAAAGTCAAAACACAATTTTTCAAGCTATCTTAAAATACTTAACAATTCACTAACCTTACAACCTTTCCACCCCACCTTGAGTAGCTAGGGCAAGGGTAAAGCATGGTCCTCCATGCCTTACCTAATCCGGGTCACCTGACCCTTCTTCACTTAGCTTACCACTAAGTGATCATCGCCAGATGAGCTGCAGCCCCATAGCTCGGGCATCCTTCTCCTCAAGATGTGATGTTGGCTGCATCCCTTAGACACAAGCTATATAAACCTCTCCCTTCAGTCTCCTGTGGCCTTCAGGGAAGGTGGGTGGGAAAAGAGCCACCTCTAAGGAGCAGGAAAAGGCCCTGCTCCCCCAGAGGCGGTACCTTAAATATCCGCTCCCAAGTCCTGCATCCCAGAGCCTCCTCACCCAATCCCCAGGCATCATGGTGGACAATCTATTGAAATCTTAAACTCAGTATGCCTCAGCTGCTAAATAAGTAAGTAGAATGTTAGGGATTTTCCAAACAAGGATGAAAAACAAAATTAAGACTATCATTAAGCCTCTATATAGGTCCCTGGTGTGACCACACCTAGTATGTTATGTGCAGTTCTGGTCACCTAATCTCAAAAAGAATATAGTGCACCTAGAAAAATGTCAGTGAAGGGTAAAAAAAAAATGATAAAGGAGATATGAAGAAAGGCTAAACAGGTTAGGGCTTTTCAGCTTGGAGAAAAAGATAGCTCAGGGGGACATGATAGAAGTTTATAAAATCGAGTGGGGTGGAAAAGTTATTTAGGGAACAGTTATTTAACTGTTTTTGTAGTGTATGTTTTAATTATGTTTGTAGCTTTGTTTCCTGTCTTGGATAAAGGTGGGTTATAAATGAATAAACATAAACATATTCAAACAGCACAAAAAACAAAAACAAGAGGATAATCCATGAAATGAATGACCAACAGACTAGAGATGAATCATGGAATGTTTTGTTGTTGTTGTTTCATGCAGTGCATAATTACTCTGTGGGATCTGTTACCAGAGGATATGGTCAAGGCTGCTGACATAGCAAAGTTCAAAAGAGGTTTGGAAAAGTTCCTGAAGGAAAAGTCAATAAAATGATTAACCAGGTACCTTTAGGAGATCCATTGCTTAGCCATGGAAATGAGCTATGAAAAATAGGTCTACATTTGGGATCTGCCAGATATTTGTGACCTAGACTGGCCACTGTCAGAGACAAGAGACTCGAAGAACCTTGGTCTACCTCAGCATGAATTGTCTTATGTTCTTTTTGCATTAATATGGGCATGTTAAAAGCAAGCATGTAATCAGACCACCTCAGGTGGCACAGCAAACTATGAAAGACCATAGAGGTACCTCAAGTGCAGGGGCAGACTGACCATTCAGGTAATTGGACAGTGCCCGAGGGCCCAGTGCAGCTGAGGGGCCCAATACCTCCTCCCCACATTCCTACTGACATCTGTCTCCCCTCCATTCCTGGGTCTGGTACTTCCCCTCTCTCACCCCTCCCCATTTACCTCAAAAGTCCCTTTCTCCATACAGGGCCTTAGCTGTTTGTCGCTGACTGGAACCTTCTCTCCGTTGTGGCCTGCCCCTTTCCGACATAACTTCCTGCTTCTGCAGGGGTGGGCCATGGGAGAGGTTCTGGTCAGTGGCAGACAGCCAGGGCCCTGTATGCAGAAAGGAACTTTTGAAGTAAATGCGAGGTCAGAGAGCCAGATCCAAGAACAGAGAGGAGAGAGGGGGAGATGCTGGCCTTGGGAGGGGGAGAGATGTTGGATCTGGGGAAGGGAGGGAGGGGCAGAGATGGTGTAGCTGCAGAGAGAGGCAGAGATGGTGAAGCTGTTGTGTTATGTTAACATATTATATTATGTTAATAGGGATTTATTACTCGCCAGCTCTCTTAAATTAGATGCAAGGCGAGTTACAATGTACAAAATTCCAAACTAACCCCCCCCCCCCCAATATCAAGTAAATATATACGTTTTTAGGGCTTTATGGAACAAGAAATAGTTATCTAATAGTCGAAGCTCAGAAGGAAGTTTATTCCAATATTGTACTGCAGCAAAAAAGATTTAGAAAAAAACAGTTTTCAGTCGTATACCCCTGACAGACAGGAGAGCTAACAGCAAGTAAAACTGCAACTCCTAGCAATTTCTCTAAATTTTAACAGGTTCACCAACTGGAAGCCATCTTCAGGGTAGATACCATCTAAAAATTTAAACACTAAACAAAGTACTTTAAATACATTAAGCTGCGGAGGGGGCAGAGATAGTGCATCGAGGAAGGGAGAAAGAATGAGAGGGAGAGATGATGAATTTGGAAGGGGGAGGGAAAGATGTTGGATCCAGGGAGATGGAGGGGGTGGATATGGGACCCAGGGGAGGGGCCCAGGATCCTCCTTTTGCCCGGGGGCCCAGATCCCTGTCAGTCCGCCCCAGCTTACGTGTTTTATTTTTCCAGGAAGCTTGTCCTGATGACTATTCAGATGAAGAAAAGATGTAGCTACTAAGTATGTGGGAGCAGGAGAGAAGAAATGAGTCATATAGAGTTACAGTTTAGGCACCTCTGGTCACACTGAAGGTTTCAATTAATTCATAAGAGCACAGAAACTGACACAACCTCTACATAGAAAGTTAATAACAGGATCTTTCTGCAAATTTTAATGCATAATGACTATTTATTTGCAGTATCACAGGTTCAAAATAAGAACCCCCCCTCCCGTTCCCACTTCCTTTGATAACGTGAATATGGCAGGTTTGAACACCCTTTCAAACAGTGCATTGTAATGCCATCTTTGTCAGGAATAAGAGCCTTCAAACTTTACCTACAGCCAGCTAATATTCTTTCTGTTCCTGCTTTTGGAATTTTTTCCCCCCACTGTTCTTTGCAGGAATCTTGTAGCTCAAAAATATCAGCTCTGCTTGCATGCACTGCATGTTTGAGATCTTCTCATACTGTAAGTTTCAAATAATATTTAAGTCTGAGGACTATGGAGGTTGTTCCAAAGCACTGATCTTTCTTTCCTGTAAATACTTCATGGTTGATTTTAATGTGTGTTTCAGATCATTGTCCTGCTGAAATATTCAACCTCTTTCCAGTTTCACATTTTTCAATGACTGTAGGGCATTAGCTTTATGTTCGTATTTAGCTGAACCCATTTTTTAATCTGCATATTATTTTCTGTGCAGCTGGCTGCTACACAACCTCAAAGTATAATAGATCCACCCCTATGCTTAGTGGTCAGCAAGGGTTTTTTTTCTTTAAATGCTTCTTTTTTTCTCCAAATGTATCTTGTATCATTGTAGCCATACAGTTACATTTTTGTTTAACCAGTGATTCAGTCCAAATAATTTTGTTCCAAAAAGTTTAGGCTTATCAGAGTTTCCTTTGCATACTTTAGATGACTTTTGTGTTGAGGTCATAGAAAAAGTTTCATTCTGACAACTCTACCATGCAAATCATTGCTGTGTAAAAGCAATGATTTGCTGTACTGTGGACCTGGCCACAACTACTCCAGTTTCAGCTCAGTTTTTCAGCATGTTATTTTCAATGAGCTGGGGGTTCAGTTTTGCAAATCTGTTCCATTTTCCAGCAGTGCTATTAAAGAATTTTCTTTATCATTCAGATCTTGCCAGCAGATAAAGACCCGTACGGTCCATCAAGTCTGCCCAACAAGATAGACTCATTTCTTAACAATATTTCTGACAGTTGAAATTGCTGAATGAGAGATTTTTTATATCTTTATCCTGTTTTCTAAGAGCGAGTTATCTTCATTTTCTGGATAGCTGCTAAGAGGAGCCTATGGATTTGAAAGTAGACAGAACAATAACCACAAGTTGAGAGGTTAGAAAGATCAGAGTATTTGTTCCATTGTAGAATTGTCTTTAACTGACTAATTAAAGACTTAATTAGCCACTAATTTTGTGGGCATTATTAATTACTTGTAAAAAACAGGTAGAAGTGAAACAAATGGAACATTGCCTAAACTTTTGCATGTGCTGTATTTACTTTTCTATTATTTTCAATCTGTTGAAATCAGCAAAAAAGGGTAATTTTATAACAAGTCTCCTAGGTAGGAAGTTCAAGTAGGTGCCTATGTTGTGGCTTCTTGTGATCTTGGAAAAGTCACTTAACCCTCCATTACCTCAAGTACAAACGTGAAGGCAATTCTATAACGTGGGTGTGTGCAGTTACATGCCTATGTGCACTCTGCACTATTTTAAAAGATAGAACATGAGTGATATAGTATGTATCTGCAAAGAGTGTACAAATGGGTGGAGTATGTGGGTGTGTCT
The DNA here is from genome assembly GCF_901765095.1 of Microcaecilia unicolor. NCBI lineage: Eukaryota > Metazoa > Chordata > Amphibia > Gymnophiona > Siphonopidae > Microcaecilia > Microcaecilia unicolor. The sequence continues at coordinate 379,189,949 of NC_044033.1, forward strand.
AAAACATTTGTGCACAGCTTTTATAATACAATAAGTTATTCTGCTGTTGTATAGCTCCATGGTGCGACCGCGCCTCGAGTATTGTGTTCAATTCTGGTCGCCACACCTCAAAAAAGACATAGTGGAATTGAAAAAGGTGCAGAGAAGGGCAACAAAGATGATACAGGGGATGGGATGGCTTCCCTATCAGGGCGTCCTTCTCTTTCAAAAATAAGCGTGCTAGTAACATAGTACCATAGTAGATGGCGGCAGAGAAAGACCTGCATGGTCCATCCAATCTGCCCAACAAGATAAACTCATATGTGCTACTTTATGTGTATACCTGACCTTGATTTGTATCTGCCATTTTCAGGGCACAGACCGTAGAAGTCTGCCCAGCACTAGCCCCACCTCCCAAACACGAGCCCCGACTCCCACCACCGGCTCTGCCACCCAATCTCCGCTAAGCTTCTGAGGATCCATTCCTTCTGAACAAAATTCCACACAAGAAACAGCCAAAAGCAGTAAGGTCTGAGCCTCCAGTATCTAGAGGATAAGTCAGTTAGTTAAGACCCAACTTTTAAAGGTAGTCAATAAACGCGCATGGAAATAATCACATTTTTAAAGATTTGTTACATTTTTGCTTTTATCCGAACATCTGGAGGTAATCTATTCCAAAGTATGGGGCTGTTTATATGGAAGCAGGCTTTTGAGCTGCTTCACTACAAATGACCAAAGCAAGAACAGAGAACAGATTAACCCAGACCAAATGGGACGACCAGATGAATAAGGGTATAAAAGTGAAGCCAGATACTGAGGCTGTCTTCTATAAAAACATGAGACTTCTTGTACAAAGCTGCGCTAGCAATTCCCGTGCGGCAAATGAGAGGAATTGAATGGGCTTCCTCTCATTTGCCGCACTGGGAATCAGTAGTGTGGCTTTGTAAAAGAGGCCCTTGAAGTATTAACAAAAATCTTTAAAGATAGTGACTAGAAACCAATGCTGGTTGTAAAGTAAAGGAGTAATAAGAGAATATTTATTAACCCCATAATGAAGGCAAACCACAATATTTTGAATAATTCGAAGTGTTTCAATAATGATCCTTTTATACTCAACAGTAAATAGTTACAGTAATCCATGTGGTTTAAGATCAGGGCAAGTAAAAGGCACTGAAGTTTTTCCTGATACAAATCCCCCCCCACCCCCCAAACCCCCCCCCAAACAAACTTCCATCCTTGAACTTCCACAAAGAAACAAAAGATGAATGCTCAAAAGAGGAGACATAATATTCAAAAAGGAGAGGGGAATCCAGTATATAAAACCTTAACCCTATCCTTCAAAGATAAGGGACAGTCTTGGATTCTAGATCCCATAATAATAGACATCACGGATCCACAAAGAATCCAGATAGCCTCAGTCGTTTCCATATCTCTACTATAATAAAAAGCACCTCCAACGTTTTGAAGCTGACTCCGTGGCTTCACTGAAGTGAAGGGTTCGTAAGGTTCGTCAGATTCGTCAGTCTGTCACCATCTCTCTCGGCCCCACCCTCGCATCAAAACGTGATGACATTGAGGGCAGCGGACCTATCAGAGGTGCGAGGGCGGGGGCGAGAGAGATGGTGACAGACTAATGAATATGACGAACCTTACGAACCCTTCACTTCAGTGAAGACACAGAGTCAGCTTCACAATGTTGCAGGTGCGTTTTATTACACTACACAGCTCCCTAATTTTGCAGTTAAACATCGCAGGGTGGCTGGAGTGGGGGGGGGAAGAGGGGGGCAACAACCCTGGAACTGGGTGGGTGGGAGGGAGGGGGATGGACCCTGGCACTTGTAGGGGGGCCGGACCCTGGAACTTGGAGGGGGGGCGTGTGCTGGAACTTGGAGGGGGCGGGCAGACCCAGGAACTGGGAGGGAGGGAGGGGGTGACCCTGAAACTGGGAGGGAGGGGAGAGGGCCAACCCTGCAACTGGGAGGGAGGGAGGGGGGAAACCCCTGGAACTGGGAGGGAGGGAGGGAGGGGGGCCCCTGGCACACACTCTCATTCTCACACACACACACACTCTCGCACCCAGTGTCACTCTCTCTGTCACACACACTCACATATTCACTCTCTATCACACACTCACTCTCACACACACTCTGTAAAACACACACACTCCAAGGAAAACCTTGCTAGCGCCCGTTTCATTTGTGTCAGAAACGGGCCTTTTTTCCTAGTTAACAATAAAGTAGGGGTGGACTGACATTGATCTGGGCTGCCAGGCTCTAAGGGTCATGGGTCCCTAGCCACCTATCAAAAGTGATTAAACTAGATGGAAACTAGGATAGAGTGGGCCCCTACTGTTGTGGGCCCTCGGACGCTGTGCTATTGTCCCAATGGTCAGTCTGCCCCAGTCATAAAGCATAAGCTTATGTTCCTCAAACAAAGTAGCAATAGCATCATGGCAATGATTAAATTGTGTCAAGTCAGGTTGAGAGGGTTCAAAACTATATAAAAGTTAAATATCTCCAGCATATGAAAAAAAAAACCACTTGGAGGTCTTGCACAAGCACACACACACATACAAAGATAAAAATAAATGAAATAAAACCAACAAATTGGATTATTAGTAAAGAAAAGAAACAATTCTTTCTTTTTTTTTGTAGATCATAAGTAAGTTATGGAGTAAGGAAACCTAGGAGTAGCAAATAAGTGGATAAAATTAAAGAAAGGCTATTAAAGGGAAATGGGACTTGATATACCACCTTTCTGAGGTTTTTGCAACTACATTCAAAGTGGTTTACATATATTCAGGTACTTATTATGTACCAGGGGCAATGGAGGGTTAAGTGATTTGCCCAGAGTCACAAGGAGCTGCAGTGGGAATTAAACTCAGTTTCCCAGGATCAAAGTTCACCGTACTAACCACTAGGCTACTCCTCCACACAATCAAACCTCCTCATCTAATTACAATCTGTAACTATCAAGTGACAGCCACTGATAACCTCTCCATATCTACAGAGGAGTTTAGTTCAAGCGCAAAAAAATTATACTTGACTCCAACATAACATGCAACACATTTGCAAGGATAACTCAGGTAGAAAGGACTCTCCTAATTCTCTAACTTGTTGTTGCATGGCTAAAAAAGCCTTTCTTCTTTCTTGAGTTGTCTTAGTAACATCAAACTTTCTGACCAAAAAAACAATTCCAGAGATTTTAAAAAATACAGAGGAAGAAGAGAATTCAGATCTTGCTCAAAAACAAATGCTACAAGTAAGGTTGCTCATCTCACAACTTTTACTACAGAAGTTTCCAGAAAAGCTGTTAAATTACTTAAATCCCTATCATTGTTCTATATCTGTTTTTCCCTTTGAATTATTTCCTGAGAATTATTACTTCCAGCATTAGAGGAAACAGGCAAGAAGTCAATTTTATTAATAGGGTGAATATGTTGTAAGGAATAATGCTAAACATCCTCCAAATATTTCTTCAGAATATCCAATGGAGCCATACCTCTCAGATTATGGAAATTTAGTATATGTAAATTTAATCTCCTATTATAATTTTCCAACTGTTCAACCTTTCTATGCATCATCTTTTTGTCCTTTCCTAGGCATCAGTCACCTCTTGGGTTTTTTTTTCAAATCTTCTTTTACTTGTTGAATCTGTGTTGTGAACTGAAGCTTAACATTTTCCATATTAGTCATTAAGAATTCAATTTTACTCACAAGGGCTGAAACATCAGCCAAAGTCTTAGACATCGTTGCCTCCAACTTGGTCAAAACTCGCCAGATGCTATCCAGCGTCACACTACTCAGGGTCAAAGATTGGCACTGAGATCATCAGCAGTTACCACGCAAGGTTGGGCCTCCTCCACTGAGATGCCGGCAGCAACTTCCGCAGCTGACTTCATCAGAACACCATCCTTTGCTTCTGTTGGACATGAGGATGTGTTGCAGGCCAGAGGGAAAATAGAATATTTCAGGCCTAAGCTTTTTGATGCTCCTTCGTTTTTCTATGCAGCAGGCACTCAAACTCTGGATTCATTCAAAGAGGTCCTGAGCATATATCACTCGATGGTAAGCTGTACAGGAATTGAAGTTTGGATCACGAAGGGTACGGGCTTCACTGCTCCTTTCCATTTCGTATGCAGCATATTGGTTCAGGCAACAGCATTCAGAAAAACCAACGCACAGATCTATCAGCGTTTAGGTTCGTGAGACCATCTTAACTCCGCCTCCCATCCCATTTTCTGTGGAATTTCTCAGGATGCTCAAACGCTGTGCGTTGTGTTTCTTTAAACAGGTTTAAGCTATATATTTTGTTTCAAAATATAAATACAGAATAAAAAAAAAGAAATTAAATAGAGATGGGGACAAGATGGAGCCCTGGGGAGTCTTGCTCAACATTGGTTAAGCCTGGGAGAGGGTAGAATTCCAAAAAACTTGATAGGATCAATTTGTCAACCCCCCCCCCCCCAAGAAAAAAACCCAACAACCTGAAACCAGCACAAAACAGTTCCCCTCATCCCAATAGCTTCCAATTTGAAAAGCAGAATTTGATGATCCAACAAGTCAAATGCTGCATCTAAGGAGGCCATGATGATATCTCTATCTGAATCTATACCAACTCTGAAATTCTATTTACCATAGACAGAAGAGATGTCTGTACTAATTCCAGCCCTAAAACCTGATTGATAAGCGTGACTAGCATTTCCTTAAAAAAAAAAAAAAAGGTTAGTAAGTTGCAATGATAGTGTATATTCTGTCACCAAGGTATTGGCAGTTAGTTCCAGAAAAGGCAAGGATGAAAACTAGAAATATAAAATCAGCCCCTGAACAGGAAAGCAAAGAAGAGGGCTAGGAAGAAACCCTAATCATAAAATCAATTTCTGGAGAGAAAGGTAGGAAATTGGAATGGGCTGAGCACACAAGCAGGACCATGCATTCAGGGCCTAATGTAAAACCCAGAGAAGGAGTCTACAGCCGTATGAAAGAGAGAAGTCAGAGCAGACCTGGGTCTTCCTCTCTGGAAGGCTGAAGAGAGCATAGCTGCAAACTATGAGTGGAAGAGTAGGAGTGGCCTAGTGGTTAGAGCACCTGTCTTGACATCCAGAGATGGACAGTGCAAATCCCACTGCTGCTCTTTGTGATCTTGGGTAAGTCACTTAACTCTCCATTGCCGCAGGTGCAAACTTAGATTGTGAGCCCTCTTGCTACAGAGAAATATCTAGTGTACCTGAATGTAACTCACCTTGAGCTACTACTGAAAAAGGTGTGAGCAAAATCCAAATAAATAAAATACTGGACCAAGACCTGATCAAATAAAAGATTGTTTTTCTGTTGGACTTTGCATGACTTATAACTGCAACGGGAGATGGTAGCTGGCAGTTGAAGCTATGAAGGTGAAGGCAGGTGGGCAGGCCACTTTATGGTGTGACCCTATATTTCTTGGTTGTATTTTTGCACTGTTTGTAGAATTTGAAGATTTAAAGCTGCTTTTTCTCACTTTTTTCTTCTCAACTGTTCATCATAGGAATAATCTTCATTCAGAGCTGCGTTCAATGAGTAGTTATTTATTATTTCAGAAAGCTCTGAAGACTTATTTGTTTCCTAGGTTGGGGGGGGGGGGTTGTGATTTCTTTTATTTATCTGTATTTTACAGTCATGTGTTAATTCCTGGCTGATTGTATCAGTTTTTTATTTAACAGATGCAACTCACCTTGAATCTTGATTAAGAAAGTTGGTAATAAGTCTCTGATAGTATAGCATAAAGGAGAACTCCTGTGTGTGTTTTCTTATTTTTGTGAACTGGTATTTGAACTATTATTGACTTGAACTGTGATTCTGAGGAAAAGGAACTTGATGTTGCTGGGTCCTCCAGAGAATACCTGACCATATACTTCGGACTTATTTCAGAACTAAGTGGGGTTCAGAGAAGGTCACTGGGTCTTCAAGGACAAATTGCTTTTTTGCATAAGAGACTTTCTTCTTCCCAGTCAAAGAGGAACTGCCTGTTTCGAGGACTCTACTCAAGAAAGGAGCCAGCAGGTGACAGTGCGGAGATGGTAGAAATTTTACAAGTGATGTAAGGAATGGGATCACAGAACCACCCGAGAGAAGATGCAGTTGGACTAGTAGAAAGAAGCCAGGATCATGGAAACCTCTGGGAAGGTGCTCTAATCCAGAAAACTAAGGTAAATGTACCTCAACCAGGAGGATTAAGTGAGTATCAGAGGACACTGCAGTGAGAAGTTGGGTAGGAGGTAAGGGTACCTCAGGGAGGGAACTAGCTGCAAAGAGAGAAGGGAGTGGAGTCTGTGTGGTCCACGCTTGGATTGATCTGATTTGTCTTTGCAGGACCATGGCATCAGAGGCCTTTATGAAGTGCAACAGCTGCAGAATCAACAAGAGGCATTGGATCTTCAGTTATGCCTATCAGCAGCCGTCCTTAATCCAGCTTCTGGAAGCTCATACCAGGGAAATCCAGAACCTTCTAGCCAGAAGACATAGTTGAGAGGCCTAATGAAAGAGTAAGGTGGGACTTACACCTGAAACTGAGGGGACCTTCTTAGAGTCTAGGCCTGGAGTTTGACCTTCATAAACCGGGACTAGAAATGACCCTGAAGCATTTTTAGTGACTTTTGAATAGATTGCAGAGTCTCTGGGCTGGTCTTTGGAACAGTGGGCAATTAGATTGGCACCATTTTTAAATGGGAAAGCTCAGCCTGCATAAAGGGCTCTAGATGCTACAAAAGCATTGAATTATAATGAAATAAATATGGCTATTCTGGATAGGTTATGCCTTACACAGGAAAGTTTTCAAAGAAAGTTCAGATTTAAGACCTTTCAAAAAGTGGACTGGCCAAGAGTAGTGGCTCAACAGTGTTTGGACTTTACTTCCTGCTGGTTTGAACCAGAAAAGCAGTCAGCTAAAGAAATAGTCTTAGAGCAATCGTTAAATATCTTTCCCTGACTTTTGAAGCTATAGCTCACCTGGCAGAGCCCCATATGTTTAGCAGAAGCAATCATGTTAGCAGAAAAAATTATAGAAGCAGAAGGGTAGGAGAACAATAAGAAGAGATTTACTCTAAGGAGAGCCCCAAGCCTTTTTTCAGGGAAGGGTGTAGAAAAACAACCCAAGTAAGAGTCTGAGGCCTCAAGGAAATACTGCTGATTTTCTCAGTCCTTGGAGCCACTGAAGGGGAAACCTGAGGGGATAAGGGAAAACCAAAGTAGGAAACCTTGTTCTCCCAATTATTGGTGTTTCAAATATGTAGAAGAGGGACACTTTTAAAGAGATTGTCCACATATCGACTGTTACATTTAATGGATAGGGATTGGTCAACCCTTTAGTCAGGAATAGATAGAAAAGTCAGCGAAAAGAGGGATATGGGTTGCTGGGGTCATAATGGAAGCTTTGTTAGACACTGGAAGTAACCAGTCCCTTATATCAGGGCCCCTAGTGAAGTGCCTAAAATTCAGGCATGAGGAAGGAAAACTTAAATAAGTACATAAGTATTACCACACTGGGACAGACCAAAGGTCCATCAAGCCCAGCATCTTGTTTCCAATAGTGGCCAATCCAGGTCACAAATACCTGGCAAGATCCCGAAAACTTTCAATACATTTTATGCTGCTTATCCCAGTAATAGCAGTGGATTTTCCCCAAGTCAATTTAATACTGGTCTATGGACTTTTCCTTTAGGAAGCTGTCCATACCTTTTTTAAACCCCACTAAGCTAACCGCTTAGCAATGAATTCAGAGTTTAATTACACGTCGAGTGACGAAAATTTTCTCCGATTCATATTAAATTTACTGCTTTGTAGCTTCATCACATGCCCCCTGGTCCTAATATTTTTGGAAAGAGTAAACAAACGATTCATGTCTACCCGTTCCACTCCACTCATTATTTTATAGATCTCTATCATATTTCCCCTCAGCTGTCTTTTCTCCAAGCTGAAGAGCCCTAACCGCTTTAGCCTTTCCTCATAGGGAAGTCGTTCCATCCCCTTTATCATTTTCGTCGCCCTTCTTTGTACATTTTCTAATTCCACTATATCTTTTTTGAGATGCAGCGACCAGAATTGAACACAATATTCGAAGTGCGGTCGCACCATGGACTGCGGTGGATGTGAGGTGTGTTATGGAGATAGTAGCCTACATATGAGTTAGGAGTAGCTTGGGAAGGGAGCACTCATCTTCTAAAGATAGTGGTGGTTGAACAACTACCATTCCCATTAATTCTTAAAAGGGACCGGTTAGGTATGGAAGGAATTCTATTTCCAAGAGATGACCGGGTCTCCACTAGATCTTGAGAATACTCTAACTCTGAGGCAGAAGAGCTCAAGTTGGGCAAGATCTTTCTGTTTGCTAAACAAGATGCAATAGAGGACTCCAGGAAAACTAGAAAAAGCAAATCTTTCAGGATAACTGAGAAATGAAAAGGCTTGATTCTACCAGGGAAAATAGAGGTCTTAGGAGAGGAAGTTTTAAAGTGATTTCCTCTATTTCAGGAAAAATAGGCAGGGGACCTACAATTTCAAGAAATCTGGAGAAAGTTGTTGGGAAAGATGATATTAGAAGAAAGCAGTACCCTCATTTTGTTAAAATAAATAATTTGTTATATGCATAGAGGATAAGAAGGGATAAAGACAGCATAGACAACTAGTAGAACTACATATATTCAGAAAAATCTTGTTGGCACTGGCTCATGTTAGTAACACTTGGAGTCTTGATTATAACCACATTTCATCCTCATCTTGTTTGGCTACCTATAAGGTTGGCATGGTAGAGACTTGACAACCAGCATTTAATCATGAGTGACTGGGGCCAGAGATATGGGTGTAGCTCTGGCCACCTTTTGTTGGACAGACTGGATGGACTGTGCCGGTCTTTATCTGCCGTCATTTACTGTTATTGTGTGTGTTACCCTCTGGTTACCTTTGGGAATATGGGACCACTGACCAGATTTTACAGCAATGTTTCTGACCCTGAATCTACCAAGAGGTCAAGGACTATTGTCGGTCCTGTTTGGAGTGTTGAAGAGTGCCACCACAACTCCCAGAGAAAAGCTAATTCCTCTCCTTTTAATTTAGCAGCCAATGGACCTTGTGGTTGTAGACATTATAGGCCCTTTAGATTGCAGTGCTGCTGGTTATTAATACGTTCTCATTATGATTGACTATGCTGCGCCTATGATCAACCTTGGATCGGGTAATTACCCGTGAATTGCTTGCTATATATTGTCAGGTTGGGTTTCCTAGGGAGCTTCTGACAGACCAGGAGACCAATTTCTTAGCAAAGCTCATAGAGGATGTGTAGAAGTTATTAAGATCAGGCATTTGAAGACCGTGGCCTGTCATCCTCAGCTCGATGGACTTGTGCAGTAGTTCAATCAAATCCTGTTTCAAATGATTTAAAAATGTATTATTGATAACATAAAATATTGGGATACTCTGATCCTGTTTGCTGCTAGAGATGTTTTCCAGGCTTCTCTTGGATTCTTCTCATTTAAGCTTAGGTACAACTGAAAACCTTGAAACCTCTTGGAGGTGGTACAAGAGGCATGAACAGGACAAGACAGACATGCTTGCTCAGTAGTAGAATAAATCCAGCAATTAAAGGAAAAAATAGAAAATATGCCTAGTTTAGGCTGGGATTATTTAGAAAAGGCTCAGAAGCAACAGAAGCTCTTTTATGACAAAGAGGGCAAGACAGCATGAATTCCAGTCACAGGATACAGTGATGGTATGGTATTACTACCCACCTTGGCTAGATGAAAAGGGCACCCTGTACCCCCTTTCTTCGTGCCTTCCCAGATCCCCTTTCACCTGCACTCTCACACCTGGGATTGGTAGCATGGAATGTTACCACTAATTGGGTTTCAGTCAGGTACTTGTGACCTGGATTGGCCACTGTTGGACTGGGCTAGATGGAGCATTGGTCTGACCCAGTATTATTCTTATGTACTCATGGGCAGTTACACCAAGTCGCACTATATAGAAATTGGAGGCATATGAGTGAAGCTGTATTTGACTCAGGAACAACAAGCCACATAAGTGATGAAATGCCCTTTACAGAAATTGCCTTCAGCATGAATGACAGGATCTTTCTGGCAGTTGGAAAAAATATGAAGGTAGAGAGTGTAGGTTATAGGTCCTATATTTTCCACACCAAGAAAGAAGTCTAAAGTTGGTGAAACACCTTGCTCACAATGGTCTTACAGTGTAATTTCAAAGAATCGAATGCACCATTAAGGAGAGAAAAGAAGTTTAGCCTGAGGAGTTTTGGATGAAAGCTGTATAAACTTATCTGCAAGAATGAACAAGCTAAAGTTACTTTCAAGCTTGCTATAATAAGTGCATTGACTTATGACACAGGTGTTTAGTAGAGAAACCCAGAAGGCATAAAAGTGCTTGCAAGAACAAACTTAACAAAGGACAAAAAGATGTCATTGTGACGGACATATATTTTGAGTAAAAAGCAAAGGATACACAGACCCCACTTCCCAAAAATATCTGAAAGAGGACCATGCATCTGCAAGAAATCATCCACAGTGATATGTGAAGACTGATGAGGAATCCTGTATGAAAGCAAAACAAGTACCCAGTGACCTTCGTTGATGACTGCTTCGGTTATCCTGTTACACGTTTCATGAAGCAGAAAAGCAAGATGCTTGGAAATTAGCAGGAGTTTGTGGCGGTGAGCAGCAATAAATGTTAATGAAAACAACAAATAATCCATATAGAACTGGCAGAGAATATACAGGAAAGGAAATGAAAATGTAACTAAAGGAACAGAACACTGGACGTAAGAAAACAGTGCGGTACAAACCTGAACAAAACGGAGCAACTGTAAGTAAAAACCCCATTCTAGTGGAGGTAAACATATATATGCTATAGGATGCTGGCTTATCCTTTAAATATTGGGAGAAGCACTAATGCTAAAAACTTATTTATATAAAAGATTTCTGTTATTCCATATGAACTTTAGCAGGAATCACAATCTAGGACAGAGACAGCAGAGTTTGAATGGAAAGACCATGCCTGTTTCCCAAGTGAAAAGCATACAAAGCTAGAGAATTGGGTGGTGGAAGGCATTTTAGGAGGCTAGAATGATCAATGCATTTTACATCCTAGAGCAAAGACAATTAAAATAAGCTGTTTTTATGCCAAAATGACAGTAAAAAAACAGAAATGTTTTTTTTCCTGTCATCAATACTGCACAGTATTAATTAACAGTATGCCCTAATAATTAAAAATGGGGGGGGGGAATTTGGGGGAAATTTCATGAATAGGGCGCACTTTCGAGCAACAATGTACACTTTTGATGACATTGCCCGTGAAATGAAAAAAAAATGAAAAATGCAAATATAAAATCACTTAAATGATACAGGAAACTAAACAAAACTAAATTTCTTGGCCTGCACAACTCTACTTGATACTCATCAACAAATTGGACTCAGCGAAGAGAAATACCATTCCTCTGACTATTCTACGTGGCCAAGACTTGTAAAATACCTGAGCCATTGTCCTAGGAAGACAACCTAAAGTTATTAAAGCAGGAAGCACATTTAAAAACAAATGAATTTAGGGGTGAATTTTAAAGGGCCTGGAAACAATGTTCAGCTCTGCCACTGGACAAACAACACTGCCTACAATATAAATAAGTTACTAATCACTTTGGGTCATTTTTATTCAAGCTTAGCATGTACTAGCTGTTAAGAAACCCCTATATAAAATGGGCTTCATGACATTTAGCCTTCGCTAAACTTTAGTAAAAGGGCCCCTTTAATTCCTAAAAGCAGCAAAGATCCACTAAAGTTAGAATCATATAGACTTATCTCTTTGCTAAATTTTAAATTTCAACTACTGGCAAAGATCATGGCAGGTTGATTAGTTTTAGCTACACCTGAGTCAAGACTAGGGTTTTTAAGACAGGGGCATCATGCAACAAATCTACAAAATTACAGCTTTGGTTGGAAACTGCAAAAGAGCAAGGACCCCACCATTACCGGTGAACTTTGACACTGAGAAAGGCTGGGACTATATGTTCTCAGTGTTGTGAAAATTTGGTATAGGTGGAAACATCTTGAAAGCAATGGAAATTCTGTAACTTTAGGGCAGAGGTTATTGTAAATGGTTTTAGCTGGTCAGGGTTCTATTTACAGTGGGGCAAGCAGCAAAGCTATTCTGTCATTGGAACTCCTGCTGAGAAATATTCAAGAGAATAAAATAGGAAAACAGGCATGGGGGGGGGGGGGGGGGGCTTGGGAACTTGAGACTATGACCTTTTCAGATGGTGTACTAGTGCATAGGAAGCTGTATAGACCTCTTATCCATCTACATGAGGGTTCTTTCACAGTTCATTTTTAGTGAATTTAAATAAATCTGAGAATCTGAGTCCATGGCAATACACCCAGACATGAGAGGTCTTTGGGGAGACAATTTTCCCTTAAAATGGACAGTTGATTCCTTTAAATATCTAGGAGTAGCACTTCCCTCAAACCTAAACTGTTCAAAATACCATCCTGGAAGTCCAGACCAGACATATTCCACATATTAAAGGAGGAAGGAAGGACAAACAATAGCCAGCATGGTTAAAAAGTGAGTTAAAGGAAGCTATTAGAGCTAAAAGAAAATCCTTCAGAAAATGAAAGAAGGATCTGACTAAAAGTAATAGGAAACAGCATAAGAAATGGCAAGTCAAATGTAAAGTGCTGATAAGGAAGGCAAAGAGAGACTTTGAAAAGAAGATTGAGTTGGAGGCAAAAAAATAATAATTTTTTTTAGGTATATTAGAAGCAAGAAGCCGCCAAAAGAATCAGCTGGACCGCTAGATGACTGAGGGATAAAATGGGTAATCAGGGAAGAAAAGGCCATAACAGAGAGATTAAATGAATTCTTTGCTTCACTCTTCACCAAGGAAGATGTGGGAGAGATACCGGTGCCAGAAATGGTATTCAAACTTGACGAGTCAGAGAAACTGAAACAAATCTCTGTAAACATGGAAGATGTAATGGAGTAATTTGACAAACTGAAAGAGTAGCAAATTGCCTGGACCAAATGATATATATCCCAGAGTACTGACAGAATTGAAAAATGAACTTGCAGAGCTATTGTTAGTAATATGTAATTTATCTATAAAAATCAAGTGTGGTACTGGAAGATTGGAGGTTGGTCAATGTAATGCAGATTTTTAAAAAGGGTTCCAGAGGTGATCTGGGAAATTATAGACCGGTGAGCCTGACTTTGGTGCCGGGCAAAATGGTAGAGACTATTATAAAGAACAAAATTATAGATCAAATACATAAGCATGGATTAATGAGACAAAGAGGGGCATAATCAAATGGCGCCGGCCAAATAGATGGCCGGCCATTTTTGGGGCTGGCTCCGCAAGGGGGCGTAGCCAACTGTATTTTCAAAATACGGTTGGGGCCAGCTAAATCGATTGCCGGGTGTAGAGGAGATGGCCGGGTTCGTTTTTCAGCCATAATGGAAACCAGGATCGGCCATCTCAAACCCGGCGAAATGGAAGGCATTTGGTCATGGGAGGAGCCAGCATTTGTAGTGCACTGGCCCCCCTCACATGCCAGGACACCAACCGGGCACCCTAGGGGGCACTTCTAGAAATTAAAAAAAAAATAGCTCCCAGGTGCATAGCTCCCTTACCTTGGGCACTGAGCCCCCCAAATCCCCCTCAAACCCCACTCCCCACAACCATTGCCATAGCCCTTAGGGGTGAAGGGGGCACCTACATGTGGGTACAGTGGGTTTTGGGGTTTTTTGGAGGGCTCAACATTATCCACCACAAGTGGAACAGGTGGGGGGGGGGGGGGGGGGCTGGACACCTGCCTGAAGTGCACTGCACCCACTAAATACTGCTCCAGGGATCTGCATACTGCTGTCATGGAGCTGGGTATGACATTTCAGGCTGGCATACAGGCTGTCAAAATTTTTTTTTTTTTGGATGGGAGGGGGTTGGTGACCACTGGGGGAGTAAGGGGAGGTGATCCCCGATTTCCTCCGGTGGTCATCTGATCAATTGGGGCACTTTTTTGTGACTTGGACCTAAAAATAAATGGATCAAATGCAGCCGGTGAAATGCTCGTCTGAGCTGGCCATCTTTTTTCCATTATGGGGTGAAGCCGGCTATCTCATAACCACGCCCTCGTCCCCCCCCCCCCCCCCCCCGTAGTGCCTTCTGTACCCTCCCTTGAAGGTTGGCTGGCTCCACGACGAAAAGCAATTGGGGCCGGCTAAAATTGGCTTTTGATTATACTGATTTGGCCGGGATCAGGAGATCGCCAGCCATCTCCCGATTTGTGTCGGAAGATGGCCGGCGATCTCTTTCGAAAGTAAGCTCAAAAGCCTCACCAATCTATTACATTTCTTTGAAGGGGTGAATAAGCATGTGGATAAAAGTGAGCTGGTCAATATTGTGTATTTGGATTTTCAAAAGGCATTTAACAAAGACTCCTGAGGAAATAACTAGTGAGGTAATTAAATATGCTGATGACACAAAGTTATTCAAAGTTGTTAAATTGCAAGAGAATTGTGAAAAATTACAAGAGAACCTCATGAGACTGGGAGACTGAGCATCCAAATGGCAGATGATGTTTAATGTGAGCAAGTGCAAACTGATGCATATAGGAAAGAGTAACCCAAACCATAGTTATGTGATGCAAAGTTCCACATTAGGAGTCACTGTCCATGAAAAGGACCTAGGTGTTATTGTTGATGATACGTTGAAACCCTTTACTCAATGTGCTGCGGCAGCAAAGAAAGCAAATAGAATGTAAGGAATTATTAGGAAAAGAATGGAAAACAAAACTGAGAATGTTATAATGCCTTTGTATCGCTCCATGGTTCGACCATACCTTGAATACTTTGTGCAATTCTGGTCACCACATCTCAAAAAAGATGTGAAGGGGCATAATCGAAAGGGATGTCCTTGTTTTGATTTGGACATCCTCGCAAAACGTCCCCATCAAGGGGCGGGGAAACCCGTATTTTCGAAACAAGATGGACATCCATCTTTCTTTTCGATAATATGGTCAGAGATGCCCAAATCCTGAAATTTGGTCGTCTTTAGAGATGGTTGTCCCTGGACTTGGTCGTTTCTGATTTTCGGTGATAATGGAAACCAAGGATGTCCATTTCAGAAACCACCAAATGCAAGCCATTTGGTCATGGGAGGAGCCAGCATTTCTAGTGCACTGGTCCCCCTGACATGCCAGGACACCAACCGAGCACCCTAGGGGGCACTGCAGTGGACTTCATAAATTGCTCTCAGGTACATAGCTCCCTTACCTTGTGTTCGGAGCCCCCCAAAACCCACTACCCACAACTGTACACCACTACAATAGCCCTTACGGGTGAAGGGGGCACCTAGATGTGTGTACAGTGGGTTTCTGGTGGGTCTTGGAGGGTTCGCTGTTTCCTCCACAAATGTAACAGGTGGGGGGGGGGGGGGGGGTATGGGCCTGGGTCCACCTGCCTGAAGTGCACTGCACCCACTAAAACTGCTCCAGGTACTTGCATACTGCTGTGATGGACCTGAGTATGACATCTGAGGATGGCATAGAGGTTGGCAATCAATATTTTTAAAGATGTTTTTTGAGGGTGGGAGGGGGTTAGTGACCACTGGGGGAGTAAGGTAAGGTCATCCCTGATTCTGTCCGGTGGTCATCTGGTCATTTCAGACACCTTTTTGTGCCTTGGTCTTAAGAAACACACGACCAGGTAAAGTCATCCAAGTGTTCATCAGGGACATCCTTGTTTCTTTTGATTATGGGTCGAGGACGTCCTGGTGTTAGGCACACCCAAGTCCCACCTTCGCTACATCCCCTTGAACTTTGGCCATCCCTGTGATGGAGTGCAGTTGGGGATGTCCAAAATCAGCTTTTGATTATACCGATTTGGATGACCCTGTGAGAAGGACGCCCATCTTCCGATTTATGTTGAAAGATGGGCGTCCTTCATTTTCGAAAATGAGCCCAATAATGGAATTAGAAAAGGTACAGAGAAGAGTGACAAAAATGATAAAGGGGATGGGACGGCTTCCCTATGAGGAAAAGCTAAAGCAGCTAGGGCTCTTCAGCTTGGAGAAGAGATGGCTGAGAGGAGATATCATAGAGGTTTATAAAATACCGAGTGGAGTGGAATGGGTAGATATGAATTGCTTGTTTTCTCTTTCCAAAAGTACTAGGACTAGGGGGCACTCAAAGAAGCTACAAAGTAGTACATTTAAAATGAATTGGAGAAAATATTTCTTCACTCAACAAGTAATTAAACTCTGGAATTCATTGCCAGAGAATGTGGTAAAAGTAGTTAGCTTAGCAGGGTTTAAAAAAGGGTTGGATAATTTCTTAAAAGAAAAATTCCTAAATCATTATTAAGATGAAGTTGGGAAAATACACTAATTATACATGAGATAAGCAGCATAAAATCTGTTTTTTCTGTTTTGGAATCTTGCCAAGTACTTGTGACCTGGATTGTCCACTTTTGGAAACAGGATATTAGGCTTGATGGACCTTTAGTCTGTCCCATTATGGTGATGCTTATGTGCTTATGGTTGACACACATAACCGGAAGACCACAAACAGTGAAGAGATGCTATCTATTTCCAAGACAGTAGGCTTTATTCAACCAGCATGACATAACGAGTGCAAGACCCGACACGGCTGTGTTTCGGCAACAGTGATGCCTGCATCAGGGGTCATCAAAACTTGATTGCGTTTTCACATTATTATTTGGTTTGGCATTCTTGAAGACTTACCATTTTCTGTTTGGAAAATTGAGACTGGTTAGCTGATGATTCTTGTTGAGAGCTTTCATGACCCCTGATGCAGGCATCATTGTTGCTGAAATACGGCCATGTCGGGTCTTGCATTCAAGTTATGTTATGCTGGTATGAAACTACAGGCTGGTAAGCCTCACTTCGGTTATTGGAAAAGTAATGGAAGCGATGCTGAAGGACAGGATAGTGAATTTCCTGGAAGCCAGTAACTTGCAAGATCCGAAACAACATGGTTTTACCAAAGGGAAATCGTGTCAAACGAATCTAATTGAATTCTTTGACTGGGTGACTGGAGAATTGAATCAAGGACGTGCTATGGACGTAATCTACTTAGATTTCAGCAAAGCTTTTGACACTGTTCCCCACAGGAGGCTCTTGAATAAACTGTACAGGCTGAAGATAGGACCTGAAGTGGTTAACTGGATTAGGAACTGGTTGATGGACAGAAATCAGAGGGTGGTGGTTAATGTAATTCGCTCAGAGGAGGGGAAGGTGAGTAGTGGAGTGCCTCAGGGATCGGTGCTGGGGCCGATTCTGTTCAATATATTTGTGAGTGACATTGCTGAAGGGTTAGAAGGTAAAGTTTGCCTTTCTGCGGACGATACTAAGATTTGCAACAGAGTGGACGCCAGGGAGGGAGTGGAAAACATGAAAAAGGATCTGCAGAAGCTAGAAGAATGGTCTAAGGTTTGGCAATTAAAATTCAATGCGAAGAAATGCAAAGTGATGCACTTAGGGATTAGAAATCCACTGGAGATGTATGTGTTAGGCGGGGAGAGTCTGATAGGTATGGACGGGGAGACGGATCTTGGGGTGATAGTATCTGAGGATCTGAAGGCGACGAAACAGTGTGGCCATAGCGAGAAGGTTGCTAGGCTGTATAGAGAGAGGTGTGACCAGCAGAAGAAAAGAGGTTTTAATGCCCCTGTATAAGTCGTTGGTGAGGCCCCACCTGGAGTATTGTGTTCAGTTTTGGAGGCCATACCTTGCTAAGGATGTAAAAAGAATTGAAGCGGTGCAAAGAAAAGCTACTAGAATGGTATGGGATTTGCGTTACAAGATGTATGAGGAGAGACTTGCTGACTTGAACATGTATACCCTGGAGGAAAAGAGAAACAGGGGTGATATGTTACAGACGTTCAAATATTTGAAAGGTATTAATCCGCAAACGAACCTTTTCCGTAGATGGGAAGGCGGTACAACTAGAGGACATGATATGAGATTGAAGGGGGGCAGACTCAAGAAAAATGTCAGGAAGTATTTTTTCACGGAGAGAGTGGTAGATACTTGGAATGCCCTCCCGCAGGAGGTGGTGGAGATGAAAACGGTAGCGGAATTCAAGCATGCGTGGGATGAGCATAAAGGAATCTTGTTCAGAAGGAATGGATCCTCAGAAGGTTAGCTGAGATTGGGCAGGGCTGGTGTTAGGGAGGCGGGGCTAGTGCTGGGCAAGACTTCTACGGTCTGTGCCCGGAAAATGTCAGATACAAATCAAGGTAAGGTATATACAAGAAGTAGCACATATGAGTTTATCTTGTTGGGCAGACTAGATGGACCATGCAGGTCTTTTTATGCCGTCATCTACTATGTTACTATCCAGCTTATAATCAAAAGAGAAAAACGCCTATATTGCGACCCAAATCGGGAGAAGGGCGTCTTTCTCCCGTGGGCGCCCAAATCGGTATAATCGAAAGCCGATTTTGGGCGTTTCCAACTGCAATCCATTGCGGAAACGGGTAAAGTTGACAGGGGCGTGTCAGAGGCGTGGTGAAGGCGGAACTGGGGCGTGGTTATCGGCCGAGGAGAGATGGGCGTCTTTAGCTGATAATCGAAAAAAAAGGTGTTTTTACCACGATTTGGGTAACTTTTTTTGGACCCTTTTTTTTCACGAACAGGTCCCAAAAAAGTGCCCCAACTGACCAGATGACCACTGGAGGGAATTGGGGATGACCTCCCCAGACTCCCCCAGTGGTCACTAACCCCCTCTCCCCCAAAAAACCCCACTTTACAAACTTTTTTTCCAGCCTCTATGCCAGCCTCAAATGCCGTACCCACCTCCATGACAGCAGAATGTGTTCTATCCTGTGACAGCCTTTCCCTGGTTCTGATGTGGCTCTCGGGTGAGTGTGACACCTTTTCTGTTAAGGGCACTGCAGAGTCACATCAGCAATGCATTGTGGTGGGTGTAGGGTATTGGGCTCCGTGATTCCACTAGCTTGTGGCAAATGCTCACGATGTTGGTAGTTGGTAGGCCCTACTCCCATGGTGCTTTTCCTCCTGCTTACTGGGTCAGAGTGTGCCCTGTTTTGTTTCCGGTAGTCCATGAGGTAGTGGCCATTTTTGTAAGCCACTTTTAGATCCCTTTCACGTGTTAGCCACGCTACAGAACTTAGTTCTTACCTTGAATGTGGCTGAAAGAGGGCATGGTACAGCATTCTGCCAGCTCTGACCTACTGCTCATCTCAGTACCAGGGAGACTCGTTGCCAGTGGGGCACAACCTCTGATCTGCAGCTAACTGTGAGTAAGCGTGCTTATTCTAATAAAGGACGTTTTCGGAGAGATTAGTCTTCAGGTGTCAACTGGTGTGCCAATTTTATATAGCAGCAACAAGTCCTAGAGGCCTGTGTGTATGCAGGTCCCTGGAGCACTTTTAGTGGGTACCGCAGTGCACTTCAGCCAGGCGGACCCAGGCCCATCCCCCCCTACCTGTAACACTTGTGCTGGTAAATGGGAGGTCTGCAAAACCCACTGTACCCACATGTAGGTGCCCCCTTCACCCCTAAGAGCTATGGTAGTGTTGTACATTTGTGGGTAGTGGGTTTTGGGGGAGGGGGGTTGGGGGCTCAGCACCCGTGGTAAGGGAGCTATGCATGTGGGAGCGTTGTCTGAAGTCCACCGCACTGACCTCTAGGGTGCCCAGTTGGTGTTCTGGCATGTCAGGGGGGCAAGTGTACTATGAATCCTGGCCCCTCCCATGACCAAATGGCTCGGATTAGGACGTTTTTGAGCTGGGCATTTTTAGTTTTCATTATCGCTAAAAATACCAAACGCCCAGCTGAAAAACGTCCATTTTTTCGAAAATACGGTCTGTCCCGCCTCTTCACGTACCCGTTTTCGGACATAGACGCCCATGGAGATAAGCGTTCGATTATGCCCCTCCACGTATATTTTGGAAATAGACAGCATCTCCTCACTTCTTGTCTTCATCATGAGGTGCCTGGTCCTTCTCCTTGTTCTTCTGTGACACACATAACCGATATCACCTCTGGAAAAGAAATAAGACCATGTGTAGCACATGGGAGTGTATGTGTATTTAACCTCCTTCCATATTACAGCATGACTAGAGGATGCATGAGGGAGCAGAAGGGACATCATGCAACCTATGTGTTTCCCAGGGATTCTTTTGACAGAAGGAAGGATTGCTTTAAGGCTTCTGGGGCTTGGGGCACTCCTTAGGGCTCCAGGAATAAGAGTACATGTACTCCAGTTGGTGTTGTTTCTGTAAAGCCCATTAGGCTTCTCCATACAATAAATTGGGAAGATTCCAGTAATGGAAGGTTTCAGGAAAGCATAGCTAGTTTTGTACGATACTCATAGCCCACCCCTACAGGGAAGAGCCTTCTAACCAAAAGTCTATTTAGTTGACTCCAGAAGTCATTAGAGGGGGTGACATAATCCAGGGAGCTAGAGAGAGGCAGGAGGCTGTGGCTCTCTAACCAGTTGGAAGAAGAACAGATTGCTTTCCTTCTGTGCTGGGAGAGAGGGTTGGTTGTCTCTCACCTGTGGTATGACTCAAAGTTCAGAATGGATCTAGGAAAGATCAAAGCCTCAGAGAAATTTTCATCCCCAGAGTGAAAAGGTAGAGGAATTTGTCCAGGAGACTGCATCCATGCTCTCAATTTAATTGTGAGAAAAAATTATTTCAAAGGTTTCTGATGAGGAGAAGGAGACAAGGGAAGCCAAGGGATGTCTCAGTTTTCCTGTTTCAAATGACAGTAAAATCTATGCATTGGGAATTTTGCTGCCTTAACACTTGAACGTGCTACTTTTTAGTACTCTGAGCTATTGAACTATACCAGCTGTCTTTACTGATATTTCTACTGCTGAAACTTTGTTTCATTCTTCCATAAACCTTGTTTAGTTTGGAACAACAATTGGTATGTGAAGACTTTTACTGAGAAACTGAGAGAGTGATCCCCTTTGAGCCCTGCAGCATGAGCCATTACCCACTGAAGAAAACTGATATTCAGGACTATCAGTACTTTGCAACACTCAAGTGTGGCTCCTTGCCACATAACAGTCAGGGAGGCCCTGGGCAAGGGGATTTTACATTAAAAAAAAAAAACAGTGCTGAGAAAAAGTCTGTAAACCCCCTAGGATGGTCTATATTTTATCATAATTTATAATCAAAACATGATTTGATCCAAATCTAAACCCTCATGACAGAGAAGAGTAAACCTACTGAATAAGTAACTCATACAAAGGAATATATTTTGATTATTTATGCAACAAAGAGATTCAACAATAAGTATTCTTGTGTAATATATGTGAACCCTTCATTCAGTAACTGGTAGAGCCTCATGTGTAGCACTAACTTCAACTGAACATTTCCTGTAGCTGTTGAAGAATTTTGGCCTAGTCTTCTATACAGAACCTTTACCTCTGAAGGCTTCCTTCCAGGACTCAGGCCTTGCCACAACGTCATAATAACACTGTAAGCCACATTGAGCCTGCAAATAGTTGGATAATGTGGGATACAAATGTAATAAAAATAAATAAATAAATAAAATAAATAAACTTTTCTGATAGGTTTTAGGTTGGGACTTTGCCAGTTCAAAATATAAAGGGTTCCTTTTACAAAGCTGCGCTACCAATTAGCGGTGTGCTGAATGCGAAGAAACCCATTCTATTCCCATGGGATTCTTCGCATTCAGCACATCACTAATCGGTAGCACAGCTTTTAAAAGGAGGTCAAAATCTCTTTCTTCAGCCATTCTGTAATAGATTTACATGAATGTTTACTTTTGTTGCTGATTATTGATTGGTAGAGGATTTTATTTGATTTAGATATGTTGCCTACCCTTACAAAAACACCCAAGACAGCTTTAAAAAATATGAAAATAAACATAAAACAAAGGTATAAAACATAAAGCGTCTAATTTTCAAAAGAAAAAAAAATGCAAAAAATGGCACAACAAACAGATGGATGTGTTTCTTACAGGAAAACATTTAAACCATATAATCAAACAAAAAAATGTATAAGTCCAATGTTCGCCCAGAGAAAAGCGTTTTGAGAGTCAGCGTTTTGGGAGTGTGAGATGGGCAATGTTACGTGATGCATGTTTTTTTTTATTTTCGCAATAACAGATAGCAAAATGATTTGCATGTGCTGAAAAGAAAAAACATGGCTCATTTTCGAAAGAGAAGGGTGCCCATCTTTCGACACAAATCAGGAGATGGGCATCCTTCTCCCAGGGTCGCCCAAATTGGCATAATCGAAAGCCGATTTTGGGCGCCCTCAACTGCTTTCCATTGTGGGGATGACCAAAGTTCCCAGGGGTGTGCCGGAAGCCGAGCGAAGGCTGGACTGGGGCGTGCTTAACATATGGGCGACCTTGGATGATAATGGAAAAAAAAGGGCGTCCCTGACGAACACTTGGACGACATTACTTGGTTCTTTTCTTTTTACAATCAAGCCACAAAAATGTGCCCTAAATGACCAGATGACCACCGGAGGGAATCGAGGATGACCTTCCCCTACTCCCCCAGTGGTCACTAACCCCCTCCCACCCTAAAAGAAAAATGTTAAAATATTTTTTCCAGCCTCAAATATCATACCCAGCTCCATGACAGCAATATGCAGGTCCCTGGAGCAGTTTTAGTAGGTACTGCAGTGCACTTCAGGCAGGCGGACCCAGGCCCATCCTCCTCACCTGCTAAACTTGTGGTGGTAAATGTGAGCTCTCCAAAACCCACCAGAAACCCACTTGACCCACATCTATGTGCCCCCTTCATCCCTAAGGGCTATGGTAGTGGTGTACAGTTGTGGGGAGTGGGTTTTTTTTTTTTTGGGGGGGGGGGGGCTCAGCACACAAGGTAAGGGAGCTATGCACCTGGGAGCTTTTTCTGAAGTCCACTGTAGTGCCCCCTAGGGTGCCCAGTTGGTGTCCTGGCATGTCAGGGGGACCAGTGCACTATGAATGCTGGCTCCTCCCATGACCAAATGGCTTGGATTTGGTCGTTTCTGAGATGGGAGTCCTTGGTTTCCATTATCATCGAAAATGGGGGATGACCATCTCTAGGGACGACCATCTCTAAGGTCAACCTAAATGTGGAAATTTTGGCGACCCCGACCGTATTATCGAAATGAAAGATGGCCGCCCATCTTGTTCGATAATACGGGTTTCCCCGCCCCTTTGCGGCACCGTCCTGCGAGGTCGCCCTCAGGGAAACTTGGGCGCCCCGTTCAATTATGCACCTCATAGTGAATTATACCTGATTTAAAAGTGACTAGCTCAAGACCAAACTTGTCTTTGGATCCATTTGTGATTTTGCTGAGTTGGAGAGTAGAATTGTTGGGTTTGTGAAAAAGAGGCTGGCACCTACTGAAAAGTGCCAGTGGCAAGAAAGGCAAGGGAGGCAGTTAACTTAAGGTGGACTGGCACCAGATTATTCCTGCATATCCTGGCCTGGAGGAGGGGTTGTAGCTGGTCACAGTGGTGTGTGGAAGCCTTATCAAAGTAGTACCTAATAAGGCATTGTCAGTCAGTGAAGACAATGAAGTAGATAAAGTTCTTCATGAGAGACTCCTGAGAAAATTAAAGAGTCATAGTATAGGAGGCAAGGTTCTGGTGTGGATTAGAAATTGGTTATTGGACAGAAAACAGAGGGTAGGGTTAAATGGCCATTTCTGTCAATGGAGGAGGGTGAACAGTGGAGTACCGCAGGGATCAGTATTGGGACTGGTGCTATTAATATATTTATAATTGATATATAAATTGGAATGATGAGTGAGGTGATTAAATTTGCAGATGACACAAAACTATTCAAGGTTGTTAAAACACATGCGGACTGTTCGAATAGGAGACGTCGAGACCATCTACTTCACTGTGTACTGCAACAAAGGTCTTTTTAAAGACCCACTCTTTGTATTATTGCATTGAAAAGATATGATTTTGAACACTTTATTACCCATTGATTTCTCACAGACTCCTGAAGCAGGCCACAGGCTGAAACAGTACTGTGTCGAGTCTTTGAATAATAAATCTTTCTAGAATATCAAGGTTATCTCTCTCATCTCTGGAGTCCGTGGTTGTCGTCCCACTTTTCTTCTTCTTCCTCACCCAGCCTGCTATCTCCAACTGTCTTGCCCAGTTCCTCAGTGCCTTCCTCATCCACACCTCACACTATACCACATTCTTCACTACCACCCATGCCCTCCAGAAAAACATGGCTCAGTTCTATGCCATAGACCATTTCCCCTCAGTCATTGGCATCATCAGCTGCACATAGGTTGCACTCAGACCCCCTGGGCACATGAGGAGACCTATAGAAACAGGAAAACATATCACTCCATGACCATGCAGGTTGTGTGTGATGCCCAGGGAGAGATTGTGGACGTGTATGCCTGGTACCCGGAGTCCAACCAAGATGCATATGTCCTGCAGCATTCTGGAATCTACCACAGGTTTGACCGAAGGGAGCTCACCGGCGTCTGGCTCCTAGGTAGGCAGTACTGGGATACTTAACCCACTCCTCCCCTTATGTCACCACCCTACCTCCATAAATATGCCACCAGATCCCATACTTATGATCCTCACTCCACAAGGTCCAAATATAAATACACACCCATGTCTGTACCCTGCACAGCTACTCCCCGTGAACCTGGCTAATGACTCCCATTGATCACCCCCCAAAATGAGGCAGAGGAGGAATATAACAAGAGCCACAAGAACATCTGCACCATCATTGAGCACACCTTTGGCCAGCTGAAAAACAGTGCAGAAAAGGTTGTCTAGATGTTCATGGCCTGTTGCATGCTGTACTGCAACAAAGACAGCCCCATCTAGAGAACACATAGCAGTAGCAGCAGCAGCAGCAGGCAGGATGAAAACCCCCTCCCCCCATACTCACAGAGTTGACCAGGGACCATACCAGCTGGGGGTCTGTGCCAGACAAAGACTTATACAGACCAATTTCCAGTAAAGGTCAGTGCAGTATTTATTTGTGCTTATCATATCTTATTCTATCCAACCCCACCCTATCCTCCCCTTCCCCCACCTCCTCTCCCAGCACACACCTCCCACCAGCACACCGCCACACCTCCCCCAGCACTCCCCCCAGCACAGTGGCGTACCTAGGGTAGTTGACACCCGGGGCCGGTCATTTTTTAACACCCCCCCCCCCCCCCAAATCCAGTACTAGGCATGCCGAGAATACAAAACACTCAGGACCTATAGAGCAATTCTACCATACCATAAGCAGTAATTTCTATGAGTCACACAAGGAAAAGGAAAGCATCTTAAACACTGCAGTGAGCACTAGAACATCAATTCACCTATTGTAAAACGAAACCAGACAGAATAGTACAGATCGTAGATCTTGCACAGTCAATGCCAACTGAAAGCCATGTCTTTTTCACAAACACAGATACACCCTAATCCACTATAGAATAAGTAATCATAAACTTTCTATTTAGACAAAAATTAAACTGAACCCCCAATGCCAGACTCTGCATACAATGCAACACCACAGAAACAGAAACTGTCCCCTAGTACTGTGCAAAATATAAAGACAGCAGATGTAAATTTGAAAAAACCTAACAAGTACCAATCACCACTTTACAAATTAACAAATAGAATTAAAACAAATATAGAAAGTAAAATAATACCATTTTATTGGACTAATACATTTAGCTTTCAGAGGCCAAAACCTCCGTCCTCGGGTCAGTACAGTATAGTGCTGTTACAGTATCCTATCCTGACCTGAGGAAGGGGGTTTTGTTCTCCGAAAGTTAGTCAAAATGTATTAAAATTAGTCCAATAAAAAGATTACCTTATTTACATGTTTTATTATAAACATTTAACACATCTACAATACTTTATCCTAAAGCAAAAAAAAAAAAAAAAATATTTTATTTACAGTTTGTTGTCTCTGGTTTCTGCTTTCCTCATCTTCTTTTCACCGTCTTCCTTCCATCCAGCATCTGTCTTCACTCTCTCTCTCTCTCTCTGCCATCCAGTGTCTGCCCTCTCTGCCGTCCCTTCCATCCAATGTCTGCCCTCTCTCCCTGCTCCTTCCAGCCACACCTGCCCTCTATCTCTGCCCCTTCCATTCACTGTCTGCCCTTTCCCTTCCATCCACTCCACTGTCTGCCCTTTCTCTCTGCCCCTTCAATCCACCATTTGCCCTCCCTCTCCCATCCATCCAGGGTCTGCCCTCCCTCTCGCTCCCCCTTCCATCTAGGATCTGTCCCCTCTCTCTCTCTGCCCCTTTTTTCAGCCCCCAGTTCCAGCCCCCTTCTCCCCTCTGAACACCCCCACCCAGTCCCCTTCTCCCCTCCCCTTCTCCTGTCTGAGCCCCCCACCACAGTCCCCTTCTCCCCTCCCCTGTCTGAGACCCCCACCCCAGTCCCCTTCTCTCCTCTGAACACCCCCACCCCAGTCCCCTTCTCCCCTCCCCTTCCCTTCTCCCCTCTGAGATCCCCACCCCAGTCCCCTTCTCCCCTCCCCCTCCCATCTGAGATCCCCACCCCAGTCCCCTTCTCCCCTCTGAACACCCCACCCCAGTCCCCTTCTCCCCTCCCCTTCCCCCCTCTGAGACCCCCACCCCAGTCCCCTTCTCCCCTCCCCTTTTCCCCTCTGAACACCACCACCCCAGTCCCCTTCTCCCCTCCCCTTCTCCCCTCTGAGATCCCCACCCCAGTCCCCTTCTCCCCTCCCCTGTCTGAGACCCCCACCCCAGTCCCCTTCTCCCCTCTGAACACCCCCACCTGAGTCCCTTTTGCCCCTCTCCTTCCCCACCTCAGTTCCGTTAAAACCGGCGAAGCAGCGTCACAGGCAGCGCCTCGTGCCCTGCTTGTAAAAAAAAATCATATCTCCTTCCTTCTCCTTGTCTTGACGTCTTGACGTCAACTCGGGCCTTCCAATCAAATTGATTGGAAGGCCCGAGTCGACGTCAAGACGAGGAGGAGAAGGAAGGAGATTTGATTTTTTTTTTTACAAGCAGGGCACGAGGGGCGCTGCCTGCGACGCTGCTTCGCCGGTTTTTTTTTAATGTGCGGCGCCGCGGGAACGGCCACAGGAGGCGGCGGGAGCGGAGCACCCCCCACCCACTGGCACCCGGGGCGGACCGCCCCCACCGCCCCCCCTTGGTACGCCACTGCCCCAGCACATTCTCTTCTCCCCAGCACACCTCCTCCCCCAGCACACACCATCACAACATGGTATTTGCCTCACAGCCCTACCTCATCTTCCCCCTCCCCTTCCCCCTCCCCCTCCCTTTTGGAGACCACCTCTCTCAACCTTCCCTCTAGCTGCTGAGGATGGTCCAGGTCTTACAGGTGCAAACACAGTGTCCAAGTCCTCCCCTATGGGGCAACCACTGCCCTCAGAGGCGTCAAGAGATACAGCTGCTTCTGCTGCCTCATGGTATTCCGGCCCAGTGTATACTGCCCCAGAGGGACCTGGCTGCAAGATAGACCCACTGGCCTGGGGTCCTATGAGTCCCAGCTGCACCCACTAGGATGCTGGAGCTGAGAAGTTGCTGTGAAGGTGGGCTGAATGGTGTGGGTACTGGTGCCACTTTCAGCTGGTGTGGAGGGTGGTGCTGCTGGAATTCTAGCCTCACCGGGAGGGTCACATGCCTGCTGAGTGAGCAATGTGCTGGACAAGGCCTCTGTGTAATCATGCAGATCTCGCTGGATCCCCGGAAGCTGCAACCACATATTGTGTCTAGCATTCTTACTCTCCTGCTGTATGGTATGTAGCACCTGCAGGCAGTCATCCTGTGCTTGGAGCCTCTGCTGCTGACCCTGAACCCTCTCATGAAGAAGCTATAGCTTCTGGCAAAGGTAGTCAGCCAGCTGCACATTTTGGGCCAGGAGTTTGTTGGCCAGCTGCACAATCTACCACCTGTGGTTGGACGGTCCCCTACGGGCTAGCTGTGTCTCCTCTTCTGGCTCCTCAGCCCACACACCCCCTGGCATTTCTGGGCAGGGGGTGTGTGGGTTCAACCAGTAATTGATCTTCATCTTCCTCCTCTGCAGGCAGCTCTTGGCTGGTGTCTTCAGCGGGCTCTTCTGCTGGCACAGTACCCTCCTGTGTTTCATTTGCTGCCACTGACTCCCCTTCTCCACCTGAGGCGCCTGCACTGCCTGCTGGCTGCTGGTTCCAACCTCTGCCTCTGACTCAGAGTCTTTGCCTGCATAGGGAAAGTAGAAGAAATGTGTCTGTTGCACTAGCTAACCTGTCAGTCTGTTGCAGCCTTTCTGAACCTATCACTTCATGTGCCCTCATATACCACAAGCGATGAGAACTGCCATTGTCATGCAACCACACAAAGTATGCCTCCATGTTCTACACTGCAGGATCCAAGGGGTATGGTGCACTATGGACCTCAGAAACCATGATGCCAGACAGCCACATAATCAGGTAGTAAAGGAAAAAGGATAGTGTCGTGGGATGGTCTGGAGAGCAGAGTGAGCACAGATGCCTTGAAAGCAGGAATAGCTACAGATTGGTGATGGACTGAGGGGGAAGGGGAGGGGAAGAAGCCCCCCCCCAAAAAAAAATGACAGACACAGCAGGACTTGAACTGGTGATCCAAGGGCTCTCAAACCTAGTTACTAACCTCTACTCCATGCTGATTTGTGGGAACATGGCCCCTGATCACCAGCCTTTCTACTTGTAGTCTACTGAACCTTCCTCTTCTCCCCCCACCACTCTGAGAACTTGTAGTATAGATGGGTGTCCGATCAGTCCCCCACACTGTACAAGCTTGCTGGAGACAGGGTGAAATAGAGAGAGCAGCCAGAACATTTTTATTCCACAAACCTTACCTGATTGTACAGCCTGTGTGGAGGTTTCCTGGGTTCCCAGGCCCTGGATGTTCTCCTTGAGAAGGACCCCGTACACCATGTGCTCTATAGGAGTGAGGTTCACAAGGTCTGCATCCGGCGGGTTGGCTCTAGCCTTGCTCTTGACAAATCTGGCGGGTTGGCTCCAGCCTTGTGCTTGACAAACCTCTTCAGCTGCCTCCATTTCCTTTTGATGTCCTCTATATATCAATTTGTGTAGTGGATGGCATTAAGTCTGTGGGCTATTGTCACCCATTCCTTTTGCTTGGTGTACGCACAGAGAGTTTGCCCCTTGGGAGCAAACAGATTGGCATGGTGTGCCACTACCTCCTTCACTAGCAGCTCTATCTCAGTATCACTGAAAATGGATGTCCTGCTAGGGGCCTTCTTTTTGGATGCAATTGCAAGTGTGGGCTGTGGAGTCAGCTCCCAAAAAAGAGATCTAGGTGTCATTATAGACAATATGCTGAAATCTTTTGCCCAGAGTGTGGGGACAGCTAAAAAAGCAAACAAGATGCTAGGAATTATTAGGAAAGGGATAGAGATACTGCTCCCCAGTATCTCTCCACACTCGTCCTTCCCTACACCCCTTCCCGTGCACTCCGCTCCATGGATAAATCCTTCTTATCGGTTCCCTTCTCCACTACTACCAACTCCAGACTTCGCGCCTTCTATCTCGCTGCACCCTACGCCTGGAATAAACTTCCTGAGCCCCTACGTCTTGCCCCATCCTTGGCCACCTTTAAATCTAGACTGAAAACCCACCTCTTTAACATTGCTTTTGACTCGTAACCACTTGTAACCACTCGCCTCCACCTACCCTCCTCTCTTCCTTCCCGTTCACATTAATTGATTTGATTTGCTTACTTTATTTATTTTTTGTCTATTAGATTGTAAGCTCTTTGAGCAGGGACTGTCTTTCTTCTATGTTTGTACAGCGCTGCGTATGCCTTGTAGCGCTATAGAAATGCTAAATAGTAGTAGTAGTAGTAATAATGCCTCTATATTGCTGTATGGTGTGACCACACCTTGAGTATTGTGTGCAATTCTGGTTGCCGTATCTTAAAAAGATATGGAAAAATTAGAAAAGGTTCAAAGAAGGGTGACCAAAATGATTAAGGGGATGGAACTCCTCTCATATGAGGAAAGGCTTAAGAGGTTAGGACTGTTCAGCTTGGAAAAGAGGGGGGATATGATAGAGGTCTATAAAATGCTTACCCCCCCCCCCCCCCCCATTTACTAAGTTGCGTGGTGATGCCAACACAACCAATTCAAAGTGAATGGGCTGTGACAGCATTAGCACATGGCAGCTGCTAGCGTGGCTTAGTAAACAGGGGGGCTTGTGTTAATCGATTTTTTACTCTTTCAAAAAAGTAAAAAGACTAGGGGACACTCAAGGAAGTTACATGATACTACTTTTACAACGAACAGGAGGAAATATTTTTGCACTCAATGAATAGTTAAGCTCTGGAACTCGTTGCCACAGGATGTGGTATCAGCGGTTAGTGTATCTGGGTTTTAAAAAATGTTTGGACAAGTTCCTGGAGAAAAAGTCCATAGTCTGCTATTGAGATACACATGAGGAAAGGCGCTGCTTGTCCCTGGGACCAGTAGCATGAATCTTGCTACTATTATTTGGGATTCTGTCTGGCACTTGTGACTGGAATTGTTCACTGCTGGAAGCAGGACACTAGGCTAGATGGATCACTGGCCTGACCTAGTATGCCTATTCTTATATTCTTATGAGGTTTGAAAATCCCAAGATGCAAGTTTTTATTGGGCACTTTAGATCTATCAGCTGCAGGCACTTAGATGTTTGGGGGATAAACGTTTTTGTTTTGATAATGGCTCACACATGAAAATGTTTTGGGGAGAATGATGGCAAAAGAATTGTGGGAAAAGAATCATGGACTCCAGAAATGAGAAAAGGAAACTTGCTACTTTAAAAAATTAATTATCAAAAGAATCCTGAAGCAGACTCCAGGCCGAAACACGGTACCTGTCTTCGATCAATACATTTTAAAAAGTATCAAGTTTCCTTTTCTCATTTCTGGAGTCCATGGTCCTTTTCACACCATCCTTTTGCCTTTACTATACCCCATGGGATTTCAGAGTTCTCCACCTGGGTAGTTTTCTCTTGGGGAGAGTGACACCATTTTGGACTCTCAACGTTGCCTTAACATTGCTGAAGGGGAGGTGGCTTATCATCAGCCAAGAATCCTAAACATCTGGGAAACTGACTTTTATGCTGTCTGTTCTGTCCCCACAGCATCAGGCAGCTTAGCCCTGGGAACCATCAGCCAGCTGGAGTCCCCATTTGCCACTGTCTCCAGATAAGCAGAGACCTCTGAACTTACCCTTCCCCTTCTTAAGCACGCCCCCATCCCGCCTTCTGTACCCTGTCGACACGCCCCCTTGAAGTTTGGCTGGCTCCGCGACGGACTGCAGTTGAGGCCGGCCAACATCAACTTTCGATTATGCTGATTTCGCCGGCCTTAAGAGATGGCCGGCCATCTCCCTATTTGTGTCGGAAGATGGCCGGCCTTCTCTTTCAAAAATAAGCTGGCAAGGGGCCCTTTTACTAAGGCATGCCCAAAAGTGGCCTGCACTGATGTAGGCACGTATTTTGGACATGCGCTGGTCCATTTCCTGAGCGCACCTGTAAAAAGGGGGATTTTATTTAATATGCTGAAAAATGGATGTGCAGCAAAATGAAAACTAGCGTGCATCCATTTTCGGTCTGAGAGCTTAATGCCACCCATTGACTTAGCGGTAAGGTTTCATGCACTAACTGGGTTGTAAGCGTGCGCCAACTGCCGATTACTGCCAGGTAAGGGCCCTGTGATAGAAAATAGAAAATATTTTCTACCGTGTGTTTTGGGTGTGCGCCAAAAATGGAATTACCGCCCGGGGCATGTAGTAGCTGGCCAGTATTGCCAATTGGACGCGCATAGGCGCCTACATACCTTTGTAAAATAGCCCCCAAGTTTTGATGTTTTTCCTAAAATCTAAATAGGAGTGTGCTGAGGATGAATCGTTGGCAAAAGAGGGCATCTGGAAATTCACACTGCCTTAGATTTCGTAAGGTTGAGTTTCATACCCTATGAAGCTAACTATGTAGCAATAGAATCAAGGGCTGTATTTAAGTCGGTGAAATGAGGCTTTAGGAGGACAAGATGGCTTCTTGAAGAGAACTCAAGAAGCGTCTCTCTCTCCTACCCCAATCTTTTTCCTAGTTTAAGCGTTTTTCTTACCAGTATGCCTAAGAGGAAGGGTAAGCAGCGTGTTGGCCCCGCAACACCTGCTGCACCGAGGGTCAGACCGATGGACCGCTACACTGCAACTGGAAGAATCTCAGGGCAAGATTCCTTGCTGCTGGAGGCAGTGGTGGAAGGAGACCCACTACCTCAGCTTGAGGTCGACATCTTGCTTAGCCCAGATCTTCGGAGTCCATCTCCTATGTCGACGTTGGACCTGCAGCGTGCGCTGGAGCCCCCGTGCGATGACGCTCGTGGAGGACACCGCTCAGTGGAGGCAGGTCACGATAAAGGAGCATCAGCATTTTCCAGCCAGGAAGTGCAGATACAGGCAGAACCCAGCGTTAAGCTGGATTGTAAATTGGTAGGAGAGGAACAATCCTTGGAGGGGAAGGAGTTTGAAACTATAGCTCTCAGTAAGTCTTATTTGCCTCAAAAACCTCAGAAGATTACTCTTGATACTATATGGGAAGCCCTTCTGGGTTTGGAAACCTCTTTCTCACAAAAACTGATTTCAGTAAGCCAATGTTCTATGGCTTCTTTAGGAAAAATAACTGTACTTGAAACAAAAGTTAAAACTGTTGACAAAAATATTGAACCCAATAAGGGTAAAATAGAAAATCTTCTGCAAGCTCAGATGAGTCTTATGAAAGAAAATAAACTTTTGCAATATAAAATTGAAAATCTGGAAAACAAACAAAGAGCTAATACTCTATGTTTGATACATTTTCCTAAAAAGCCAGCAATAGCTCCGCTCATTACCTTTAAAAAATACCTACAGGAGATATTGAAGATTCCTGAAAATGCATATCTGCCAGTTTCTAAGATATATTATTTGTTACCATATAAAAAGAAAGATACTAATCAACCTATGGTGGAAGGAGGTGATGTCTCTTTTGATACCTTAAATCTTACACAACTGATTGAAGAGGATGAGCAGGGTGTTAAACCGGCAACATTAATAGTAACATTTGTGTTGTAGCCCGATCGAGATTGGGTTCTAAAGCAATTTTTCTGACACAGAGAAGAACTTTTCATGAACTATAAGATTAGAGTGTTTCCAGATGTGGCAAGAACAACCCAAAAGCGGCGGTAATTATTTTTTAAGCTTTGCCCTAGGGAATTACAATTGGGAGTTTTTTTTTGGTTAAATTTTCCTTGTAAATGTGTTCTGAAAGTTAATTTGGTTAAATATGTATTTTTTGACTCAGCACATCTAACCTCCTTTCTAGACTCAAGGACTGTATTAATAACATCATCTACTCCGTAGCAAGTATAAAGGGTCTAGTTTCTCTTCTATTTTTCTTACTTAATTAAGTGAATAGTTTTCATGGTATTGTGCCTTGTCCCTCATACTATTAGTGGACTAGAGATCAGAAAGATTACTTATTTCCTTTTTATATAACGTTGTAATATGATGGATATATACATAGAGGGGCAAAATGGAAAGATCGTCCAAGTACGAATTAGGGCGTTCTTACGATAACGTCCAAAAATAGACCTGTATAATGGAAAAATAGTGTGGGCGTTTTTCGATAATCGATTATCCCTGTAAGAAAACAATCAAATGACGAGCGCATAAGCGTGACTAAATTGGGCGCCCTAACACGGTCGACTATTGCAGGTGCAAACGACCAAATCACGTGGTGTGTAAAATAATGTACATAGGTGTATCGCAAGTACAGTACATGTTGTTCAGGCCATCCAGGTACGGAAATATATGACGAACGCATATATGTGTCAACTACAGACATATCATGCTGCTCCACCCATACATTCATCATATGTGCCCATCTGAATGTGCGGATCTGCATGCACTGTACACCTACTGAACATGCAGTAAATGTATATTGTGTATATGTGAAAAGGGTCGGGTGGGGTGCGTCATACTCATCTATAGAAGCCACGTTTCACACTCCTGCAGGCATGTGCACGTCAAAGACGTCTATGCTTACGAGGGCGTCCACGTGCTGATAGGGGCCATATATGGAATGGTCATCCATATATGGAGCTGTGCGTGAAACGACGTCCCTCACGCAAGGTCGTCTATATAAGGCACTTCTTTTCCAACACGTGGAAAAATGGCACAACGAAGGGAACCCAACTTCCGGCAGGAGGAGAGCCTGATGCTGGTGCGGCTGTGTGTAAGGCACCGGCACAGGCTCTTCATTCAGCACCATCACCTGCCCCCCAGGCTGCAGGCCATGCGAGCCTGGTCCCGCATCCGGGAAAGGTTAGAGAGGTAAGGTTATGGCCCAACCCCCCTCCCCTCCTGTACCTACACATATAACAGCTCCGTCATCAATGTTACCAGCAGTAACTGGAGTGTCCATGCAAGGATCATGAGTAATATAGGAACATGCACAATCACTAATAATCTGTATGTTATTGAAACGACCACCATTCCCACATCCCTACAAGAATGTATTTCGTTAGGTTAGGTATGTGACATTTGCTATTAGTGTTATGTGACAATTTCGTTAGTTATGTGAAGGCCACATTTTCCAACCCCTCTTTGGAGCCTCCGAATAGTGGAAGCATGAGACCAATGAAACCTATACCATACTTTATAACATGGTCATGATAACACATATAAAGTAGTTTAACAAGCATACATTATAATGTATACAAACGGTACTGTCTGGCCTCATGCCCACCTCTCTGGCATCATCTGCATAGGAACCAACTCGGTGGCTGCTGTGGGTGCTTCACCACCCCACCCCCAATATCAAATATGTATGGAGGGAGGGGTCATCTCCACTGGGGGTTCCACCCCCCAAAATGGAAAAAAGGTGGCTCCTATGATTCACTACCAATGGAGGTGCCCCCCCCCCCCCAACACTGTAGACCCTCTCTCTCTGGTATGTGAATAGCAAATGAATGTGTGCAGAGGACAAAAAGGACCAACACCCCTGACCCCTGCTCTCCAAACTTATATCTTACAGACGCTTTGGAGTCCACCGGGACCTCGAGTCCCTGCGGAGGCGGTTCCGCAGGGTGAGGCGGGAGAGGCCCGACGTCATCCGGGCGGTGCGAAGGCACCTCAGGGCTCGCCGTAAGTATTCAAAAACAGGACACCTGTATACAGATTACTACATACATTTCATGAATAAAGCAAATGTGTTGTACAATATCACTTCCCATGTGCCTAATAGCCACCTAGTAATACCATATCTGTCCCAGATCAAGGATGCAGGTTGCAGGGGTTCTCCCATGAGCGTGCTTGCAACGTCCGACCATCCCCCCGAGATGAATGAGATGATATGCCACACTTTACTATTCCCCTTATTGTGGTGGCTGATTACTGTGTCCTGGTACAGCTGCCTGAGGCCCTACTTTTACTGCATGTTATGGCCTAAATCACATAAAAGAATTGTGCTCAACACCCTTCCCACTGCCCCCCCCCAATAACTCCTACAACAACTGCCCATCAACCCCTCGTTGCATCTCACAATGCAAACATGCTGGTCAGCAATGAATTTGGTATGGCAACATGTCCTGCGTGGTGTGTGTCAGAGGAGGGTCCAGGGTTCTGTTTCATGTCATCTGATGCAGCTCATTCCCCATGGGCATAGGCTACGCCTTACCACACCCTGCCCCATCCCCTGCCTCACGCCACCCAGCTACTGCACTATGCAAGCCATGGTGTATGCACTGATCTCAATCACACTCCTTTTACATACACAGGGCTCCACCAGCAGGAAGGTGAGCGGGAGGATGAGGAGGGCCACCACCTCCAGGAGGAGGAGGAGGAGGAGCAGGAGGAGGAGGAGGAGGAATAGGAGCAGGAGGAGCAGGAGGAGGAGGAGCAGGAGAAGGGGCACCAGGAGGAGGAGGAGGAGGAGCAGCAGCCAGGCCAGGAGGCGGCCCACCAGGAGGACTCGGAGGACTCGGAGGAGGGAGTCCTCATCATAGATGAGGAGGACATTCATGAGGACCCCTCCCCACCTGCAGCGCCATCGCCTGGCCCACCTCCATCCCCTGGGCCAGCTTCCGTGTCCCCTGGCCCACCTCCATCCCCTGGGCCAGCTTCCGTGTCCCCTGGCCCACCTCCATCCCCTGGGCCATCTTCTTCCGTGTCCCCTGGCCCACCTCCAGCCTTTGGGCCTGCCACTGTGGTGCGCCTCCTGCAGCAGCTGGTAGATGGCCAGCAGCAACTTATAGTTGGCCAGCAGCAACTTCTAGTTGGCCAGCACCAGCTGCTGCAGGAGGTGACAGCCCTACGGCAGGGCAATGAGCAGCTCCAGGGCCCACTAAGGGTACTGCTGGGGCTGCTCATTGCCCTGCTACAGAGGGCCTTACTAAGAGGGCGTGGCCGCCCTTAATTTAAATAGGGGGGGCCTGTTGGGGTTGTGCGTGTGGGGGGAGGGAATTGTTGGGGTTGTGTGTGTGGGGGGAGGGAATTGTTGGGGTTGTGTGTGTGGGGGGAGGGAAATGTTGGGGTTGTGTGTGTGGGGGGAGGGAAATGTTGGGGGTTCTGTGGGGGGTGGGGGAGGGAATTGTTGGGGTGTGTGGGGAGTTGTGGGGGGGAGGAGGGCATTGTTGGGGCTTATTTTGTAGGGGTGGGGGTGGGGGGGAAATAAATGTTTCTGTTATAATATAACTATCAGGGTGTGTGTGTGTGTTTGTCTCCCTTGTGCATTACATATCACCAAATGGTGCTGTTGAGTTGAGAGGAAGGAGGCAGCAATATGCATAGCATTAAATGTGCTGTGTGAATGAGAAGGTGATGTATGTCTGAGAATGTTGGCCAGACAGAACGCCACCTGTTCATTCCAACCTGCATGGCCATATGTGCAGGGGGGTTGGGCCAGGGAGGCTGGATGGATATTTGTGTTCATGAATAAAAATGGCCAGCCAGCATCTCTCTCTCCCTTCCTCCCTCCCCTCCACCATACTGACCCACAATACAGAGTGCCATCAATAAGAGATTAATAGTGTACCAGGTGTGATCTGCCAGGTACACACTTCCACATAACTCCAGGTACCACATACACAGTGTTTGCTGTCTGATGGACACATATCCGTACCCACAAGCCACATTGGTGGGGGGGGGGGGGGGGGCCAAGAAGGACCTACAAACAGCTGGCTCATATTTTCACATTGAATACATCAGCTATGGTATATAATACTGAGGAGCAAAAGGGAAACAATGGGAAACCCAATAGATGGATGGTTACTTCATCACAGTTGCAATGTAATACTTTGTGTTAGGGAAGGGCACAAAAAAATGGTGCTCATTATTTGCAGCTGTGATGACACTTTCTCCAGTAGTCGATCAAGGTGTGTTACATTCAAGCATTCTGGGTTTGTGTCAAACTTTGTCTCTGAAGTGACTTGCCTTAGGTGGGATTTGAACCAGCAACCTTATGATTATAAGGCTGGTGCTCTAACCACTAGGCCACAGCAGCCACCAGGTTTTAGCCACCACCAGTTACTTTGGGTTGGTACCTGTACACACACCCCTCTCCCTCACCACCACGTCATAGGCCTCAGTGGCACTACCTGTAGCCACCTCGATCATTTTGTCCAGGCTACCGATTAAAAACAATGTAATGTGCATGTTCCCTACCCTACTACCTATGGAGCAATTTAGGAAGGTGTTCCATAATGTGCTATACACATCCATTGCATTAATCATTCTCCCCTCCCCCGCCTATGGACCTTGAGAATGGGTGGCCACTTCATAAATGGGGACTGGGGTACACCACATAAACAAGGAAGATGGAAGCTACCGGGAACCAATACAGCACCTCCAACAGCTGGCCCACACCACTGAGGACCTGCCAACCCCACAGTACAGTGCACAGGAACCTGGTGAAAAGAGAGCTACCTAACATCTGACTCCAGACTACATACATACAGTGAATGCACACTCCTTGACTATGAGCACAAAGAGAAGAGGTGGCAGACAAATGACAGCTTACCATGAACGTCTGTTTCAAGACTGTGTAGTGCGCCTTTTATCTTCTGGAACATTAGCTGCACATCTCCCTGATTGAAATGACCCTCACCGAGGGGTGTTTGATTTGGGCCGACTGTACTAAATTCGTGGCCCCCACACACTGCCTGCTACAACTAGGCAGAGAGAATGGGAGAAAGAAAGGGAGCATCAGGGGATGTGGAAGACAGGAAACGGAAGGCGTGGTGGCTGAGGGCCAACAATAATTTCCCCCCCCCCCCCCTAAATACACAGGTGTACCCAAGCATACATTGCTAAACACATACCTTCATATAAGTGAGGGTAAAACCCTGTAACTGATTATTACGAACATCGGGCAAGGTCTAAGTGCAGGAAATGGCAGGTAAAATGGCAATGAAGAAAGGGAAGGCAGGTGGAGACGCCCATACTTATCTACTCATAATCGAAAGCATGTGTTCCTAATCGCTATCTCAGCTGGGCACGCTTAGGAATTATGTGTATAATTGAAAAAGTAGCGCCCAAATCAGAAACGCCTATTCCCCCGTCTCAATGGGCGTTCTTGGCGCCTATATAAACGCCCACTCCGTATTTTCGAAAACCCCATTGGTACAATGCCACCACGCATGCCGCCGACCCGGAAGGGTAATTTTCTCGAGGCAGAGGTGGAGCTCCTGGTGCAAGAAATTGTACAGCGGCACCGGAGTCTGTTTGCTCCCACAGGGCAGAGGCTGGCAGCAACAGTAAAGCAGCGGGAATGGGAGGCAGTACGGGACAGCCTGAATGCTGTCTTCCATGCTGGGAGAGACGTGGAGGACTGCAAGAGGAAGTGGCGGAAGCTGAGGAGGGATGTTCGGAGGAAGGCGGGGGCCAATCCCCCAGGCAATGACACTGCCAACCTTACACCAATGGAGCTGATGGTGTACTCCCTCCTACCCCAGGAGGGCATCCACGGGATTGGCTCCATGGACACCTCGGGCCAGGCTGAGGACTCAGGTAGGTGTTTCATTATGCAGTTGGGGTATCTGTTGTGCTGCACTACACTTGTGTTGGGGTCAGGGGGAGGGAGGTGAGGAGTGGGGGGCAGGAGGAGGGAGGTAGGTGTGGGGGGGGGGGAGTATCTCTGGCTGTCTTTATGTATATTAACAGCCCACCTTTATGATGCTGTTGTGACCTGGTAACCCCTACTCCCTAGCTCTCTACCCTTACTCCCTATCCCAACCGTTGTCATTGGGTTTCCTCTTACCTGTCCTGTGTGCCCATATTTATTGAATTAATTGTAAGCTCTATTTGAGTAGTGGTAGTGGTCATGTGTGTTATAGGAGCAAGCAGACAGGGTGGACAGGGTGGGTGCTGTGTGTGTGTGTGAGCACCCCCAATAATGAGGAAAGATCATGTAGCTGTGCAGGGAGGAGGGTTGGTCACTGGGCTTAGCACCCCCAATACTACTTTCCAGTTGGCTCCTATGGGTGTGTGTAGGTTACTACTGTGGCAGAACTTTGGGGGCCGTCCTTCCCTACTACTCCTCTATTTTCCCATTACCAACCTGTGCCTAGTTCCTCCTGTGACCTCTGTGCTCTACTGAGTGTGGGCCACATGCATTCAACTGAAGGAGCCTGTAATGGGGGTCATAAAGCAGTTCTATGCAGTTTAGCAAGTCAGTAGTAACACAACACATGCTGCAATGTTGTTCAATTTAACATTTATACAACTAACAGCTTAAGCACAACGTTGTGAGTGGTGTCCTTCTCTTGGCTGCTCATCCACCACCTCTACCCAGCTGCCTGCGGGGCTCTCTCTTTCGTACCCGTGTCAATTCCATTCCTCCTCACCATCTCTTTGCTGGGTCATCAGGTTGGGGGACATACCAATGTATATGAATGCTGAAAGACAAAAGTGGGTTATTTGCACCAACACTATTCCTCACTCTTGTGCTATACAGGTGAAGACTCGGAGGAGGCCGGCCCTAGTGGCCTGCAAGGCCAACGCCCTACACCATCCGTCCAGCCTCAACCTCCACAGCCTGCAGCACCAGCAGTCCAGCCTCCACCACCTGCACCAGCTATGCATCCTCTGCGTCCACCACCACCTGCACCAGCTGTCCAGCCTCTGCCACCACCACCACCACCTGCACCAGCTGTCCAGCCACCACCACCACCTGCACCAGCTGTCCAGCCTCTGCCACCACCACCACCACCTGCACCAGCTGTCCAGCCACCACCACCACCTGCACCAGCTGTCCAGCCTCTGCCACCACCACCACCACCTGCACCAGCAGAGGCCGCACCTCCAGCACCGGAGGACTTTGTTGAGGAGGAGGAGGAGGGCCCAGCTCCCCGCCAGAGGCCATCTGGCCAAAGGAGGCAACTCCTGCGGCTGGCCACGGAGCTACTCCGCCACAACGTGCGCTTGGAGGAGTACCGGCAGCAGAAACTGGAGCTGCAGCGCCAAGCACTGGAGGCACAGCAGCGAGCACACCAGGAACTCCTCCAGGCGCACCGTGAAGGCCACCAGGAGGTGCTCCAGCAACTGAGACGGCTGGAGCAGAGCATCCAACACCTGCGCCCTCAGGGCACCGCGCCTACTCCAGCCCCCGTGCTGCTGGAGCAGCCCCTGCCATCAACATCCTCCTCCACTGACCACCAGCAACCACCAGCTAAGAGGTGGGCATTGCGCTCCTCAGCCTCCGCACCCACTCCTGCAGCACCCGCGAAATCTGCTCCCATTCTGGGTCCTGTGGCCAGACCACTAGAAGCAAGAAGGTGGCCCGATTTCCACGGTGCAGCCGAAGCCGCAGGCTGCCGTGGGGATACGGAGGAGGACACTGGGAGCAGCAGCTCAGAAGAGACTTCCCATGCAGCACCAGCTGCAAAGGAAGGGCGTGGGAGGGGTAGGAGGGGACGGGGGAAGGGAAGGGGAAAATGATGGGACATGCTGTAGGGTGAGGGTTGGTGGGAGGGGGGTGGGTGTGGGAGGGGGGTGGTGGTGGTGGTGGTGGTGGGGTTGACCAAACACATATGCACTGTATGTACAAAATAAATGTTCACTTACATTCACCTAAAACTTGTTTCAATGAGTCTTTGTCTTGCTCTTACGCCAAGCTGGTAGGCATTGAGCTCTGCTCTGTGGGCTGGGGGTGGAGGGGGCTCCTCTTCCAGCTCATCTGGGGCCTCTTCTGGTGGTGGCTGTGGCTCCTCTGGGAGAGGCTGTCCTCTGCGCTGGGCCAAATTGTGTAACATACAGCACGCCACAAAGATCTTGGCCACCTTTTCTGGACTGTAGAGCAGCTCTCCTCCAGACCGGTCCAGACAGCGGAAGCGGTTTTTCAATAAACCAAAGGTGCGCTCAATGATCCCCCGGGTGCTGCGATGTTTCCTGTTGTAGGTTTCTTCTGGCCCTGGTTGTGGGTGGATCAGGGGGGTCATAAGCCATGTCCTCTGCGGGTAGCCTCGGTCACCTTTGCGGAAAAGCAGAATGAGATAGATGAGTGTGTATCGCTTGGAGCAGGTACAGGGGGGGCGGGGGGATTTGGATAGTGGGTTGTGGTGGAGGAAGCCAGGGCGGAGGGTTGCCCAGTGGAGGAGGTCTAGTATGGGTGGTACATGCATGTTGCACTTACCTAGTAGCCATCCACCAATGAACTCCCCTCGCTCGAACCTGCGGAAGATGCCCGAGTGCTGTAGGATGTAGGCATCGTGGCTGGAGCCGGGGTACCTGGCACACACGTCTAATATCTCCCCCTGGGCATCACATACAACTTGCATGTTCATAGAATGAAATGCCTTCCTATTTCTGTAGGTGGCTTCGTGTGCCCGGGGGGGTCTGAGGGCTACGTGTGTGCAGTCTATCACACCGATGACCGAGGGGAATCTAGCAACAGCATAGAAGGCGGCCATGTTGTTGTGCAGGGCCTGGGGGGTGGTGGGGAAAGTGATGTAGTGTGAGGTGTGAGTTATGAAGGCATCCAGGAACTGGGTGAGACAGTGTGAAATAGAAGCCTGGGTGAGGCCTGTGTTAGCAGCTAATACGGATTGAAAACTGCCAGTGGCCAGGACAGAGAGAGCGGAAGTGATTTTGAGGTGGGCAGGGATGGGGTTACTCCTACGTGTCTGGGGCTGAAGGAGGGGGTTCAGCTGCTCACACAGCTGACGAATGGTGGCCCTATCAAACCTGAACCTTGTTAGACAC
Organism: Microcaecilia unicolor; assembly: GCF_901765095.1. Lineage (NCBI taxonomy): Eukaryota > Metazoa > Chordata > Amphibia > Gymnophiona > Siphonopidae > Microcaecilia > Microcaecilia unicolor. The sequence goes on from NC_044033.1 coordinate 379,232,161, forward strand.
TGCTGGTCAGTGAGTTGTAGGAAGGTGGTGCGGGGCCTAAACACTCGGGGCCGTGAATACCTCCTGCGGTGGGTGGCCTCTTCGTGTAGCATGCATGCCACAAGTGCATTAAGTGCATCCATATCCCCACCACCAGTGCAAGTATTAGGACTAGTAGTCAAACAAACAGCAACACACACAGATCTGTCACTTCCAGCCACCACGCCCTCTGGCCACTCACTCGCCAAACAGTACAGGCACACAGAGACAAACGGAGGTCAGGGAATAGAGTATACACGTGGGAAGAGTGAATGGGGAGGGATAGGGGGAGGGGAAGGGGGCGATGGAGCAAAGGAGTAGGAGTAAGGAACGGTGAAAGGGTAAGACACAAAAAGAGGCAGGGCACACAGACGACCGTCACAGGTACTCAACACGCTCGGCTTTCTCTCTGCAACCACCACTTCAGCTCTTCCACCAACAATATCGCCACTCTCCAACTACACACAATCGCTAATGGGTCTAAAGACGATTTCCTCCTTGCTCTGGTCGCTTTTATTTCGGGTCCATCATATTACGCCCATCTTCCCGCCCAACCAGAGCCCTTTCGCTATTCGTTATACGTTGTACCCGTCCACGTCGTATCACCGCCCCTAACACGCCCCCGACACGCCTCTTATTTGGACGTTTTTACGTCCACGTACGAGCGACACGGACGCACTGAAACATTGCTTTCAATTATATGGATTTACTCGTTTTTGTGAGATTAACGTCCATCTCCCGATTTAGGTCGACTCTTGGGCGTTTTTTTCGTTCGATTATAAGCAGGATAGTAACATAGTAGATGACGGCAGAAAAAGACCCGCACGGTCCATCCAGTCTGCCCAACAAGATAAACTCATATGTTTATACCTTACCTTGATTTGTACCTGTCGTTTTCAGGGCACAGACCGTATAAGTCTGCCCAGCAGTTTCCCCGCCTCTCAACCACCAGTCCCGCCTCCCATCTCCATCACAGACCGTATAAGTCTGCCCTTGATTTGTACCTGTCTTTTTCAGGGCACAGACCATATAAGTCTGCCCTTGATTTGTACCTTACCTTGATTTGTACCTGCCAGTAGGGCAGGTTTCTTTTGAGCAAAGGGTTGTGAAAACTGTAGTAGTATAAAAAGGCATTTCTATATGTAGGTTTTCTATAAGTGTGGATATATTGTTAATCTTTTTCTTTCCTTTTTCTGTATCTTTTCTTTAGCAAGAATATTCTTGATTATTATGTGAAAATATAAATATAAAATAAAAAAAAGAAAGAAAAAAAAAAAAAGAAATGAGGCTTTAGAGAATTGATGAAGCCCATAATCTGGACATAATCTCCAAAGATGTAGCTATTTAGTAAAACCTGGTCCTGATAGCCTCAAACCCTCAATGATACCTCATTCCATACTCTATCCATCTCACAGAGAAATGGCCCATGTTAGGGTTACCATATGGCTCCAGAAAAAGGAGGACACATTGATCCAGTCCGGGTTTTGTTTTCATTGAAAGCAATGGAAGTAAAACCCAGACTGGCTCAACCTGTTCTCCTTTTTCTGGAGCCATATGGTAACCGTAATCCGTGTGATGAAATGAAATGTGCCCAAAAGAAGCTTTTGATGGCTGCAGAATTGTTTCGGCAACAGGTGCCTATGTCAGGGACAAAATCAGTTTCTGTTGTAAGGACAACTGTTACACCTTAAAAGAGGGCACTCCAAAGTATCTAGGTTGCCTATACTGGACCCCAAGGGACCAGTATGCGTTGCTTTAAAACTTGCTCTGAGATGTGTATCTCTGTATGTTGTAGTTCTGTGTACATAGGAACGCCACTGTCTCAGAATGATTCCACTGTAGCAACCTTTTTTCTGCCCACAGATGCTCCAGCCCAGATGCCAGGGCCTACCTTGGAGGAACTCCAATGGCACCAGCATGAAGCAGTGGCTGGGGGAGCTGAAGCTGGGATAGCCCTGGGGCAGCAGGGGGAGAGGAATAGGGCCCCCTTCTTCAAAATCATCCTCCCCTTTTGGCTTTGAAGGGGAGGAAGAGGCTGAGGTAAGGAAAACCTAGTACCCACCATGCCCTGCTTTTAATGATGGTCCACAGGGGCAATCCTCTATTGCCACATATTATTTTTGTTTCTTCCCCTTTTTGTTTGATCATTTCTTATAAGGTGGCAATTAAGAGTTCTAAATTGGCTAAGACTCCAGGTCCTGATGGCCTCGGCCCAGAATTTTACAACATTTTGACTATATCTATATAGGAGATATGTAATGGGTTGCTAGGTTTGAAAGTGTTGGGACCCTCACAAAATTAAAATTAATATTATAGTGCTACCAAAACCAGGAACACTGTTGGACCAACTAGAGCCTTATAGGCCAATCTTGCGTTTAAATCAGGATCTGAAAGTTATGGTGGCAGTACTGTCTGGCACATAGATTAAATAGTTTTCTACTGGCACTTATCCACAAAGATCAAGTTTGGTTCATTCCAGGGGAACTTTGCTTCCAAGAACCTGCATAAAGTCCTGGTAGCATTACAGTTATATAAAGGTAAAGATTGACAGGCAGCTACTGTTAATTTAGATGCTGAAAAAGCTTTTTGACAAAATCTCTTGGCAATATCTTTTTGGGGGACTCAATCAATTTGGATTCACTGGAGAATCTGTTCATTAGGTGAAGATATTGTATATGCACCCAACAGCCAAGATTCGGCTCATTGGCAGACCTATCCCTTACTTTGAGCTCTGTTAAGGAACCTGACAATGTTGCTTGCTGTCACCCTGAAACTGAAACTGAATGTGGCCAAGACCGAGCTTATTGTCTTCCCACCCAAACCCACTTCTCCTCTCCCTCCACTCTCTATCTCAGTTGATAACACCCTCATTCTCCCCGTCTCATCTGCTCGCAACCTCGGAGTCATCTTTGACTCCTCCCTCTCCTTCTCTGAGCATATCCAGCAGATAGCCAAGACCTGTCGCTTCTTCCTCTATAACATTAGCAAAATTCGCCCTTTCCTCTCTGAGCACACCACCCGAACTCTCATCCACTCTCTCATTACCTCTCGCCTTGACTACTGCAACCTACTCCTCACTGGCCTCCCGCTTAGCCATCTATCCCCCCTTCAGTCCGTTCAGAACTCTGTTGCACGTCTTATCTTCCGCCTGGACTGATATACTCATATCACCCCTCTCCTCAAGTCACTTCACTGGCTTCAGATTAGGTACTGCATACAGTTCAAGCTTCTCCTACTGACCTACAAATGCACTCGATCTGCAGCCCCTCCCTACCTCTCTACCCTCATCTCCCCCTATGTTCCTACCCGTAACCTCCGCTCTCAAGACAAATCCCTCCTTTCAGTACCCTTCTCCACCACCGCCAACTCCAGGCTCCGCCCTTTCTACCTCGCCTCACCCCATGCCTGGAATAAACTCCCTGAGCCCATTCGCCAAACCTCCTCCCTGCCTATCTTCAAATCCTTGCTCAAAGCCCACCTCTTCAATGTTGCCTTCAGCACCTAACCATCATACCTCTATTCAGGAAATCTAGACTGCCCAAACTTGACGTTTCGTCCTTTAGATTGTAAGCTCCTTCGAGCAGGGACTGTCCTTCTTTGTTAAACTGTACAGCGCTGCGTAACCCTAGTAGCGCTCTAGAAATGTTAAGTAATAGTAGTAGTAGTTGTTTTTAGTTACCATAAAATCTTTGGCAGCTAAGATATAACAGGAGAAGGGATTAAAGGATATTTAAATTGTAAGAAGAGAATGTTGCATTCGTTTATATGCAGATAACATGCTGTACCTTGAACACTATTATGAATATGATAATAGAGTCCCTGGGGCTCCAAATCAATTACAATAAATCAATGCCCAACCTACTGAAGCACCTTGGGATTTATTGAAAGCCCCAGCTTTCAATACATATACAAAAAATGTGACGGATAACAGACAAAATCAGGATGCTTTGCTGTCAATGGCAGGATCTACCATTGTTGATGCTGAGAAGAATAGCTCTAGTGAAAATGGTGATGTTATTGTTACCCATATTATTTTATCCCATGCAGGTAGTGCCTCTTTGGCTCACCAGATAGGATGAAAACCATTATGAAACCATCATCAGGGAATTTATATGGCAAGCCAAGACATCCAGAGTGGCTACTTTAATCTGATTTTAGATAAAGAAAGATGGGTGGGGGGTCTTAAATCTTCCTGACTTATATCTAAGACCTCAGAAGACACCATTTTCTACCCTCTGCACTTGCTGCAATCTCTCCAGGGTTTCAGAGGAAACTATGCTTCAACCTTCATAAAATCACTATGACAGAAGGCTAGGCAAAACCTCACCAGAGAACAAGGATGGTAGGCTTGCCAAACGACCCCAGATTCATCTGACAGGGTTGATCCAGTCCTGGGTTTACTTGCTGCATACATGAACTTCTCCAAAGACAAGCAGGCTGATATTCTCACAAGTGGGTGACGCCACGTCAGCCCCGGAGGATTTTAAAGCAAAATCTAAAAATCTCTTCTACGGCGTTCCGTCGCGCAAGCGATCGCACTGCGCATGTGCGCACACCTCTTCCCGCTCGCTGTGCAGACACGCCCCTCAGTTTTTCTTTTTCCGCGTCTGAGGAGACACGGAGTTCGTTAGTGCTTCGTGTTTTCTTCAGGTCCTCGGAGTAAAATCTCTTTTTTTATTTTACCCTTTTGGGTGTTCTTTATTTTTTCATTTGTACTCTTTCATGGCAGGCTCATTGTGGCTTATATTTACAGGTACTTTTTGTACCTGGGGCAAGGAAAAGTTAAGTAATTGCCAGAGTCACAAGGGGCTGTGCCTGAAAGGAAAACAAAGCATATAAGCTTCTCTTTTTCTTTTTTCTTATAAAAGTGCTGGTATATTGTTATCTGTGGGCTCTCTCTCGCCAGCAAACTAAACAAGCCCACATTTTTAGGTCCATTTATTAAAACTTTACAAATGGCTCTCCAGAGCTGTGAGAGCCTGCTTCAGCACACCACTGTCCTTAAGTCCCACAAGTGGTGAAGGTGTATGTCACAGGAAAAAAACAGGAACCTAAGCAGGTGCATCCCTGGTCAGCCACTGAATGGGCAACCTGGTGACACAAAATCAGTGGTGTAACCTTTGAAGTGAGTCTCCACCTGCCTCGGCGCCTCCTGCTCTGCAGGTCATTCGGGCGCATCGGAGGATGTGTCTTGGGCCGGATCATCTCCCTGTGAAGCGCAAGTAGTGTCTCAAAGACGAGACGTATTCTACTTTGCCAGGGATGCCCAAAGGAGATCATTCTGGAGTCCGACAGAGACCGATGCACGCTGGGTATAGTTATGCATCGAGTAGGTCTCCACCTGCCTCGGCGCCTCCTGCTTGGCAGGTCATTCGGGCGCATCAGCGGGTGTCGGTACCATCGGTGCCCAGAGCTTTGCTCCCTCTGTTATGGAGGTATCCGGGCTTCAGACATCAGTCGGTGCCGAGAGCGTTGCTCCCTCTGTTATGGAGGTATCCTGGCATTGGACGTCGATACACCGGTACCAGGTATCAACAGTGCCATCGGTACCGGGTATCATCGGTGCCGTGGATACCATCGGTACAGGGTGTCATAGGTACCGTCGGTACCGAGTATCTTCGGTACCATGGGTACCGTCGGTACCGAGTATCATCGGTACCATGGGTGCCGTCGGTACCGAGTACCATCGGTGCCATGGGTACCATCGGTGCCGAATATCAAAAGGAGGTATCCTGGCATTGGACGTCGATACACCGGTACCAGGTATCAACAGTGCCATCGGTACCGGGTATCATCGGTGCCGTGGATACCATCGGCGTCGGTACCGAGTATCTTCGGTACCATGGGTACCGTCGGTACCGAGTATCATCGGTACAATGGGTGCCGTCGGTACCGAGTACCATCGGTGCCATGGGTACCGTCGGTGCCGAATATTATCGGTGCGTCGGTACCGAGGAGTATCGGTACCAGGAGCACCATCGGCACCAGGTATCATGGGCACCATCGACCATCGGTACCAGGTATCATCGCCCATCGGTACCGAGTACCATGGGTACCATCGGTATCGGGTATCGTCGGTACCATGGATACCATGGGTATCAGGTATCATGGATACCGTCGGTACATGAGTACCATCGATACCAGATATCATGACCAGGTACCATCAGTGCCATGGGTGCCATTGGTACCGGGGTGTCATGAGTACCGTCGGTACCATGTGTACCATCGGTACCGTCGGTGCTGATGGTGCCGGATATCATGGGTACCATCGGTACCACATGTCATGGGTACCATCGATACCAGATATCATGACTATCATCGGTACCAAGTACCATGGGTACCATTGGTACCGGGGGTCATCGGTACCATCTGTATCATCGGTACCGTCGATGCCATGGGTTCTATCGGTACCATCGGTCACATCTCTGTTATGGAAGTCATCTGGCAGTCTGGTTTCGATTCCCTTACATTTCCAGATTTTGTCCTTGGCTTCGGGACCATGGATACCATTGGATGCCATGGGCGCTACCGCCTCCTGCGGCATCTAGCTTTTCACCTGGTCTCCTTCACCGATGCTGCCTCTGGTAGGGGTGTTCGCGGCCTACTAGGGCAACTTCTCGACCCCGTCGTAGACCTTACCGCGCCTCCATATCGGTCGCGTTTGGATCTGAGCTGCTCGGTTTGAGTGGTTAGCTCAGTTCAATGATGGTTCATCTGATGAACATGAAGGTCATGGGGTTTTCTCTGTTGAGAATCCTCTAGATCTATCTGTCTTGACTTTACAGTGGAGATTGTGAATCAGCCCAATGCCCAGATGCTCGAGGTCCTGGACTACCATCTTCTCCTGAGTCTTCTGCCACTCAGAACAGATAGGAGTTCTAAGAACTTGCTTCGGCGCCCCTAGGGCCAGAGCATACATCCTTAGCCTCTTTTGGAGAATGGCGTACCAGGCTGGCATGATCGCGTCCACAATTAAGTCCTGCCAGATCTTTACGAGCATTCCCACCGGAGTAGGCTAAACCTTTTCACCAAGTGGTCAGGTAGCACACGGTGTGTCGCAGGTTCCTGTCCAAGGGCATTTTCGACACTTGTAATGTACTGTAACACCTAGATTTCTGCTCTAGGTACAGTGATGCGCAGACTCTCATGACTGTGTGCCTCTCACCTGGAGGAAGAGACTCAGCAGAAAATTGTAGATATGCTGTGCATACACTTCCTCATCTCGGAAGTTCAGAAGAGTAGTTTTCCTTGTGCCTTAAGGGGTCGTACCTATACTCCTACTTCTCGTCAGCCGGTTCAGGCTATGCCTCAGCACGCTCGTTCTAGTCAGCGGCGTGCACCTAATCAGGCCCCTGCAGCTATTCCGCAGGAACCAGAGAGGGGTTTTTGACTGGCTCCAATTCAGCATAGCCACTAAAAAAAAAAAAAAAAAATGTCCGTACCGGCCAACCTGCCTGTCGGGGGGGAAGTTTAAATTTTCTCCACCAAAGGTGACTTCTTTTATCCTCCAACCGGTGGGTTTTTTCAAATAGTCCGGTTAGGATACATTCTCAATCGGGAATCAAACCCTCCACATTGTTCATTGGGAGCTTAATCCTTTAGCTTCCATCAAAAGTGAGTGCTTGCAGAGGAACTCTCCGCCTTTCTCAGCGCCAATGCAGTCGAGCCCGTTCCACCAGGGCAAGAAGGGTTGAGATTCTATTCCAGGTCCTTCCTTGTGGGTTGCGTTCCATCATAGACATAAGGGGCCTAAACAGATTTTGGTTCAGGATGCTTTCCCTGGGCATCCTTCTTCCCATACTTCAGGAAAACGATTGGTTATGCTCTCTGGACTTACAGGATACTTATATTCTCTTTGCATCCAGAGCTTGTTTTTCCTAGTGCCTAGCTGTTGTTGCAGCGTATCTTCATGGACTGGGAGTGCATGTGTTCCCTTAACACGATGATTGCCCGTCTCAACAGATTACAGCACAGTAAATATTGAGACTTCTAGACACATGGCTTCCACAGTTCACGTAACTCCCATGGCACTTTTCCACATGACATCCGCTCAGTGCATCCTAGCTTCCCAGAGATATCAAGTTTAGGGTATCTAGAGGATGTGACCCAACTGTTCGCCAGTCTTCTGAATTCCCCTCAGAGGTGGTTAATTCTCTCCATTTTGATTCTGAGGCGTCCCGTCCAACTTACTCAGTCAAAAGCTGCTGACAAAGGTTGCATCCCTCCTGGCTATCCAACCAAATTATTTTAATTCAACCAAACAATCGGATTGTGATGTACTTGATAACAAAGGAGTACTGGATCTTGCCCTCTGAGTCAGGATGCCATGCGGATGTAGCGGTGGGCCCGCCAACGCGGCATGTTTTCTCCAAGCCACTCATCTAGTTGGCGTAAACAGCAGTCTGGCCGACAGGCTGAGCAAGATAATGCTACAGTCATGGTTGTTGAGCATGCCTATAGTTCGAAACATCTTCCAGAAGTGAGATACCCACTCAGTGGATCTTTTTGCTACTTAGTCCAATCACAAAGTCCCTCAGTTCTGTTCCAGGCTGCAGGTTCACGGCAGGCTACCATCGGATGCCTTTCTCCTTCTTTGGGGGACAGGTTTTCTATATGCGTATCCTCCCATACATCTGGTGGAAAAGACTTTGCTGATTCTCAAGCAAGATTGTGGAGCCATGATTCTGATTGCTCCTTTCTAGCTGCGTCAGATAGGATTCCCTCTTCTTCTGGAGTTGGAATGTTTTCCAGCTCTCATTGCGCAGAACGAGGGGGCACTTCTACATCCCAACCTCCAATCTCTGACTCACACGGTCTGGATGTTGAGAGTGTGGGTTTCGTTGAGTCTTCCAGAGAGTGTCTCCCGACTCTTGCTTGCTTCCAGAAAAGATCTCACAAAGAGGTGTTATTCTTTTTCATGGAAGAGATTTGCCGTCTGGTGTGACAGCAAGGCCCTAGATCCTGCCTCTTGTCTTATACAGACCTTGCTTCAGTTCTTTCTACACCTGTCTGAGACTGGTCTCAAGACCAACTCTGTCAGTATTCATCTTCGTGCAATAAGAGCTTATCATCAACGTGTAAAAGGTCAGCCTTTAGCTGTCCACTTCATGAGAGGTTTATTTCTCCCCCAATATTGAGAGAATTCCTTGTATTTGTCTAGGGGGGGTTATTTCTGTTGGGTTTAGCACCCCCAATAATTTTGACAGTTGGCTCTTTTGCTTCGGTCAGAGCCCCTATCACTCCTTATCCAGTATCTTGGGGTCTCAATGTCGTTTTCATCCAGCTGCTGCAAGCTCAATTTGGGCCACTGGATTCCTGCCATCTGAAGTATTGGACCTGGCAGGTCGTTTTCCTTAGTGGCTGTTCCTTCAACTCGTAAGGTCGGAGAGCTTCAGACTCTAGTAGCTCAAGCGCCTTACCTTACTTCTCATCTAACAGAGTAGTTCTCCGCATGCAGACAAAGTTCTTACTGGCGCTGGTATCAGAGTACCAGCTGATCCAGTCAATTGTCTTGCCAACATTCTTTCTCCCTCATCTTACAAGCCCTGGCGAAAGCAAGCTGCGCACTTGTTGCGTGGAGCAGACGAGCTCTCTCGGACGGTCCGCCCAGTTGTTTATTTCTTTTAATGCCAGTTGCTGTCGGAAACCGCATCATTTCTTCTTGGCTAGCAGATTGCATCTCCTTCATTCTTGTCCAAACTGGACTGACTCTGGAGGGCCATGTCACGGCTCACAAAATTAGAGCCATGGCTGAGTCGGTGGCTCATCTAAGATCAGTCACTATTGAAGAGATCTGCAAAGCTGCGGCGTGGTCATCAGTCCATACATTCACATCTCACTACTGCCTTCAGCAGGATAGCCGACGCGTCAGTCGGTTTGGGCAGTCGGGGCTGCAGAACTTCTCTGGGGTCTAGAATCCAACTCCAACCCTCCTAGGCCCACTTTTGTTCTGTTCCAGGCTACACTCATTTAGATGTTTCTTCTTTCAGGTCAATTTTTATTCTGGCCTCGCCGTTGCGAGACTCAATTGACCACTATTTGTTGTGTTGTGTAAGCCTGGAAGCTAGGGATACCCCACTTGTGAGAATATCAGCCTGCTTGTCTTTGGAGAAAGGGTAGTTACTTACCTGTAACAGGTGTTCTCCGAAGACAGCAGGCTGCATATTCTCACAAACCCTCCCACCTCCCCTTTTGGAGTTGTCTCCTCCATCTTTTGGATTTAACTGAGGGGCGTGTCTGCACAGCGAGCGGGAAGAGGTGTGCGCACATGCGCAGTGCGATCGCTCGCGCGACGGAACGCCGTAGAAGAGATTTTTAGATTTTGCTTTAAAATCCTCCGGGGCTGACGTAGCGTCACCCACTTGTGAGAATATGCAGCCTGCTGTCTTCGGAGAACACCTGTTACAGGTAAGTAACTACCCTTTGTAGTCTTTGTTTTCATAGGGAATGCAGATGGGAAATCAGAACTACAAGTCCCTGCATGCAATAGGGTAAATCCAGCAATGTAAGGAGAATCTGTAGCCAGCTGGTAGCCCTAGAGGATAAACCCTTCCAAGAAGAAGGCACATAATGACCCTTATTTTAGAAGCTCTATTCATGTGTTTGACATCTGAAACCTGACATTTAGACATCCATATTTCGTGGACATCCAAAACCTGATTTTATAAAGCTGGGATATGGACATCTAAAACTGCAGTATGTTCTTATGGCAAGGGGGCATGGTCTGGGGGTGTTTTGGGTGGGATAATTGAAGGGCCACAATATGGAGGTCCAACTCTGATTTCAGAATGGGAAGGGACCACTATGTCCAAAAAATGAATGTTGTTATTTAGACCTCGTACTGACATTTCCAGATTACAAAAAGGTGCTCTGATGGAGCAGCTGTCCACTGGAGAGATTAAGACAAGTCACCTCCTTAATTCCTCAGTGGTTGCTGTGCCTTTCCCTCCCCCAAATGTGAAACTGGCAAGGGATATCAAAGTTCTGTGACTGCTTCAGGATTGATGTTCATGGTACTAAAACTTTTTAAAAATTGGTTTCTCAATAGGTCTCCATGTGGAATAAAGGAGTTGCATAATGGTTAGAGCATGGGGTTGCAAGCCTGTGGACCCTGGTTCAAATCCCCCTGTAGGTCTTTGTTTGTTTTTTTAAAAAAAATTGTGAGCCCTTAAGAGATTTAAAAAAAAATATTGCTTCAATAGCCTTTGGGCATACAGGTGGTATATAAGAAACCTGCAAGCCTGAAGGCTATTGGAGTGGTGTACATTCAGGTACATTGGGTATTTTATGTCCCTAGAATACTCACAATTAAAACAAACCCACAAAGAGCTGAAGTGTCTGTACCTATGCTTCTCTGTCACAATCTAAAAATACTGAAACTAAGCAATGACAGACAACAGAAATTGTAAACACTTTCACACAAGTTTTCATTCTAGAAGGCAGACACAATTGGAAGGGAAATTACTAGACAATGATATTAGTTATGAAGGCTAACTTTTTCTGTGATTATTTCTCAGATGGTTTCCAGCTAGTGATAGTACTTTATGGGGTCCTTTTACTAAGGTGCACCGAAAAATGGCCTGCGCTGTTGTAGGCGCATGTATTGGACGTGTGCAGGTCCATTTTTCAGCTCGCCTGAAAAAAAGGCCTTTTTTTGGCTGAAAATGGATGTGCAGCAAAATAAAAATTGGCATGCATCCATTTTGGGCCTGAGGCCTTACCGTCAGCCATTGACTTAGTGGTAGGGTCTCATGCATTAACCAAGTGGTAATTGTCAGTGCGCATACACTGCCGATTACCTCACAGTTAGCGCCACATGGTAAAAAATAAAAAAAATATTTTCAGACGCGCGTATTGGACATATGTAAAAAATGGAATTACCACCCGGGGCACACGGTAGTTCCAAATTGATGCATGTTGGACACACATAGGCACCTACGCGCTTTAATAAAAGGGCCCCTATATCTGGGAAGTGTGTTCACAGTCCCTGCTTGCACTGGAAATGATTGAAAAGGAAGTAGGTGAGTTGCCGAATGGATGACAGAGTCTTCATTGTTATGAATTTTAACAAAAACTTAGCTGGGGCTGGCTCAGTGTTAGTGTTGGGCGCTCTTATATGGGGGACCTGGGTTCAATTTCCAAGTCAGGTCTTCCACTCACTCCATTCACAGGCCAACTGTGACTAGGGATGTCACGGAGGTATTTTTCAAAGTTTCCTGGGGGAGGGGGACCTCCTATCCATCTAACAGTGATGCCCAATCGCTGGGTTGAGGGCTCATGACTTCAGGATTCTGAGAGGAGCCTTCATGCATAGCCCTCAGCAAAGGACTGTCCCCATAATGACTCAAATAGGCTAATTGGGATGAGGATATAAAATGTAGGCAAAATCTACATGTGAATGTGAATGAAGACTTATGGAATCACAGCTCGAAGTAGATTCTTTCTGACTGAGCGGAAGAAACTACCACGCTAAGAAATCCCAAACACCAGTTAGCTGCACATTTTGCTTTGACGTGAGTTATTACACTAGTGACATACAATCCAGAGCTGGAAAAAAAAATGAGAAAAATCATAAAAGGCCTGCATCCACTACTCCAGGAAGATGAAGTACTGAAAGAGATATTCCCAGCTCTGCATTGTTGGCTTTCTGACCACATCTGGAACAAAAATTAGTGTAATGCAAACTCCAAATTGAAGTTAAAAAAGACCAATTTACACCAAGCTATAAACTGTGCCAGCACATCAAAGGATCCTACATTTGCTCACATGGGAAAACACATAAAGAGGTCCTCCTTATGCTCCTCCTCAAATAAAATATATATTATTCAGTACAGAATATACAAAGAAGGGTGCTGTATTAGGGAGATGGATCAGATGCATAACTGAAATTTGGCTAAAGAATGGCTATAATTCTTCAACCTTCAACTCTAATCAAATCTATTAAAATAAAATCCAGTAACATAAACTAATAAAATCCAAGGTGTGAATGGTGCAAGATCTTGAAAATCTTCATCCTGCTTCTGGAAAAACTCCCTGAAGTAATCTCCATAAGGACCTGGATAGGGGTTGCCATATCTTCTGGAATCTTGCCAATGTTCCTTGGCACTTAGCTATAGCATTCCATCCCATATATCCACCACATTTCAAACAGAAAATTCAAACAAAAGTAAAGATTTTAAACAAATTAAAGATGGCTATAATGTTTACTTCTCACAATGCTTTCCTCCTGATTACTTCTTCCTCGCTATTAAAATACCATCGAGGTCAGGAGGTGGTCTTTCCCTATGTTGTATAACATATTCATACCTTTGCTGATGGTATTCATCTATTTTCATACGCTGATGACATCTAGATGCTGTCACCTGTTAATTCTTCCTTAGAAGATACTTTTACTTCTGTTTCTAATTGTATCATTAAAATTAATACTGGGCTTCAGAAAATATTCTTGAACTCAACTCTATCAAGACAAAGGTTCTTTGGTTTACCAATTGCCTGTTAACTATTCCTACTTTAATACCTTTGGCAGATGGGAAAATTTAAAGGTAGAGAAAGAATCGAGAGTTTTGGGAGTGATACTTGATTCTGTTCTTATGATTCACAGATTAAAAGTTTGTGGATGCTGTGACAAAGCTATCATTCGGGGCCCCACAGAGAAGCAGCTAATCCCTGAACTACGGTTCCCAGAAGCCCTTACAAGCAGGAGAGAGGAGGGTAGCCCCAAAAGGGTGGAACGGATTTCCAACCCCAGCAGGGGGAGCAGTGGCTCAGTGCTAGGGGAGCCAGTTACTCCCTTCTCCACTTGAGGGAAAAGGGGAGGTGAAGCTCAGTCCTTTAGCTGCATCTCCGGTATATAATTCCCTCCAGCTGTGAGAGGGGGAGAGATTTCTGGGTGGCTCCCAGCCACCAGGAGGGAGAGGAAACTGAGTGAGAGAGAAGCTACCATGGAGTAGGTGGAGGACAGGAAGGGCCTGCCACTGGATCTTCCCTGAGGGGGAAGAGTAAGCTGCCCTGGAGTGGTAAATGTAGCCCTGTCCAGCACATGAAGGCAGTGTGAGGGGCCACAGGGGTGTGGTGCTGTGAGGTAGGAGGAATGCTGCCAGCCCTGTTTGGTACAGGGTCTTCCGGGTGCTGTGAAGAGGACAAAGGGCACCGCGGGAGGTGGTGGAGATGAAAACGGTAACGGAGTTTAAACATGCGTGGGATATGCATAGAGGAATCCTGTGCAGAAGGAATGGATCCTCAGAAGCTTAGCTGAAATTGGGTGGTGGAGCAGTTGGGGGGAAGAGGGGGTGGTGGTTGGGAGGCGAGGATAGGGGAGGGCAGACTTATACGGTCTGTAACAGAGCCGGTGATGGGAGGCGGGACTGGTGGTTGGGAGGCGGGAAATACTGCTGGGCAGACTTATATGGTCTGTGCCCTGAAAAGGACAGGTACAAATTCAAGGTAAGGTATACACATATGAGTTTGTCATGGGCAGACTGGATGGACCATGCAGGTCTTTTTCTGCCGTCATCTACTATGTTACTATGTAAGTAATGGTTTCCTTTGAAGACACTGTGAAAGGGTTGAATTATTGGGATGTATAGAACAGCAGGCTGAACTTTGACTAAGCCCTTCTGAGGGAGAGGGGAAGGTAATGCAAAGGAAGTGGGTCTGAACTGTTAAGGAACTGAATGTCAGCTGGAGTTTGGAACCTGGCCTGAACCCTGTTTGTGAACTGCATTTCAATTTTGAGAGTGGAACTGAATTGAGAATAAAGCACTTTGGTCTTAAGTCCATATGGAAGTCTGGTTCTTTGCTGGAAACATGTGACCCTAACAGGGCTGCTGGCCCCAACCCAGAGTGGAGGAAGTGGGCCCCTTTACAATACGTACTTTTTTCTCATGAGGCAACTGCGCTTATTTTTTTGTGTGTTTTTCAGCATCACATTTTGGTGTCTTCTCTTCAGGGCTATTGTAATTCCTTGTATATTGGGCTAAATGCCAAGCTACTATACAAAATGCAGCTGATTCAAAATACAGCAGTATGTTTGATCTTTCGTTTGAGAAAATTTGACGGAATCTCCTCTTACTACCAAAAGCTCCATTGGCTTCCTGTAAAGGCACAAATTGTTTTCAAATCAGTTTGTTTGATGTTTCTAGTTTTATATGATAATACATCTATTTTACTCATTCAGACATTTTCTAATATGTACTTTTCTTTTTCCAGATTATGTAATTACTTTCTATTGAAATTTCCATCAATCAAGGGAATTTATCTTAAACGCCAGCTCAAGGCATTGTTTTCGTATTGTGTAAGCTCCATTTGGAACACTCTTCCCCTGCAAATTTGTTCAGAGACAAATTATATAAATTTACATAAAAAACATTTTTTGATAAATTCTAATTTGTATCCTTTGTATTTATTTCACTGTAATTCCTCATATTGTCATTTTGTTAACCGCCTTGAACCTGTCATTGGGACTAGTGCAGTCTACAAATTCATGATTCGATTCAATTAGATTAGAATCAATAAAACATGCAAATAAATTATTTCAAAGTAAATTCCAATATAATATCCATAAAAATGGTCAGACAGAAAATATTGTGATAAAAATGGTACAAGGAAAGTGAATAAGAAAATGATGCAAAACAACAAGAAAATAAACTGCATCAATCAGTGTGTAAAAAGTGCATATGGACTCAAAGTGCAGAAAGCAGCAGACTAGAGTGATATCAATAACTAGGCAAATCATCATCATTACATTCACCACAGATAGAGTCATTTTGAATACAGAGGAACAACAAAAAAAAGCACCAAAAAGGATACATACCTAAAAGGGGGTTAAAATTGGCCTCCCCCTTATTTGCAATTGTGCATCCAAAACAGCCTAAAAACAGGTATATAAAATTTCTTAATGACTGAGCTGCATAAAACTAAAGTGATAAGACCATAAAAATCAGATAAACAATATTAGGATTTGGAAGACTACTCATAGTTACCAGACATTTTGTGTCAAACAGCACTTTCAATTGAGAACAGCAATATTTCACCTCCATAGGCAAAACTGAAGAATTTGCCATACTGTTTAGGATTTTAGCTTAAAAATATTCAGCAGAGGTCAAAGGTTGTCAAATAAAAAGGTTAAAAAAAACAACTAAAAACAAAAACTGGCATTCTAAAACTGCCTTAGACCACAAATTTACATGGATATAGTGTGTGAAAATGCTTTTAAAGCTCTGAGACTCCATTTTAAATGCTTAAATGTGCCAAATAACATTGATCTTTTAATTGACAACAACATTTAAAACTGATGATAAAATCCAAAACGTCTAAGCGTCTTGGTCTGTTGCTTGTTGTTTGCTGCTCCATTTTCCTGCTGAATAGTAGGCCTAAACTAAATACATAGTGCCATTGCAGTTAATTCCTGCCAATATGTATAGTCAACACAACAACCTTTATGGATAATGGCACTGTATATATGGATTAAGCTAAACACCAGAGGCAGTGCTTAACTGAAGCCAGGGACAATGCCAGCTAAATATTGACTCCTGTGTGACTTTATACAAGACCTTATTAATTGCTTGTTCTTTGCTACTGCTAAGTGTCATAGCAGACAGTGACAGCCTGCTGGACCTGTTGCTGAGTTTACAGTTGACATATGAAGGGCAATTCTTTAACAGGGTGCCTAGAATTAATACTGAGCATGCACAAAATGTAAGAGGCAGCAGGGCAGCCAATGCCCAGAGAACAGCGCTGGAGAAAGGTGTCAGCTGGTAGGGGTTGAGGATCCCCGCCAGCCAAACTAGGGGCCCCAGATCTAATTTTGGGGGCCCAGGCCCCCAAGGCCTCCCCATAGCTACGCCACTGGTGTGTAGGCATTGCCATGCACTATCTGATTAGCATAGGTTTAGTGCATGAGTCCCTATCACCTACAAAATAGGTGGCTGAGGGGCTCACTTGCTAATGGCCACACACTAATTGGAAAATTAACGTGTGGCCATTAATACTAAAAATTGGAAAATCAATCATTTTACCCCAGCAGTAAAAATAGCTTTAGCATGAGGGAATGACCAACATACGGGAGCTAAGGCCACTTTTTACTGCTGTTTGGTAAAAGGGCCCCAAAGAAAATAATTGGAAGAAAACTTTCTACTTATCTTCTCCATGTGAAAATAAAGCTACACAATTGTCCCAGTGACAGTGGCCAGCATTTTGCTAGATAGCTTCATCAAGGATAAAGGACCATAATATTTTAGTGGGGCATTCTATTTCTACCGTGCTCTCCCTGATGCAGCTGTGTAGCAAAACGCTGGCCTCCATCAGTGAGACAATTGTGTAAATTTATTTTCACACTCACAAGATAAATAAAAAGTTTTCTTGCACTTTATTTTCTTTGTGTGCTTATATATAGAAAGTATTTTTTAGCCGATGAGATGATTTTCCCTTGAGTCAAGAGGTAAATGGCCTGGGATTCTGAGGCTTTTTCCCCTTCTGTAACACTGTTTAAAGGTTAAATATAATTATAAAAACAAAACAACAACAGTTTTGAACAATTACAGTGGAAATTTTATTGTTTGAAGATGAAAGTAACCTATCCTAGGTCACAACTAGTGCCAGTGACAGAAGTAGAATTTGAACTCTGGCTTCCCTGGTTCTCAACCTACTGCTCTCGAAGCACAGCAATATTGGATGAAGCATGGCCAGGTTATGATGTCAGAGGGAGCAGACCTTTTGCAAAATAGGTGTCAGTGTGAAGCAGGGGCGTATCTGCGTGGGGCCTCAGGGGCCTGGGCCCCCGCAGATTTTGCCCTGGACCCCCCTACCGCCATCAACCCTCCCCCGCTGCCGTTCTTACTTTTGCTGGCGGGGGACCCCAACCCCCGCCAGCCGAGGTCTGCTTCCACCTGCCGCTGCCTTCAAAACTTCTTCTTCAGCCGGCGGGGGACCCCAAACCCCCGCCAGCCGCCCCGCGCTGTTTAAAATTCATCTTCGGCCTCCGTGGCCGTGCTGCTGGGATAGGCGGCGCTGTTGAAATCCACTTCGGAGTCTGACGTCGCAGCACGTACAACGTACAACGACGTCAGACTCCGAAGTGGATTTCAACAGCGCCGCCTATCCCAGCAGCACGGCCACGGAGGCCGAAGATGAATTTTAAACAGCGCGGGGCGGCTGGCGGGGGTTTGGGGTCCCCCGCCGGCTGAAGAAGAAGTTTTGAAGGCAGCGGCAGGTGGAAGCAGACCTCGGCTGGCGGGGGTTGGGGTCCCCCGCCAGCAAAAGTAAGAACGGCAGCGGGGGAGGGTTGGCGGCGGGAGGGGGGTGGAGAGACTAAGTCATTGGTGGCGGTGGGGGCTCGGCGGTGGGGGCGGCGGCGGCGGGGGGGGGGCGCTAAAATGTGCCCCCTCTCTCTGGCTCTGGCCCCCCCTACCGCCGGAGTCCAGATACGCCCCTGGTGTGAAGCTGGAGGGCTGATCCACATAGTTGCCATTTTATTCAAAGTTTGTTTGGGGGAGCACTTGCTCTTCTTGCTTCCCACCTAGCTATGCCTCTGACTAACAGACATTAACGTGCACTAAGTGCCACATGGCCCAAAGGTATAAAATAGGACTTGCAGCATTTAGCATGCACCATTATCCATTAGCACATGCTAAGCTTTTGTAAAAGGGCCCCTAAGTAATCAGGGGAGTTGTCAACAATTTCCACACAACAACCAGGCACCTTCTTGCCTTTTGGGGTGGCTTCTGCTCCAAAACAAGGAACTACCAAAGGCAGTGGTATATTTGAACAACATCTTGGTGATAGAATTGGATTATGAGTCACACCTGGAAATTCTGTACATGTTGCATGATTGAAACCAAACTCTACAATTTTTGAGTCATGTCAGTGACTGATGAAGGATAAGGTGTAGGAAATGGCAGAAGCACCTGTAACATGCTTACTCCCTTGTTTACTAAGTCACGCTAGCTGCTGTCAGTACACTAATGCCGACACGGCCTATTAACTTTGAATGGGCTGTGTTAGCATTGCCTCCAGTGGCGTAACTAGTATGGGGCCACGGGGGTCTGGGCCCCCGTAGATTTGCCCCTGGACCCCCTGCCACTGACCCACCTAACCCCCTCTCCCGCCGCCAACCCACCATCGCCTACCTTTGCTGGCGGGGGACCCCAACCCCCGCCAGCTGAGCCGAGGTCCTCTTCTTTCCAATCCCGCGCAAGGCTTTGTTCTAGTCTGACGTCCTGCACGTTGTACGTGCAGGACGTCAGACTCACAAAAACAGAACGAAGCCTTGCAAGGGAGGGGGGGTCGGGCAGGTCGGTGGCAGGGGGGGGGGTCAAAGTTGGTGGCGGGGGTTCAGCAATGGCGGGGGGGGTCAAAGTTGGTGGCGGGGGGTTTCAGCAATGGCGGGGGGGGGGGGGTGGTGGCACCGGGGGTGGGGGGCTAAAATGTGCCCCCTCACCTCGGACTCTGGTCCCCCCTCCCGCTGAAGTCTGGCTACACCCCTGACTGCCTCGTGGCTTAGTAAACATATCTTGGCCCGCTAAATTGCTCATGCCTGCCATTTTTCCAGTTAGTGGCCATTTTCAGTCCTCTGACTGGATAACTATCTGGATAAAATTAGGATCTAAGACTCTATTGTATGCTGACTATGTTTGATAGCCTGTTAAGAGGTTTTGATAATGGATGAAAGTGAACTTGCAAGTTTAGGGTCTCTTTCATCAAGCCGCACTAGTGATTCCTGTGTGGCAATGCCGACAGAGGTCATTCAAAGTGAATGGGCTTTGTTGGCATTACTGCATCGGGAGCCACTAGCACGGCTTGATAAAAGAGATCCTTAATGAAATCCATCCAGCCAGCATGTTATTTTAAGATGTGTACTATTAGAAATATTTCTAATTTGGGACATTTAGGGCCCTGTTTACTAAGCAGCGCTAAGGGCGTACTAACATTTTTAGCACATGCTAAAAATTAGCGTGTACTAAACACTAAAGACACCTATAGGAATATATGCGTGTCTCTAGCATTTAGCACACGCTAATTTTAGATGCATACTAAAAACGCTACTGCGTCTTAGAAACAGGGCCCATATTGTTTTTGCACTCATTTATAAAATATAAAGGGTAGGAGTGATGATGAAAAACAGCCACATATTCGTTTCCATACCGGACTTGGCGATGTGTAAGCCACATTGAGCCTGCAAATAGGTGGGAAAATGTAGGATACAAATGTAACAAGTAAATAAATAAATATAAAGGATTTTTCCCTGTCGGTGGCAGTATAAATGAGCTCCTTTCCCTTTGTTTGCACACTTTTTAAAAAATTGAATTCAGCAACAAAGGGTTATAGCAGTCTACTTAAATTTATTTTTATAATTCACTTTTTATTAAAGTTTTATTTTATACAACACACAAAAATAAGAACACTACCATATCTAGCTGTAAAGGCTTAGAAAAACAGCCAGTCCAACTTCAACAATAAGAGAACAAGAAAAAAAAAAACACAGTATCAAACACCTCTCAGCAAAGTGTCAATAGATCCCTAAGGGGGAAAAAAAAGAGGGATGGGGAGGAATTATCTGCAGAGACATACAGATCACAACAGAGGAATGAAAGTGGAGGAGTGGCCTAGTGGTTAGGGTGGTGGACTTTGTTCCTGGGGAACTGAGGAACTGAGTTCAATTCCCACTTCAGGCACAGGCAGCTCCTTGTGACTTTGGGCAAGTCACTTAACCCTCCATTGCCCCATGTAAGCCGCATTGAGCCTGCCATGAGTGGGGTACAAATATAACAAAAAAAAAAACCCCATCAGTGAAATCCAGGGCATGTTAAGTCAAGGAGAATCCCCAGGTGGTAGAATATGAGGCAAAAAATGTAGTTAAAGGCATCCATCGCTTCTCCCACCTGTTCAGATGACCCTGCAGTATTGCTCGAAACCTCTCTCCCTCAATAATATGATGAAGTTTGGTAATCCATTCTAGCACCATGGGGAGGATATGGTTGCTTCCAGCACATTGCTAGGATCAGTCGGGCTGCCAGAAGTAAGAAAGAGAAAAGATGCGTTCTATTCAGAATCTGAATTGTGTCCTCAATCTGTAAATGCAACATGGCCAACTCATAACTATGAGCATAGTTAGCAGATGATATACGGCCACCAACCAGCCAGATTGCGTCCCATAAGTACTGAATCTTAGCACGGTCCTACTACATATGCCGGAATGTGCTCAGTGCTCCACACTGTCTCCAACATAGAGAGGTGGTCTCAGAACTAAACTTTTGCAGTTTGTAGGGAGCGATATATACTCTACGTAGTATCTTGTATTGTGAGTCTTAATGTGAAACTGCTGTAGCCACCTTCCTGTTGGCCAGGATAATTTTTCCCCATTTGTCTTCTGGGAAGGGCTGGGCCACCTCGGCTTCCCATTGTTGGTAAAATGAGTCCTTAGGACTACTTCGTCCAATCAATAGCACTTGATAGAAGCAAGAGATAATGCCCTTCAAATTAGGTGACTTCCACAGTGTGAATTCTATAAGATGCAACTTCCGAGTAAAAACAGCCCGATTTGAGTTTAGAAAATGGAGAAGCTGATAAAGGGCAAAAGGGTTCGGGAGCACCGAGCAGCAGTCCATGATTTGAGCACTTGTGAGCAAGGACCTATTCCATAGAAAATGAATCACTCGTATTAACTCATTGGCCTGGAGCTAGTCAAACTAGGTACCACAGCTCTGCATCAGAGAAAATAGAGAAGAAGTTCGAATGTCTATCAAAGAAGAAAGTTCTGGTTGAATATTGCAATAATCCGGTTCCAAACCTGCACAGTTGACCCAGGAATAGGATAGTCTGTGAGGAGATGGAGTGTGTGGGATAGATCCGTGAAAGGGATAATACTGATATGCTGAGGCAACACCGCTAACTGCTCCATGGCTATCCAGTGCGTATATTTGCCGCCCAGTAGTATAATTTCAGATTTGGCAAGGCTAGGCCTCCTTTGGCAACAGGCTGCATCAGTGACTTGAGAGAGATTCTGGGGGGCCTACCCGTCCATATGAATTTAGAAATTCTACAGTGCAGCTCTTCAAACAATTGATCAGGTACAGGACATGGGGCTGCCATAAACAAATAGAGGAGACAAGGTGCCACTTTATCTTTATCATATTTATCCTCACATTTAGCAATTTGTAGAGGTGATGCCAGTTATTGAGCTCTTCTTTACTAAGGTCCAGAGCCTTGGGGTAGTGAATCTTAGAGGTAAGAGACACGAGGAGGGAGAGTAACCCCTAAGTATCGCATGCCCTGGAATTGCCACACAAAAGGTACCAAAGTCTGAAGGTGTTGAACAACCAAATCTGAGAGGTTAATTGGCATCAACACAGACTTAGATACATTCAGTTTATACCCTGATACAAAAATATACTGTTGGCATAAAGACATAAAAGAAGGAAGAGAGCTCTGCAAATTAGACGACATCAACATGGTATCATCTGCATACAGAGCAATTTTATGACTCACTGGACCAATGGTGATCCCCTCTATCCCCTCCACGATCCTCAACGCCCAAACAAATGGCTCAAGGGCCATCGTGAAAAGCAGAGGTGAAAGAGGGCATCCCTACCTGGTACCCCTATGCAAGCTGAAACTGGGTGTTAAGGTGCCATTAATATGGTGCTGAGTGGTGGGAGCACTCTAAGGAAATTGGGGCCATATCATAGTCGCTGTAAAACTAGGTGGGACACAGGGTGGGAAGGCCTGAAGGGAGGCAATATGCTGCTGCTGTGCTTTCTCACGGAGGTGAAGTGATGTGATTTGAATGCAGGGGGCCCAGCCTGGTGGTGGACGGAGGGGAGCTGTCAACGGGGCCAGGGGTGGGCGGGTGGAGACTGGGTACTGCGGCGCAGCGGCCTCGGGGGGGGGGGGGCTACAGGGGCGGCCTTGCCCTGGGCCTGGCCCAGTCTCTCGGCGGCCCTGTTAAAAGGTGCTTTAACCGGGTGCCCCCTTATAATATTACTTTCTTAATGCATTAGCCATTGGTTACATTAGGAAATCTATTCTATATCTTGATGTACATTGGACTCAGCAGTCTTTATTATTTCGTATCTTATATAATAAGCTTCTTAGAACCATAGTTAGTAGAAGGGCTATAGGTATTTTAAATAAATAAACAGATTGTCCCAATTCAAAGGAGCCTCCACTTTAAAACCACACTCCTTTTTTCTTTACTGCTGTTCAATCCACATTTGTTCTTTATTTTATCGGCAGCCTACTTGTTCTGTGTAAGTAGTTTACAAGTGCTTGGAGGCTTGATTCTGTAAAAGCAGTATAGTGACTTTTTTTTCAAGAAAAAAACATTATTTATTTTAGATTTTGCTCTCACCTTTTACAGCAGTAGCTCAAGGCGAGTTACATTCACTTATACAAAAAATAACTTTCATTTAGATAAGGAAGTCTTACTATGTTTGAATGCTAGAAATTCAACAGTACTTAAAAAGGCACAGGTTCACAATTCCATGGTTCAAAAGACCTTTGCTGGCCATTTATAGTAGGTCAAGTAATAGGCATTGGTGGCACTGTTATCCTATGTCCCAAGGCACTGCAAATACCTTTAATAGGCTTCTCTGGTGTCCCGATCTGCAGTTTTGAAAGCTCTGGTATAGGCAAAGCCTACAACACCAATTTATTTTTGTTTAGTTTTAGTTCACAGGAGAAGAACGACTACATGCCAGGCCGAATTCTGAATTTGAACCATGGGGCTCTACAATTTCCTGCTTCTCCATTTGTGTTGAACTTCAGGGAGGGAGGGTGCCCAGAGGAAGTGAATGGAAGAAGCTGCACCCCTGGGGGGAATTCTGCAGCTTTTTTTTTTAATTCTGCATTTTTTTATTTGTAATATTTTTACATAGATTTCCTCCAGCAAAAATGTCTGGTTTTTCCATGCCCAGGACAGACACCATCTATGCTGTCTAGCAGCTTAGGCTTGATTCTCCACTCCCCCAGCATTTCACTCTCTTATAAGTTTGAAACCTTTCCTAAGCTTCTCCCTTCATCTCTTCCAGTGCACTTATATCCTATATCTCTCTGTCAACCCCACTCTCTGAAAAAACACCATGAACTTTCTCTCTACCTTCTCTTAACGCACACAGATCCCCCCAGCACACACCCACCATTGTTCTCAGTCAATCTTTGCCCCCCTATCCAGACACAAACCCCACCATAGTTTTCTCAACCTGCCCAGCAATCACATTATCATAGTTCTCTCAAACCCATCCCAACTCTACACACACTCTCCCCACAGCTCCTTGTGAATCCCCTCCTTTATCTTCATACCCCTTTTGGCACATACATACACATAAGTACATAAGTAGTGCCATACTGGGAAAGACCAAAGGTCCATCTAGCCCAGCATCCTGTCACCGACAGTGGCCAATCCAGGTCAAGGGCACCTGGCACGCTCCCCAAACGTAAAAACATTCCAGACAAGTTATACCTAAAAATGCGGAATTTTTCCAAGTCCATTTAATAGCGGTCTATGGACTTGTCCTTTAGGAATCTATCTAACCCCTTTTTAAACTCCGTCAAGCTAACCGCCCGTACCACGTTCTCCGGCAACGAATTCCAGAGTCTAATTACACGTTGGGTGAAGAAAAATTTTCTCCGATTCGTTTTAAATTTACCACACTGTAGCTTCAACTCATGCCCTCTAGTCCTAGTATTTTTGGATAGCGTGAACAGTCGCTTCACATCCACCCGATCCATTCCACTCATTATTTTATACACTTCTATCATATCTCCCCTCAGCCGTCTCTTCTCCAAGCTGAAAAGCCCTAGCCTTCTCAGCCTCTCTTCATAGGAAAGTCGTCCCATCCCCACTATCATTTTCGTCGCCCTTCGCTGTACCTTTTCCAATTCTACTATATCTTTTTTGAGATACGGAGACCAGTACTGAACACAATACTCCAGGTGCGGTCGCACCATGGAGCGATACAACGGCATTATAACATCCGCACACCTGGACTCCATACCCTTCCTAATAACACCCAACATTCTATTCGCTTTCCTAGCCGCAGCAGCACACTGAGCAGAAGGTTTCAGCGTATCATCGACGACGACACCCAGATCCCTTTCTTGATCCGTAACTCCTAACGCGGAACCTTGCAAGACGTAGCTATAATTCGGGTTCCTCTTACCCACATGCATCACTTTGCACTTGTCAACATTGAACTTCATCTGCCACTTGCACGCCCATTCTCCCAGTCTCGCAAGGTCCTCCTGTAATCGTTCACATTCCTCCTGCGACTTGACCCCACCCCATAGTATCCCCATACTTCACCAGTGGCACCCCTGGTTTGCTCCCCTTCTCTCCTCTTTCTCCTGTCCCCTGTAACTTTTGCACACACACCCCTCCCAGCAACCATGGGCAGTCCCTTCTCAGCTTGTCTCTTTCATTTCCTCTGTCTTGCTCCTTGCTCCATGAGCTCTCCCCTACCCCTTGAGTGCACTGCCTAGCTAGTTCCATTCATTTTCTCTGGGTTCTCTCCCTCCACGGCGCTCAACACAAGCGGAAGAACAGGAGGAGAATGGCTGCATATCAGGTTGTGTTCTTCTCATCTGCTTCTCTGGTTCTCATTGCTAAATTTGAGCCATGCAGGACACCATAGAGTACTGGTTGCAACATGCTGACGTCTAAAAATCTCTGTGTGGAAAGGTATAGTAATGTGGTACTTCTCATCCACTGGAAGCTATGTAAACACTAGAACAGTGCTTTGCCAGAAAAACAGAGATAATGACTCTCACAGAATTGTGGAGAAGGCAGTTGTGAATTCTTGGGACATTCCAAGCTCAGTGCAAGAATGGCAGATATTGTAATAAAAGAGAAGCATACATGAATAGCTTTACAACTAAAAGTATCAGTACCAAGTGACTATTCTGTAGTATGTGGGGAGAAAGAGAAGATCCTCAAGTACAAACAAATGCATTAGAGACCAAGGAAATGTGGTGGTAATATACAAAAATTATTCCAATTGTATTGGATGCTATTGGTATGATTAAAGTGAATTTCCAAGCAAGGCTGGTGCAAGGATATTAGGTGCCATAGACAAACCTTCAGCCTTGTGCACCTCACAGTTATCATTCATGCCCCTAGGTGCCCCCCATCAAACTTTTCATAATTAAAATGAGTAACCATGACTATCCCAACCCCACTCTTCCCAGCGCAATCCTGCAATTATACAGACTTGGCCATCAATCATACTTTAAATATTCAATTTTGTAGATACATGTACATTGAGGATAATTTCATAACAGGTCATCTAAAATAATTTTTAAAATGCCTGTTTTGTAAGAGACAATATAGGTGTCTATGTGCCTTTCTAAAATAGGTTCCCAGACCTGTCCCTAATTAGAAGTTAACCGAATTCCAGTTTTGGCTCCAGCATGGAAAATGGTCCAAAATCCAGGTTCAGTCATTCTTCAGTTTCAGCTGAGAATGCCAATACATTTTCAGCTCAAACCAAACCCCCTTCTCTGTAACCACTCTCTGTTTCCCCCACCCACCACGAGCACTGCCAAAGAGTGGGTCCTTTTGGGCCAGGCTGGCCACCCCAACACCTCTACTCTCCCACCACCCAAAGGCCCTCCTCAGGCTTACCTTAAATGCCCTGATAGTCTAGTGGCCTCTTCTGGACAGGAGCAAACCCCAGTCGCTCCTGCCCCCACTGGTTCCTCAGTCAAAATGGCTACCATGACTTCCTGCAGCAGCCTCACAAGACTGCCGCAGGAGGTCCCAGCAGCCATTTTGAGATCAGAACTGGCATGGGCATGACACTTCCTTAATCCCCCAGTGGTTGCTGTCCTCCTTCTCACCTGAAAGTGAAGTCTGGCGAGGTCACACTGCTTGAAGTCTCAGCAGCCATTTTGAAGCAGCGCCGGTGGGCAGGAAAGAGTGGGGTCCTTTCCTGCCCCGAAAAGGCCACTAGATCACCAGGGCACGATAAGGTAGGGGAGGTGGATCATAGATGGAATGTGGATAGGGAGTAGTGGGTAGAGGGTGAGGGAGGCTTTTTTTTGGGGGGGGGGGGGGGAAATCAAGGTAACTGTGTGGCATGGGGGTGAAGGTGAGGGCATGGCTGGGTGGGGAGGGGGCATGGCTATTGATGTCCTCTTTTTTGGCAAGGCAAATATTGAACAGGAAATCCTGATGTATTTCCTGTTGGAAAATACATGTGAGATGGCCATCCATTTTGGACATTATGAGCTGGATGCCTGCTTTCAAAAATGCCCTTCTGCATCAGTCAACAAGTAAAGGTTATTACAGTGTTTCATAAGGTCAAATAGAGCTATATAATTAGGGTTACCATATGGCTCCAGAAAAAGGAGGACAGATTGAGCCAGTCTGGGTTTTACTTCCATTGCGTTCAATGGAAGCAAAACCCGGACTGGATCAATGTGTCTTCCTTTTTCTGGAGCCATATGGTAACCCTATATATAATATAAGAGAGGGAACAAAGTACAAACTAAAGTCCAAACAAAAAAACAGCACCACGGGCCTTTAAAATGGAACAAAGTTCTTTAATGAATGAGCCTTGACCCGACACGGGCCGTGTTTCGGTGACTAGCACCTGCGTCAGGGGTCTACATAAAATACAAAACATAGAAATAATATATTTTTAAAAATTGTTAACATATAATGAATAAAACCAAGAATTAAAAATAATATTTAGACTCATCAAGCATACATATATAAGCCTATATAAACACCTAAAGCATTTAATATTTTAACATTGCATTTAATAATTTAACATTCTCATATATTATTATATAGTAATTTGAAAATAAATGGATAAATAATCAAAACAAAAGTAAGGAATATTGTAGATGAAAATATTCGAGTTATTCCCCAAGTTTTCCACGTCATCACTGTGGTGAGTTACCATTACCATTTTTGTTTTGATTATTTATCCATTTATTTTCAAATTACTATATAATAATATATGAGAATGTTAAATTATTAAATGCAATGTTAAAATATTAAATGCTTTAGGTGTTTATATAGGCTTATATATGTATGCTTGATGAGTCTAAATATTATTTTTAATTCTTGGTTTTATTCATTATATGTTAACAATTTTTAAAAATATATTATTTCTATGTTTTGTATTTTATGTAGACCCCTGACGCAGGTGCTAGTCACCGAAACACGGCCCGTGTCGGGTCAAGGCTCATTCATTAAAGAACTTTGTTCCATTTTAAAGGCCCGTGGTGCTGTTTTTTTGTTTGAACCCTATATATAATGTAATGATGAACTGATATAGAGTAAAAGAGTTAACTGCCATTCTGAAGGTCTACAAACCTGTCAGTTTTCAGGATATCCCTAATGAATATTATGATGGTGATAGTGAGGAGCACTGCACTGGAGCACCTGTTCCTGTTAATCACCACTAGAATCTTTTCCAGAGTTCAGTCAATGGAAGTAAAATGAGCCACTCCAGGTTTTCCAAGTAACCAAACAAGTGCTTTTTATTGTATTTCTACACAAACGTCTTCAATGTCAGAAACTCAGAGTGTGGAGGCAAAAATAACACAGCTGGTTTCAAAGCCAAACAAATATTTAACTGAAGTATAAGCTTCTTAGCAGCAAAATTAAACTCTAATCGTCACCTTTTCTTTTCTCCCACTGGATTCCAGTTTAACTCCTGAGAAAGGGTACTTCCTTATGTTCATTAGACCAGCAGTCACAAACACAGCAAGCTCCCAGCACTCAAGTCAGGGCAAGGTTTCTACAGGTGCTTACCCTTAGTGCTGGTTCTTAGCTTCCATGGCTTTAAGTCCTGAAGCCTTCCCAAGAGATTCTCTCAGGAGTCCAGGACTTAATTTGTGCCAGAATGGAACGGAACGGCATCCTAGCACATTTTTGAGCTCATGAAGTAACATCACCAGCTATGACTTCCCCCCCCCCCCCCCAACGGTCGGTTTCTCCCTTTTGTTCTTTCTCTAATGCCTGATGGCATAGGAGCCAACTTTTCAAAATTATTGGGGGTGCTAAGCCCAGTGGAAATAACCGTTCCTTGGACACATTCAAGGAATTTTCTCAATATTGGGGTGCTCAAGCACCCACAGCACCCATAGAGTCGGCTCCTATGCCTGATGGCATCCCTTCCTCCCTCTCATCACCCCACCCCCATACCATTTCAAAGCTGTCTTTCTGTTTTAGAGGTTGCTGGCAGTGAGCAACGATTCACAACGAGCTGCTCATGCTAACATCAGAGCCTTCTGTCTGACGTAACTTCCTGTTTCCACACAGGTGGGAAAGTTAGAGAGAAGGCTCCGATGTCGGCATGAGCAGCACGTTGTGAATCACTGCTCACTGTCAGCAACTTCTAAAACAAGAAGACATCTTTGAAAAGGTAGAGGGGTGGGGTGGTGAGACGGAGGGAGGGATGCCATTGTGCATTAGAGAAGGAGCAAAAGGGAGAGAAGCCTGATTGTGGAGGGTGGTGGGGGGGAGGGAGAAGAAATGCAGGACTGATGGTGAGTGGGGATGGGGGAAAGGAGAAATGCAGGACCAATGGTGGGTAAGTGAATAGGTATTACAGTAGGTAGGGGAGGGAGGGAGAAGGAGAAAAGCTGGATCAATGGTGGGTGGGGTGTGGGAGGGGGAGAAGGAGAAAAGCTGGACCAGTGGTGGGTGGGGGGGGGAGGTGAAGAAGGAGCAAAGATGGACTGCTAGTTGATGGATGGAGTAAAGAAGGAGTAAAAACTGGACCAATGGTGGGTGTGAGGTAAAGAATGAGTAAAAGCTGGACCAAGGTGGGTGGGGGGAAGAAGGAGAACAGCTGAACCAATGGGTGGGGTGGGGAAGGAGGAGAAGGAGAAATATTGAACCACTGGTTGGGAGATGATAAATGCTGGACAGGGAGAAGAGGACAAGTGGAGAGAAGAGACAGCAGGATTCTACCCTGTTTCTCCCCCAATAAGACAGTGTCTTATATTAATTTTTGCTCCCAAAGATGCGCTAGGTCTTATTTTCAGGGGATGTCTTATTTTTTCATGAAGAAGAATTCACATTTATTGTTGAACAAAAAAAAAAAGAACATTTATTATATACTGTACAGTAGTTGTCATCACAAACCAGCATAACCAGACAAACTGTGAATCCTATCAAGAATTTCTAGTCAAGATAAACAGGAGGTTTAAGGACATACCCCTATATCCAAAATGACTTATAGGTTTACTTGAGAAGAGGAAGATTATATACAGGTCACAAATTTTCCTTCAAAATTTGTGTTTAATCTTTTCTACCTTAAGAACACTAAGCAGTGAGTTACACCATGCCATAAAACTTGTCTTTGAACAACACTCCTGCCCCTGTCCTTATCCCGGACTACAGAACTCCAAGTCACAGCTTCCATTTTGCCTAACCCACCAAGCAGGAAACGAACTGCAGGGTTGGCAGCCAGAGAAGAATGAAAATCTCATGTACAGGTTGTCCAGGACCAGTAAGCAGGGCCCCTAGTCCATGCTGACCAGTCCTAATTTCTAACTGGAAACCACAACCTGGGTAAGTTCCTAGCTATCACTCACATAAAACCCAGCAGCAATGGAGAAAGGGGCGATGGCATCTTCTGATTTCAGCTTCACTCCTCCACCCCAAACCATCAAAAAGCACAACTGAAAATGTTAATTTTTAAACCATTCCTTTTCCGATCCAGGCAGCTCCCTGAAATCTCTGCATCTTGACTAAAATACATTTATTTATTAAAATTATATATTTATGGTTAGGGACATAAACCTATGTTTGTGCCAGAGCCGGTGGTTGGGAGGCGGGGATAGTGCTGGGCAGACTTATACGGTCTGTGCCCTGAAGAGCACAGGTACAAATCAAAATAGGGTATACACAAAAAGCAGCAAATATGAGTTATCTTGTTGGGCAGACTGGATGGACCGTGCAGGTCTTTTTCTGCCGTCATCTACTATGTTACTATGACACCAATCAGACCTAGCAGAATCATTGGTGATCACTGATCCCTGAGATTTCCAGGTGCATAGGGGCTACTCAGATATGTTAAGGTGAAAAGGGGATGGGATGGAGATGAGACCAACCTGCCAGCAGCTGTTTCACAGTAAGGCAAAAAAATCACCCTGGGAGACAGCTCTCTAGCCTGTTTCACCTCCTGTTGGCATGATCAGGTTTTCCGTTTGCTAATGGCTGCCTTTTGAACGGATTATTTCTTAAGGGCAGGCCTGCTGTCCCTTGTTGTAGTTTCGGATCGGCACCTCATCCCAAGCAAACTGTTGCAAACTTTGATCGACTGCCTATGTCATAGGGAGTCTGAGTTTGAACAAGGTCAGAGCCATGTTTAAAAGAAAGAGGAAAAAAAATCTGCCACACTATGGATAAACATTTAAGTTCACTAGCAAAATTTACCTCCGTTGCAGGCAGCTTGGCAGCATCAGTGAAAACGCTGTCTGATGTCCCACCAGCCTTCCCTTCGCTCGTTCGTTCCCTCAGTGCCTTCTTCTGACGTCATTTCCTTGGGGGCGGGACACTGAGAGGGAACGAACGAGCGAAGGGAAGGCTGGTGGGACGTCAGACAGCGTTTTCACTGACTCTGCCAAGCTGCTTGCAATGGAGGTATATTTAATTACTGCCAGAGCGCCGGGAATCGAGACGAAGGAGGCTGACTGAGGCGTGCCGCGCGGGGCCCCCTGAAGCGCGAGACCCTATGCGGCCGCCTCGGTCGCCTCGGCTTAAGACCGGCCCTGGGCGGGTATGCTTCCAAACAAAAACTTTGCTAGGTCTTACTTTCGGGGGAGGCCTTATATTTAGCAATTCAGCAAAACCTCTACTAGGTCTTATTTTCAGAGGATGTCTTATTTTCGGGGAAGCACAGTAGATATGAAGTGGGAAAGAGTGGGGAGATGCTGACTATTGGGAGAGAAGAGAAAAATGGGAGAGAGGGAGGAGGAAATGGAGTGGAGAGAGGGGGAGATTCTATGAGGGGAAGGAGAAGAAAGGGGTAGAGAGGGGGATGCTGACTATGGGGGAGAAGGAGAGAGAAAAAAAGGAGAAGCTATATTGTTGTCCAGAAAGGAGAGCAGCTGCACTATTGGAGTGGAGGAGTAGCCTAGTGGTGAGTACAGCAGACTTTGATCCTGGGGAACTGGGTTCAATTCCCACTGCAGCTCCATGTGACTCTGGGCAATTCACTTCACCCTCCATTGCCCCAGGTACAAAATAAGTATCTATATACAATATGTAAACTGCTTTGTAACCACAGAAAGGCGGTATATCAAGTCCCATTCCTTAGTGGGGAATGAAGAGGGGACAGGGAGATGATAGGCTACAAATATTGGGGGAGGGAGAAGTTTAGCTATAAGTGAATTGGGGTGGAGAGAGAGGGAAGATGTTGGGCTACAACAGTATGGGGCTGAATGAAGGAGAGAGAGATGAGATGCTGAGTTACAAAGGTGGAGGGCGGGGAAATACTGATCAACATGTGGGAGAGGCCAAGAGAGGTTGTCAAGGAGATATGTGAGAGTAGAGTGGTGAGTATAGAGGGTGAAAATGTGGTAATGGGGGTGACGGAAGGGAATAGGATTATGAGGAAGAAGTGAGATCAGAAATGTGAGAGTTAGGGACTGAGAGAAGGGGAAATGGGACTTGATATACCGCCTTTCTGAGGTTTTTGCAACTACATTCAAAGCAGTTTACATATATTCAGGTACTTATTTTGTACCAGGGGCAATGGAGGGTTAAGTGACTTCCCCAGAGTCACAAGGAGCTGCAGTGGGAATCAAACTCAGTTCCCCAGGATCAAAGTCCACTGCACTAACCACTAGGCAGGAGATAGCAAGTTGATAGATATGTGAAAAGTAAAAAGAAGGAGTTGGAAAACTGGAGGGTGAAATTTGAATGGACAGAAAGGCAGAATAGAAAGGGAGGAAAGGGCTAAAAGGGAACGATAAATATGTCAGAGACATATGTGAGGGAATAGAACAGAGGAGCAAGGAGAAAGGACAAATAGAGAAAGTTTTGGTCTTCATGCGAATACAGCCCATTAGGGGTGGTTATGTCCAAAGTAATTGTTTTTTCAAGAGCAACGATTGATTTTTATGTGGAACACAGCCACTTTGAAGGGTCTGAACAAGGTGGTTGATTAGAGTCTGCTATTGGTTAATTAGGACTTATTGTTGATGACATAAATCCCTCTAAAATTTAAGAGAAGGTTCCACTGCACATATGTTAACGTCTTTTGACAATGGACGCTTATGAAAACAGTGAGATCCTCAAGTGGGTATGTGTTGTTGATATGTGTTATTACTATTTTTATTATTAGGTGATATTAAATGTTAGATAGGTTGAAGTCTTGTTGTTTTGTAGAGTGGTCTCCTGATGAAGCATTAAGCGAAACATGGCCAACGTTGAGACCGTATCTGTATAAAGTTAAGAGAGAGTTTCTGACACTCTGTGTGGAATCGTCAGCAATAGAGAGAGTTCACTAGAGCTGCTGGAAGAGGAGAGACCCATCAGAGATGTGGTTTAAACTGACGACACTTTGGATTAAATAGGGGGACTTGCAGTGGCGCAAACAGACATTGTAAGGATTTTGGAACTGACATCAGCAGCATTAATTGGACTACTAGGAAGATGTACCAAATATATTTTTATTTCCTCTGCACAAGTGGGAAGGTGCTGACTCATTGGAATAACAGTGTTGAATATCGTGAGCAGATTTGGGGGATTCCAACAGAGTGGACATACAAGATAAGTGGAGATTTTATGTACAGTGGGGGAAATAAGTATTTGATCCCTTGCTGATTTTGTAAGTTTGCCCACTGACAAAGACATGAGCAGCCCATAATTGAAGGGTAGGTTATTGGTAACAGTGAGAGATAGCACATCACAAATTAAATCCGGAAAATCACATTGTGGAAAGTATATGAATTTATTTGCATTCTGCAGAGGGAAATAAGTATTTAATCCCTCTGGCAAACAAGACCTAATACTTGGTGGCAAAACCCTTGTTGGCAAGCACAGCGGTCAGACGTCTTCTGTAGTTGATGATGAGGTTTGCACACATGTCAGGAGGAATTTTGGTCCACTCCTCTTTGCAGATCATCTCTAAATCATTAAGAGTTCTGGGCTGTCGCTTGGCAACTCGCATCTTCAGCTCCCTCCATAAGTTTTCAATGGGATTAAGGTCTGGTGACTGGCTAGGCCACTCCATGACCCTAATGTGCTTCTTCCTGAGCCACTCCTTTGTTGCCTTGGCTGTATGTTTTGGGTCATTGTCGTGCTGGAAGACCCAGCCACGACCCATTTTTAAGGCCCTGGCGGAGGGAAGGAGGTTGTCACTCAGAATTGTACGGTACATGGCCCCATCCATTCTCCCATTGATGCGGTGAAGTAGTCCTGTGCCCTTAGCAGAGAAACACCCCCAAAACATAACATTTCCACCTCCATGCTTGACAGTGGGGATGGTGTTCTTTGGGTCATAGGCAGCATTTCTCTTCCTCCAAACACGGCGAGTTGAGTTCATGCCAAAGAGCTCAATTTTTGTCTCATCTGACCACAGCACCTTCTCCCAATCACTCTCGGCATCATCCAGGTGTTCACTGGCAAACTTCAGACGGGCCGTCACATGTGCCTTCCGGAGCAGGGGGACCTTGCGGGCACTGCAGGATTGCAATCCGTTATGTCGTAATGTGTTACCAATGGTTTTCGTGGTGACAGTGGTCCCAGCTGCCTTGAGATCATTGACAAGTTCCCCCCTTGTAGTTGTAGGCTGATTTCTAACCTTCCTCATGATCAAGGATACCCCACGAGGTGAGATTTTGCGTGGAGCCCCAGATCTTTGTCGATTGACAGTCATTTTGTACTTCTTCCATTTTCTTACTATGGCACCAACAGTTGTCTCCTTCTCGCCCAGCGTCTTACTGATGGTTTTGTAGCCCATTCCAGCCTTGTGCAGGTGTATGATCTTGTCCCTGACATCCTTAGACAGCTCCTTGCTCTTGGCCATTTTGTAGAGGTTAGAGTCTGACTGATTCACTGAGTCTGTGGACAGGTGTCTTTCATACAGGTGACCATTGCCGACAGCTGTCTGTCATGCAGGTAACGAGTTGATTTGGAGCATCTACCTGGTCTGTAGGGGCCAGATCTCTTACTGGTTGGTGGGGGATCAAATACTTATTTCCCTCTGCAGAATGCAAATAAATTCATATACTTTCCACAATGTGATTTTCCGGATTTAATTTGTGATGTGCTATCTCTCACTGTTACCAATAACCTACCCTTCAATTATGGGCTGCTCATGTCTTTGTCAGTGGGCAAACTTACAAAATCAGCAAGGGATCAAATACTTATTTCCCCCACTGTATGTTTGGTAGGAGTGGGGGAAACATATTATTAGTGTTACATTTTGATTATTTGGAGGTAATACCAAATTTTTGTAATTAAAAGTGAGAGTTTAAAAAAATATATTTGTAAGTAACTTGAGACTTATCAAAATATACAGCATGCATATTCATTAGGGATATGCAAAAACTTGATTTATTTGTGGCCCTCTGGGTTTGGACATCCTTGATATAGAGGAAGCCAAAGTTTTGGTCTTGCAGTCATGTCAACCAGTGTGTGAAGAAACAATTTAGTTAAATCATCTTCCACTTCTTAGCTGAACATGTCCTTCTTACTTCTGTGTCATTTGTCCTTGAAATGTGGGAGAATATCCAATTCCTATTCTAAGGCCTTCAGTCTCATAAGTACTAATTCAAACCCAATTGCTTTGTACATATTGGACCATGCACACACATATGTAAATGTTTATCTTCATCAGAATGTCATAGCATGGAACAAGTAATGCATCAACATTAAAAGATCATAACACAGGGGTTCTTAACCAGTGGTGCCCCCGCTCCCAAGACGTGCAGGAAGAGGTCAATCGGAGTGCAGAGAAGGGTCTTGAAATCTGAGGTAATTTTTTGAAACTTTCTAGATAGAGTGAAGATAGTTATTAGGACAGTTATTGGTAGTATATCTGTGTGGTACTGAAATTTTAGTGACATGTTAGCAGTCTGTACTGTTATTGGCTAACAGCAGGGATTTTTTTGAGGGGGTATTTGGGGTACTGAGTACCGGTACCTTTTCAATTGTCTGATCACCACACCCCTGAAGGGTAGCCTGGCATTTGAGTACCAGCGCTAGTCACTAGTGGTCACATGGTTTAGGAAAAGGATGTGATAGTTTCATTGATTAGTTAAGGTGGTACGGAAACCAAAAAAGGTTGAGACCCTGCTTTTAACACATCCAAAAGGAATGACATTTCACTCTGAACAGTCAAATCTCCTCTCTTTCCTTCATCAATCTCTTCTAGTGCTTTATTTCTGTTTCCTTCATGAATTCTTCTGGCACTTTATTTCTCTAAGCTTCCACTAAAATCTTTCATTTTTTCAATTCTGTACTCCCATCTAGTGTCTGAAAGTTGTTTCAGAGTGACATTTAACTAGAGCTACTAAGCAGAGTGCAGAAGCTGAGGGTAGTGCATGAAATGTTGGAGAATTCTAAATATAGAGGATCCTTTGTATAGAACTTAATAAGGCAAATATTGCATAGGACATCTAGCTCAGAAAAGGGCTTTCTAAGTTGGGACGTTCACTATTTCCTGGGTACTTTACAAAAGGCTCACTGATGCCCAGATGATCAAAAGCCCAGCGCTGTTTCAAACAGCGCTCTAAAATAGTGCTGGAACAGCGCGAGGCGCTATTAGACCTATGATCAGAGATAATGCATGCAAATTTAAGCAGCGCAATTATCTCTGATCATGGGGTAGAAGTGCGGGAGAATTGTGCCTGAGCATGCGCTCAGCACAATCCTCCCACACTTGTTTGACAGGTCTGGGCTGTCAAAAGCCCAAACCTGTCAAACACAGGGGCTGGAGGTCCATGGGACCACCAGGCCCTGACTACCCCTGCCCCGAGCAATGGGAGCTGGAGGTCCGGTGGACCTCCGATCCCCCCAGGTTCAAGGAGGGCTGGAGATCCGGTGGGTCTCAAGCCCCCCCCAACCCCCCAGCAAATGGTGGTCCAGTGGGTGCCGACCAAGCAACCCCAATGACATCCTTATATGGGGTGTAGCCCTGCCCAGCGCATCCCAGAATGCGCTGGGCAGGGCTGAGTGCCGCCATATTGCGGCGTCGAAGGAAGAGGAGGGAGGCAGGCAGCATCCCTCCTCCAACCAAGGTAGGGGGGCGGGCGGCGGATGGAGTGACAGATCCATCACACAGGGACCCTTGCCAATGCTGGGGGTTGGGTTGGAGAGGGGGGACCAGTGGTCCAGCGGACCTCCAGCCCCCCTGTCGCTGGGGGGGGGACTTGGTCGGCGCCCACTGGACCACCAGGGACCATTTACTGGGGGGTTGGGGGGGGCTGAAGACCCACTGGACCCACTGGATCTCCAGCCCTCCCTGAACCTGGGGGTGTGGGATCATCGGGGGGACCGGAGGTCCACTGGACCTCCAGTCCCCTGTCGCTGGGGGGGGTGGTTTATGTCATTGGGGGGAATGGGGGCCTGCCAGCATGCAAATGTATGCTGGACAGGGCTCACTATTCCTCCCCAATGATCTGCAAACCCTAACGCCAGCTTGGAGCTGGCGTAGGGTTTGTCGCGGCCAGCGACCCAATCTTTGGCACGCTGGTCGCTGATCATTGAGGATGAATGCGTTAAGCGCTGATTAGCATGCATTTGCATGCTACTTGCACTGAGCCCTCAAGAGCGTTGTTTCACATACTCGAGGGCTCTGATCATGGGTCGGTAGCAAACGCCAGCCCTAGTATGGCGCTAACAGCCTCTAGTGCCGGCGTTTGCTTTTGATCATCTGCCTGTGAGTGTAAGGAAGTGCAGTAGTAGATGTCTTGGAGTTAGAAAAGGTACAGAGAAGGGCGACAAAAATGATAAAGGGGATGGGTCGACTTCCCTATGAAGAAAGGCTAAAACGGCTAGGGTTCTTTAGCTTGGAGAAAAGATGGCTGAGGGGAGATATGATAGAGGTTTAAAAAATAATGAGTGGAGTGGAACAGAACAGGTAGACATGAATCACTTGTTTACTGTTTCCAAAATACTAGGACTAGGGGGCATGCAATGAAGCTACTAAGTAAAAAATTTAAAACAAATCGGAAAAAATATTTCTTCATTCAATGTGTAATTAGACTCTGGAATGTGGTAAAAGCAGTTAGCTTAGTGGCGTTTAAAAAAGGTTTAGATAGCTACCTAAAAGAAAAGTCAATAAGCCATTATTAAGATGGACTTGGGGAAAATCCCCTGCTTATTTCTAGGATAAGCAGCATACAATGTATTGTACTGTTTTGGGACCTTGCCAGGTACTTGTAATCTGGATTGGCCACTGATGGAAACAGGGTGCTGGGCTTGATGGATCTTCGGTCTGTCCCAGCAAGGCAACACTTATGTACTTAAGTATATATTTTTGGAGTATGGCTCGCTGGAACAGCTATTTTAGTGAATGAAAAATCCAAAAAGAGTGGCATTGTTCAGGGTTTTGCATGTATACATGTTGACATTTACCTGTGTAAATGCCAGTTTTACCACTGCTTTGTGTAAATGTCAGATGGCGGATTTGAGAAAACTGCACTTCCAGGACAAGCCAATTAAGGAGTCAAGCTAAATAACTGTTGGCCTGTGGTTAGCAGATAAGTACTGCTGACTAGGCTAATTAGCAGCATTATATGAATAGCACTGCTGAATATCTTTACAGATTGCCTTGACACTCTCCAGATAATGTTGGGGTGGTTTGTGGGTGGAAGTGGAGGTAATGCAATATTCAGTCTGCTAACCAAAAAAGATGTCCTAGCTTTATCTGGTTGGCTATCCAGAATGGAGGCTTTTTAAAATTTTATATTTATTAATTTATAAACAATTATCAAGACAACTCTTGAAAACAGAATACAGGCAATAATTGAATACAGGAAAAAAATATCTCATATAAAAATAAATCCCTCCTTAGACCACAAAAAGGAAATTGGGAAAGGAGACAATCAAAATATAGGAGACTAAACAGAAGGTAACAATTGCTTTAACACCAGGGTTGAGACAGCTCGGGGGGGGGGGGGGGGGGGCTTCAGAGAGGACTCTTCAGCTGGTGGGGCTTGGGGATCCCTGCCAGTTACACTAATGATGTGTGCTGCTGGGTGTCCCAAATTGAAACTGGTTGGACCCCTGCTAGCCAGGCCAACCCATGGCTACACCATCGCTCCAAGTGTGGTCTCACTAACGACTTGTTCATAAACACTATCTTATATGAATGGTTTGTATCTATACCATCCCCATATTCCTATATATCTTTGCAAATCCTCTGAGGATGTGCTCCAGGTTTTAATTCCATGAATACTGAACAGAAATATTAGTTGAGCATTTCTGTTTTTCCCTCATCACTTTCCACACATCTGCTCTCAGCACCTTTAAATCTCCTAATTCCACTCCTGGCCTTCCTTCTTTCCCCAATATACCTAAAAAATGTATTGACACGCTGCTTTCAATCTTTAGCCATTTTACTTCTGTCCATGGTATTGCTATCCTGATCTCTTTCTTTGACTCTTTCAGTTTTACAAGGTATTCTTGTTTGTGTTTCTTTTTTTTTTTGTGATCTTCTGTATTTTATGAATGTTACTTCTGTTGCATTGATTTTTGTAGTGATTTAATTGGTGAACCATATTGGTTTCCTTTTCCTCTTGTTTTTATTTACTTTCCTTACATAAAGATCAGTAACCCTTTTTATAATCCCTTTCAGTTTAGCCCACTGTTTTTCCACTTCCCTTATTTCCTCCCACTCCACCAGCTCCCCCTTTTACTGAAGTCAATGTGTCTTAAATGCAGAACTTTATTGGTTAATTTATTTAAGAAATTGTTTATACTGCTTCCTTAGTGTAGCCATCCAAAGCAGTGTACAACAATAAAAACAATACAGTCAAAATAGACACAAAATGCAAAGGAGGTGAGTCTCTTTCAATCGAAAGGAAGGTCTGGAATGAGGGGGCATAGGATGAAGGTGAAAGGGGATAGTCTCAGAAGTAACCTAAGGACATACTTCACAGAAAGGTTGGTGAATTCATGGAATGGCCTTCTGATGGAGGTGGTGGAGATGAAAACTGTATCTGAATTCATGAAATTTTGGGACAAGTAAATAGGATCTCTAAGGAAATGAAAGGGAGAGTAGATTTATCAATGGGCAGACTAGATAGGCCATATGGCAGTGGTTCCCAAACCTGGTCCTGGAGGCACCCCAGCCAGTCAGGTTTTCATGATGCCACAATGAATATTCATAAGATCTGAATGCACTGGCCCCACTGCATTTAAAAATCCAAACCCATCAGCATCAGTCTTGTAATTTAAACAAGTAACACCCTAAACCAGCAAAGCACACCAAATGAAGTGCTTGAACTAATTAAGATGAATGGTAGGGAGCAAATGGAGGCTACAGAAAAAGGAAGTGGTACTTGTCCTAGCCTGACTTCCCAACTGTGGTGTTTTCCATTTCCTGTGGGATCATCCTGGCTGATGGACCATACTGCCACCATATGAGCATTGGCAAGAGGAGATTAAGAAGATGACTCAGGCGTGTAAGATTTTTCTGCCACCCTGAAGCTTACTAGCACCATAAATTTTAGCTGATGAATCTTCACAATTCCTTTCCTGATGGAGTGAGGTCCATGCTCTTGGCCTGAGTCTTCACTTTCTTTACTAAATTATTATCTGTCCACGTAAAGGATTTAGACAGTGAACCTGATTGCAGTTGCATCATAGTAGATGATGGCAGATAAAGACTTGTACAGTCCATCCAGTCTGCCCGAGAAGGTAAACTCATTAAATAAGGTATAAGTTGATAAAATATATGTATACCTGATCTTGATTTATCCATGCTATTTTCAGGGCATAGACCGTATAAGTCTGCCCGGAACTGTCCTTGTTCTAAAACTTTTGATGGTGTTATCGATGATCTTGAAAATCTCCATTCCTGCCCATTCAAATCTATCCAGCCACGATCAGGGCACAGACCATACAAGTTCACCCAGTACTGCCTTTGCTTTCCAATGACCAAAGTGACCACTCTGTGGATAACTTTTTTTTCCTTTTTCATTACCTAATGTGTACTTCATTTTATTATTACTTATTTAGATTTCACTTATATCTTTTCATTGGTAGCTCAAATCTAGCAACAGGGTTAGATTTGCTAAAAGGTGCTGCTGTGCTACCATTCACTAAAATCAAAATCCACAAATCAACAGATGTTTGACCTATGATAACAACTAAATCAAGAAATAAGAAGAATGTTTTAACAGCTTGTTCATTTGTTTTCTATTCAGTGTTCTGCCACAATCTGATTCTGTATTCTTGTGGTGCTCCTGGATGCTGATCTTGTGGAAGACAGGAACTGCGACAAAGCTCGCTGCCGCTATGACGTACATCAGACAGTGTAGCCAGAGAGTTGATCACAACTGGCACGTTGAAACATTGCTGTGTGTTATTTACTGCAAGCTCCATTTTATGCAGTGGTATCTATTAATAAGGATGTTTTAAGAGCACTGATGTGCACTAACACACTTTAATCAATCTAGTCCTAACCTTGTACCTGAAACAACCGAGGGTGAAATGACTTGTCCAAGATACTACTTAACGTTTCTAGAGCGCTACTAGGGTTAGGCAGCACTGTACAATTTAACAAAGAGAGACAGTCCCTGCTCAAAGAGCTTACAATCTAATAGACAAGTGAACGGTCGGTCCGATAGGGGCAGTCAAATTGGGGCAGTCTGGATTCACTGAACGGTAAGGGTTAGGTGCCGAACGCAGCATTGAAGAGGTGGGCTTTAAGCAAAGACTTGAAGACGGGCAGGGAGGGGGCTTGGCTTAAGGGCTCAGGAAGGTTGTTCCAAGCATAGGGTGAGGCGAGGCAGAATGAGCGGAGCCTGGAGTTGGCGGTGGTGGAGAAGGGTACTGAGAGGAGGGATTTATCCTGTGAACGGAGGTTACGGGCGGGAACGTAAGGGGAGATGAGGGTAGAAAGATAGTGAGGGCATAGGCGTAGACTGGGGGGGGCGAGGGGGGGCAGTGCCCTCCAAACACAAACGCGAACAGCAAACGCAACGACTTACCACTGGTCCATCCCGAAGACGAAGTCGCAGTAAAAGGCAGGCTGAACTCCGTCCTTCGCTTCCCTGCCCTCTCTGCGTCTGCGTCCCGCCTTCTAGTGATGTCATTTCCTGTTGGGCGGGACGCTGAGAGGGCAGGAAGCGAAGGAAGGACGGAGTCGAGGGGAGTCGAGCCTGCCTGTTTGGTGGTTTACTGTTCGCCGCTGCCTGCATCAAGCCTCCTTGGCTCCTTCGTTTAAGTTTGTGCTGGGCTGGCTGGAAGTGAGCCTCGTCCACAGTAAGGAAGGAAGAAGATGTGGTAAACCATTAAATCTCTTTTTTTTTTCCACTCCCCCGCGCTGCCGTCGCCATCTTGTTAGAGGAGAGATTTGGATTTTTTTCTTTGTGACTTCTGGTAACTCGTTCTAAGTTAGAATAAGAATTTGAAATGTTTAATAATCTTCATGGCTAGGCTAGCCCTAGCAAACCAGGTGGAGGGAGGAGAATTTTTTTTTTTTTTACTTCTAAGTTATAAATCATTGTTAAAAAATAATGCCTCTACAGCCCTAGTAAACCTGCTGCCTGCACGTGTGGTTTTGTGCCTCCATCTTGTTGGAGGAGAGGGAGATTTGGATTTTTCTTGTGACTTTAAATAATGTTAAAATAATAATGCCTCTACAGCCCTAGTAAACCTGCTGCCTGCACGTGTGGTTTTGTGCCTCCATCTTGTTGGAGGAGAGGGAGATTTGGATTTTTCTTGTGACTTTAAATAATGTTAAAATAATAATGCCTCTACAGCCCTAGTAAACCTGCTGCCTGCACGTGTGGTTTTGTGCCTCCATCTTGTTGGAGGAGAGGGAGATTTGGATTTTTCTTGTGACTTTAAATAATGTTAAAATAATAATGCCTCTACAGCCCTAGTAAACCTGTGCACGTGTGGTTTTGTGCCTCCATCTTGTTGGAGGAGAGGGAGA
Organism: Microcaecilia unicolor; assembly: GCF_901765095.1. NCBI lineage: Eukaryota > Metazoa > Chordata > Amphibia > Gymnophiona > Siphonopidae > Microcaecilia > Microcaecilia unicolor. Next base: position 379,275,252 of record NC_044033.1, read on the forward strand.
TTTGGATTTTTCTTGTGACTTTAAGATGTTTTCAACTGTACTACAGTGGCACTCCCTTTGCTCACATTTGTACCCCACGCTTTCCCACTCATGGCAGGCTCAATGCGGCTTACATGGGGCAATGGAGGGTTCCACTAATGATGGTGAAGTGAAGCTCTTAATGATTGTAATCCTTTTCATTGTTGTACAATTAAATTAGAGCTGCTTACTATACAAGTCACTTTTTCAGGTATAGGCCCCATTATTAAGCAAAATTATTGTATGTATTGTGATCTGCCTTTATGCTTTTTCAATAAGGCAGAATATTCAATCAGTAAATCAATCACACCTCACCTGTTCATTTGGCAAAGAAGGGGTTGCCCAGACTTCTAGCAATTCCTTCCCTACCCAACACCTTGGGAGGGACAATCTTGATGGGTTATTGTTCTTTTCTCTCTTTCAACAGCAGAGAGTGTTTGTGTTCTTCTTCTTGGATATAACATATGTACACTCTCTGGCGTTCAAATGGAGGAGGTTGAGCCCTCCCACTTGGGCATTGCCTTATATTATTAAGGATTATTATTTCTGTTTTAATCCCATCTAAGGTTAGTATATTGTATGAAAGCTTGGATTTTTCTTGTGACTTCAAATGTTTTTAAAATAATAATCTTCATGCCTAGCTCTAGCAAACCTGCTGCCTGCATCCACGTTGTTGTTCTTTATTGGTCCATCTTTAGTCTACTAGTACTTAACACTATTTTTGTTGGGTAGGCAGTGCCTTTCAAGAAGGAGGAGAATTTCTCCTCCATCTTGTGAGGCACTGCCTACCCATGGAGAAAATAAATAAATCCAGATGGCCAGATCTCTAACACCGTTTTGGTTGGGTGCACCCCTCTTTCTCTCCAGTTTTTTTAGGGTGTGATTTTGCAATTGTCTAGTTGTAATCTGCCTTGGGAAGCCTAGTGTTTATAAAGATGATAGAAAAGATTAAAATTAAATTTATATTGTTGTTACCACAGTGACATCAAAATTAATGTTTTTTTTAGGGTGTGACTGTGACTTTGCAAATGGATATTAGAAAGTTTTTTGTGAAAGCAAGTGCTGAACTACCAGTTCTTGATTCCCATGAGCATTTAGCATCAACTTCAGAGCAAGTCCTGGCTGCTTCCACATCAGTGCTACTCTCCTTAGATGCACCGAGTACAAGTACAGTTGATATAAGAAGCCCAGCTGCTGCTTCAGACCTTGGAGAAAAATGTAATGGACCAAATCAACCACATCTGCATGATTTTCCGAAAAGAATGTTTGGGAAGTATAACCGTTCATATTCATTTTTCCATTATGCAAAATTCCCCTGGGTTGAATACTCCATCCAGCAAGATGCTGCATTCTGCTTTCCCTGTCGACACTTCCAGGCAGAAACAGCCTATGCTGAAGACTCATTCATCAAAACAGGTGTGCGAGATTGGAAGAAAATCTCAGAAAAACTGACAAAGCATGGATCTTCTCAGATACATGTGAAAAACATGGAGAAGTGGCAGTGCTTCAAACAGAGTGAAAAGGCTGGATCAGTAGCAGCAAAGCTTTCAGAGAGTCATAAGAATGCAGTCCGGAGAAACAGGGATTACCTCTGCAAGGTGTGTGATATTATTAAATTACTTTCAAAACTTGGGTTACCTTTCCGAGGCCATGAAGAGGGAAGAGATTCCAATTTTAAAGGAATTTATCGTGAATTCTGTGATTTTTTTTCAAACTATGATACAAGTTTCCAAAAAATGCAGGACTGTTATTTTAGTTACACAAGCCCAGAATTTCAAAATGAAATTGTTCAGATTTGTGCAGATCTAGTTTGCAAACAAATTGTAGAGGCAGTGAATGAAACAGGCTTCTTTGCGATAATGGCAGATGAGGCCAGGTCTTTTAAGACAGAACAGCTTTCTGTTTGTATCAGATATGCAGAGAAACTTCAGATTAAAGAGAGATTTCTATGCTTTATTGATTGCTCATCTTCCCGAAATGCAGATGGGATTTATACTGCCATCAAGAGAGGTTTAGAAACAAGTGGTATGCAAAATACTCCAATTGTTGCCCAGTCTTATGATGGTGCTTGTGTTATGTCAGGACATGTGACCGGAGTACAGCAGCGAATGAAAGAAGACCACCAGTTTGCAGTATACATTCATTGCATGGCACATAAACTCAACTTAGTGCTTGTAGAATGCTGCAGAGTAAATCGTAGTATTGTGCGATTTCTAACTGTACTTGATAAACTTTACTCTGTCTTTGCTGAGCCGACCAATCATCAAAAGTTTATTGACATGCAGAAATCATTAGGTCTAAAGCAGAAAGAGATTGTGCAACCAAGTGAAACACGCTGGGCACATAAGTGGAGAAGTGTTTTTGCAGTTAAAACACAATATGCTGCCATCATGAATTGTCTAAAAGATCTGACAGAAAAAGGTGAAAAGTGGTCTGTGGAAGCAAGTGGCCTTTATCAGCACATGACTACGGTATCATTCATTGCATGTTTGATTATCTTTGAAGACATAATGAAGATTATCCATGTTGCCCATAAAGGACTTCAGAGCACTGATATCACACTTGGAAAAGCTTCCTCTCTCATAGAAAAACTGAAAACACACTTTGAGAAATGCAGACAAGCTGATGATTGGAATGATATATGGAAAGAAATCATGTCATTCTGTCAAAGTCACAACATTGCAGTATCAGATGAGGATTCTACAAAAAGAAAAAGAGCTTGTAAAACCTCAGTAGCTCTTACCGATTTCTTTGTTACAACAACTCTGGGTCAAAGAGAACACAAAGAGCAGACATTAAGTAAAGATGAAACACAAACTACATCAACCACAGAAAGAACTAGGTGGCGTGAGCAGTTGTACTTCCCTGTTTTAGATGCCATAGTTTCTGAATTAGACAGACGATTCTCAAAAGAATCAATGAAAATTGCTGAAGCCTGTGACTCTGTTTTAAGGTGTGACAAAACTGGCATCCATCCACTCTTACAGAAATATGGAGATCTTCTAAAAATAAATCCTAATCTAGTGGCTGCAGAAATGCATATTCTTAACAATTCTCAAACTCCAGTCACCTTTGAAAGACTTCAAGAAGAAGTGACTCCAATAATATATCCTAACTACTACAAACTCATTCAGTTAGCGGTAACATTCCCTGTTGGAACAGCTACATCAGAACGAAGTTTTTCAGCAATGAGACGGATTAGAAATTGGATGCGTTCAACTATGAAAGAAGATAGATTTTCAGCTTTGGCTCTTCTTCACATTGAAGCGGACTTAACAGCAAAGCTAGATCCAGAGAAGATTGTGGATGTTTATGCCAACAGGAAAGAAAGACGACTGCGTTTACATTAAGTTAAATTTTGTTTTTTCTTTCACTATTTATTCGTTGTTGTTATTGTTACACCAAATAAAATGGCAATACATCGGAGACTGAGATAATCACCAAGCAGCGCACTCTGATTTATGTGAGGTTCATTCCTGTAGCTCATGGAACTAACTACCCATCTGAAGACATTACTTTGTAAGGTAAGAAACTATTTACTGTTAATTGTCAGCCATTTTGCCTCCTCAGGCTCTATATGTAGAAATGCAGTACTATGCATTTCTAAGGTCAACACAGGCATAGTATGGGAAAGGGGGTGTGGAAATACTACTGGAGAGGAAGAGGGAGTGCAAGAAGGAAGGGAAGGAGAAAGAGCTGGCTTGATATCTCATACATATTCATTATAGTTATTCCCAAAAAAAAGGCAGCTCTTTTTCCCTTCCTTCCTTCCTCCATATTAGCATATTCATTTGCATATATATATATATATGCAAATTAATATGCTAATATGCTCCGCCCCATCTTTGCCCCCCCAAATGAAACAGTCAAACTACGCCTATGAGTGAGGGGCAGCAGACTGAGTGCATTTGTAGGTAAGAAGGAGAAGCTTGAATTGAATGCGGTATCTGATCGGAAGCCAGTGAAGTGACCTGAGGAGAGGGGTGATATGAGTATATCGGTTCTGGCGGAATATGAGACGTGCAGCAGAGTTCTGAACAGATTGAAGGGGGGATAGATGGCTAAGTGGGAGGCCGGTGAGGAGTAAGTTGCAGTAGTCCAGGCGAGAGGTAATGAGAGCGTGGACGAGAGTTTGGGTGGTGTGTTCAGAGAGGAAAGGGCGAATTTTGCTGATGTTAAAGAGGAAGAAGCGACAGGTCTTGGCTATCTGCTGGATCACAAGGAGCATCAGGAAGACATAATCGTTGGCTTCCCTGAATAGCAGGCTGCTGCTGTAACCACTAGATGACTCCTCTATTGCGTTTAACTCATCTCGCCTTAGATCTACCATCGCTTATCCACCCTTATTCTTTATTATTAACAATCCATTTTCGCTGAAGCCTACGATACAGTCAGACAGGGGGAGGGGGTTGTTATCAATATGGGCTACCATTAAGGCTTATTTTTTTTTTTACTGTTAACCTCAATTATTATTTAAGTAGGTCTCATCGCATAAAATGGGACCTGAGCTAGAATAGCATAAGTTAGTGGTAAAATATGACATCTTAATGGTAGGCCACATTGATAACTACATCCCTAAAGGTTGATCAAGCCATTATCTTGTTTCCAGCAGTGGCCAATCCAAGTCACTAGTACTTGGCAGGATCCCAACAAGTAGACCAATTCTGTGTTGCTTACGGCCAGGCATAAACAGTGAATTTTCCCAGGTTTATCTTAATAACAGTTTATAGACTTTTCGTCCAGTAATCGGTCCAAATTTCTTTCAAACCCAGCTATGCTAACTTTGCCAGTTCCTCCGGCAACAAGTTGCAGAGCTTAATTATGTATTCAGTGAAAATAAAAATATTTTCTCAAATTTGTTTTAAATGTACTACTTATTAATATCATGGTGCAAAACTGAGCATGTGTGGGTGCGGGTGCTGGCAACTCAGGGAGCTGCCTCCAACTGCCAAGGTGGCAGCATTGTTTTCGACACCATAAGGGGGAATTCTTAAACTGGCAAGGCATGAATATCCCCATCAGCTACTGCTAAGGGTGCACCACTATGGAATGCTGTCCTCTAATTGAGTGGGCCATGGCTTACCCGAGCCCACCCATGGCTACATCTCTGGTGTGTCCAGTACACTTTGTACTTTTTGAAAGAGTAAACAACTGATCATGTTTAACCATTCCACTCTACTCATAATTTTCAGTTTCAAGAGGTGACATATTTACAGTTCTGCACATACAAAAATTCAGTCAGACACTACATTAGACCGCTATGCGACGAGTCGCCCACAGACAGCTGGTTTGGCGAGTCCCGTGCAGAGCGTCGACGAAGGAGCATCGACTCTCCAGGGCCTAGAAACAACTCTATCGTTTCCAGAACTTAACCCACCACCATGCCCTGCGTTGTTTAGGAGTGAGATAGGAGTACGAGCTGAAATGGAGTTCATTAACAGCAGGATCCAGATCGGCGGTGTAGCTCCTAAACCCACAGTGAATACCAACTTGGAGTCTGAATCTCCCGTGGAGGCTACATTGGAATCCATCTGGAAGGCAATTCAGGATTTAACGGTTGCAGTTACTAAATCGGGCCAAGACACGACTTTACTTGTAAGTAAAATGGACAATTTAACTGAATCTTTGGAGAATGTTAAAATCAAAACAGCAAATCAAGTTCTACAGACACAGACGGAGGTTAAAAATATAAAACTCACAACGAACGCTTTGGTAAAAGATAAATTGGCAACTTACCGGAAAATAGAACAAATGGAGAATTATAATAGACGCTTAACTTTGAGAGTATTGAACTTTCCCAGATCAACAGGAATGACCCCTACCGGGTTTCTTTAAAAAATATTTAGGGGAAATTTTGAAAATTCCCTCATCAGCTATTCCTCCATGTAATAAAATATATTATCTACCACTTCCCGCTCAAAAAGGAGTGGAACCTGTAAATTCTGGGAATTTACCTCAATCATAGGGAACTGAACCTGGGATCCTTGACCTGTCTGCATTGTTAGAAGATTCATTGACTGAAGTATCCACTCGTGGAACATTGTTTCATTTGTATTCAAACAGGATCTTAAACCCAGTGATGAGACTATATTTTAAAATCTCTTCGATACCATTTTGTGGACAAAGAGTATGGATCTATCCAGACGTGGCAAATGTCACACAGGAAAGGAGGAAGCGGTTTCTGGCCCTTAGAGAGGAAACAAAGGCTTTAGGAGCATTTTTTTATTAGCATATCCATGCAAATGTTTAGTGCGTTTCTTGGGCAATAAGTATGTTTTCTTTGAACCAAATCAACTACGGACTTTCTTCGATATGAAGAAGCTACCCAGCGGACCGATGGGACCAACTGATTTAAGTTAATAATTAATGTGGGAATACGCAGGTTAAAATCATTTTCCTCATTTTGTTCTTCAAGATATGTGATCTCCTTATCCTTACTCTACCACCCCCCCCCCCCCCCCCCCCCGCTTTGATTTCTTTTTTGTGGTCTAAGGAAGAGAGTAGTTTTACAACTTAAGTGTAATGATTTTCCTTTAATGTTACTTTCTCTGTATTTCATTGCAAGTTTTCTCTACTTGTAAAAATTTAAATGGCTATAAATAAATAAATAAATAAATAAATAAATAAAAACAGAAAAACATCCATAAAGTGGCACAAAGCGGTAGGTGGAGGAGTTTTTTTTGCCAAAACTTCCAAATTGCTATTTTCAAAACTAATTTTTAAGACGTTTTTTATGTAGTTTGAATGCAGTGCATCCAAATTGCAAGGGGGCATGTTGGGGGGGGGGGGGGGGGGGCGGGATGTGGACGTTCCCAAAACTTGGACATTTTTCTGCCATAATGGAACACAGCAAAAACATCCAGAGCTAAAAGTTAGATGTTTTGGTCTAGAACTGTTTCGATCACAACTAAGTCACAAAAAGGAACCCTAAATGACCACTGGAGGGATTAAGGCATGACTCCCCCTTACTCCCCCAGTGATCACTGACTCCCTTTCACCCCCCAAAGATGTGAAAGAAACATTACATACCAGCATCTTTGACAGCTTCAGAAGTTATGGCCCGTTCTATTAGAGCTGAGAGCAGGTCACTGGAGTAGCCTAGTGGTTGGTGCAGTGCACTGTAGAGAAGGGGACCCAGGATCATAACTTACTCTATCTGTTACACTTGTGTTGGAAAGTGTGAGCCCTCCAGAACCCACCAAAACCCTAGTGTACCCACATATAGGTGACATGTCTAGGTATAAGGGCTATTATAGTGGTGTATAGTTGGGTACAGTAGCCAGCTTATAATCGAAAGAGAAAAACGCCTATATTGCGACCCAAATCGGGAGATGGGCGTCTTTCTCCTGTGGGCGCCCAAATCGGTATAATCGAAAGCCGATTTTGGGCGTTTCCAACTGCAATCCGTCGCGGAAATGGGTAAAGTTGACGGGGGCGTGTTGGAGGCATGGTGAAGGCGGAACTGGGGCGTGGTTATCGGCCGAGGAGAGATGGGCGTCTTTAGCTGATAATCGAAAAAAAAGGCGTTTTTACCGCGATTTTGGGTCACTTTTTTTGGACCCTTTTTTTTCACGAACAGGTGCCAAAAAAGTGCCCCAACTGACCAGATGACCACTGGAGGGAATTGGGGATGACCTCCCCAGACTCCCCCAGTGGTCACTAACCCCCTCCCACCAAAAAAAAACCACTTTAATAACTTTTTTCCAGTCTCTATGCCAGCCTCAAATGCCGAATCCACCTCCATGACAGCAGAATGTGTTCTATCCTGTGACAGCCTTTCCCTGGTTCTGATATGGCTCTCGGATGAGTGTGACAGCTTTTCTGTTAAGGGCACTGCAGAGTCACATCAGCAATGCATTGTGGTGGGTGTAGGGTATTGGGCTCCGCGATTCCACTAGCTTGTGGCAATTGCTCACGATGTTGGTAGTTGGTAGGCTCTACTCCCATGGTGCTTTTCCCCCTGCTTACTGGGTCAGAGTGTGCCCTGTTTTGTTTCCGGTAGTTCATGAGGTAGTGGCCATTTTTGTAAGCCAGTTTTAGATCCCTTTCACGTGTTAGCCACGCTACAGAACTTAGTTCTTACCTTGAATGTGGCTGAAAGAGGGCATTGTACAACATTCTGCCAGCTCTGACCTACTGCTAATCTCAGTACCACGGAGACTCGTTGCCAGTGGGGCACAACCTCTGATCTGCAGTTAACTGTGAGTAAACGTGCTTATTCCAATAAAGAACGTTTTCGGAGAGATTAGTCTTCAGGTGTAAACTGGTGTGCCAATGTTATATAGCAGCAACAAGTCCTAGAGGCCTGCGTGTATGCAGGTCCCTGGAGCACTTTTAGTGGGTACCGCAGTGCACTTCAGCCAGGCGGACCCAGGCCCATCTCCCCCCTACCTGTAACACTTGTGCTGGTAAATGGGAGGTCTGCAAAACCCACTGTACCCACATGTAGGTGCCCCCTTCACCCCTAAGAGCTATGGTAGTGTTGTACATTTGTGGGTAGTGGGTTTTAGGGGAGGGGGGTTGGGTGCTCAGCACCCGTGGTAAGGGAGCTATGCATGTGGGAGCGTTGTCTGAAGTCCACCGCACTGATCTCTAGGGTGCCCAGTTGGTGTCATGGCATGTCAGGGGGGGGGGGGCAAGTGTACTACGAATTGTGGCCCCTCCCATGACCAAATGGCTTGGATTAGGATGTTTTTGAGCTGGGCATTTTTAGTTTCCATTATCGCTAAAAAAAAAACCAAACGCCCAGCTGAAAACGTCCATTTTTTCAAAAATACAGTCTGTCCCGCCTCTTCACGTACCCGTTTTTGGACATAGATGCCCATGGAGATAGGCGTTCGCGTTCGATTATGCCCCTCCACGTCTTTGGTGGGTTTTGGAGGGCTCACAATACAATAAAAGAGGGCAATGGTGAGATGTGTACCTGGGACCTTTTATATGAAGTCCACTGCAGTGACCCCCTAGAGTGCCCCACTGCTGTGCTGGGATGTCTGTGTGGCCAGTCTACTAAGAATGCTGGCCCTCCATACATCCCAATGGCTTTTTTTTGTGCATTTTTCCCTTGGATGTTTTTTTTTTTTAATGGTCCAAAAAGATAGATGCACTGAGCCCAAAAACATCTAGCAAATGGCCATTTTCAAAACAAAAAGTTAATGTTTTTCTGGTTTTGAAATGACCATGTTCGCTACTGGAATTTTGGTCATTTTCTGCAAAATGTCCAAATTTGGATTTTGATGTCATATCGAAAATCTCCCTCTATGTGATTTTCAAGTTAGACTACAATTATAGGACCAGATAGAGAAAAGCACTTCCCGTTGAGTGGCAGCCATAATGTGGAGTTCTTGATCTTTACCAGTTTTTTTTACCTTAAACATAACACTAAAACCCTGTTATTATCTGTATTTGATTCCATATGTTAAGGGTTCGATAAGTACATAAGTACATAAGTAATGCCATACTGGGAAAAGACCAAGGGTCCATCGAGCCCAGCATCCTGTCCACGACAGCGGCCAATCCAGGCCAAGGGCACCTGGCAAGCTTCCCAAACGTACAAACATTCTATACATGTTATTCCTGGAATTTTGGATTTTTCCAAGTCCGTTTAGTAGCGGTTTATGGACTTGTCCTTTAGGAATCCGTCCAACCCCTTTTTAAACTCTGCTAAGCTAACCGCCTTCACCACTTTCTCCGGCAACGAATTCCAGAGTTTAATTACACGTTGGGTGAAGAAAAATTTTCTCCGATTTGTTTTAAATTTACTACACTGTAGTTTCATCGCATGCCCCCTAGTCCTAGTATTTTTGGAAAGCGTGAACAGACGCTTCACATCCACCTGTTCCACTCCACTCATTATTTTATATACCTCTATCATGTCTCCCCTCAGCCGTCTCTTCTCCAAGCTGAATAGCCCTAGCCTCCTTAGTCTTTCTTCATAGGGAAGTCGTCCCATCCCCGCTATCATTTTAGTCGCCCTTCGCTGCACTTTTTCCAGTTCTACTATATCTTTCTTGAGATGCGGCGATAAGTGTGTGGACTATCTGATAGTCACTCTTGACATTGCTGCTGCTTTTAATACTTTGAATCGTGAGCTTTTACTACAGTGTTTGTGCATGAAAGATTATACAAGTAGAGGGATAATGTCCATGGGAAAGAATTGATCTGATATTCAAAAGCATTGTAGCAGCAGCTGCTATATAGATAAGTGCTCTATCCGTGAATTTTCTTGAATTCTTTAAATTCACTAATAACAGATTCAAATACAGTTTTCAAAGAGAAATGTGGGCACACACATATGGTATTAATATTCAAACAACACAGTCAGCATTCTTTTATAAACACCAGCCACAGCATTTAAATATCATACACATATTCAGAGTTCCCATTCATATCATGAGTCGAGCTGAGTATCCGTAGAGACCACAGCTTTACAGATAGCTGTGATATTCAGCCGACATCCAGTTTAAGTTAGGATAGCCTTTTTGTAACAGCCAGGGCAGCATTAATTAATTTGCATAGCTATCCAGATGAGGCTGAATATCACTGACTATCCATTGATAGCACTGTCCAGTGGTACTGCTGAAAATTCTAACAGACTACCCTGCCACTATTCAGATACTGCCAGGCCACTGCATGGGTATTTCACCTAACTCAATGGATAGTTGGTGAATATATATATATATGATATTTAAATGCTGTGGCTGGTGTTTATAAAAACAATGCTGACTGTATTGTTTGAATATTAATACCATATGTGTGTGCATACACTTTCCCTTTGAAATTGTATTTGAATCTGTTATTACTAAATGAAGTTCCTTTTCTATTTCCTTATCTTCTGTTTGCTTCCTGTTCCTCGTCATGGTTATTCACTGCAAAGTGCTTTGCTATTACTACAAAAGGTGTTATGGAAAGCAGTAAATAAGCATAAACATCAATACTTTCTCAATGGAAAATAGCATATAAATCTGAAAATGCAATCTACACGCATTGTTTTTCTCCTCTGACCTGAACACACCCCCTTGAAATGCCAAGGAAATCTGCGCATACTTTCAGGCAAGTTATGGGTGGATTATTTTAGACAGTCTAGTAAATTGGTACTTATCTAAGTAAATGGCTTTCAAAAATTGTCCTCTCAGAGGGCAATTTTATAACTGTGCACACATGTAAGCAGTATATGCAGATTTTTTCCTCTGCAGGCACTGGCAAACTTTTGAAACGAGAGTGAGTGTGTTCTTCCACTTGGAAATTAACCCCAGAGAATTAATGGGCATATTTTTTTCCACCTGATCTTGAACATACTCAAATCTCCCAGCCTAATGCATCTGCATATTGTATAAAGTATGCATGTAAATACTAACTCCTAACTCCCATGCCACCCTCTGGAATGTTTCCACTCTGTCTGGGTAAATTTTATGTGAATACAATGTCCCCTGGATTCTATATAGGTCACCCAAATTTGGGTGCGGATCCCAGATGTGCATGTAAACTAATTAGTCAGTTAGGGCCAGATTTTATATAAGGTGCCAAAAAAATCTGCACGGTAAACATTTCTGCCTAAGCATATTCTATAAGCGGCACCTAGATTTAGGTGCAGTATGTAGAACACGCTTAGTTGATATTGCAGCGTCTAAAAGTACGTGCCTCCATTTACACCAACAAAAATGTGGTGTAAATCCCTGCATGTAGATTTACGTGCACTGGGTCATATTCTATAACTACACTTGTAAATTATGGAATGCCCATGAAACACCCATTTCCCCACCATAACCACGCCTCTTTTGAACTGTGTGCATGTCGAGTGCTCGAGGACCTTGGCATACTATCAGGCTTCTTCCCCGGGAGCACTGGGTTCGTGAGTCCTTGGGCCACTACCGTGGAGCGGCAGTGGCAGGCAAGATCACCTTCAAGGTAGAGGTGAGACAAGACTGGACCGGAACCCCGGACTGGAGTTCTACACAGGAATACACGGAACTGGAATGCACCGGACGGGTGCGCACTGGAGTGGAGCCCACTGGACTGGAACACACTGGAGTGGCCCCACTGGACTGGAACATACAGGAGTGAAACCCGCTGGACTGGAACACACTGGAGCGGAACCCACGGGACCGGAACCCGCTGGACTGGAACACACTGGACCGAGGCTTCACCTTTTTTTACATGTCTAAATGTGTCCATTCCTTCAAAAATGAGGCAATACATGAAACCTATTGCTTCGGCTCCCATATTGCAATCTCTCTTTCTATTAGCACACAAAGCATTATGGACCCCAGTCAAACAACATAAGGTGGATTCTGCTTCATCTAACTTGTGCTGGTCTTGTAATAGTGGCATAGACGGTCGGTAGCCAACTGTTTTGGGGAGGCTAAAGGGGGCGGAGCTTACCTCCATCTCCGTGGAAGCGACGTCACGTCACTGCCACGGGCGGAGCTTACCTCCGTACTCTCCATGGAAGCGACGTCACGTCGCTGCCACGGGTGGAGCTTACCTCCGTATGCTCCATGGAAGAGACATCACGTCGCTGCCACAGAAGTAAAAAAGATAACACATGCGCGCGGAGGGCGGGCGGGTCACAAAACGGAAGTCCACAATTGGGCTGGGGAGACTTAGCCTCCCCAAGCCTCTTATACGGGGCGCCTATGAATAGTGGCATAGGTACATTAGAACATGTGTGTTTTTCTTGTCCTGATCTCCAAGCTTTCTGGACATCAGTTTGGGATAGAATATGTGCTATTTTTCATTTGAGTTTTCCTCTTACATTTCATCTTATAATATTTCATTCTGCAGGGTTAAAGCAAACAGTTCATAAGTGTAACTATAAATTATTTGACACGTTATTAGCCTTAGCAATCTCCACTATTATAAACAATTAGAAAAACCATAAATTGGCTTCTTTTTGCTTTTGGTGGGCTACTGTATGTATGATTCTTAAATATGAAAAAATCTTAGCTGAACGTAACAATTCTATGCATTTGTTCCATAAAGCATGGGACCAAGTATCCAAATTTTGTCAAAATTAAGATTAAGAACTTGTTCTGTGAAATTTTGGGATCTTGTTGCTCCTTTTGTCTGATTTTATGATAAGTGAACCTGTATAACTTACAATTTCTAAACGTTTTGAAATGGCACTACATATTTAGTGATATTGCAATGTATGGAACTTCCTGTATATCTTGTCTATGATTGTTTATTTTTTGGTTTTTGTAAACTTGTATACTTTGTATACTTGATTATATTTTTTGAAAATTTAATAAATACATTTGAACTAAAAAAAAAAAGTGAGGCAATTAGTACTCTTCAAATAAGAACCTAATGTGCTTCATTTTAGAAATGAATTTCATGAGATTTCTGCCCTTTTTCATATAAAAAGCAGCAACAGATTAACAAAGTGACCCAGTTATGAAAGGGAAACTAGATCAGCTCTGGCCTTTGGACCTCCCCTCTCGCTGCATGCTGGCAGTTGTGGTAGTGGCAGTGGCGCACCAAGGGGGGGGGCGGTGGGGGCGGTCCACCCCGGGTGCACACCGCTGGGGGGGATGTTGCGCACCTGTCCGCTACGTTTGTTCTGTGCTCCCTCTGCCCCGGAACAGGTTACTTCCTGTTCCGGGGCAGAGGGAGCATGGAAACAAACGAAGCGGACAGGCGCGCGGCACCCCCCCCCCCCCCCCAGCAGCATGCACTCGGGGGGGGGGGGTTCTTTCGCTGGGGGGGTGTCACGCTGCACCCGGGGGGCGGGGCGCATCGGTGATCTGCCCCGGGTGTCAGCCCCTCTAGGAACGCCACTGGGTAGTGGTTATTAGATGGAAGTAACGAGACTGCAAATACCACAATACATTGAAACATGAGGGTGTGTTAGGCAGATTTCACAAACAGGCAGCAGACTCCTTTCATTCCCAGCATATCCCTTCAGTTTTTGTTCTTGCTCAGTTAAAGAAAAGCATTTGACAGCTACCTCCTGGCTTCCCTGCCCCCTACTCTGCACTCAGCCATCCAGTCTTTCAGCAAAACATGGCCTGGATCACTTTCTGGTTGTCAAGGTAACAAAGGTCTCACAGAAGTCTTGAACAGAATTTTATCTGACTACTACACAAGTCTTAAAACCAAGAGTGGCATAAAGGACTACGCTCTATAAGTAGCGCCAAAAGGTTCGCACCGAAGAAAAGCGCTACATGCTATTCTATAAACAGTGCTCAAAGTTAGGCACCATTTATAGAACAGTGCTAACTGCTGGGAACTGTGATTACATTTATGTGCGACCATTTACGCCAAAGAAACATTGGTGCAAATCCCTGCTCCTAAATTAATTTTTGATACCCGTTATTCTATAACAATGTGCATAAGTTCCAAGAATGTCCCTGGGTCCACTCATGACCAACCCATGGTTGATCCACACATAAAAGTTATTCATTAATTAAAATCTATGTGTGCGTAAATTTGCACACATAGATTTTAATTAATGCCAATTAGGACCGATAATTGATTGTTAAGGCCCAATTATCGGTTTGTAATTCAATAAAATTGTGGACGTGAATTGGGCACATGCCTAAATTTGCAACACGATTTAAAGAGTCATTTATAGAATGGGGGGGGGGGGGAATCTCCCTCTGGAAACAAGTTCCTTTTCCAGAGAGTTACCTTTTTATAGAAATAGATGACACTTCACCACAGCAAACATACTCTAAAGATCACTATAAATGACTTTTCTGCATTATGAAATTCACTGGACCACATACACTAAAACCTCATTACAGTATCACAGAATGACCCACATTAAAATGATTTAACAGCATATTAACTCATTATTTTAATGAGAAAATGGCCTGACTCTCTATAATTAAGGGGTTACAGTAAGTTTTCACTGCAACATGAAAACCACAGTCCTCTGGAAGGTACTTATAGCTTCACCACTGGGGTTTTCTTCTACTTTTGTTGACAAATGTATTGTAGTATATGAATCAGTAATTTCTAGTTAGTTCTGCTTGCAATCTTGTTTCTTCCATTAGACGTCTACACTGCAGGAACCAAAATGCATTGAACTGAGGGATGCCCAGTAAGTCAGAGCTTTATTCTAATATAGGGGTCCTTTTTGTCACAGCACCAGGGGGGCGCAGAAGACACAGCACATGCAGCACACGTGAACTTGGGAGATACAACAGATGCAGGATTACTTAGCCACTTCTCAACTGTTGCAGGCATGCAGTGGCAGGCTGCGCTTGCTGCTGGCGGTTCTCTCTGCCACCGCGGGTTTACTGTGGGTTTCATTGTTGCCGGCGGTTTTCTCCGCCGGGTCCCTCCCTTCTTGAATGCTTCTGTTCACGCCCTATTCATTCCTGCTAGCTATCGCGGGGGGGGGGGGGGGGGGGGGGCGGTTTTTTTTGCTTTCCTTCCTGGGTTTGACATCAGACGCCTTCTCCTTTTAGGATGGGTCACTCCTAAGTTCAGGGCCTCAGCTACAACTTTGTGTGGAGCGCTCAGGTGTGATTGTTCTCGTTCTCTGCTCATTCTGAAGCTTTGTCTGAACCTGATACTGTCTTCTGCTTACTGCCAAGCTTGTCTTTTGGCCGGGACCTCATTCCAACTGATCCCTGTCTGCTTAGTTCTCAGTCCAGCCTAGATTACGCTCTCTCCTGCTGTCCCTTCAGTGCCCAGGTTCTCTCTTAAGTCCTGTTGGCTGCCAGAACCCCCTACCTGTTACACTTGTGGTGGTAAATGTGAGCCCTCCAAAACCCACCAGAAACCCACTGTACCCAAATGTAGGTGCCCCCCTTCATCCCCAAGGGCTATGGTAATGGTGTACAGTTGTGGGTTTGGGGGGGGGGGGGTTGGGGGGCTCAGCACTCAGGGTAAGGGAGCTATGTACCTGGGACCTTTTTCTGAAGTCCACTGCAGTGCCCCCTAGGGTGCCCAGTTGGTGTTCTGGCATGTCAAGGGGACCAGTGCACTACGAATGCTGGCTCCTCCCATAACCAAATGGCTTGGATTTGGCCATTTTTGAGATGGGCATCCTTAGTTTCCATTATTGCCGAAAACCGGGGACGACCATCTCAAAAACGACCTAAGGATGACCATCTCTAAGGTTGACCTAAATTTCATGATTTGGGCATCCCCGACCGTATTATTGAAATGAAAGATGGATGCCCATCTTGTTTCGATAATACGGGTTGCCCTGCTCCTTTACGGGGCCATCCTGCGAGGACACCCTCATGAAAACTTGGGCACCCCATTCGATTATGCCCCTCTTTAGGTCCCATATTGAGGGCACTCAGTTTATTTATTAGTTGCCTATGCGAAACTGTGTCAAAGGCTTTGCTAAAATCCAAGTACACCACATCAGGCACCCCTCCCATATCCAACTGTTTGGTCACCCAGTCAAACAAAATCAATCAGATTTGTCTGACAAGACCTGCCACTAGTGAAACCATGCTGCCTCGGATCCATTCGATTCAAGAAACATCACATCCCTCCGCTTTAGAAGTGTTTCCATTAGTTTACTCGCCACTGAGTTCAGATTGACCCGTCACAACCTCCTCTGTACTTCCACTGTTGTGCAGAGGTACCACATTCACCCTTCTCCAGTCCTCGTTCCCTCGTTCCCTCCAATTGCTTGCCCTAACTGAAACCTGGCTCTCCCCTGATGACTCTGCCTCAGTCGTGGCCCTCTGTCATGGAGGCTATCTCTTCTCCCACACTCCCCGCCCAGATGGCCGCGGTGGAGGCGTCGGGCTACTTCTCTCACCCTCCTGTAGTTTCCAACCCCTCCTCCCACCGCAGTCTCACTGCTTCTCGTCCTTCGAAGCTCACTCCATCCGGCTATTCTACCCATTACCACTCAGAGTTGCAGTCATCTACCGCCCCCCCTGACAAGCCCCTCTCTTCATTCCTTACTGACTTCGACGCTTGGCTCACCGTCTTTCTTGATCCCGCATCTCCATCCCTCATTCTTGGTGATTTAAACATTCACGTTGACAACCCATCCAATTCCTACGCTTCTAAATTCCTCACTCTGATATCCTCCTTTAACCTCCGACTATGCTCCACCACCCCTACTCACCGTGATGGCCATTGTCTCGACCTCGTTCTCTTCTCTTTCTGCTCACCTTCCAATTTCTGCACCTCAGTCCTTCCTATCTCAGATCATCACCTAATCACCCTCACACTTCATCACCCTCCCCCTCAACCTCGCCCAACCATAACCACGGCCTTCAGGAATCTCCAAGCTGTCGACCCCCCTACTCTATCCTCTCACATCTCCAATCTCTTCCCTTCCATCTCGTCTTCTGAATCTGTCGACACGGCTGTCTCTACCTACAATGAAACTCTCTCCACTGCTCTGGATACCCTAGCACCATATGTCTCTCGCCCCACTAAGTGCACTAATCCTCAGCCCTGGTTAACCCCTTGCATCCGTTACCTTCGATCCTGCACCCGATCTGCTGAACGACTCTGGAGGAAATCTCGCACCCTATCAGACTTCACCCATTACAAATTCATGCTATCCTCCTTCCAGTCCTCCCTATTCCTTGCCAAACAGGAATATTATTCTCAATTAACCAATTCTCTTGGCTCCAACCCTCGTCGCCTCTTCGCCACCCTCAACTCCCTACTCAAAGTACCCTCCGCTCCCACCCCCCCCCCCCCCCACTCTCTCCTCAAACACTAGCTGACCACTTCCGCGATAAAGTGCAGAAGATTAACCTTGAATTCACTTCCAAGCCTTCTCCTCCCTGTGACTTCTTAACCCACTCCCTCAACCAACCTAACCTGGCCTCCTTTTCCTCCTTCCCTGAGATCACCGAAGAGGAAACTGCTCGCCTTCTTTCTTCCTCTAAGTGCACCACCTGTTCCTCGGATCCCATTCCCACCAATCTGCTTACCAACATCTCTCCTACAGTTAACCCCTCAATCTGTCACATCCTCAACCTCTCTCTCTCCACTGCTACTGTCCCTGACACCTTCAAGCACGCAGTAGTCATACCACTTCTCAAAAAACCATCACTTGACCCCACCTGTCCCTCCAACTACCGCCCCATCTCCCTTCTACCCTTCCTCTCCAAATTACTTGAACGTGCTGTCCACAGCCATTGCCTTGTCTTCCTCTCCTCTCAGGCTGTCCTCGACCCGCTTCAATCTGGCTTTCGCCCACTACACTCGACAGAAACAGCACTCTCTAAAGTCTGCAATGACCTGTTCCTCGCCAAATCCAAAGGCCATTATTCCATCCTCATCCTCGTCGACCTATCCGCCGCCTTTGATACCGTCAATCATAATTTACTTCTTGACACACTGTCCTCATTTGGGTTCCAGGGCTCCGTCCTCTCCTGGTTCTCCTCGTATCTTTCCCAACGCACCTTCAGAGTATCCTCTAATGGCTCCTCTTCCACCCCCGTCCCGCTCTCTGTTGGGGTTCCTCAAGGATCTGTCCTTGGACCACTTCTCTTCTCGATATACACCTCTTCCCTAGGCTCGTTGATCTCATCACATGGTTTCCAGTACCATCTCTATGCCGATGACACCCAGCTTTACCTCTCCACTCCCGACATCACAGTTGAAACCCAGGCCAAAGTTTCAGCCTGCCTTTCCGACATCGCTGCCTGGATGTCCAACCAGCATCTGAAACTGAACATGGCAAAGACTGAGCTCCTTATCTTTCCACCCAAACCCTCTTCTCCTCTTCCCCCACTTTCCGTCTCTGTTGACAACACCCTCATCCTCCCCGTCTCTTCAGCATGCAATCTCGGAGTCATCTTCGATTCCTCCCTCTCCTTCTCTGCCCATATCCAGCAGACAGCTAAGACCTGTCGCTTCTTCCTCTATAATATTAGCAAAATTCGCCCATTCCTCTCTGAACAGACCACCTGAACCCTCGTCCACTCGCTCGTTACCTCTCGTCTTGACTTTTGCAACTTTCTCCTCGCTGGCCTCCCGCTTAGCCACCTATCCCCCCTTCAATCTGTCCAAAATTCCGCCGCACGTCTTATCTACCGCGTGAACCGATACTCTCATATCACCCCTCTCCTCAAGTCGCTTCACTGGCTCCCAATCCACTACCGTATACAGTTCAAGCTTCTCCTATTGACCTTCAAGTGCACTCAATCTGCTGCCCCCCATTACCTCTCTACCCTCCTCTCCCCGTATGTTCCCACCCGTAACCTCCGCTCTCAGGACAAATCACTCCTATCTGTACCCTTCTCCACCACCGCTAACTCCAGACTCCGCCCCTTCTGCCTCGCAGCACCTTATGCCTGGAACAGACTTCCTGAGCCCTTACGCCATGCGCCCTCCCTGCCCATCTTCAAGTCCTTACTCAAGGCCCATCTCTTCTCCCTTGCTTTTGGCGCCTAACCACCTTCCCCATTCCTGTTACCTACACTGACTACGTAGTCTGTTACCGTTAGATTGTAAGCTCTCTTGAGCAGGGACTGTCCCTCCCCGTGTTTAAACTTGTACAGCGCTGCGTAACCCTGGCAGCGCTATAGAAATGCTAAGTAGTAGTAGTAGTAGTCCTCCAGGACCAATCTAGACTCTAAGGAAGCATTGAAGAGTTCAGACAGCAGAGCTGCCAGAACTTCTCCGAATTCCTTGCGTACCCTCGGATGTATCCCATCAGGCTCCATCACTTTGTCTACTTTTAGTTTAGCTAGCTCCTCCTGAACACAATCTTCTGAGAATTGGTCTAGGTCTACCATATATTCATCCCCATTAGCATTTGTTTTCTGCAGTCCTGCCCCGGCCTTTCATTTGTGAACACAGAACAGAAATAACTGTTAAGCAGTTCACCTTTATCCTTATCAGCTTCTATATAGTCCTCCTCCTCAGCCTTGAGCCTCACAATGCTATTATGGAACTTCCTGCTGTCACTTACACATCTAAAAAAAATGTCTTGTCCCTAATTTTATATAACAAAAGAGAGGGAACAAAGTAGAAACTAAAGTCCAAACAAAAAAAACAGCACCACGGGCCTTTAAAAATGGAACACAGTTCTTTAATGAATGAGCCCTGACAAAAAGACCCGACACGGGCCGTGTTTCGGTGACTAGCACCTGCGTCAGGGGTCACAGAGATGACGTGGAAAACTTGGGGAATAACTCGAATATATTCCTCTACAATATATTATTCCTTACCCCACGTCTCATTTTGATACAGAAAGTGAAAGTGCCTTGGTGCTTTGTAGCTTTTACTACATGAGACGTGGGGTAAGGAATAATATATTGTAGAGGAATATATTCGAGTTATTCCCCAAGTTTTCCACGTCATCACTGTGACCCCTGACGCAGGTGCTAGTCACCGAAACACGGCCCATGTCGGGTCTTTTTGTCAAGGCTCATTCATTAAAGAACTGTGTTCCATTTTTAAAGGCCCGTCGTGCTGTTTTTTTTGTTTGTCCCTAATTTTACCATATTTGCTATCTTTTCTTCCATTTGTCTCTTTGCTTTCCTGACAGTTTTTCCAGCTTCTCTTAGCTTTTCCAGATATTTTTGCCTGCCTTCCTCTTTCTGAGTCATCTTGTAATGTATGAAGGTTAACCTCCTTTCCCTTACCTTTTCAGCTATTACATTTGAGAACCAGAACAGCCTTCTTTTCCTCTTACTTTTATGTAATTTTCTAATATAAAGCTTTGTCACCTTTAAAATAGCTCCTTTCAGTTTTGCCCACTGATGTTCTACTTCCTTCAGCTGTTCCCATGCAACTCATTCTTCCTTGAGAAATTCCCCCATCTTGGCAAAGCTAGTTCTTTTGAAATCTAGGACCTTCAATACTGAATAAGTATTTCTTGTGTTTGTTAATAAAGATTATTTAAAAAAAAACTGTGACAGCTAGGATTTGTTACATCTCTCTCAGTGTGAATATTAAACGTTCAAACTGCACATATCAGGTAATTCTGGCATGCTGACTTTGCACAGTTTTTAAAAGGAAACATTTGCCTGTGAAAAAGTGTGTGCACAAATGTGCCACTGATTTTTCTGTGGTAATTTTCCAATGTAAAGTAAATCTATGCATATAATTTAGGAAATCCAAAGATATGCATGTAGGTGTACTCCCTGTGCAAACATGCCCCCAGGAATGTCTCCCAATGTACAAGTACGTTTATACACTGTCATGCTTAGTGTTGCTTCTTCCTTAGATGCCCCAGTGATGGGCTTCTCCTGGCAGGTGTGTCCTTGAGGATCCTCTGGGTTGTGCACAATGGTATTTTAAGCAGTCAGTTCACCACAAATTTTAATCCAAGGGAGCAAGACTCCTGAACATTTTTAGGCTTTTAAACCCTCTTGGCTGGTAGGCATTACAGCCGCTTCAGTTCAAAAGTAATAAAAAACCCCCACACGTATCCGTCATCAAAGTTTCAAATAAAGTGTTTCAGGTCAAATTCACAGCTGAGTTCAATATATCCTTATTGAGTCTCAATTACGCTGCTGGTCCAGTTCCAATGCAGGCAAAAAAGAGAATGAACACAAACCTCCAGGGCAGTCCTCTTTTAAATCTTCGGAAGATAGTGTTCCTTTAACTAAAATTCTCCTAAGGCATCTGTGAGTATCACAGTCACAAAAGAGAGGGAAAACAGCATACAAGTACAACAAAGCAAACAAAAAAGAAGCAAAAACTGGGCCTTCAGGATTGAGAAAAAATGCAGTCTTTTAATATCATAAATACCCGACACGGGCCGTGTTTCGGCGTACAAACGCCTGCATCAGGGGTCTCCCAACATAGCTATGTTGGGAGACCCCTGATGCAGGCGTTTGTACGCCGAAACACGGCCCGTGTCGGGTATTTATGATATTAAAGGACTGCATTTTTTCTCAATCCTGAAGGCCCAGTTTTTGCTTCTTTTTTGTTTGATCTGTGAGTATCAGCCAGCACTGTACATGTTTAAAGCAAATAAACAATAATATTTAGGCTTTTTCTGCTTTCACAAGTCTTGGCCTTCATAATTCCAAGAAACAAAGCAGAGACTAGAGACAGCAGCAGATTGAACGTGATCAGGGTCCAAACCATTTATTGAAGGTCAGAATCTTAAGAATGTTTTACCTGATACAGGGCTGTCTCAGGGGACACTGTCAAATCAGCATAACAATAAAATAAATGGATCAAATAAAACAATGTATATAAAACACAAACCAATTATAAGCATTGCCCGGCTAATCTAGCTGGTGACAGTCAATGTTTAAATAAACATCGAGTGTCACTGGCTGAATATCTACCAGCGTGTTTTCTAATTGCAGACTCAATGTTCATTTCTACAGCTAACTGCATTATTTAGTTAGAACAATTTTAATGTTTTTATCATCTTGCATTATTTATTGTTTTAAGCTGAGGTATAAATTATTGGGTTCAATGGACTTTTCAATCTTATGTACTTTAAATTGGTTTGTTCACATTCCTTCCAGTGAAGGCTGTGTATGCAAATCACTCACATGAATATTTATTGTGGATAGCCTGAAAACCTGACTGGCAGGGGTGCCTCCAGGACCAGGTTTGGGAACCACTGTAATATCACATTCACTGTTGATTTAATCATGAATTGATAATGAGTGTGACTGTTGGGCAGAGTGGATGGACTGTTCAAGTCTTTATCTGCCGTCACTTACTATGTTACTATGCTTAGCAAGCATTTTAGTGTGTCCCGCGTTAAGCCATTTTTGTTGCATTAGCTACACATTAGTGCCCACCTGGTTTAGCAAAAGGGCCCCTAGGTGCATATAATTTAGGTGCGACCATTTACACCAGCCATACAGGTCCACCCAGACTCTGGCCACAGCACGGAAGAAGGATACTGCACAAATAGGTCTAAAACAGGCAAAGATACTGGAGATGTATTTATTTATTTGTTACATTTGTATCCCACATTTTCCCACCTATTTGCAGGCTCAATGTGGCTTACATAGTACCAGAGAGGCATTTGCCAAATACAAAGTGATGTTGTGGCAGAATAAGGTTCATGTGGAACAGACACATTAGGGAACCGTAGAGCGGAAGAGTTATGTTAAGTCCATTAAGTGCTTTGGTTTCATTGTGTTGCGGGGTTCAGGTATTTAAGTAGGGTCGGTAGGGTACGCCTTTTTAAACAGGTTAGTTTTTAGTGATTTCCAGAAGTTTAGGTGGTCATATGTTGTTTTCACGGCTTTTGGTAATGCATTCCACAGTTATGTGCTTATGTAGGAAAAGCTGGATGCATATGTTGATTTGTATTTGAGTCCTTTGCAAAGGACAGCCTGTTACTTATCCTCTAATCAGTGGCGTAGCCAGACAGCCAATTTTGGGTGGGCCTGAGCCCAAAGTGGGTGGGCACAAAATGTTCTCTCTGTCCTGCCTCCTTCCTCCCCCTATTCTCCACCTCTCCCCCAACACCTCCCAACTCAAAATAGAAACAGAAACACTTTAGCTCATGAGGATCCCCAAGCACTATGAGCTGATTTCCTCTGAAGAACTCCATTTTACCAAGCTTGGCAGGCTGCTTGAGCTACTGATGTTGGCACCCAAGGCATGCTTAGTTATTGGTGACTCGAGGATGTGAAGCGCTGCGTACGACTGGTAGCGCTATAGAAATGATTTATAGTAGTAGTAGTTACCGCCGCCTGCTAAGCTTAGTAGAAGGAAGTTTTGGCTGCCGTCAGAGGAGCACTTCAGCTTATGGGGATTAGGGATCCCCTCCAGCCACAGCAAAGGTCAGGACTGGTGTTTGACATGCTAGGGCCCAGGGCAGAAAATAAACAAGGTCCCCCCCCCCCCCCCAATTCCCTCTTCTCCCTTTCTCCCCCCAATCTCCCCACCTGCCATTGCAATCACACCAACAGACCCTCACCAAATACAGAACAAGTGATCACAAATTAGAAATAAAAATATGTAGACAAAAATTGAACTGGGAACCTTGGCATATACTGCAGGTTCTAGGTCAGTTCGCACCTAGGACAATTACTACCTAAACAATTCCCACTGCTCCAGGGAGTATAATTCCCACCCTTAACAATCATGAAACATCACAGTCTTAAATTTATCTCTTTCCCTTTCCTCTTCCAGATAGTGGTTTTTTTTTGGGGGGGGGGCATGCCCTCCCCCCCTCCACACACACTCAAATATTACCTTTAACACGCCACACCACACCACACCAAAAAAATTAAAATAAGCCAAAATCCAAATTAATACAGAGCATAAAATATTATATATAAAAACTTACACAAAATATTTCCAACACATCCATGACATGCAATGACACTCCTCATAAAAAAAAAATACGATGCATAAGAAACCCCCCCCCCCCCCAGCAAAACATCAACACAAAAAGACAAAACTACATGCCAGTAAGAACGAGCCAGGAGGGAACAGACCTAGGAGGGAATTTTCCACCTTGGGGAAACGTCCTAGGAGGGAACTGTCCAAGCAGGAATTGGTGGCTGGCAACTAGCCGGATACCATACTGCAACAGTGGAGAAATAAAAATAGAAATATATGTCTTTTTCTACTGAACACAATAAAGTGACATCCACTATGCACATTTCTCAAGCTATCATATTTCAGTTAAGATTCAAAATAAAATGCCTTTTCTACCTTTGTTGTCTGGTCATTTTCTTTTTCCATCATGTTGATCCAGTTTCTCCTTTGAACTTTCCTATCTTTCTGCTATTTCTCCTTCAAGCAGCTTCTGTCCATTTGTCTATTTCTCCTCTCTTGTTCCATTCCCTCACTTCACTTGCCTCTGACATATTGACCTTTCCATTTTAGCTCTTTCCTCTCTTTTTTTTCTTTTCTGCTCTCTGTCCACCCAAATTTTATCCTAACCCCTTTTCCTTTGTTTTACTTTGCAGATACCTGTCAGATTTCCATTTCCTTTTCACCCACTAGTTCTCCTAGTCCCCATCTCTCTACTTCCCCAGCCATCCATTCCCTTCCATCTTCAATCTATTCCCCATTATTATTATTATTATTAACATTTGTATTTCTTTCCCCTGTAATCACCATCCTCCTCGCGTTCATTTCCTTGCCACCCCCTTGGCCTCCCCCACATGGTTCCACCTTTCCCAGTGTCTCTTTCCCTCCACCCTTCTAGCCCAGCATCTGCTCCCTCTCTTCTCCCCACCCTTCACCCCTCCCAGCATCTTCCTGTCACTTCTCTCTTTCCTCTTGCCCCCTCTCCCGTGATCCAGTGTGGCCAGGATCTCCCCCATTCCTTCCCTCATGCCCAGTACCCCCTCTCTATGACCTATCCCTCCCCATGGCAAGGATCTCATCCATTCCTTCCCTCATACAACTTCAGCAGCGAACGAAGCAGCTCAGCAGAAGTTGCAGCATCGGAAGATCCATGGCAGAGGAAATCAGCTGGGGATTCATTCTACTGCAGTGCGGGACCAGCCTCGTACCCGCTAACAGCTTTGCAGCGTCCCAACTCCAAGTCCCGCCACTTAAGACACAAATGGCCTGTTTCCGATACAGAGAAACAGGAAGTTTGTGTCTTAAGGGGCGGACTTGGAGTCGGGACGCTGCAAAGCTGTTAGCGGGTATGAGGCTGGTCCCGCGCTGCAGTAGAATGAATCCCCAGCTGATTTCCTCTGCCATGGATCTTCCGATGCTGCAACTTCATTCTCTGCTGAGCTGCTTCGTTCGCTGCTGAAGCCGCAACAACTAACAGAGGAGGGATAGTGGCTGCCTGGCTGGTTTTCTGCTGGGTGGGCCTGGGATGAAAATGGGTGGGCCCAGGCCCGCCCAGGCCCACCCGTGGCTACGCCCCTGCCTCTAATGACTCGACATGGCCATGTTTCGGCTATTAGGCCTGCATCAGGAGTCTGAAGAATTTCTGTTTGTATAAAACACAGATTTGCTTCACTTGCAATCAGCTGCGATCTAATCATTCAAGCAACTCTGGACTATTCAACTTATCACTCGTCGCTATCCTGCCCAAAACAGCTAAAAGTTAATGAAAGAAAACATGAACATGAGCTTTTAGCAGTTTTGGGTGGGATAGCGATGAATGATGTTGAAATAGTCCTGTGTTGTTTGAATTATTAGATTGTGGCTGATGTGTTCTTTTGTACTTCAAACAAATCCACCCAGACTCTGCCCATGTGTTTGCCCGTCTTCAAACTATGTGTCATCACATTTATTGTTATTCCATGCACCTAATTTGCGTGTTCAATTTAATTTAATAATGAGCCAATTAGCGCCGCTAATTGAGATCTTAAGAAATTATTGGTGCTAATTGGATTTAATTAAAATTTACAATTGTAAATTTAGGCATGGATCTGCACGTAATGTTACGTGTGGGTCCAAAAAGGGGGTGTGGCCATGAGACTGTCATGGGCAGATCAGGTTTCATTGACGCGCTATTCTATAACCAGCACTTAACTTTAAGTGCCATTTATAGAATAGCGCTAAGTGCTATTTTTTTCCAGGCTGATTTTTTAGGCGCCATTTATAGAATTTAGGCCTAGGTGTGTTCATACACACAGTGCTTTTTTTGTAGAAAAAAAGGTGCCAGTACTCATTATGGGCGGGGTCACCACATATGGCTCCACCCCTATGATAGCCACACCCACATTAGCCACATCCCTTATACCAGCCATGGCGTATATAAACAGACATCATTGAAAATATTATATTAGTATAGGCAGGGCCGTGCCGACATGGTAAACAAGGTAAGCATGGCAGGGGAGCGCCGTCCTCTGGGGGGGCGCCGCCACACCGTGCTTACCTCTCCCTCCCACTCCCATGTCCCAACTGCCTGCCGGCGCCCCCTTCTCCCCCTCCCCAAGATCCCTTTCCTTTTTTTTTCTTTTAAATTTACCTCCGTTCGGCAGCACAGTGTTAGTGAAGGAGGCGGCGCTCCCGACGTCTCTAGCCAGCCTTCCCTTCGCTCAGTGTTCCGCCTTCTTCTGACGTCAAGGAAATGACGTCAGAAGAAGGCGGGACACTGAGCGAAGGGAAGGCTGGCTAGAGACGACGGGAGCGCCACCTCCTTCACTAACACTGTGCTGCTGGACGGAGGTAAATTTAAAAGAAAAAAAAAGGAAAGGGATCTTGGGGGGGGGGGGGGGAGAAGAGGGCGCCGGCAGTCAGTGGGACATGGGAGCGGGAGGGCAGGGGAGAGAGAGGAGCATGGATGGGAGGGGAGAGAGGAGCATGGATGGGAGAGAGGGGAATTGCTGGATAGAGATGATTGGAGGGGGGAGGGGACAGATGGGCATGGATGGATATGAATTGCAGGGCTCAGGGAGAGAGGGGAATTGCTGGATAGAGATGAATGGAGGGGCAGGGGACAAATGGGCATGGATGGATATGGATTGCAGGGCTCAGGGAGAGAGGGGAATTTCTGGATAGTGATGAATGGAGGGGGCAGGGGACAGATGGGCATGGATGGATATGGATTGCAGGACTCAGGAAGAGAGGGGAATTGCTGGATAGGGATGAATGGAGGGAGCATGGGACAGATGGGCATGGATGGATATGGATTGCAGCACTCAGGGAGAGAGGGGAATTGCTGGATAGAGATGAATGGAGGAGGCAGGGGACAGATGGACATGGATGGATATGAATTGCAGGGCTCAGGGAGAGAGGGGAATTGCTGGATAGGGATGAATGGAGGGGGCAGGGGACAGATGGGCATGGATGGATATGGAATGCAGGGCTCAGGGAGAGAGGGGAATTGCTGGATAGGGATGAATGGAGGAGGCAGGGGATATAGAGCAAGAAATGAAGAAGAAAGGAAGAAAGTAAAGAAATAAATGGAAAGGAAGCTCTGGAAACGGAATTAAGAGGACAGATAGCAGCAGAATCAGATACTGGGCCAGCATGATCAGAAAAAGAAAGTCACCAGACAACAAAGGTAGAAAAAAAATCATTTTATTTTTATTTTAGTGTTTGGAATATGTCCACTTTGAGAATTTACATCTGCTATCTTATTTTGCAATGTATAGCAATTTGTTTCTAAGAATATTGCTGACAATTCCTGTCAGTGTGGCAAGTGGTGAGCGATCATTTTCATGGGGGGGGGGCACCAACTGATAGTCTGCAGGGGGGCGCCAGAGACCCTAGGCACGGCCCTGAGTATAGGAGAAAAAATAACGTGATTTTTTTTCATTATAAATAATTTCTGTAAGCTGTTACAGCTCCAGTATGCCCAGTGCAAAATAAGACAGCCGATGTAAATTCTCAAATTGGACATATTCCAAACACTAAAATGAAAACAAAATTATTTTTTCTACCTTTGTTGTCTTTGGTGGAGGAGTAGCCTAGTGGTTAGTGCAGTGGTCTTTGATCCTGGGGAACTGGGTTTGATTCCCACTGCAGCTCCTTGTGACTGTGGGCAAGTCACCTAACCCTTCATTGCCCCAGGTACAAAATAAGTACCTGTATATATGTAAACCACTTTGAATGTAGTTGCAAAATATCACAGAAAGGCAGTATATCAAGTCCCATTTCCCTTTCCCTTTTTCTATCCATATTGGTCCCAGACTCTGATTCTGCTGCTCTCTATCTGTTCTCTTAACACCGTTTCCAGGGCTTCCTTTCCATTTATTTCTTTACTTTCCTCCTTTCTTCTTCATTTTCTTGCCCTACATCCATAATAAAAGCTGGGTCCTCCTCCGTGGAATTGACTGGAGGAGGTATAACGTGGATCCAGCTTTTGCCTATTTTCTCCATCCATGTGCAGTTTTTCTCCTCTCTTCCCTTTCCCTCATCTCCATCCATGTGCATCTTCTTCTTTTTCTTTCCTCCCCTCCATCCATGTCCAGCACTTCTCCTCTCTCCTCTCCTCCATCCATGTCCAGCATTTCTCCTCTCTCTTCCCTCCCTGTATCCATATAAAGCAATAATTCTCTCTCCCCTCTCCTCCATCCAAGTCCAGCATTTCTCCTCTCTCCCGCCAACTCTCCATCCATCCATGTCCAGCAATTCTCCTCTATCTCCTGCTCTCCTCTCCATCCTAGCATTTCTCTTCTCTCCCCTGCCCTCCTCTCCCATCCATGTGCATCTCTTTCCTGTCTTCCCTCCTCTCCATCCATGTCCAGCATGTCTCCTCTCTCCCCTGCCCTCCTCTCCCATGTCCAACAATTCTCCTCTCTCCCCTTCCCTCCCCTAATTCATGTCCAACGATTCTCCCACTGCCTTCTCCTTCCATCCATGTCCAGCGAATCTCTCTTTGATGACCTACTATCATGTCCAGTATGTCTCCTCTCTCCCCTGTCCTCCCCTCTCATCCATGTCCAGTGATTCTCCTCTGCCCCCTGTCCTCCCCTGCCAATCCATGTCCAGTGATTCTCCTCTCTCCCCTGCCTCCCCTCCCATCCATGTCCAGCAATTCTCTCTTCCCTGCCCTCCCCTCCCATCCATGTCCAGCATGTCTCCTCTGTCCTCTGCCCTCCCATCCATGTCCAGCAATTCTCCTCTCTCCCCTGCCCTCCCCTCCTATCCATGTCCAGCAATTCTCTCTTCCCTGCCTTCCCCTCAAATCCATGTCCATGCGATTCTCCTTTCTCCCCTGCTCTCCCCTCCTATTCATGTCCAGCAATTCTCTCTTCCCTGCCCTCCCCTCCCATCCATGTCCAGCAATTCTCCTCTCTCCCCTCCCCTCCCCTCCTATCCATGTCCAGCAATTCTCCTCTCTCACCTGTCCTTCCCTCCCCTCCATGTCCAGTGATTCTCTTTGCCCCTATCCTTCCCCTCCCTTCCATGTCCACTGACTCGCCCCAGCCTCCACCTGCCCCCGAGATCGTTCAAACCCCAGCCCCACCTGTCCGCCCTCAGCTCCCCGACTTTCCGTTCATGCACCCTTGCTCCCTGCCTTGAAATCTTCTGTTTACCTGAAGTCACGGCGAACCGGCAGTGAAAGCAGCAGGCAGGCTTGCCTCCTCGTCGCTTCCCTTCCCTCTCAGCGCATCCTGCCCTCACGGAAAGGAAATTACATTAGAGGAAGGCGGGACGTGCTGAGAGGGAAGGGAAAGCGAAGAGGAGTCGAGCCCTGCCTGCCTGCTGCTTTCACTGCCGGTTCGCCGTGACTTTGGGGTAAACAAAAGATTTCAAAGGAGGAAGCACAGGTGCACGAATGGAAGGGAGTGGGCAGGTGAGCTGGACCTCACAAAAAAGGTGCCAGTATGCTGTACCGGCGCATACCCGCACAAAAAAGCACTGCATCACATATATATGGCAGTATTCCAGTCACTTACACACATGCTGATGCCTTCTTTATAGAATATCCCCGATTCAGCAAAGGCAACTTTGTGATTGGCCTATAGTAACATACATGGTAACATAGTATGTTTTCATATATTATTCATTTCCATATTACATATGTAAATACTCAATCCTCATTATTTTGTTATTACTACTAAGTATACTATCCCGCATCACCTTTGTACTGTTAATCACAATAAGTTGTTAGCTACACTGAACCTGATCTATGGGGATATGTGGGATATTAAATAAATAAGGGATCCAAGTATGCTTTTTCAGAATAGGAGCTAAAACTGCAATTTCAAGAGGGGAAAGAAAATACCCTCTGCTAGGAGATACACTTAAAAATCTCTGAGCTACTCTAGAATGGGGTGGAGAAGTTGTTAAAAATAAAGTGTGAAGCAAGGGTCAGGTGCACAGTTCCCTTTACTATATTTGACCAGAAGAAGGATACTCTTCTGGTCAAATACCTTAATGTTAGTGAGTAAAACTGCTGCGAGTCCTGTCCAAGGCCTGTTACTCTCATTAACTGAAATGTCTTCTGTAAAACATTTGGAACATGAGAAGATAGAAGGCAAAGGATAAGAGGGAGGGTGGGGTTTACAGTACAAAAGGCTGGGAAGGGTGTGGATGGTAAGGGAGGCTGTAGAGGAGACCCTGCCACTCTCAAAAAGACTGGGCTGCAACTACCCTTGTTCACTGTCTAGAGGAACTGTCAGCTTAATTTAGGATAAAACCAATGATTTCAGCACAGACCCAATGAACCAGAAGTGATACAAAGAGGCCCTTTTACTAAATGTTATAAAGGTTTGCACTTACCGCATAGTAAGTGCCCAAATTATCACACAGTAACTCCACATTTTGTGCAGTAATATGGGGACATTTCCTGCATCCTCACAAAACACACACACATACAAATTCCACAAGTATTTTAGAACAGAATTTGCTGATATAGGGGCTGTTCTAAATACAGAGAAATGGGCATTTATGCTGCAAGTGCGGTTGGTATAAACATCCATTTTAGAAAAAAAAAATAGAAAATCTGAAAACCGGCACATACATGTTTATCTTAGCCAGTTTAGAAATAAAAAGTGTATTTCCTGACTCTGTCACAAAAATACTGGTATTACTTGACAGCTTGATTTCTTGGAGGAGGCAACCTCCCCTAATCCCCTCCAGCGGAGTGCTGCTCATTTGAAGCAGTTTGCAAGACCTAAACATGCTTGGTAGCAGGTGGAAATCCTGATGCCGATCTGTTAGGACAGCATTTATTCCCTTCTGAAATGGGGAATAAATGTGTATCTTCTAAGCGTGCCCTAATCCCACCCCAAACATGGCCAGACCACACCCCCTTGCTATTTGCACATGCTTGGGTTTTAACATGCACATCCTGGCATTGTAAATGTGAACTTAGACATTAATGCAAGATAAACTTTTAAGTACTGGTTTATGTACATCACAATGACCGCCTTACCATGCAACAAATGCAGTGACAACATTGATGCACTTACCGTGTACTAACTGCAAGGTACAGTCTACACCCATTCCCCATCCATAACCTTTCCATTTCCTGTCCCATTCCAAGATATATAGTTAGAATGTGCATTTGCATGCTCTCTCGTGCAGCTCTAATATGTACCACGCACTAATTCATGCTTACTGTATTTTTAGTAAAAGATCCCAAAGTCTTCCTCCACATGCAGGGTCAGAGGGCAGCCATTCCATGTATTAGTCCCAACCAACAGAAGGTTTACTAGCAATGGGTGAATCTCTTCATAAAAACGGTTAATAAATCCCAATAAATAAATGTGTTTGTATGAGAGATTTACGTCTCCAAGTTTCAGAAGCACCAGGTGTGACCACCAATATCTCACTTTTTTTTCAAAGAAAAGCAATTGACTGTGTGTGCAGTTGTGATTTTTGTTCCAATTTTCTTTCTTTCTTCCCTTCCCTGGGGGTGTTCTGCTTTTCCCCTTATTGTGGGGGAAGCACGTGATCATTGTGGGTACAAGGCAAACAGTGCATTAGTCTAAATCAAAGCAAAGTGTTTTAAATTATCTTCTAAAAAACAAAGTGCATTTCTGCTGCTGAATGAAACTGTGTTTTCAAAAAGAATCATTTTTGTTCCGTTTGTCTTTTTTTTGGCTTGGAGAGTTCATCTCTTGTGTTCATTCTGATTGCATTTAACCTCTCCCAGGGCTCTTCTGAGTTAGAAACGCCAACCCTAGCACTAAATATACTCTTGTGTTGGCACCATTTCAGCCAGTGAGTGGGAGGCAAGTAATCTAGTAGCAACAGTGTGGCCAGACATGAGCTTTTTTTTTAGAGAGCAGGGTTGAGCAGGGTTGACAACCGTTAACTTGGGTGGGCACTAGGCTCCTCATTTCCTCTGCCTCCTCTGCTCCTCCATTAATTTAAAATGAAAGTAACTTAGCTGGCTGGGAATCCCCGAACCATGCCAGCTGAAGAAAGCTCAGCAGTTAGTTGCAGCACCTTGAGTGGCAGTCAGACACTGGCACTGTGAGCATGCTCAGTTC
The DNA here is from genome assembly GCF_901765095.1 of Microcaecilia unicolor. NCBI lineage: Eukaryota > Metazoa > Chordata > Amphibia > Gymnophiona > Siphonopidae > Microcaecilia > Microcaecilia unicolor. Next base: position 379,307,957 of record NC_044033.1, read on the forward strand.
CACACAAGAACTGAGCATGTGCTGAGCTAAGCATGCTTGTGGTGTTGATATTGACAGCTCAAATGGTTGAAACTGATGGCTGAATTTTACTGACTGGAGGCACAAGCTCTGGATTTCTTCAGCTGGTAGAGCTTGGGGATCCCTGCCAGCTACATGGATACTGTACCTGGCTTCTGGATGGGCCTGAGGCAAAGGTGGATAGGCCCAGGCGGCCAACTCAAGCTCACCCGTGGATACACTCTTGTCCTGTTGCCTAGAGGGAAAAGTCAAGTGGTGCCATCATCTGCGATTATACAGTGACACTCATTTTCACACCTGCCATCTTCCCTCAGTCCCATGAACCAAAGCAACCTCCTATTTCTTCCAAAAGATTGCACCTCCTTCAAGTATGCATCTAGTGCTATATGGCAACTCACTAAGTACAGTTTTGGTATCCATAGAGCACTGGATGCATTCTAGTGTGGGTCCAGTAGTAGTGAGAAAGCATTACCACATGAAGGAAATAAGGACTGTCAAAGGCTAAGCACAAATATCTTTGAAGACTGAGGGTGGGTGGGAGTAGAGGGCTTTACTTGTTAAGGGGCTGGGAGGGAAGGTTTTTGACTTGTTGGGAGGCTTGGAGGGGGATCATGACTTCTCGGGGGGGGGGGGGAGGAAGAGAGGGAGTCGACCTGTTGGGGGGAACTGGGAGGGGGTCTTGACTTATCTAGGAAGCTGGGAGGGAGGTCTTTACTTGTAAAGAGATGGGTGGTAGGGGGGTGCTTACTTGTGAAGGAGGGATGGAGTGATGATCAGACCTGGCAGAGGGGAGGGAAGGAAGGAGAAGACATCAGAAACGTGCTGGCCGGTACTGGAAGTTATATGGGTACCTGCCGATATTCAGTGCTGGCCCCCAAATAGCTAATCGGGCAAACTTAGGACTGCTTTTTATGCGATCCAACATGCCTAGTTAGCTACATGGGTGTTGGCGCTGAATATTGCTGTTGTTCTGCCACTGTAAGTATGAGTATCCAGATGAAGAGTATGGGCATTGGTTAGCATATTTCATAATCAATGTACATACTTTACAACTCCACCTATTCTCTGTCCAGAACGCTCCCCCGGTAATTCTTACAGTACAAGTAAGCGTGTTCATCACTAGTACTTTAATGCCTGCTGCTGTTTATAAGAGCGGTTTACGTGACTTTATAAAATAACCCCTTAAAGTAGAAAAAGATTAGAGGTATGCCAAGGGTAGGGCCAGAAAGCTTCATGGAAAGCAATGATATTTAGTTGCTCCTGTCAAGTCTGACAGAAATAGCAAGGATAACTTAGATGGATAATTTATCTGTATAAAGTTATGCTTGCATTTTCAGCATTCAGACTTGAAGCATATAGCTTTGGTAAAAATCTGAGTAAATGTAAGGATAAGTTATCTGTATTTTTTTAATGCAGTTCCTCTCCCACTGAACAATTTACCCCAGTGTGTCATGTCATCTGGTAGCATCAAAATATAATTCTGAGTCTTCTACTTTAGGGTTAACTCCTTTACATATGCATGCCATATACAGTAGTTATATAGGGGCCCTTATACTAAAAGGCTCAGCGTGTGGAAAAATGCTTATCGCCTGAGCTCCTTAAAGCATTTTTCAGTAATTTGCCATTTCTTGTGCACTAAGCGTGCATTATTTATTTTTCAAAAATACTTTTAGCACCTCCTAAATAGGAGGTGATAAGTGCTCCTGTGTTAATTATTTGCAGTTGCTACACACTAATGACAACAAAAAGAAAAAAGAAAAATACCCTTATTTTACTGACACATTAAATATGAGCTTAGCACTTAGAAAAGTTCCATGTTAAAACATGCTAAGCATGTTTTAAAAAACATTTTAGGTAGGAAAAGGCTAGAAATAAGTAAACAGGAGCTGTGCTGTATAGTTTGAGAGAAAAGGAAATAAATGGATTCATATTTCTGGGGGATACTATCTCTATTGTAGGACTGTGAAGAGAAACGCAAGATTTCAAGGTTTTGTAAATAGATAAATATTCACTATCAGTGAAAAGTAGCACTCCTAAACAAAGCTTACTTGGGGGTCCTTTTACTAAGTGGCAGTAAGCACTATTGCATGCTTTCCATATGCCAAAATGAACTACCGTGCAGCGCACTCAGGTGCCCTGTGGTAGTTCAGGCATCTGTGCACACATCCCCGAGCTACAAAATACTATGGTTTTTTTAGTGTTGGAGACATGTTTGGGGGTGGAGAGTAGGCATGCCCAACACTAATCACTTAGCATAGCTACATTGCTGTACTCCAACCAATGAGTGCATGGTTAGCGCGTGAGCCCTTTCCGCCTACTAAATAGATGTCGTGGCTCATGCGCTAATGGCCACGTGCCAATTTTGAAATTAATGCTGGCCATTAATAGAAAAATGGAAATGTGGCAATTTTACAGTTGTGCTAAAAGTGGACTCAGCGCATGGGGAAAGCCACACACTAATCAGAGTGCATGGCCCTTTTTAGCACAGCTTAGTTGAAGAGCCCATAGGTGCATTGGCATAGCTAGAGGTGGGCCTGGGTGGGCACAGGCCCACCTTGAATGGCCCACCAAAAACGTTCAGTGACAGCCACCTCGCTCTGCTCTCTCTCATCCCTGGATCTGGCATTCCCCTCCTGTGGCCCGGCAGCTCCCCCTCCCTTTCTGCTCTACCATAGCATCTTCATCGGCAAAGGAACAACACACTTCCTCTGCCAGCATCTGCTCCACAGGTTTCCCTCTGCTGCACCCCACCCTCACTGATATCACTTCCTGTTTCCTGGATACAGCAGAGGGAAGCCTGTGAGGCCAGCGCAGGCAACAAAGTTGTGCTGCTGCTGCACCAGCGAAGATGATGAGGTAGTGGTGGGGGGGGGGGCAATACTGTATATGGGGTCAGAGGAGAGGGAGAGAGATGCAGAACAACGGGAGGGGAATTTTGGAAGGCCCACCCATCTTAACTGTGAGACCACTCAAAATGATAGGTCTGGCTACGCCATTGCCTAGTTGTGTAAAGTTTGTGCCAGACTGGCATGTGCACCAGTATTTTTTTTGGAAAAGAACCACTTATGTACCATATAATAATTCATCCTTTTCATGAAACAGAATCTCACTGTTACAGATTCCAGTCTGGCATATATGTTTATGCCATATGCAATTTGACAGCTGTGAGAAATTATGTAATTGATATCTTGTTCAGCTAGAATTTATTCTGATGGTACATTAATAATTGCTGTGTATTTAAATTGCCCTTTCTGCAAATTACAATGCATGTAATGATTGTTTTGTAAAGTTTATAATTTGTAAAATATTTATCAAAATATTTACTTTGTGTAGAGAAAAATGATTACGAACTGCACATCTTCATACCAACCCAATAACTATTAGGTGAACTATTGATGTCCTACATGAGCTGTGTAGAATGCCAGATCTTTTGTCTCCATCACCTCTTCTTCCTCATCCTGCTTTTCTGCATCACTGGTACCTCTCTGGCCAAGGATGATGGTGCTGGACACAAATGCTCTGATGCCCAGATGATCAAAAGCCCTGCACTGTTCCAAACAGTGCTCTAGAAATAGCGCTAGAACAGCAGGGGGCATTACCGCCCCTATGATCAGAGATAATAGCATGCAAATTATGCATGCTGTTATCTTTGTCAAAAGCCCAGACCTGTCAAACATAGGGGCTGGAGGTCTGTGGGACCACCAGACCCCAAACACCAAGGCCATGGTGGCCTAATGTCCCCACAACTTCACCCCAAATCAGTGACATGGGGTCTGGAGGTTTGGCCGACCTCCAGTCCTTCCAACCCCCCGACACAAGTTCACGGGGGCTGGAGATCTGGTGGATCTGGTGTGCATGAGATAGATTTGTATACACTGCCTCAAGTGCATGCAAATCTACCTTATGAATATTCATTATGGATATCCTGTAAACCCGATAGGACTAGGTGTGCCACAAGGACAGGGTTGGGAATGGCTGGTCTAGAGGGTGCATAATTGGAGCATATTCTACAAAAGAAAGGAGGTGTCTACTTTCCATTGCAGAATGCTAGCTTATCCAGGTAAATACATGCACATTTATTTATTTGTTACATTTGTATCCCACATTACCCCACCTCTTTGCAGGCTCAATGTGGCTTACATTATTCCATGATGGCGATCGCCATTTCCAGAGTGAGAAATACAAAGTAAAGTAAAGTTCATAAATGTTAGAAGTAAATTATAAAGTAGATTGGATAAGCAGTTCATTACAGGCATAATAGATAAGGGGGTAGTGTGTTAATGTTCATAGGTGACAAATTAATTGATGCAATCAGGTGTAGAGAATACGGTATCATCTGGTTCTAATGAGGTTTTGATGTTAGGTCATTTGTGATGGCTCAATATGATATGTCTTCTCGGACAGGTTGGTCTTTAGTAACTTCCGGAAGGATAGTAAATTGTGCATTGTTTTTAAGGCCTTTGTTAGTGCATTCCACAGTTGTGAGCTGACGTAGGAGAAGCTGGATGCATATATTGATTTATATTTAAGTCCTTTGTATTTAGGCATGAACACTTATGGTAGCCATAGAGCTGGAGTAAATGCTTGCACCTCGATTCCAGAGCTATATGTGCGTCCTGCCCATGATCCGCCCAGACTCCACCCATAAAAGGGTCACTTATGGGGCAGACAACGTACTGGTGAATTATGGAACACACTGTTCTGTCTTTCAAAAGCTATCTAAGGTAAATGGAAAAATGATGAAGGCCACATCATGTCCAACAGTATGAAACACAGTTTAAAGAAAATTAGCTTCAAAGCATTAGTCATTAATACCTTCAGCCATTTCTCTACAAGTACAAAGAGGTTGACTAAATAAAAGAATGCTTTGATTTTGTGGACAAGGACTACTGCAAAGTCTTGTGTCACATCCCTGTCAGATGTCAGCATCTGATCTGATCTTTTTTTAACTGGATTGCAGTGAAAGTTTTACTGCAAATTGCTCCTAAAGTTTACAATAAAATAATGTATTTGGTCATATTGGACCAAGAAGATGCAATAAGCAAAACACCAATAATGGCAGAGGGTTGCATATATTTTTACTGCTCTCTTCTGTCAGCAATTGGTGCTTTTAATGTTATAGACAATTGAGGGTTCAATTGAAGAGCAGGCAGATGGGTGTGTTCTGTGGATTCACAGCTAGACAAACATTGAATCACTGTGAGGATGATAGACAGGGACGGGGAGAGGGATCTTGGGGTGATAGTATCTGAGGACCTGAAGGCGATGAAACAGTGCGACAAGGCGGTGGCCATAGCGAGAAGGTTGCTAGGCTGTATAGAGAGAGGTGTGACCAGCAGAAGAAAGGAGGTTTTAATGCCCCTGTATAAGACGTTGGTGAGGCCCCACCTGGAGTATTGTGTTCAGTTTTGGAGGCCATACCTTGCGAAGGATGTTTCAAAAATGGAAGCGGTACAAAGAAAAGCTACGAGGATGGTATGGGAGTTGCGTTCCAAGACGTATGAAGAGAGACTTGCTGACCTGAACATGTATACTCTGGAGGAAAGGAGGAACAGGGGTGATATGATACAGACGTTCAAATATTTGAAAGGTATTAATCCGCAAACGAATCTTTTCCGGAGATGGGAAGGCGGTAGACGAGAGGACATGAAATGAGATTGAAGGGGGGCAGACTCAGGAAAGATGTCAGGAAGTATTTCTTCACGGAGAGGGTGGTGAACGCTTGGAATGCCCTCCCGCGGGAGGTGGTGGACATGAAAATGGTAACGGAATTCAAACATGCGTGGGATAGGCATAAAGGAATCCTGTGCAGAAGGAATGGATCCACAGAAGCTTAGCTGAAATTGGGTGGCGGGGGGAAGAGGGGTTGGTGGTTGAGAGGCTAGGATAGGGGAGGGCAGACTTATACGGGGTCTGTGCCAGAGCCGGTGATGGGAGGCGGGACTGGTGCTTGGGAGGCGGGAAATACTGCTGGACAGACTGTGCCCTGAAAAAGACAGGTACAAATCAAGGTAAGACTAGATGGACCGTGCAGGTCTTTTTCTGCCGTCATCTACTATGTTACTATGTTACTATGGATGGGAAGTACAAAAAGTTTAAACAGAAGCTTTAGAAGTTATTCAGGGCCTTGGACCATGTTAGAAACGGTTTAACAGATCATCTTTTATTTTTAGCGTTTGATATATCATACGTGATCCCTGAGGGGACATGTGGTTTACAATTTCTATTACAGGTACTTTGCACTGTCTCTAATGGGCTCACAGTCTAAGTTATATATTGTACCTGGGGCAATTAAGGATAGATGACTTGCCCAGGGACACAGGTCTGCAGAAGGAATTGAACTTGGTTCCCCAGGATCTCAACCAACTGCTGTCAGGCAGTAGTGGGAACTGAACCTGGTTCTCCAGGTCTGCAATCCACTGCACTAACCATTAGGCCACTCCTAATCATCTTTTATGAATTTATCTGCCTTTCACATCAGAATAGGTTGCCCTCTGTTGAAGCTCTGTACACTATAAGGGGCCCTTGTACTAAGCAACGGTAAGACCAAACAGGAGCTCCCACTGGGCTACCACAACAGCCTGGTGGCATAGCCACTGAGGGGGGGGGGCAGGGGGGACAAAATTCCCCGGGCACGGGCCTCCAAGGGGGGCCCGGCGCCGCAGTCCTACCCGCCCTCCGTCGTCGACCATCTGCCACCAGGCCGGGCCCCCTGCATTGAAATCACAGCGCCTCTCACCTCCGTGTGAAAGCGCTGCAGGTAGCAGGGCAGCAGATCGCCTCCCTTCGGGCCTCCTTTCCTCCCTGTGTCCTGCCCTCATATGAAGTAACTTTCACAAGGGCGGGACACAAGAAGTACTGAAGGGAGGCGATCTGCTGCCCTGCTGCCTGCAGTGCTTTCACATGGAGGTGAGGGGCGCTGTGATTTCAATGCAGGTGGCCCGGCCCGGTGGTGGAAGGGGGGGAGTGGCGGCGGCGACCTTGGGGGGGGAGGGGGAGCGGCGGTGACCTCAGGGGGGGCCCCGGGGGCGGCCCTGCCCCGAGCCCGGCCCAGTCTCTCGTTGGCCCTGCCTGGTGGTAGCTCCCACCTCTCATGCGTGCCATTTCTGGCACTACAAAAACATTTTCTATTTTTGTAGTGCCGGTGTTTACCTGGCGGTAATCGGGCAGTGCTGCACGCTGCCTGGTTGCCATCAGGTTAGCGCAGGAGCCCTTACCGCCACCTCAGTGGGTGGCAATAAGGGCTCCCCCCTGAAATGGCTGTGCAGTAAATGGTTCACATACCGCAAGGCCTCAGCACGCATCAAAAACACACGCTGACACTAGCGCAGGCCCCCTTTGACCGTCACTTAATAAAAGGGCCCCTAAACGAATTGTTTGGCATTCAAGAGCAACTCCATAAGGAAAATATATGTAGGCCTTGGCACATAGCAGCTTAAGCAATCATTGCAAACCAAGATGAGCTAATGAATGCTGATAAATGGAGCAAAGTTTCTTCAACACACTGAGGCACCAAATCTACAAATGATCGTGTAACATGTTTTTGCAGGTCCGAGCAGTGATACTTGCGTGAGAAGAATGTTCAGCATCATTAATAATCTCCAGACTGATGAATGTAACAGATTAGCCATTGATACTACATTATTAAAGTCAAACTGTGTGTTCAGTATAACATTAAGCTGCCATATTTTTGGTTCTACGAAATCATCAAATAGAATCAAACTATCCTTCTTGCAGCTGGAGTGGTCACGTGAACGTTAATTCAAGTAAATAAAAGGTTGTGAAGTTTTCAGATCTTATCAGTTAGTTTTGCTTTTTATTATGTTGGAATTTTTCCTAGCAGAATGGCTTTGTTAATGGGGAGGAGAAAGAGATGGTCATAGTAGTTGGCTGCTGACTAGGATAGGTTTTGACCTTGGTTAATTATCTCTTGCCCCTTCCAATACTGGGCCAGTAAGCTTTAGGACCTACTGGGTAGATCCCCTGACACTAATCCAAGGTTCTGTGGATGAATTGTGCAATTCTTCAGGCAGAAGCAATCTGGAGCCAACACGGGAATAGCCTAATGATTAGAGCAATGGGCTGAGAGCCAGGGAAGCTTGGTTCAAATCCCACTGTGGTGTCTCATAATTTTGGGCAAGTCACTTATCCCTTCATTGCCTCAGGTACAAACTTAGGGCCCTGTTTACTTAGCTGTACTGTAGGTGCGCTAGCATTTTTAGCGTGCGCTAACGCTAGAGACACCCATAGGAATATATGGGTGTCTCTGGCATTAGTGTGTGCTAAAAATGCTAGCACGCCTTAGCAAACAGGGCCCTTAGGTCATAAGCCCTTCTGGAGTAGGAAAATACCTGAATGTGAGCTAAATCCAAAAGCCCAGCCCTTCTCTTACTGTGATGAGTCCCACTGAGCTAAACACAACACTAAACTCAGGCAGGATGCTGCCTATGCAACCTGGTGCTGCAGCTCAGCCTGCATGTTCCCTGGGCCTATTGACATCAGTGGGGTGTGTTCCTTATTTTCAAAACAAATGTTTTTGGGGTACATTAAGTATTGTTTAAAAACACCATCTTGGAATGTTAGACCAGTTGTATTCTAAGTTTCAAAAAAAAAGCAGTAGAAAGCCAAACATCTGCTAGCATGGTTATAAGGAGAGGTGAAAGAAGCTATTACAGCCAAAATAATATTAAAAAAAAAAAAAGAATTTGAAAAGAAACTTGCTATAGAGGTGAAAACTCATAGCAAAAACGTTTTCAGATATATTAGCAACAGACGGACATTGCTTTATGCCACCCGATTATCGTGTGAGTAGTACGAGAGCCCTTACAGCCTCCTAAACAGGAGACGGTAAGGGCTCAGACAGTAAATGGCCATGCGCCAAGGTTTTTATTAGCGCACGACCATTTACTGCTTCCATTGAAAACAAGGGTTTTTATGGCTGCGGGAAACCCACACGCTAACTCTACTGCCAGCCACTTTTCAGCACAGCTTAGTGAAAGGACCCCTTATTGCTAAATACTCTAAGGCCCAATATTCAACCAGCAGTGATCAGTGTTTTGTTGACTGCCACCGGAGTTCGGGTTACCGTATGTCCGGATTTACCCGGACATGTCCCCTTTTTGAGGATATGACCGGGCAACCGGGCGGGTTTTGCCAATCTGCCTGTTTGCACGCGATTGTCTTAGTGAATCCCTCTGTGTTTCTAAATTGGTAAATTTTTAACGATTTGGAAACGCAGACGGATCCTTAATGGGACCTTTGTGCATCTGGCTCTAAATTTGGCTTCTAGAACCTCCTTACCACATGTTCTTATATCATTGCTACCCACATGTATCAAGACAGCCAGCTCCTCCTCAGCACTATCTAAAATCTTATCTAGATGATATGTAAGGTCTGCCACCTTTGTACCAGACCAGGAAGTAACCAAGTGATGCTTACATCCAGCAGCCACCCAGTTATCTATGGGCCTAATAAACACTAAATAGAGGCTTTCTTTTAATTGCTAGATAAACTCTAAACTGATATTATAGTAAAATCTAAAACAGCAACTTTAAATGCTAAACTACATTCTAAAACAGCTTTTATATGAAATTCTAACAGAGACTTTAAATACTAAACTATTCTCAGCCTTAATATCATCGTGATTTTCCTTATCCCTGTCCCATCTCGAATCGCTTTGAATATCAGAGAAAGACCAACAGAAGTGAGACTCTCCTGCTCCCACTTCTTCTATCCAAGGTGTCTTTTCTCCCAGGCACTCCTTCTTGTTTCCAGATCGGGAACCAACCACAGGCTCCCTCTGCCCTGTGGCAGGGATTACAGTCACTGCACACTGCAGACCTCTTTTACTTGCAGGACTTCCCCCTCGGTACAATGGGTCACGGCGGGGGTGGGCACCCAAAGACCACAGTTTCTCAATACAACCTATTTTAATAACTCCTGGCCCTGCCCAATAGGGCTGGTGCTTCCCAAATCTGCCCACCAGGCTGGTAATCCCAGCCTTTGTTGTCTTAGTGACTTCCCTGAAATTCTTACCCTCCCACTGCCCACGGCCGGTTATTTTTAACATTTTTGTAAGTGATATTGCTGAAGGGCTATCTGGTAAGGATTGCCTCTTTGTAGATGATACCAAAATCTGCAATAGGGTAGACACCCCTGATGGTGTGGATAACATGAGGAAGGACTTAGCAAAGCTAGAGGAATGGCCTGGAATTTTGCAGCTAAGATTTAATGCTAAAAAATGCAGGGTCATGCATCTAGGCTGCAAAAACCGGAAGGAATGGTACAGTTTAGGAGGTGATGAACTTTTGTGCACAAAAGAAGAGCGGGACTTGGGTGTGATCATATGTGATGATCTTAAGATGGCTAAACAGGTAGAAAAGGTGACAGCAAAAACTAGAAGGATGCTTGGGTGCATAGGGAGAGAAATGACCAATAGGAAAAAGAAGGTGATGATGCACATGTATAAGACTCTGGTGAGATCTCATTTAGGGCCCTGTTTACTAAACCGAGTTATAGGCACTTTAATGTTTTTAACGTGCGTTAACCATGTATGTGCATTAACTGTGTACATGCCTACAATATCCCTATAGGCACCTACATGGTTAGTGCGTGCGCTAATTGTAGGTGTGTTAAAAATGCTAATGCGCCTTAGTAAACAGGTCCTTTAGAATATTGTGAACAATTCTGGAGACTGCATCTTTAAAAGATGTTTATCTGGAACCCAACTGGATATTTAGGCAGGATATAAGTGTCACGATTGTGACTATGTTCCCGGTTGGACTTGCTTTGGTGTTCCTCCAGCCACGCCAAGTCTATGTGTAAATCCTGAAGCCTGGGGGAAAATCCTGAAATCTGGTCCAGTCCAGGCTAGTCCGTTCCTGGATCTTGCCAAGCCGTGCTCTGCTGTTCCTGCAATCAAGCCTCACCCTTATTTGTGACCTCAGCTGGGATTGCCTTTATCAGGCACCCAGAAATTTTCTGGTTTGCCTTTGCAACAGAAGTCGTCTGATGAGTTTCTCATCGGTGAGAGTTGTTGCAGTGCTACCTTGTTACTTCTTATCCTGCCTTTGACCCTGCCTGTTTGCTGGAGTATTCTACTGTTTGCTGCCTGCCTTTGACCCTGCTTGGTTCCTGGAGTATTCTACTATTTGCTGCTTGCCTCTGACCCCACTTGGTTCCTGGAGTATTCTACTGTTACTGCCTGCCTCTGTTCCTGCTGGTTTCCTGGGCTACTTGTCTGTTTGCTGGCCGCCTGCTGGACCCTGCAGTTCTGGGTTTTCCCTTCTGAGTCATAGTCCTGCCAGCCGCCCGCACCCGGGGGCTCAACCTCTGGCGGTCAAGCGCAGGTGAAGCCTAGCCGTTCCTGCCTTACCTGTTCCAGTCTGCTCTACATCAGCTGCAGCTCCTATCAGCCCATCTGAGTTCTGCCTGGTCTCCTGTTTGGGGTGGTTTTCCTGCCGCTCCTCGGCAGTGGCCCAAGGGCTCACAAATCCAGGTTGCCCTAGAAAGTCTGACAATAAGTTTTAAAATAAATAAATTTGAGACTGGTACTGGTACCTTCTGCTGTCCTAACTTTATCTGGACAGTTATCCAGTTCATAAACTGAAAATCCTCTTTAACCAGGTAAATGGAAACTCCGCTCAGGCTTTGTTCCCAGATCGCCACAGCACTACCAGGATTGGGTGGAGACAGTCTGTTCAGATTTTTAGTAGTATTACATAGATAAAGCCACTGAAATTCTGGCTATGGGCCCAGTGAGGGGAGACTTAATCAGGTAGGAGCAGCTTCTACCCACAATATCAGCCCCATAGAATCTAGTGCAGGATTTGAGAAGATAAGGAGATAAAAATCTGTGGAGGAACATTAGATCACCCAAGAACAATACATTGCTTAGGCTACAGCAACTGAAATACAAGTATAATTAGTTGCTTAGGCAGGAAGTCGTGCTCCCTTTATTCTGCCAGAAAGCAATATAGTATCATGAATGAAATAAAAGCTGGCACCTTTTAGCTCAATATTTGAAAGCCAAACAAAGTAGAGATAAAGTACAGTCTTTAATGACTCACCAGTGTTTCAGAATAAGATAAACCCAGCTTTTCCATGAGTACTATTCTGAGGTTGATTTGCAAAATTTCTTGACATCCCTTTCTTTCTTTCATTTATATAGCGCAAGCAGTTGGAGGAACCAATATCTGACAATGAAATTAGGCAAGCAACTAAAAAGATGCCCCTAAACAAAAAAATAATAGCCCTGGAACTGGCTTTTGTTGATTAGTGCCCCAACTACATGAGGTTTATCATGATATTTTTCCCCACAGGTGCTGTAGGAAGCTCATTTACTAACGTGCTGATTGTGGATGTAGAAAACTTGGCAAAGATCCCTTCCTTGCTGCACAATTGTTGTCCAATTTCTTTAATACATGTAAATTTTATTTATACAACTTAATCTAATCATTTCTCTTGTACATCCCATCTTCCCTATAAAATACAGCTGAAAGTGGTTAACAAAAAATAAACAAAATTTCATAGATCTACCAACCAGAAACAGAATCAGATCATCACGATCATACCTAAACCTACATTACACCAAATTGCAAAGGACTTAAATACAAAACAACCTACGCATCCTGCTTCTCATACATTAGTGCACAACTATGGAATTGACTCCCAAAAGCTGTGAAAACAATCCAAGACCATCTAAACTTCAGGAAACCACTAAAAACCAACCTCTTCAAAAGGCCTACCCCACCGATCCACCATAAATCCCCACACCCAGGAACACAGCATAACCAATGATTGTACTGGACAATATACAATCATCACTCCCTTCGACCCTCATGTTGCCTGATACACACCTACCTCTTGCGACAACAATATAACCTTGTATTTGTTATCAACCGACTTGGCGAACACCATTACAGTACTATGTAAGCCACATTGAGCCTGCAAATAGGTGGGAAAATGTGGGGTACAAATGTAACAAATAAATAAAAATAAATAAATAAACAGGAGAAAGTCTCAGGCGTCATGACATTTCTTAAATAAGAAAGTCTTTTTCATGGTCAAATAATTTTTTGACTTCTACAAAAACAGCTTGTGTTCTCTGCTTTCCCTAACACAGGAAACTTAAACAAGTTCCTACAAAGAGCAGAACAAAATCAAAACTGACTCGTGTCCTGTATGATGACCTGGACCCATGCAAATTCAGCTAGAGAGTAAGAGTTATCACTTTACTTCTGTTGCACTGCTGCCAACTACATGTATTTGTGGACAGTGTGAGTATTGTGAATCAGGCCTGCAGCAGCACATATCTGAACACCTTGTAAGTTTCAAAACAGGGGGATGTCTCTGAATCACCAACTCCATCGCCTCCATCCCAAGAAAACACTCCTTGTTTTGTTTATTTATTTAAGACTAGTAAAAAAGGCCCGTTTCTGACACAAATGAAACGGGCGCTAGCAAGGTTTTCCTCGGAGTGTGTATGTTTGGGAGAGTGTATGTGAGAGTGACTGTGTGAGAGACAGAGTGAAAGTGTGAGTGTGTGTGTGTGTGAGAGAGAGAGAGAGAGTGAGTCTGGGTGTGAGTGTGTTTGTGAGAGAGTGTGTGTGTGAGAATGAGAGTGTGTGCAAGTGTGTATGTGAGACACAGTGTGAGAGAGAGTGTGTGTGTGTGTGCGAGAGAGAGAGTGTGTGTGAGACACAGATTCTCTGTGAGAGTGAGTGTATGAGACCAAGGGAGTGTGTGAGTGGCTGTGTGACACATAGAGAGTGAATGTGATACAGTGTGAGACAGAGTGTGTGAGAGTGAGAGTCAGAAAGACATTGTATATGAGAGAGAGAGTGTGAGCCCTGCCATCCCAATCCATGCTCATCTGTCCCCTGCCCCCTCCATTCATCCATTTCCAGCAATTCCCCTCTCTCCCTGAGCCCTGCCCTCCCAATCCATGCTCCTCTGTCACCTGCCCCCTCCATTCATCCCTCTCCAGCAATTCCCTTCTCTCCCTGAGCCCTGCCCTGCAATCCATATCCATCTATGCCCATCTGTCCCCTCCATTCATCCCTATCCAGCAATTCCCCTCTCTCCCTGAGCCCTGCCCTCCCAATCCATGCCCATCCATGCTCCTCTGTCACCTGCCCCCTCCATTCATCCCTATTCAGCAATTCCCCTCTCTCCCTGAGCCCTGCCCTGCAATTCATATCCATCCATGCCCATCTGTCCCCTCCATTCATCCTTATCCAGCAATTCCCCTCTCTCCCTGAGCCCTGCCCTCCCAATCCATGCCCATCCATGCTCCTCTGTCCCCTGCCCCCTCCATTCATCCCTTTCCAGCAATTCCCCTCTCTCCCTGAGCCCTGCCCTCCCAATCCATGCCCATCCATGTTTCTCTGTCCCCTGCCCCCTCCATTCTTCCCTTTCCAGCAATTCCCCTCTCTTCCTGAGCCCTGCCCTCCCAATCCATGCCCATCCATGCTCCTCTGTCCCCTGCCCCCTCCATTCTTCCTTTTCCAGCAATTCCCCTCTCTTCCTTCCATGACCCCCCCCTCGCATCCATGCTCCTCTCTCTCCCATGTCCCAGCCTGGCCCGCCCTCTTCTTCCCCCCCCCCTTCGCATCCATGCCCCCCCTTCACATCCATGCTGTCGTTTCTCCCCTGCCCTCCTGCTCCCATTGTTCAACTTTACTGCCCACCCTCTTCTCTCCCCCCAACATCCCTTTTCTTTTGTTTTTCTTTTTAAATTTACCTCCGTGGTGGCGGTTCCGGCAGCGCAGCGTCAGGGAAGGAGGCGGCGCTCCCGACGTCTAGCTTTCCCTTCGCTTTGTTCCGCCTTCTTCTGACGTCATCCTTGACGTCAGAAGAAGGCGGAACACAGCGAAGGGAAGGCTAGAGACGTCGGGAGCGCCACCTCCTTCCCTGACGCTGCGCTGCCGGAACCGCCACCATGGAGGTAAATCTAATATACTAAAATGCACCGTGCGTGGGTGCGATCAGTTTGTTTGTTTTTTTTTCTGCCCTCGCGATCCGTTTTTTTTCCCACCCTTGACGTCATGACGTTTGACGCGAGGGCGGGGCAGAGACGGCTGGGTGGCTTCACACCATGAATCCACGAACCCTTCAGGAAGTGTTTGAGTGACTTCAGAACGTTGTCTTCAGAACGTTCACGGTGCGTTTTATTATATTAGATTTTTATTACCCACATAATCCAATAGTACTTGTTGGCAAATACAGTGGTGGAAATAAGTATTTGATCCCTTGCTGATTTTGTAAGTTTGCCCACTGACAAAGACATGAGCAGCCCATAATTGAAGGGTAGGTTATTGGTAACAGTGAGAGATAGCACATCACAAATTAAATCCGGAAAATCACATTGTGGAAAGTATATGAATTTATTTGCATTCTGCAGAGGGAAATAAGTATTTGATCCCCCACCAACCAGTAAGAGATCTGGCCCCTACAGACCAGGTAGATGCTCCAAATCAACTCGTTACCTGCATGACAGACAGCTGTCGGCAATGGTCACCTGTATGAAAGACACCTGTCCACAGACTCAGTGAATCAGTCAGACTCTAACCTCTACAAAATGGCCAAGAGCAAGGAGCTGTCTAAGGATGTCAGGGACAAGATCATACACCTGCACAAGGCTGGAATGGGCTACAAAACCATCAGTAAGACGCTGGGCGAGAAGGAGACAACTGTTGGTGCCATAGTAAGAAAATGGAAGAAGTACAAAATGACTGTCAATCGACAAAGATCTGGGGCTCCACGCAAAATCTCACCTCGTGGGGTATCCTTGATCATGAGGAAGGTTAGAAATCAGCCTACAACTACAAGGGAGGAACTTGTCAATGATCTCAAGGCAGCTGGGACCACTGTCACCACGAAAACCATTGGTAACACATTACGACATAACGGATTGCAATCCTGCAGTGCCCGCAAGGTCCCCCTGCTCCGGAAGGCACATGTGACGGCCCGTCTGAAGTTTGCCAGTGAACACCTGGATGATGCCGAGAGTGATTGGGAGAAGGTGCTGTGGTCAGATGAGACAAAAATTGAGCTCTTTGGCATGAACTCAACTCGCCGTGTTTGGAGGAAGAGAAATGCTGCCTATGACCCAAAGAACACCGTCCCCACTGTCAAGCATGGAGGTGGAAATGTTATGTTTTGGGGGTGTTTCTCTGCTAAGGGCACAGGACTACTTCACCGCATCAATGGGAGAATGGATGGGGCCATGTACCGTACAATTCTGAGTGACAACCTCCTTCCCTCCGCCAGGGCCTTAAAAATGGGTCGTGGCTGGGTCTTCCAGCACGACAATGACCCAAAACATACAGCCAAGGCAACAAAGGAGTGGCTCAGGAAGAAGCACATTAGGGTCATGGAGTGGCCTAGCCAGTCACCAGACCTTAATCCCATTGAAAACTTATGGAGGGAGCTGAAGCTGCGAGTTGCCAAGCGACAGCCCAGAACTCTTAATGATTTAGAGATGATCTGCAAAGAGGAGTGGACCAAAATTCCTCCTGACATGTGTGCAAACCTCATCATCAACTACAGAAGACGTCTGACCGCTGTGCTTGCCAACAAGGGTTTTGCCACCAAGTATTAGGTCTTGTTTGCCAGAGGGATTAAATACTTATTTCCCTCTGCAGAATGCAAATAAATTCATATACTTTCCACAATGTGATTTTCCGGATTTAATTTGTGATGTGCATTCTCTCACTGTTACTAATAACCTACCCTTCAATTATGGGCTGCTCATGTCTTTGTCAGTGGGCAAACTTACAAAATCAGCAAGGGATCAAATACTTATTTCCACCACTGTAAGTCAACAAATATAATAAAATATAATCAAAAAATAAAGATACATCATATCAGAACACAACAAAAAATTTATATACCATAAATATAATGCTCCATCTCATAAGTACATAAGTATTGCCATACTGGGACAGACCGAAGGTCCATCAAGCCCAGTATCCTGTTTCTAACAGTGGCCAATCCAGGTCACAAGTACTTGGCAAGATCTCAAAAACAGTACACTGCATTTTATGCTGCTTATCCCAGAAATAAGCAGTGGATTTTCCCAAGTCCATTTTAATAATGGTTTATGGACTTTTCTTTTAGGAAGCTATCCAAATCTTTTTTAAACAACGCTAGGTGCTTTTACCACATTCTGTGGCAACGAATTCCAGAGTTTAATTACACGTTGAGTGAAGAAATATTTTCTCCGATTCTCTTTAAATTTACTACTTTGTAGCTTCGTTGCATGCCCCCTAGTCCTAGTGTTTTTGGAAAGAGTGAACAAGCAATTCACGGCTACCTGTTCCACTGCACTCAGTATTTTATATACCTATATCATATCTCCCTTCAGCCGTCTTTTCTCCAAGCTGAACAGACCAAGCCTTTTCAACCTTTCCTCATAGGGAAGTCATCCCATCCCCTTTATCATTTTCGTTGCCCTTCTCTGTACCTTTTCTAATTCCACTATATCTTTTTTGAAATGTGGCGACCAGAATTGCACACAGAGGGGCATTTTCGAAAGGGACGTCCAAGTTTTGATTTGAACGTGCTCGCAAAGGGCATGGAAACCCGTATTTTCAAAACAAGATGGATGTCCATCTTTCATTTTGAAAATACCGTCAGGGTCGTCCATATCCTTAAATTTGGTCGTCCCTAGATTTGGTCGTCCCTAGACATGAACGTTTCTGATTTTCGGCGATTGTCGAAACCAAGGATGTCCATCTCAAAAACAACCAAATGCAAGCCATTTGGTCATGGGAAGAGCCAGCATTCGTAGTGCACTGGTCCCCCTGACATGCCAGGACACCAACCGAGCACCCTAGGAGGCACTGCAGTGGACTTCATAAAATGTTCCCAGGAACATAGCTCCCTTACCTTGTGTGCTGAGCCACCTAAAAGCCCACAAAACCCACTACCCCAACTGTACACCACTACCATAGCCCTTACAGGTGAAGGGGGATACCTAGATGTGGGTACAGTGGGTTTCTGGTGGGTTTTGGAGAGCTCGCTGTTTCCTCCACAAACATAACACGTAGGGAGGGATGGGGCTGGGTCCGCCTGTCTGAAGTTTACTGCACCCACTAAAACTGCTCCAGGGACCTGCATACTGCTGTCACGGGAAACAGCAAGGCAGACGATCCGCAAACTCCAAGATGGAAGACAACACAGCAGATCAGTAGAAAATCCAAAATAGATTTTATTGATAAAAAAACATCTAAAATATCTAAAATAAAATGCCGGACACAGGCTGTGTTTCACCCAGCAGGGCTGCATCAGGGGCTATTTGATGGTCCTTATTATCAATGCCTATAACTGTGCATACCAGTACCAGCTTCCTGCTTTTAATATACCTAAAAAAAATTTTACTATGTGTTTTTGCCTTCCACGCAATCTTTTTTTTGAAGTCCCTCTTAGCCTTCCTTATTAGCGCTTTGCATTTGACTTGACATTCCTTATGATGTTTCTTATTATTTTCAGTCGGTTCCTTCTTCCATTTTGTGAAAGATTTTCTTTTAGCTCTAATAGTTTCCTTCACCTCACTTTTTAACCATGCCGGCTGTCGTTTGGTCTTCCGTCCTCCTTTTTTAATACGCGGAATATATTTGGCCTGGGCTTCCAGGATTGTGTTTTTGAAGAGCATCCACGCCTGATGTAAATTTTTGACCCTCGCAGCCGCTCCTCTAAGTTTTATTTTTTACTGTTCTTCTCATTTTATCATAGTCTCCTTTTTTAAAGTTAAACGCTAATGTACTTGATTTCCTATGTATACTTACTTCAAAGCTAATATCAAATCCGATGATATTATGATCACTGTTATCAAGCGGCCCCAGCACCATTACCTCTACTAATTGAATGATTTTCTTACAGCAATCCTGAAATATCTACAGACTGGCTATATAATCCAAGGACATGCTGATAGTATTGGTTGTCATCAGCAAACTCCTCCAGGATCAGACCTCCTTGTCTGTCCTCTCCTACAGAGCTGCACCTCAACAAGCTGCACCCTCTGGCCTTGTACAGGCTCTTTCCTGTTCCTGCTCGTGAGCTGGGCTCCCCTTGCGCACCCAGAGTACTCTTCTCAACCAGTTAATTCCTTTGGCTGAAACAACTCCCCCTTAATTCAGCTTTAGGTTATCTGGCTTTTCCAGGATACCCCCTCTCCTCCTAGGGTCCTGGCGGGGGTGAAGGCAACAAAAGACCATGTGCTCAGACAAGAGCTTTTATTACCTTTAAACTTCACCTCTACTGTCAATCATCCACAAGAAACATTTCCCTCTGCAACTTATTCCATACACACACCCTCTGGGCTGGATCTCAGTCATAGGAGCCAACTTTTCAAAATTATTGGGGGTGCTAAGCCCAATAGAAATGACCCCTCCCTGGACACATACAAGGAATTTTCTCAATATTGGGGGTGCTCAAGCACCCACAGCACCCACAGAGTCGGCTCCAATGATCTCAGTCCACCCACAACTCAGAGTGCTCCCCTCAAAGACTCTGAAGTGCTCTATCATGATGACTTTAGTAATCCCTAAAGACTTGAATTTTGCCCTCGAATGAAAAGGTTTCCTATGAGTGAATGTTTCGATTTCTGATGACATCATGATGCTGAGTTCAAAAGCTCAGTGTCTTTTGGTGTTCCACAGCCATTTTGAGCCATAGAGTGGCTTCATTGTGAGCAGCTGTGTTCCAGTTTGGAAGTATCCCCTGAAGATGCCTTATGGTGAGACAGGGTACTCCTGTCGAGATTGCAAGAATTCTACAGCAGAGTAAGATAAGTATTCCTGAGAGACCTGGTGACTGAGATGATCTGATTGTAGTGTGCTGTGTTTGAAATGCTGCTGACATTTTTCCCAGTGTGATTGCTAAAGATTTGACTACCTTTATATTTTTTGTTTTCCCTGGTGAAATCAGCTTTCAACAATGATTAATGTGAGCTGATACTATTAAAAAAAAAAGCTATTTGCTGTGTGTGTTTAGCTCGTCATATACTGAGGTTTTTTTCCTTCACTTTTTGGTGGTCTGTCTTTTGTCTCACATTGGAAAAGAGTGGACGTTTTGTAGTTATTGAGTTGTTTTCCACTTTTACCCCTTTGGAGACATCTTATGATTTCAATTACTCCAATATTGGCTGGATAAATGTGACATCAGAAAGCCCTATGGAGGTAAAATTCCTAGATATAATAAATGACTGTTTCTTGGAGCAACAGGTCCAGGAACTGACAAAAGAGCAGGCTAGATTACATTTAGTCCTTAGTGGAATGCAGGGCACAGTACCAGAAGTAATGGTGTTAGGTCCGCTGGGAAACAGTGATCATAACATGATCAAATATGAGCTAATAACTGGAGTAAAGCTACAAAGAAATTCTACTGTGCGACATTTAATTTTCAAAAGGGCAACTATGATAAAATATGGAAAATGTTCAAAAAGAAGTTAAAAGGATCAGCTGCAAAGGTTAGGACTTTAAATCAGGCATGAATGTTGTTTAAAAATACCATCTTGGAAGCTCAGATCAGATGTATTTATAAAGATGGACAGAACAGCAAACTACAGCCAACATGGTTAGCTTCAGAACTTTTAGTACAAGAACAGTGCTTGTCAGACTTCTACGGTCTGTGCCCTGAGAATGGCAAGGACAAATCAAACTCGGGTATACATATAAAGTATCGCATATCATGTAAAATCGGTTTATCTTTTTGGGCAAACCGGATGGACCATACAGGTCTTTATCTGTCATCATTTACTATGTTACTATGGTTAAAAGATGAAGTGAAAGAGATTATTAAAGCCAAAAGAACATCCTTCAAAGAATGGAAAAAGGACCCGAATGAACAAAATAAGAAGCAACATAAGCAGTGGCAAGTTAGATGCAAAGCATTGATAAAAAAGGCTAAAAGAGAATATGAAGAGAAACTTACCACAGAGGCAAAAACTCACAGCAACAACTTTTTCAGGTACATCAGAAGCAGAAAGCCTGTGAGGGAATCTGAGGGACCATTAGATTATAAAAGAGCAAAAGGGGCACTCAGGGAGGACAAGGCCATAGCAGAGACACTGAATGAATTCTTTGCTTTGGTCTTTACGGAAGAAGATGTAAGAGATCTGCCTGTTCCAGAAATGGTTTTCAAGGGTGATAATGTGGAGGAACTGAAAGAAATCTTGGTAAACCTGGAAGATGTACTGAGCCAAATCGACAAATTAGAGTAGCAAATTACCTGGATTGGATGGAATGCACCTTAGGGTACTGAAAGAACTCAAACATGAAATTGCTGATCTGCTGTTAGCGATTTGTAACGTTTTGTTAAAATCGTTGGTAGTACCTGAAGATTGGTTGGTGGCCAATATAACGCAGATTTTTAAAAAGGATTCCGGGGTGATCTGGGAAATTATAGACTAGTAAACCTGACTTCAGTGCCAGGCAAAATAGTGGAAACTATTATAAAGAATAAAATTACAGAACACATAGACAAACATGATTTAATGGGACTGAGTCAGTATGGGTTCAGTCAAGGGAAGTCTTGCCTCACCAATTTGTTTCATTTCTTTGAAGGCGTGAATGAACATGTCGATAAAGGTGAGCCAGTTGATGTAGTGTATCTAGATTTTCAAAAAGCGTTTAACAAAATTCCCCATGAGAGGCTCCTGAGAAAATGTAAACCCCATGAGATAGCAGGTAATGTTCTGTTGTGGATTATGAATTGGTTGATGGATAGAAAACAGAGGATAGGGTTAAATGGTCAAATCTCTCAGTGGAGGAGGGTGAATAATTGATTGCCCCAGGGATTGCTACTGAGACTGGTGCTATTTAACATATTTATAAATGATCTGGAAATCAGAATGACAAGTGAACTGATTAAATTTGCAGATGACACACAACTATTTAAAAGTTGTTAAAACACACGGACTGTGAAAAATTGCAGGAAGACCTTAGGAAATTGGAAGACTGGGCATCCAAATGGCAGATGAAATTTAATGTGGACAAATGCAAAGTGATGCACATTGAGAAGAATAATCCAAATCATAGTTACCTGATGCTAGGATCCAGTTTGGGAGCCAGCACCCAAGTAAAAGATCTAGGTGTCATTGAAGACAATAGGCAGAAATCTTCTGCCCAGTGTGTGGTGGCGGCCAAAAAAAGCAAACAGGATGCTAGGAATTATTAGGAAAAGGGATGGTAAATAAGACCAAGAATACTATAATGCCTCTGAATCGCTCCATTCCTTGCCACTTATCTGATTATTGTATTAATATTCCCTTCCCTTCCCTTCTTTCTCCGGTCCCTTTCTACTGTCATTGTAACTGCTTCTTTAGTTCATTGTAAGCCGCTTAGGGGCTGCTTTATGTGGTAATAGGTGGGGTATAAATGATCTAAATAAATAAATGGTGTCACCTCACCTTCAATATTGTGTTCAATTCTGGTCGCTGTATCTCAAAACGGATACGGAATAACATGTATAGAATGTTTGTACGTTTGGGAAGCTTGCCAGGTGCCCTTGGCCTGGATTGGCCGCTGTCGTGGACAGGATGCTGGGCTCGATGGACCCTTGGTCTTTTCCCAGTGTGGCATTACTTATGTACTTATGTAGAAAAGGTTCAAAGAGAAACCAAAATGATAAAGGGGATGGAACTCCTCTCATATGAGGAAAGGCTAAAGAGGTTAAGCACTTCATCTTGGAAAAGAGACGACTGAGGGACGATATGAGTGAGATCTACAAAATCCTGAGTGTAGAACGGATAAAAGTGAATCAATTTTTTACTCTTTCAAAAAGTACAAAGACTAGGGGACATTCAATGAAATATATGGAAATATTTTTAAAACATATTGGAGGAAATAATTTTTAACTCAACTAATAGTTAAGCTCTGGAACTTGTTGCCAGAGGATATAGTAACAGCAGTTAGCATATCTGGGTTTAAAAAAAGGTTTGGACAAGGTCTTGGAGGAAAAGTCCATAGTCTGCTTTGCTATTGAAATAGACAGGGAGAAAAGCCACTGCTTGCCCTGGGATTGGTAACAGCAATTAGTATATCTGGATTAAAAAAGGTATGGACAAGGTCCTGGAGGAAAAGTCCATAGTCTACTACTGAATTACACATGAGGAAGCCACTGCTTGCCCTGGGATTAATAGCATGGAATGTTGCTACTATTTGGGTTTCTGCCGTATACTTGTTACCTGCATTGGCCACTGTTGGAAACCTGGTACTGGGCTAGATGGACCCTTGGTCTGACCTATTATGGGTATTCTTATGTTATGTAGGTGACTTTAGAACTAGCAGAAGCCATTAGAGTCATTGAAATAGGAATATCTATTTATTATAGTGGAAAACACAATGGACTCCCTATACCTCTATAGCTGACAGCTAGGATATATCCTTAGCAAAATATAAGAACAATAGCCATGCAGACTGGATGAGCCAACTGATCTTTTTCTACTATAATCTTCCTTTCCTGTATGTTACTACTACTACTAATCATTTCTATAGCACTAATAGATGTATGCAGCACTGTACACAAAGGGGTAAATTCTAAATATGGAGCCAAAAATATCGGCACTGAAAAAGTGCTATTCTATAAAACATGCTTAAAGTTAGGTGTGGTTATAGAATAGCGCTTATGCCCGGAAATTGTGCCTAAATTTAGGTGTGGCCATTTGCACCAACTAAAACATGGTGCAAATAACCGTGCGTAAATTGAGGCATGGATGCCCTTGTCTTCTAACTATGTGCATAACTTAAAGGAATACATCTGATCTGCCCATGACCCTTCCATTTCCACACTCCCTTTTTTGACTCACACATAAAAGTTTGGTGTGTATCCCACACCTAAATTTATGTGCGTAGATTTCAATTAAATCTAATTAATGCCAATAATTGCTTGTTAAAAAGCCAATTAGAGCTAATTAGCTCATTATTCAATTAAATTTAGTAGTAACTTTTAAAGAATTAGCGTGAAAATGTAAGAGACAGTCACTTCTCGACAGAGCTTACAATCTATTCAAGACCAAGAAACAGGATAAATTCAGAGGCGATGAGGAATTACTTTGCTGAAAGGGTGGTGGATACTTGGTATGGCCTACCAGTGGATATGGAGGTCAGTACTATACAGAAATAGAGCACAGTGATAAAAATAGAGTTAAGAGGTTCAAATAAAGACATGGAGTGGAGCTGTGTTTAGTTTAAATACACAAATTGATCTGCTTATCTACCCAAAGTGGTAGAAAACCATCATGTACTATGAGACTATACAACATAAACTCTGAGATTGCAGGCCAGGGTCTTTATCACTGCATGAATCACCATCATACTAATTATTCCTATTGTAAGGACCAGGGTTAGACTGACAGTGATCTGGGCAATAAGGGCCATGAGCTCCTAACCACCTATTAAAAGTGATTAAATTAGATGGAGGCTACTGGAGAGTGTCCTCTATTGCTGTGGGCCCTTGGGCACTGCCCTATTGTCCCAATGGTCAGTCTGCCCCTGGTAAGGGCTGTGCTGTCTATAAAGCAGTTTTGTATGAAGTAGTGCATGAAAGATTAAATAGCATTATTAGTAATAACATCAGGGACTTCTTTTTACAATTTGCAGATTAATTTTTCTGATGTTTTTTTACATTACTATAATAAGTGCCATGGGACCATAGTTTGGTATTATCAGTAGGACCACTGTTTATT
This sequence comes from Microcaecilia unicolor, assembly GCF_901765095.1. NCBI lineage: Eukaryota > Metazoa > Chordata > Amphibia > Gymnophiona > Siphonopidae > Microcaecilia > Microcaecilia unicolor. The sequence continues at coordinate 379,332,666 of NC_044033.1, forward strand.
TGCTAAGAGAACAAAAAGTTAATTTGCACAAAGGTAGGTTCATTGTACTCGGATCAAAAAGAAAATATGTATTCAAATACTTGCACGCTGATAGGTGCATTATATTGCCTTCTTCATGGATCAACCATTGTGGCCAAACTTATCCGATTGGACCCTTTGGAGTTCATAAGTATGGTAGCTAATCAGCAACTTGAAATCCCTGCAATGTTTGTCTAGTTAACTAGTTAACTAGGGAATTTTACAAAGGTCAGTAGGTCCCAATGTAAGGACAATGTGAAAAAATGAAGAACCAGTTCCAGTTTAGTTTAATAAGAAACACTGCTATTCTGTTATCTGATCCATGCTGTGTTGTTTAAACACCTGCACTTTCCAGCTTTATCATCCAGTTCCTTTACAAATCATCAGTAACAGCTCTGATTTTATGGATGAATAGAGAGACACTGAAATTATTTATGTTAGTTAAATCTGGAGACTGGAAGACCTCAAGGCATGAAGGTAAAAAAAAAATACATCTTAACATGGTCCTTGTGTGCTAACAAAGGTGGAGTCAGTGTTCCAGGCTTCCCTTCACTTCAGGACACTAATCCTTTCTGCTGGGTGAGGCACAACAAAGACACCACCTCTCCTTACTATTATTATGGGCAATCCCTTAATGTTTCCTGGAGGCTGGGGTGAAGGGCTGGTGCTGGAATAAAAAGTAAGAAGAGAGTGTAAATGGTTTCTCTCAAGAACTGGGCAACCAAATGAGGTGATTCTTAAACAGATTTTATTTGGTTTCTTAGGATGAAGGAAATACATGAATGCAGGATAAATACCCAGATTTAGTAAAAGTGAGGTTGCAAAATATAACATGAACACATTTCACAATCTTTAGCAATAGTATCAAACCTAAATACCACTTATATTTTCAGTGAGAATAAGTGCACTGAGATAGCAGAACTATAATTTTATTATGCTCTTCTCTCCTATTTGGATAAATGGAGTTCTTTTCTTTTTCTTTTTTTTTTTTTTGGAGTTCTTTTCTTTTAACCATTTTAACTTTATAGTAAACCGCCTAGATATTTTTGTTATGTGGTATATCAAGTACTATAAACTTGAAACTTAAATTGTAATACACTGAGGGGCATAATCGAACAAAAACGTCTATCTCCATGGGCGTTTATCTCCGAGAACGGGTCTGTGAAGGGGCGGACCGAACCGTATTTTCGAAAAAAAATAGACATCCATGTTTTATTTGACAATTTATGAGCTGGGCGTTTTTGTTTTTCAGTGATAATGGAAAATGAAAGCGCCCAGCTCAAAAACGAATAAATCCAAGGCATTTGTTCATGGGAGGGGCCAGGAGTCGTAGTGCACTGGTCCCCCTCACGTGCCAGGACACCAACCGGGCACCCTAGGGGGCACTTTTACAAAAACAAAAAAAAGGTAAAAGAGCTCCCAGGTGCATAGCACCCTTCCCTTGTGTGTTGAGCCCCCCAAATGCCCCTCAAAACCCACTGCCCACAAGTCTACACCATTACTATAGCCCTAAGGGGTGAAGAGGGGCACCTACATGTGGGTACAGTGGGTTTGGGGGGGTTGGACGACTAAGCATTAAGCAGCACAATTGTAACAGGTAGGGGGGGATGGGCCTGGGTCTACCTGCCTGAAGTCCACTGCACCCCCTAACAACTGCTCCAGGGACCTGCATACTGCTGCCAGGGAGGTGGGTATGACATTTGAGGGTGAAAATAAAAAGTTGTGAAACATCATTTTTTGTGGTGGGAGGGGGTTAGTGACCACTGGGGGAGTCAGGGGAGGTCATCCCCGATTCCCTCCGATGGTCATCTGGTCATTTAGTGCACTTTTTTGGGACCTGTTCATGTGAAAAAAGGGTCCAACAAAAGTGTCCTAAATGTTCGCTAAAAACGCCTTAATTTTTTCGATTATCGCCCTAACGCATACATCTCTCCTCGGCTGATAACCACGCCCCAGTTCCACCTTCGCCACACCTCTGACACGCCCCCATCAGCTTTGTCCGCATCTGCGACGGAGTGCAGTTGAAAACGTCCAAAATCGGCTTTCGATTATACCGATTTATTCGTTTTTGTGAGATAAACGTCTATCTCCCGATTTGGGTCGAAATCTAGGCGTTTTTCTCTTTCGATTATAAGGTGGACTGTGTGTTAACTCTTATAGAATAAGGTCTTCTCTCAGCAACTCAAAAGGATCTTTTCTTTTCTATATGAACTGTTAGGACAATATGAAATGTCAGCTAGAAAGTCAGCTGGAACATTAGCTAAGTTTTATTACTACTCCTACCCCTTCTTCAGAGCTAGATTAAAGGGGAGGGTGGTGAGGCACTGTGGGAAGGGGTTGAAGCTTAAGGGTGCCAAAGCCTACCTCACCGGCTCACCCCCAGTGCTCAAAAATTACAAATTTAGCAACAAACTGCGGGCCCTATAAGGCAGTCTCTCCCAGAGCACCAGGTCTGTTGAAAGGTTCACCAGCTTTTTGGGAAACCTTTTTGAGCATCTTGATGCTCCAGTTTCAATAAATTATATAATTTGTTCTTCCATGCTATCACTGTGGGTGGGTCTGGGCTTCTCAAATTCTGCAATATACATTTTCAAGGCAACAGAAAGGACTTTTTCAAGATATTCCCACCTGACCATAGGCCCAGCTCAGTTAAATCTGTAAATAAATGTGTACTGTTCTAGGCAAGGTATACTTGTTCTAGACAAAGTATAGTGTAGCTTAAACAGCCAGCATAAACCATACCCAAGCAGAAGCTTCACCAGTAGACGAGGAGATAACTTGGAATGATGATAAAAAATCTTGATGGAATTACAGTAGATTAAGGAGGGATCAGACCCTAGAACAGCTGCTGATCACAAAAGCATTCTAGGAAGACTGGACTCTCACAGCCCACAGGGGGGCAGAAAGGGAGGACTGGCCCTAGCACAGAGCTAACAGCCAATAGGGAAAGCTCACAAGGAGTCATTCACAGGAACTTCAAACTATAGGAAAAGCAGTCAATACACAGTGCTATCTATTACACAAACAATGCAATTAAATACAAATAATACTCATATTAAATATACATCACAATATACCCTGCCTCCATGAATATGGGGGCAGAACACTCCCTGCCTGGTATCAGTAGATACCAACATTTATCTTCTCAAAACTATAAACATTAAGCTTGCAAAAGTCCAATTATTTCTGAAACTTAAACTTGGCAACGTCTTGCTTGTTTCTGAATTGCTTTTGCTCTGGTGACTTCTCTTGCAGTCTTGCAGGAGCTGAAATGAGAGACAGACAGACAACAAAAACAACAAACAACACAAAAGAGAGAGAAACGTCTTTGAGTCTCTGGAGTGGACAGTGGTCCACAGAGTCCTCATCTCTTCTTGGTTTGGATCGCTGACTCAGTGATGGTTCTGCTGAAGAAGTTCCTTGTCTTCCAGGGAAATCTTGTGTTGAAGTAATCAGATGGTGCCAAGCTACAGTGGCGTAGCTAGGATAGTTGACACCCGGGGCTGGTCATTTTTTAACACCCCCCCCCCCCAAATCCAGTACTAAGCATACCGAGAATACAAAACACTCAGGACCTATAGCGCAATTCTACCATACCATAAGCAGTCATTTCTAAAAGTCACACAAGCATCTTAAACGCTACAGTGAGCACTAGAACATCAATTCACCTATTGTAAAATGAAACCAGACAGATTAGTACAGATCGTCGATCCTGCACAGTCAATGCCAACCGAAAGCCATGTCTTTTTCACAAACACAGATACACCCTAATCCACTATAGAATAAGTAATCATAAACTTTCTATTTAGACAAAAATTAAACTGAACCCCCGATGCCAGACTCTGCATACAATGCAACACCACAGAAACAGAAAATGTCCTCTAGTACTGTGCAAAATATAAAATTTGAAAAAACTAACAAATCCGATCACTTTACAAATTAACAAATAGAAATAAAACAAATATAGAAAATAAAATACCATTTTATTGGACTAATACATTTAGCTTTCAGAGGCCAAAACCTCCTTCCTCAGGTCAATACAGTATAGTGCTGTTATAGTATCCTATCCTGACCTGAGGAAGGGGGTTTTGTTCTCTGAAAGTTAAGTCAAAATGTATTAAAAATTAGTCCAATAAAATGATTACCTTATTTATATGTTCTATTTATAAACATTTATTAACACATAAACACAGATACAATACTATACCCTAAAGCAAAAAAATAAAAAAAATATATATTTTATTTACAGTTTGTTGTCTCTGGTTTCTGCTTTCCTCATCTTCTTTTCACTGTCTTCCTTCCATCCAGCATCTGTCTTCGCTCTTTCTCTGAAATCCAGTGTCTGCCCTCTCTAATGTCCCTTCCATCCAGTGTCTGCCTTCTCTCTCTGCCCCTTCCATCCACCATCTGCCCTCTTTCTCTCTCCCCCTTCCACCCACCATCTGCCCTTTCTCTCTGCCCCTTCGATCCGTCTGCCCTCCCTCTCCCATCCATCCAGGGTCTGCCCTCCCTCACGCTCCCCCCTTCCATCCAGGGTCTGTCCCCTTTCTCTGCCCCCTCTTTTCAGCCCCCTCTTTCCACCTGCACCTAGTTCCAGTTCCAGCCCACATCTCCCACCTGCCACCCTTTTCAGCCCCACTATCCCACCAGTCCCCAGCCCTTTTCTCCCATCAGTCCTGGGCTTCAGCCCCCAGCCACTTCTCCCTGTCCCCTTTTCAGCCCCTAGTTTCAACCCCAGCCCTTTTCTCTCACCAGTCCCGAGCTTCAGCCCCAGCCAGTTCTCCCTGTCCCCTTTAAAGCCCCCAGTCCCCACAGTTTCAGCCCCTGCCCCTTTTCAGCCCCCAGTTCCAGTTTCAGACCCCTTCTCCCATGAGCACTTCCCTCCCCAGTCCCCTTATCCCCTCTGAGCACCCCCACCCCTCCCCAATCCCCTTCTCACCTCTGAGTACCCTTCTGAGCTCCCCCACCCTCCCCAATCCCCTCTGAGCACCCCACCCTCTCCAATCCCCTTCTCCCCTCTGAGCACCCCTCCTCTGAACTCCCCCACCCCCTCTCCAATCCCCATTCTCCCCTCTGAGCACCCACCCCCTCTCCCCTCTGAACTCCCCCCTGACCTAGTCCCGTCCCCCCCTCCATTGAAGCCACAGAGCCCTCTTCTCCTGCCACCGCCTGCCTTTTTCTTTTTTTTTAAAATCTGTGCAGCCACGCAGGCAGCGCTTCGCGTCTGCCCTGTGTGTGCTGCTGTGAAAGAAGTAAATCGCCAGCGCTGGCTTCGGGCCTTCCCTCGATGTCCCGCCCTCTTGTGAAGTAACTTCCTATTTCCTCGAGGGCGGGACATCGAGGGAAGCCCCAAAACCAGCGCTGACGATTTACTTCTTTCACAGCACACGCAGGGCAGACGCGAAGCGCTGCCTGCGTGGCTGCACGGATTAAAAAAAAAAAAGGCAGGCAGTGGCAGGAGAGAGACGCGACGGAGCACCCCCCACCCGCGGACACCCGGGGCAGACCGCCCCCACCGCCCCGCCCTTGCTACGCCACTGCCAAGCTATCATTGATAATTTGCAGTTCTGTTTCTCTGATGGCACGTTGATGGTAGGTATCCATTCTTTCATCAGCTGGTTGATGAAATTAAGATGCAATTTCTTTGTGAGAGGCGGGTACTGAGGGCTGCAGGGTTGTAAGTAAATTGGATATGCAGTTGTTCAAGGGTCTTTAGAGAATCTTTCCATTTCTCCCATGCTTGTCCAGTGGAACATCCCACTCATCAGTACTTTGGGAAAGCTCTCTCAGTAGGGAAGGCACCTCGACATAATAGCCCTGACAAAATAGCCATTGACAAAATGGCCCAGAATAAAATAGCCCTAGACAAAATGACTCCTCCCACAAAATAACCCTTGACAAAATTGCCCCTAGATGAAATAGCCCTCTTAACAAAATAGCCCCCTAGAAAAAAATAACACATCACAAAAAAGATGATAAACTGCAAGTGAAATCTTCACTGATAAAGGCTCCAACCAGCATTGCATTGTATAAAGCATATATAAATAAAATTCTATAGCTGCCAACTGGTATTCATGATCTGTTCTGTTTAAGGAAACTATTCTTCCATCAACATGCTAATTAAAAAAACAAAACAATATTGTCATCATTTTCATAGTCTTACCATTGCATATTACTGTATTAATCAAAGATGATATCATGAGAAATATAATTCTGATATTTAATTACACTAGTGAAAATGTAAGCCTTATTGCTCACATAAGCAACCACAATGCTTAGATCACTTTCTAAGGTTTTATTTCCTCAGACAACTGTGGCTACAGACAATGAGCTTGTCGGTATTGTAGGTAATAGTAATAAAACTAGTATTAGTTAAGAGTTCCAACATGTCTGTTTATATTAACAAAAGCATTTACCCAAATAGACTATGTTGGAACTCTTAATCTAAAATCAATTTTATCATTATTACCTATAAAATTAGCATTACAAACTTTAGCTCAAAGCAAAGACTTCAGCAGACTTCCTGTATTTGAAGAAAACTTATCACCAGCCGAACCCAGAACTCTTATCTCTACTACTACTTCCTGTTACCGCATAGACGGGACGTGGCAGAGACAAGCCAGACATAAGACTTCCGGGGGTTGGCTGGTGATCAGTTCTCCTCGAATACAGGGATCCTCTACAAGTAGATTTGGGCAGATCCTCTTGCAGTGTGCCACAAGGTAAGTTCTCCCCAGACTCCCCCTGTCTGTTACTGTTTGGGTTACTTTGTCAGAGGCCATATTCTGGGCAGCCTGATCAAGCCCTTTTGTCGGGGGTCTAATTTGTCAGGGGCTATATTGAGGGCAGGCCGTTTTGACAGTGGCTATTAAGTCGGGAGAGTTTTTGTTAGGGGTTGCAAATAATATCAGTATCAATGTCAAAGATGTCAAAATATCAACTGTTAGATATCGGGTTGCTTTATGGAACCCTGACAGCTAATAGGTTTTACCAGTGTATTTGGCAATGTGAGTTGTAAGCAATGCGATAGCGTCAGAGATTCTTTGGTTTTATATATCGGCATGTTAAGTATAGCTCGAGAAATAAAGAAGTAGAATATCAGACATCAATATAGTTTTCCCTGAAGAAGCCCACTGAAACTTATGGGCAAAATGGGACCCGTTGGAGACACAGATCATCATGTGAAGATAATTCAAAGATAAGTTGATATTTTGACGTCTTTGACATTGATCCTGATATTATTTGCAGTATTTTGAAAAATTGTGATACACAAGTTACATAATACAAGCTATACTTGTTGAAGTTTAAGAAAAGAAAAGAGGAAAAGAAAACAAAAAAAGAGGGGTTTTTTTTGCCAATGAAGAGAGGCCGGTCAGCGAGTCTGTGAATACAATAATATTCATACCACCAACGTACAGAGGCATGTTTCCTCTTTAAAAATTCCATTTCCTCAAGTAAGAGATAATATGATTATTCAATTAAAAAACTTTGAGTAAATAAAAATAAAAAATAAAAAAATAAATTTTTTTGAAAAAATCTCTATAGTTAAGATACAATCTACAATAAATTTACATAATAGGAAAAACCACTGATTAGTGTGATTGGTTTCAAATTGAGGTGGTTTAGTTCTTCAGACATTTGAAATAAATTTTCTTGTTGTTACTTAATTTTCCTTCAATGAAAGGTGTTAGGTTTTGTGGCTATATTCAATTGTTATATGCTGCATTGTTTCTTTTATACTATGGAGCTGTTGCTTTGTCTTGTTGCTCTGTCTTTGCTGTACCTCCATAAAAATTAAAAAATGAAAAAAAAAATCTTCCACAATCTCTTACCAAGCAGCTATAAGATGGAATACTGTAGTTTTGACTGTGAAACTTGAAACCGATTATATGAGCTTTCTTGGAAAGCTAAAACCTTTTCTTTTTACAAAGTGCATTGTACAAGTTTGATTGTTAAAGTGTTTTATTGTTTTTAATAAGAATATAAGAGTTACCTTACTGGGATAGACCAAAGGTCCATCAAGCCCAATATCCTATTTCCAACAGTGGCCAATCCAGGTTGCAAGTACCTGGCAATATCCCAGAACAATAAAACAGATTTTCTGCTGTTTATCAAGTTTCAAGTTTATTCAGTGTTTTCTATCCCACCTATTAGCGATGCCAGCTAGGTGGCTCACAGTCTACATAGTAGTAGAAGAAAGGGAAGTGAAAAAGAGAATGGAAGTAGACAATCAGTCAGGCGAGGGCGGGGCATGGAAGGAAGGAGAGGTCTGCCCTGCTGCTGCTTGCTGGTGGGAACTTGCGTTGCGAAGGTGAAAGGAGTTTAAGGTTAGTTCTGGAGTGACGGAGGGTGGGTGGAGGGGGGGCCCGGCGACCTCAGGTGGGGGGGTGACCTCGGGTGGGGGGCGGGGGGCAGTCTTGTTCGGCTCTCGGCGGCCCTGCTGCAAAAAAAAGTTTGCTAGGTCTTATTTTCGGGGGGAGGCCTTATATTTACAAATGTAGCAAAATCGCTACTAGGTCTTATTTCGGAGGAAGTCTTTTTTTTCTGGGAAACATGGTAGCTATAGTTTGGGTTCCTCTTTCCCACATTTATCACTTTGCACTTGCTCACATTAAATGTCATCTGCCATCTGGATGTCCAGTCTCCCAGTCTCGAAAGGTCCTCTTGCAATTTTTCACAATCCTCTTGTGATTAACAACTTTGAATAACTTTGTGTCATCAGCAAATATAATAACCTCACTCATTATTCCCATCTCTTGATCACTTATAAATATGTTAAAAAGCAGTGACCCCAGCACAGACCCCTGGGCTGCAGACCAGTGGCCATGCAGGTGAGTAGGATGGTATGGGACCACATGATAACTGTTGTTTGGCCAGGTAGCAGGCTACAGCCATGTACTCCATCACATTATGTGATATATGCATCTTGACACATGCTCTGTATAGTTAGAGACAGAGGAGAGGGTCTGTGGCTGGCACATCTTGGGTTCTATAGTGTGCTGAGACAGTGCTTGTCAAGCCTCTTCTAGGAGCACATCTACTCATTGGGATAGTCACAATTATCACTGGGTAGGTGTGCCTCCAGGAAAGGACTGAAGAAGTTTCAAGTTTATTGTTAACATAATATACTGCTCGGGAGAAGCCTATCTAAGCAGTTTACAACTTTTCGATATCGCTAAAACAAAAAATAGAGGAACTACAATATCAAGAAGAGAAATGATAGAGAAAATCAGTAAAACAGTGGAGATACAGAGAAACATCACTGCTGTAAGCAAGACTACCTCCTATTTACCAGGCAGTGATCAGACATCTAAGTTCCAAAACCTTGATGAAACAAATAAGAATGCTGGTGTAGAGACAGTGGTGTGCTGGAGCAGGCTCTCACAGGCTCTCACAGGCTCGCAAGAGCCGGTTGTTAATTTTTTGAGAATTTTGGGAGCCGGTTGTTAAAGTAGGGCCCTCCATGGCTACTTTAACAACTGGCTCCCAAAATGTGGGCTTGGGCCCCCTGCTGAATTCTCTTTTACTTTGCTGGTGGGGATGCTGAGCCCTGCCAGCCAAGTAAATAGACTGCTGCTGCTCCCCGCTCCTTGTTTCCAGCTCTGAGCAGCAGGCTGAGACTTCTCGAGCATGTGAGAGAAGTTCCAGCATGCTGCTCAGAGCAAGACGTTGGGAGTGGTGGCAGTCCATTTATTGGCTGCCAGCAAAGGTATGCCTAGCATGCCCGCACGAAGGGAGGGAGGATAGAGAGGCAAGTGTTGCTCCCCCCCCCCCCCCCCGGCCACCCCTGGCCCTTCCAACTGCAGAGCTGGCTACGTCCTGAGAAAGAGCCTGTTGTTAAAAATTTACCAGCACACCCCTGTGTAGAGACCAAAGGCAATTAGATATTCATAGTGTGTTACTGTTTCCTTACCAACAGATGAAGCAATGGTTCGAGCAGCCATGAAAGGACTGACAATAGGCACCCATCCAAAGACAAAGGAGGTCCATCAACGGGAGAAGAAAATCATGTGCCACCTGAGGAGCACCATAATGAGGAGGCTAGAGACATTAGAGTTGGAGGGTGCAGATGAGGAGTCAGCTGTGGTTATATTGTCCCCTTCAACTTCCGAGGACAACATTGAGCCAGCAGAATGTGCCATAGGCGCTGTCAGAGAGAAATACCAGCATGTAGAGCATATTAGCCAGGAACCAGTGAGGTGTGTAGCAGAGGTTATGGAGCAAAATTAACAACTTCTCATCTAAAGAGAAAGGAAGTTTGAGCTCCAAGAGTGAATACTGGCACTCATAGAATATCAGGTTGCCCTGTAAGAAAAACAGATAGCACTGAGTGAACAGATACTGAATGGGATGCAATCCCTCACCCATGAGGTCCTGGTCCTATGTGAGGAGATGAGAGACCAGCAGTGCCACCAGACCACCCACTCCACTGGCCTGCCACCTGTCTCCATGGTACCTTCAGGAAGACCACCAGCTGTTGGCACTCATCAGAATGCACCAGTGAGAAGGTGGGTCTTCAAATCCAACCTGACATCAACTCAGCCTCTTTGCTGCCTGCTCCTGCAGTCAGCTGTGTGACCCTCCATCATCACAGGCTTAGCCCATGCACTCCAGTGCAGCTGAGGGCCCCATGGCATTCCCTGACTTCCATCAGGCTGCATGACATGCTGGGCTGCCAGATGATGTGTCCCTGAGCTCCTTTGAGAGCACAGACACCCCAGAATGTGGTAGAAGCAGAGATTTGCACAGGCTAGAGAAGGCCTTCTCAACTCAGTCCTTGGGGTACACCAAGTCCCATCAGGTTTTCTGGATATCCACAATGAATATGCATGAGATAGATTTGCATACCAAGGAGGAAGTGCATGCCAATCAATCTCATGTTTATTCATGGTGAATATCCTGAAAACACAATGGAACATGGTGTGCCCTGAGGACTGGGTTGAGAAGTCCTGGGCTAGAGGGTGTAACTGGGGATGGGAAAGGGGAAGGGGGAAGAGGTTGTAATATCACATTGCCATACTGGCTCAGACCGAAGGTCCATCAAGACCAGTATCTTGTTTCCAACAGTGACCAATTCAGATCACAAATATCTGCAAGATCCCAAAAAAGGAAAAAACAGATTTTATACTGCTTATCCTGGAATAAGCAGTGAATTTTCCCAAGTCCATCTTCATAATGGTTTATGGGCTTTTCTTGTAGGAACTTTTGTCCAAACTGTTTTTAAAAAAATCCTGCTAAGCTAACTGCTCTAGATTGGTCCAGACACCAGAAGTAGTTTCAGAGCAGCTTTGGAGCAAACCAAATGCCCTTTAGATGATATAGGTCTGGTCTGGCAAGGGGCCTATTAAAGTGCTCTTTAGCATCAGTGTGGGTTGCCACTATGGGGGTTATGAGCTACTTCCTTTAGCCCTTATCACTTGTGTGGGATGGAAAGAAGCAAACAGTCATAAGGTGAGAAAGAGGCTGTGAGCTTTTGGGAGCAGGAATTACAAGGATGCATGAGGGTATATGTTTGAGCTTTGTGAGGGCACAGGGACTTCATCACTTATGCAAGCAGAGGTGTGAGTGAGGGGTAGTACAGGGCTTACCACACAGTCAACTGTCAGTGATCTAGCTGCTCTCATAGATTCCAGAGTGTGAGAGAATGTATGCATTGTGACAAGATCCTGGGAATCTGGGGAAGACACCTGTTATTTTACCCTGGGTGTTGCAGACCACCTGCAAGTTGAGGGAGTGAAAAGCCTTTCTCCCTCCCACATGGGGGCTCAATGGGCATGTGTGTGTGTCTTTGACCCCCAGGATAGATGGAAAATGGGCCATTTCATAGCACCAGGCCATAGGTTGGTGCTTGTGCTGCACAGTGTGAGAGAAAGCTAAGAAAGGCCATGAGAAATGGCAGACTGACTGAGGTCCACTTTGATATCCAGTGCAGACTGGAAACTTCCAGTGGTTGAAAATGGCAAGGGCTGTGGTGACCTTTAGGTGTGTACGCATGTGTATGTATGGTGCAGCAGAGGAAAAGCTGTAGCTCTTGGCACAGATGGTAGATGGCATTGTTACTGAAGCATAATCTGGTGAGGCACTGTTCATTTGTGAAGTCTAGGAACTGTGTCCTTGGCCTATATATCCTGTGTTGGGGATGCCTCCCTGTGGCTTTCCTCTCTTCTCTGTATGCCTCATGCAGGATGGTCCATGCATTCATGCTACTCATGACTCCTGCCTCCTACCACCAGCACACTGTGTAACCCACCACTGATAATCTAGCAGATCACACATACACACACATACACTCAGCCAGAGGCCCAGGGACACAAATACAAACACAGACAGACACAATCACACTCACAAATGCACAGAAGTTGGAACTATGAGAATGCAGGACACACCCAGACCGACACACAATGGGGCAGGAAGGACACACAAATGGAGGGTAAGAAGGATTCAGATTGAGAAGATTTGGGAAATGGTGTGGATAGGAGGTTTGCAGGGAAGGGGGTGGAGAGGTAAATGAGAGGGATAAGATACAGTGAGGGAATAAAAGTTTGGCACAGACACATCTGCATGGACAGAAATGACAAGGAACCAAGGACCTGCACTCAGCTATCCTGCAGTCACCATGAACACAAGCAGTCCCAAAAGACAGGTGAGTTCAGTGTTTGTCCTTTTGTAGCAGCTGTAATGCCAGCAAGTTGGAATCCTTTGCAAAATCAGTTATGCTCTAGGGATGTGCACTTGTTTGAAAGAACATAAGAAATGTCAACAACATATTCATGTTGTTTTATGTCATTAACAAATGAAAATGGACAGAAAAAAAAGATGACATTTTGAGCTCAATATTCAAAATGATTTAAACAGCCAGGAGAGGCTTTTTGCCATTTAAATTGCCTGTCCAGGACTAACCAGGCATTTTCAGTGATACCAAATCGGATAGTACCGATGAAAATGCCTGGTTAGTGCCCAAGCCAAAATTGGTTATTGTGGGAGTGTTCTGGGAATGGAGTCAGCACTTAGCTGGTTAACGGCCGATTTTCAGCACTTAAATGGTTGATAACAGCATAAGTAGGACCACATAAAATGCAGTCTTATCTTTATGTGGTCTTCATAGCTGCTTAAGGCTGAATATCACACTTAACCGGCTATGTTTTACTGGAAATGAGCTTGCAGATTTTTTTTTTTTGTACCCCGCACTTTCCCACTCATGGCAGGCTCAATGTGGCTTACATGAGGCAATGGAGGGTTAAGTGACTTGCCCAGAGTCACAAGGAGCTGCCTGTGCCTGAAGTGGGAATTGAACTCAGTTCCACAGTTTCCCAGGACCAAAGTCCACCACCCTAACCACTATTCACGTACAGTAGAGTGTTCTGAATGTACCTAAAGAAGTTTTCATTAAGAATTTTTGTCTCTATGGCAAGTTTCTTTTCAAATTCTTTTTCCTGTTTGCCTTATTAATGCTTTAGATAAATGGTTTCCAAACCTGTCCTGGGGGACTCACAGTCAGTCAGGTTTTCATGAAATTGATCTGCATGCACTGCCTCTTTTGCATGCAAATGTCTTGCATGCATATTCATTGTGGAAATCCTAACGATTGGCTAAGGATCCTCCAAGAAAGATTTGGCAGCCACTGCTCGAAATTCACTGCTCAGTATTGTCCAAAGCTGAAATTGCCTGCTACTGACCCAGATCAGTGCTATAACCCAGTCTAGCCTGCCCTGATCCCAAACAGGAGTACCCCCCCCCCCCCCGACCCCTCTCCTCCAACCTTAGGGCCCTCTAGGACTAACATGATTGCGGGTGGTCTAGTGGCATAGTTGGAGCCAGATCAATCCCCAGTCACTCCTGCCCATGCTGTTTCCACTGTTAAAATGGCTGCCACAACCTGCAAAGGCAGTCTCATAAGACTGTCGCTAGAGGTTGTGGAGCTAGCATGGACAGGAGCAGCTGGGGATCACTCCTGCCCCAAATATGACAGTAGACCACTAGAAACTGTAAGGTAGGCCTATGGGTGGGTCTGGGGGGGAAAGGAGTGACGAGGGAGTGGAACCTGCTCCTGCCTTGGGGGGGAGAGGGGAGAGACAGTGCGCCATGGGAACACAGCATAATGTTTTCATTTCAGCCAAAAATTCACCGGCATTTTCAGCTAAAACTGAAACAAGGCTGAATACCGATTTCAGGCCGGTTTCAGCGTCAAAACAAAAACCAAAATTTGGTCAGCATCTAATCAAGATAATGTAACTTTACTTTCTCATTGTGCTAACATACTTTGATGGTAGCTAAGTCTGAACCATTGTGCTCCTATGAATCTGTCAACTTTCGCTCAGTTAGTAGTTTAAAAGAGCCAAGTTCCAACCTTGTTAAGATGAATTTACCCTTTTTGAATAGACTTCCCCTCCCTAATATATTTCCTAGTTCCTAACAACCCTAAAGCCCTCTTCCTTGCACCAGCTTGCTCTGGAGTCCTGCACATGGAATGGGGAATATTTCTGAGAATGCTATTGTGGTAATTCTGGATTTCAATTTTCTACCTAAAAGCCTCTTCCATCTTCCTTTGTTTCTGATACCCACATATACCACAACAGTGCAGACAGGCTATCCCCAGCACTCTCTATAATCCTATATAGGTGATATGTGAAGACCACTATCTTTGTACCAGGCAGACAAGTTACCATGCAGCAGGGGCGTAGCCAGACAACAGATTTTGGGTGGGCACCAAGTGTTCTTCTCCCCCCCCCCCCCCCGCACCACCACCCAAAAAAAATATCTCAGCTGGTGAGAAAACGCTTCTTTCCACCTTGACAGTCTGCAGCAGGCATGCGCTGAAGACTGAGCATGCACAGGTGACAGTATCAAGGACAGTAGCATTTTTCATACCATCAGGGGAAGGTCTTCAGCTGGTGGAGCTGGGGATCCCCACCAGCTACCACTAACGTGTGCTACTGTTGGGTGGGCCTGAACCCTAAGTGGGTGGGCCCTGGCCACTGCCATGCAGTCCTCAGCCCACCAGCCACTCAGTGGTCTACAGCAGTGCTTCTCAACCCAGTCCTCAGGACACACCCAGTCAGTCAGGGTTTCAGAATATCCACAATGAATATGCATGAGAGAGACTTGCATGCACTGCCTCCTTTGTATATGCAAATCTATCTCATGCATATTCATTGTAGATATTCTGAAAACCTGACTGACTGGGTGTGGCCAGAGGATTGGGTTGAGAAACACTGATCTACAGTATATTCTCTAATGACCAAACTGCCAACAGTACTACTACTACTACTAC
Organism: Microcaecilia unicolor; assembly: GCF_901765095.1. NCBI lineage: Eukaryota > Metazoa > Chordata > Amphibia > Gymnophiona > Siphonopidae > Microcaecilia > Microcaecilia unicolor. The sequence goes on from NC_044033.1 coordinate 379,347,955, forward strand.
TACTACTATTTAGCATTTCTACAGCGCTACAAGGCGTACGCAGCGCTGCACAAACATAGAAGAAAGACAGTCCCTGCTCAAAGAGCTTACAATCTAATAGACAAGGAAACTGGTTTGTACACTTGCTTGCATGTAACTTTTTCCAGCAGTGTCTTTGTAATTCATATTTTTGTTTTAAGGTGCTTGAAGATATTCTTTAATTGTCCCCCATCATTTTCATCTGCAAGTACAGTAAATAACAAGTTTCTCAGGGTAGATGTTGCTAGGATAGCTTAATCCATTGGCTGCACCTTTATTGTTATATTTTCTGGTTGAAAAACAGAGCACATTCTGCCATTAGTAGGCTTTAAGAGATCAAAGTCCAAGTGGGTGTCTCTATATGTAAACAACACATTCTGTTCACCATCGATTACCATTCTGTCTACGCTGATAATTTTAGACCAAGTGCAGCTTTCCATTAGGCTCACTTTCTGTTTGCATTTGCATTGCAAAGTGAATGTGAAAAATAATCCTTCTTTGGAAGGTATTCACTCTTGATTAGCTATTCTAGGAGTAACTAATACTGTATTAAATATGTGTGAATGGAATTTTGTTTTCTAATTGCAGAAACTATCTTCCTCCCTTCAGCTTATTTTATTTCACCCAATTACTTTAGTCCAGTGTTTGCTATGACAGTCGCCCTGGACCTCTGTAATCTGGTCAGTAGATATTGCTATTGTGCAATGACTCCCTCACTCTGACTGGGGCTCTGATTGCTCTTTTTGTAACAGCCCTAGGCCTGGTGAAGCTAGAAACCAAACTCAAGTCCCTCCGCATGGCAATAGCACTGAGTCATCCAACAGGCCAAACTCAGAGCTAAGCTTCACAATAATGTAGAAGCAATCCTTCAGTGGGCAAACAGTGTGCAAAAAGACAGTGAATGATGCTAGCATAAGTAATCCAGGGATGAATAATGTGTTGCTTATCAAGGAATAAATGAAAACAAGTGTAGGAATAATTTTATAAAGTCATTTTTCCACATGTGGCCACCTACGTGTGTAAATAACTGCAAAGCCCTGACCTTTATGGGGTCACTCTAGTGTTCTCTTCAGAGCATGAGAGGGGGCCAGGTACATAATATTGTTTTCTGGGTGTGAGCTGGTACTGGAAAGTTTTCCAGGAGGCTGAAAAAGGTTGTTACAGTTCATATACTCTCCTCTTGAGTATCTGAGACCACACACAGTATGTGGACTCAGATACTCAATTCAAGTCAAACAGGTATTTCTCAGCAGAAACAGGCAAAAATCTTATTTATAAGTATAGAAGCTCCAACTCCTCACGCCAATAACTTATTGCTGGAGCCCAATTATTGGTGCTAATTGGCTTATTACTCAATTAAATTGTGCACACAAATTGAGCATCATATGGAGTGACCTAGTGGTTAGGGTGGTGGACTTTGGTCCTAAGGAACTGAGTTCAATTCCCACTTCAGAGCAAGTCACTTAACCCTCCATTGCCCCAGGTACAAATAAGTATCTGTATATAATATGTAAGCCACATTGAGCCTGCCATGAGTGGGAAATCATGGTGTACAAATGTTAAAACAAAAAAAAAATCCAGGGCTATATGTGTGAAGACTGAAATCTTACAGCCTTAATTTAATCTCTTGATGTAACAGAAACCAAAATGCAAATATATTATTTATTTAAAAAAAAAAACAATAATATAAACTCAAATGTACACAAATAAAACAGTATTTGTATATAGTGAATTGTGCTCAGTTTTTTTTGGGTGCTTTACATCAACCCGAAAGCTGCAGATATGTAAAGACACCATTCCAGCATCACCGCACACCCTACCTCCATTCCAATACCAAAAATTAACAAAAAAAGAAAAAACAATAAAAAGAAATGGCTACTTAGCTGTATGATCGTAGCAAAAAGCGCTCTTGTAGAGTCTGAAAGGGGACAATCTTATCCGTAGGATGGCGTGAGCACTGGTGTCAGATGCAGAGAACAATGCAAGCCCCGGGGCAATGTAATGCTTATATGTTGCAAAACACTCCGTGATACATCAACCAAAACAGTCTTCTTTATCTTTATCTGGACTATTATTTATGTTTTAGTGATGCCTACAATGATATTTTGATTTTTTTGGAAAAAACAAGCAAACATGCTGGCCAGAACTATCAAAATTTGCATGGGGGATCCTGTACATCCTGCTACCAGCACATCTTCTAAGAAGACATTTCTATTGCAGGAAGGACTGCGGAAGATGGGAGAGCTAGATTGAATCCTGAGATTGTTGCTGACTTCTTATTCATCCACAGATTTAAAAATCATAATAGTGCTTCATAGGGCATATTTCTCCCCTCTAGGGCATACAGAACGCGTTGTATTTTGCACCCCTGGACATTTTAACAGGGTGGATAGGATTCCTTAGGGTAGTAGAAATCAGCTATTGTTGTGGTTGGAATGGTAGAGGGTGGTGGTGGGGAGGAGGGTTATTATAGCTGCTTGTTGTTATTGTTTTCTATTTGTAATTTATACACAACAGTCGCACAGCATATTGTTCCTGTTATTATACTTTAATATGATTTAAATATAAAATCATAAGTGTTCAAGGCTTCGGCAGATGAGGACAGAGCCGATGGGGCGGGATGGGGACAGAACCTGTGGTGATGAGGAGGGGACGGAGACAGGGCCTGCAGGCACGGAGTGGGGTCGGAGACAGAACCTACGGGGATGGGGTGTCCCCTAGTCTTTGTACTTTTTGACTGAGTAAAATATCGATTTACTTCTACTCATTCTACACCACTCAGGATTTTGTAGACCTCAATCATATCTCCCCTCATCCGTCTCTTTTCCGAGTTGAAGAGCCCTAAACTCTTTAGATTTCCTTATACGAGAGGCGTTCCATCCCCTTTATCATTTTAGTTGCTCTCTTTGAACCTTTTCTGATTCCACTATATCTTTTTTGAGATACGATGTCCAGAATTGAATGCAGTAGTCAAGGTGAGGTTGCACCATGGAGCGACAGAGAGGCATTATAATATTCTTGGCCTTATTTTGCGTCCCTTTTCTAATAATTCCTAGCATCCTGTTTGCATTTTTGACCGCTGCCACACACTAGGCAGATGATTTCAGCATGTTGTCTACAATGACACCTAGATCTTTTTTTTGAGCGCTGACGCCTAAGGAGGACCCTAGCATCAGGTAACTGTGATTCAGATTATTCTTCCCAATGTGCATCACTTTGCATTTGTCCACATTAAATTTTAGCTGCCATTTGGATGCCCAGTTTTCCGTTTCCTAAGGTCTCCTGCAATTTTTTACAATCTGCATGTGTTTTGACAACTTTGAATAGCTTTGTGTCATCTGCAAATGTAATCACTTCACTTGTCGTTCTGATTTCCAGATCATTTATAAATATGGTCCCAGAACAGATCCCTGCGGCACTCCAATATTCACACTCCTCCATTGAAAGAAATGGCCTGTTTTCTGTCCAATAACCAATTCCTAATCCACAACAGAACATTGCCTCCTATCCCATGACTTTTTAATTTTCTCAGGAGTCTCTCATGAGGAACTTTGTCAAAAGCTTTCTGAAAATCTAGGTACACTACATCAACTGGCTCGCCTTTAGCCACATGTTTATTTACACCTTCAAAGAAATGAAGCAAATTGGTGAGGAAAGACTTCCCTTAGCTGAAACCATGCGGATTCTGTCCCATGAAACCATGTTTGTCTATGTATTCTGTAATTTTATTCTTTATAATAGTTTCCACTACTTTGTCCATCACTGACATCAAATTTACTAGTCTGTAATTTCCCTGACCACCCCTGGAACCCTTTTAAAAATTGCCATTACATTGTCCACCCTTCAATCTTCAGGTGCTACTGATGATTTTAACGACAGGTTACAGATCACTAACAGCAGATCAGCTATTTCATGTTTGAGTTCTTTCAGTACCCTGGGGTGTATACCATTTGGTCCAGGTGATTTATCACTCTTTAACGTCAATTTGCTCAGTATGTCTTCCAGGTTCACTGAGATTTCTTTCAGTTTCTCCACATTGTCACCCTTGAAAACCATTTCCGTTACAAATAGATCTCTTACATCTTCTTCTGTGAAGACCAAAGCAAAAAATTCATTCAATCTCTCCACTATGGCCTTATCCTCCCTGCATGCCCCTTTTGGTCCTTTATGATCTAAGGTTCCATAGATTGCCTCACAGGCTTTCTGCTTCTGATGCACCTGAAAAAGATGTTACTATGAATTTTTGTCTCTACAGTAAGATTTTCTTCATATTCTCTTTTAGCCTTCTTTATCAAATCTTTGCATCTAGTTTGACAGTTCTTATATGTTGCTTCTTATTTTCCTTATTCAGATCCTTTTTCCATTCTTTGAAGAATGTTCATTTAGCTCTAACAGCCTTTTTCACTATACCTTTTAACCATGATGGCTGTCATTTGCTCTTCTTTCCACCTTTGTTAATATATGGAATTAGGGCCCGGGGCAAACACCCCCCTGGGCCTGGCCCCTTCCGGGCCCACTCCCCTCTCCAGGCGGGCCCACCCCCTTTCTGGGAGGGCCCACCACTCGCCCCGCCGCCGCCCCACTTACTTGTCCTGCACTCCTGCTCCAGACTGTCACTGTGCACAGCAAACTTCCCCAGGGCCCGGTGCTAGCATTGCTCTGCTGTTCCTGTGTGTGGCAGCACCACAGAGCAGAGTCCTTCCTTCCTTCCTGCTGCGTCCAAAGAGGCTGTTTGGACACGGCAGGAAAGAAGTACTCTGCTCTGCGGCGCTGCCACACAGAGTAATGCTAACGCCGGGTGGGGCCCCCTTGGATGCCGGGCCCTGGGGAATTTTGCCCCCCCTGCCTCCCCCTCTCGGCGGCCCTACATGGAATATAACTAGTCTGGACTTCCACGATGATATTTTTAAACAACTTGCACACCTGATTTAAAGTCCTAACCTTTGCGGCTGATCCTTTTAGCTTCTTTTTAACCATTTTCCTTATTTTGTCTTAGTCACTCTTTTGAAAATTAAATGCCTCTACAGTAGATTTCCTTAGTGACTTCACTCCAGATATCAGCTCAAATTTGATCATGTTATGATCACTGTTTCCCAGCAGATCCAACACTGTTACCTCTTGTACCATGCCCTGTACTCCAATGAGGACTAGATCTAAAATAGTTCCCTGCATATGAGCCAACTTATCAAAATGATTGGGGTGCTGAAATATTTTTTTTACAGGTGATACATCCCCCCTCCCCTGTCCCTCCCTCCCTGTCCCTCCTCCCTCTATCCCTCCCCTGTCCTCTCCCCCTCCCCTATCTCCCTCCCTCGTCCACCTCCACCTCCCTCCGAGTTCCAGGCCCCCTCCCTCCCAGTTCCAGTCCCTCCAGTTCCAGGCCCACCTCCCTCCCTCCCTCCCTCCCTTCGAGTTCCAGGCCCCCCTCCCTCCCTCTCTCCTCTCTCCTTTCCCTCCCCCTCCCTCTGATTTCCAGGCCCCCCCTCTCTCCCTCTGAGTTCCAGGGTCCCCCCCTCCCTCCGTCCGAGTTTCAGGGTCCTCCCTCCCTCCCAGTTCCAGGGTCCCCCTCCCTCCCTCCCAGTTCCAGGGTCATCCCCCCCCTCCGAGTTCCAGGGTTGTCGTCCGTCCCTCCGAGTTCCAGAGTCGTCGTCCCTCCCTTTCTCCCTCCCTTTGAGTTCCCGGCCCCCTCCCTCTGAATTTTAAAAGTCATCTTGACTTACCTCGTCGGGGTTATGGCAGCAGCAACGGTAAAAAGCGTGCAGGCTCGGCACTTAGTTCAGTTTTCCCTTCTCTCTCTCTCTCAGCTCTGGTCCCACCCTGCAGTACCAGAGCTGAGAGAGAGAGAAGGAAGGGAGGTACAAAATAAGTACCTGTATGTAATACATAAATTGCTTTGATTATAACCATGGAAAGGCAGTATATCAAAACCCATTCCCTTTGTGACCCTAAGCAAGTCACTGAACTCTCCATTGTCCCAAGTTGGTACAAAACTCAGATTGTTAGCCCACTAGGGATAGAGAAAGTACCTGTATATAGTAAACGTAAACAATTTTGGTTGTACCACAGAAAGGCAGTACATCAAATTGATGACCCCTTTAAGTAATAATGAGATGCCAACTATGCAAATACATGTGCAGAGACCATGGGGTTATGCTCCCTTAAAGACCTGCAGTGACTTCTAGTGGTCCTCCTAAAATAACAGAGTTTTGACCTTATTCTTACCTTAGCAGTTCTGGAAAAAACGACAGCTCCCCTGCCAGTGACTTATAATAGTAAGAGGAGACATCTCTTAGAGTGAAACTGTAGTCTAACAATTAGACTAGGGGAAGTTTTCTTGTAACATAGTAAATGACGGCAAATAAAGTCCTGAATGGTCCATCCAGTCTGCCCAGCAGTCACGCTCATCATTGATTCATGGCCAAACCAACAATGAATATGATCATAGTCCTTCCCTGGCATTTCTGGGACATAGACCGTATGCCACAAAATGTTTAGCCACCCGCCTGGGGCTACCCCACGGCCACTTAGGTCTATCCCCAGCACAGCTCAGGTTCACCTGCACCTGCGGCTTGTGCTCTACATTTGCACCCTCCTCCCACTGACTGGGTATCAACTGCCTCTGGGTGAGTCTCCCGCTCTCAAATTATCCCCAGTGATATCCAGACTACTGAGGGCCACACTCCCAGTAGTCCCACAGTTCCCAGAAAGCACTCACAGACCCAACACACAAACCACCAGGATTCTTAATCAGTCTAGACAAGCAGAGGCAATAAACTAAAAATGTTTACTGTCATAAAAATATTGAACAGTAAATCATTAAAACAGATGGAACAAAAACAGCACATAATAACAGGTAACTGTATATGGATCAATTATAAAGCTATCTAAACATTTGTTCACTACCTGAATAGTGCCTGAGAAGTACAGGAAACATAGCTGCTCACAGGTTACAGAATATAACTGCTCACAGGGTCTCAGTAAAGAGGTCTTTCTCTCTCTACTTCCAAGCTCAGACTGGAGAAAAATCCCTAGATGAATTTGAGCTCCTGGGCCAATCAGAGCCCAGAACAACAAGTTTTAAAAATAGCTGGCCACATTACAGCAGGTTACCTCTTATCTGTGTTAACTAAAGAGGGAACAGCATGCACCACCTGCTGGCCAAAATAGAGAAATACACTTCAAGAAATAATACAGTTTACAGGCTTAAAACCCACTGATTTGTCACACTGTAGAAGTCCTCCCGGCACTGTCCTTACGTTTCAACTACTGGAGTTGCCATTTAAGCCCTTTCCAAACCATCCTAAACCAGATTGCCATATATGGGACACAGACCATACAAATCTGCCAGTCACTGGCCTTCACAGCTGGAGTTGCCATCTAAGTACCACTTGACACATCCACACACATGAAACCATTTAAGTTTTTTTTATATATATACCATCCATGTTCTCATTAGAGATTCTCTGTGTTCATCCCATACCTTTTTGAATTCCATCACCGTTTTTGTCTCTACCACCTCCCTCGGGATGGCATTCCAGACATCAACCACCCTCTCCATGAAAAATAATTTCCTTACATTATTTCTAAGTCTACCACCCCGAAACCTCAGTTCATGTCCTCTAGTTTTACCATTTCCCTTTCTCTGGAAAAGAGCTGTTTCTATATTAATATCTTTCAAGTATTTAAATGTCTGTATCATATTTCCCCTGCCCCTTCTTTCCTCTAGGGTATACATATTCAGGTCTTCCAGTCTTTTGTGGACCATTTCAAGTCTTTTTTGCACCCTTAGCAGATACAGCCTCCAAAACTGAACACAATACTCCAGGTAGGGCCTCATCAATGACTTGTACAGGGCATCAATACCTCCTTTCTTCTGCTGGTTACACCTCTATCGATGCATCCTTCTGATTACATCAAGCCTTGTCACACTGTTTTGTTGACTCCAGATCCTTGGACACTATCACCTCAAAGTCTCTCTCCCTGTCGTGCATATCAGCCTCTCACTTCCTAGGACATATGGCTCCCTTGGATTTCTACTCCCCAAATGCATCACTCTGCACTTCTTTTGCATTAAATTTTAACTGCCAAACGATTCTAGACCCATTCTAACTTTTGCAGATCCCCTCTGGGGTGTTACACCCTATTACAAATCATTGTATCATCAGCAAACCCTTCTAACCCTTCGGCAATATCGCTCACAAATATATTAAACAGAATCAGCCCCATCACCAATCCTTGAGACACTACACTACTCATTCTTCCCTTCTCCAAGTGAATCCATTGACCACTACCCTCTGGCGTTCTGTCTGTCAACCAATTTCTTAATCCAGTTTACAATTTGGGTCCTAACTCAGCCTGTAAGCAGTGGCGTTCCTAGGGGGGTGGACACCCGGGGCGGCACCCCGCCCCGGTGCAGCGCCCCCCCCCCACGGCAGCATGGACCCCCCCCAGTGAAGACCCCCCTGCAAAAGAGCCCCCAGGGTGCATGCGCTGGGGGGGGGGTGCCGCAGCGCGCGCCTGCTGTGAGTTTACTAACTTGCTCGTTCGCTGCAGCTCCCTCTGCCCCGGAACAGGAAGTAACTTGTTCCGGGGCAGAGGGAGTTGCAGCGAACGAGAGAAGTTAGCGAACTCTCGCAGCAGGCGTGCGCCACGGCACCCCCCAGTGGCGTGCACCCGGGGTGGACCGCCCCCACCCGCCCCCCTGGTACGGCCACTGCTGTCAAGTTTATCAAGAGCCTCCGTGTAAGGAACCATGTCAAAGGCTTTGCTGAAATACAAGTACTCTACATCTAGCACATGTCCTCAATCCAATTCTCTGGATCAAAGAATTCAATGCCTACATTGTTTGGCATGATTACTTTTTGGTAAAATCATGTTGCCTGGATCATGTAATCCATGGATTCAAGGAAATTCATATCCTTTTCTTCAGCAATGCTTCCATATCTTTTCTAATAACTGAAGTTAAGCTATTGACCTGTAGTGCCTGCTTCTCTCTGTCACCACTTTTGTGAAGAGGGACCCCATCTTCTCTTCTCCAATCCTATGGAACCTCTCCCATCTCCAAGGATTCATTAAACTCATAACATAACATAGCATAGCATAAATAACATAACATAACTTTATTCTTAAATTCCACAAATACCTTGCAGTTCAATGTGGATTACAGTAAAGACACTGGTTTATAACCAGAAAATACAGTTAAAAACATTTACAATAGAAGACAGAAAGAACCAAAGCCCACCTATCGGAAGATCACTGCCTTCTACAAACAATGTTTGAAACAGATGGGTTTTCAAATGTTTTCTAAAATCCAAATACCCCTTAGCAGTTAACAACAACCCCAAAATTTCTTTTCCCTATCTAGTCACTTGGAATGCCAACTGATATTCTACATAGTTCAGCCTTTTCCTACCTCTTATAGGAGGATAAGTAAACAAATTACAGATTCTCTGAGATCTAGATGACAAAAACAGACAATCCACCAAATAAGAAGGTGCCAAACAAAAAAGGATCTTATAAAATAAATGGCAACATTTTAAAATAACTCGAGCTGGCATCGGCAGCCAGTGCATTTTTGATATAAAAGGCTGAAATATGATCAAATTTTAAAAATAAAAAATCAAACTCAAGCGCAGAATTCTTAGGACAATTCAATAGATAAGATTACAATAGTCCAGCAAGCTCACCAACAAACTGTACCAAAAGCCGAAAATGCTGTTCTGAAAAATACTGCTAATACAGTGCAAGTTACGCATCAGCACAAAAGATCTTTGATTAACCAATTCACCCTGCAGAGTCAAGAAACAAATGGAATCTTTAAAAAATACCTAAACTCACAGTGATGCTACAAAATGGTATTCCTGATGATTAACGGTAACGCTTGTTTTTCGGTCCTGAAGAACAATCAGCTGGAAAGAACGGCCTGCAAAGTCCAGCAATTCTACCGCAACTGTAGTACATAAGTTTATTTTTATAGCCCTTAATGTCTCATGGTTTGATGCGGGTTACAAACAATAAATCTGAACAATCCAGAAATACAAAGTACATGGATAGCAAAAGCTAACAGTCATTCTCTATTAAACTTCAAAAACAAATGTGTCTTGAGCCAATGTGTAAAATGTCCATAGCTTGATGCCTGTATATCTTTACCCACTTTGAGAGCCTGAAGATATTAAAGAATTTATAATTTTCTTCCTTATTTTCCCTTTAAAGATGGATAAGAAACAGATTAAATGATCAGGTCTCATGCATTAAAATGGACAAAACAAACAATTTGTTAGATATGAAGGAGCTAACCATGAGATACTTTAGTACATCAAAACAGGCTAATTTAAAACAACATGAGCAGCCACCGGCAACCAATGAACTTTGGACTAATACATTGTCAAATGATCAGAGCGTTTTAACACCGGAAGAAGTCCAGTGATATTATCTGCATAGCGATTGGAGGCAAAGTCGAAAGATTGAACATACAAATTAAAAAGTAAGGGTGATAAAAGGGATATCCACAGGGAATATTCTAACTCTCTGAAGAGTCCAATCCAATAAGAACCCTATACCATCTAGATACCAAAAGAGGCCCCAAAACCAAGATAACACTCAGCCATAACACCTATACTGTTGAGAATTCCCAGTAATACATCAAAATCAACCAAATCAAAGGCAGATGAAAGGTCAAACTGAAGGATCAAAGCCTTCTTCCCTTCACTCAGTCAAAGATGCACTGTGTCTAACAGAGACCCTACTATACCTCTAAACTATAAAGAGACTGAAAACCCGATTGGGTATTATGCAAGATGTTATGCTTGTCAATATATTAAGATAATTATGCAGTGACTATCCCCTCCATGAGTTTTACACACAGTAGGATAGATGCCACTGGCCTATAATTGGAGACCAAAGCCCGAGAACCCTTTGCATCCTTCATTAGTGGAGTAATATTAATATCTCCCCACTCTGACAGAAACTGTCCAACAGATAATAGAGACTCAATCCAGTTGAAAGCAACTGTCAAAATCCTGGTGAAGCCGCCCACGTTACAGCAGGAGAGCAATTATCCAACAAACAGTAAGATTTCACATATTTATTATAAAGAACATTCATATGCATCCCATTCACTGGACCAAAGTCAGACCAAACTCTATCACCACGAAATAACATCCTCCTAAACACCATCCGACTGACTCCAAATGGACAACACCTTCCTGAAAATAATGTGCTAGTTGAACTGCTGACGGCTTTGGGACCTGAGAAACCAGTAAACATTCATAATGTCAGTGAGTTCACGAACTGGTTTAAACAATGCTTGTGAGTGATAGGGGGTAGTAATGCCTTCCCCCAAAGGGAGCCACACTACTTTCCAACAGCAAAAACCTACCCACTGAGGGATACCAAAATCTTATTTACAAATTACTATACCAAAATTACTTAGTAGCTTAGAAAAAAAATAATTAAAGCTGTGATAAGCAATTACTTGTTTATTATGATAGGAGTAAGAAATAAAACAAGTTAGAGATCCAAAGTTAAGCAAGACAAATGCAAAGAGAAAAGGTTAGATGGGGGAAAGACTGCCACTACCTGATTCACCAGTTAGAGAAATCTGCCCCCCCCCCCCCCCTTCTGCTGAAATTACAGTTATATTTATACACACTGAGGACTTGGCTTAAAACATGTTCACATGTCTTATGTTCAGGCATTCAATTGTTATTCTGGAGTTCCCCTAACTGTTGCTTCCAACCACATTTTCCATCAGCACTATGTCTGCTTGTTTTTTCTGTTTCATGTAACACGCTTGCGCCAGATTTGCACTGTTCCATGACCTCAGTATCTCAACTGTTACACGTCGTGTCTCAAATATCAGAAATCTGAAGAACTAAACCACCTCAATTTGAAACCAATCACAACGAATCAGTGGGTTTTTTTCTACTATGTACATTTATTATAAATTGTATCTTAACTACGGAGATTTTTTCAAAATATATTATTTTTTTATTTTCTCAAAATGAATAAATTGAATAATCATATTATCTCTTTTCTTGAGGAAAAGGAATTTTTAAAGAAGGAAAATGCCTCTGTACATCGGCGGTCTGAATATTATTGTATTCACAGACTCGCTGACCAGCCTCTCTTTAAAACCCTCTATTTTGTTTTCTTTTCCTCTTTTCTTATCTTAAACTTTCAATGAGTATAGCTTGTATATCGCACTCTTGTATATTGCAATCTTTTACTTCAAGTATTACAAATAATATATATCAGCATCAATGCCAAGACGTCAAATATCCAACTTATTTTGAATTATCTCTCTTAATGATCTATGCTGCCAACAGGTCCCATTTCACCCATAAACTTCAGCGGGCTTCTTCAGGGAAATCCATATTGACATCTGATATTCTACTTCTGTTTGTTTGTCGAGCTATACTTCATATGACGATTTGTGCTGCCGTTTCCTCTTTCTTGTCATTAATCTGGAAATGGCAGCACACATCGTCATGTGAAGTATAGCATTAAACCACTTGGCAGAATACTTGGACCGTTTCGTTCGCACCCGTACTGGAGCAATTTCATCTAATATCTCTTTACTTAAATCCCACCATTGATCTGTGAAATCAAAAACACCCCAATTTCTGCTACACTCATCAAATTTAACCCAAAAAACAGACTACTCAACCACCCCCCTACTATGTAGGTTTTGACCAACTGCTTTACCTGAAGCGGTTTCCAATTAAGTACAAAAGAATGCATAAATGATCAGAACACAAAGAACTAGTCATGTCTCATCCGAAAGATCATCAAAGGACCAACAGGGCAACCAAATCTAACTGATGACCCTTCACATGTGTTGCCTCAGGTACTGGAACATTATCCTCTAAATGAAGGTTACAATCCCCCAACAAAAGATTATATGTAGAAAAGGTAGAATTGTGGAAAATGAGATCATAAAAAGAGTCACTAAACTTAGGCAAAAACAGGATACAAGTTATTGAGCTGGCAACATAGAGTTACTCAAGTGGCAAGCCAAAACTTCTAAATCCAGACAGTATGATCGCTTGATAATTTCCACATTGAGAAATTGTTTCAAAACCACCACTAGCCACTTTCCTGCTTCCCATTTCTACACAACACCACCAGTTTATAAGCCAATGGGTAGAACTTCTCTATATCTCAATATCCTGGGATGGATCTCCTCTGGTCCCATGGCTTTGTCCACCTCCAATTTTTCAAGGTGTTCATAAACACTTCCTTCCATGAATGTTTCAATATCTACTCCATTCTCATATGTACATTTGCCAGCTGATCATGGTCCTTCTCCAGGATTTTCTTTTGTGAACACAGAACAGAAGTATTTGCTTAGTACTCTCATCACTCTCCAAATAGTGGTCCACAGCATCTTTCAGTCTCATAATCCATTTTTTAGCCTTCCACCATTCACTAAATACCTGGAAAAATTATTGTCTCCCGTCTTTATATTTCTAGCCATTTGTCCTTGTGCTTTCGCCAGATGTATATCTCTCTTGGCTTCTTTCAGTTTCATCTGGTATTCTTTTCTGTGTTCTTCTTCTTGAGTTTTTCTGTATTTCATGAACACCAATTCTTTTGCCTTTATTTTCTCAGCCACTTGTTTGGAGACCCATATCAATTTCCTTTTTCTCTTGCTTTTATTTACTCTGCTCACATAAAGATCAGTAGCCATTTTTATAGCTCCTTTCAGCCTTCACCACTGTCTTTCCACTTCTCATATGTCCTCCCATCCCATCAGCTCTTTCTTCAGGTAAAGTCAGCAGGAGACAAAGACTTGTCTTTGTGGCCTGCTAATCTGGCATCGTACCACATGGTGAGGGGAAGAGGGTCTCTGGCTAATACAGCCACTGCACATGGAGAGTGAAGGAATGCAGTAATAGAACCTATAACGCTGCTGCACTAGCCATAGGTGATAACTGAAATAGGGAATCAGCCCATCAGCATGTCTTCCAGGGACAGAGAAATGCTGAAAGAACAAGCCTGAAGGGACAGAAAACCAAACGTTGCAGTAAAGGAGAAAAAAAACGGACAAATGTCAGCACCAAGCCACTATACTATATAGCGTAAGGTGAGAAGAAAAGAGCACTATAAGGGGGCAGAGCCCATCTGCTATACAGGCACTAGGACTATTACTGTGCCACAATAACACTGGGATCATAACTCCAGCAGGTCTCCATGACTAAAGTAACGAATGGTCTAAGTATGGCAAATGGTATTGCAAGGCATGGGAAGAGGATCGCGAATTAAAAGCTTGAATTCAACCTGCTGTCGGCAATGACAGTAAGCAATACAGAGTGGGTCCAAAGCACAGAACAAGTCCAAGATACAGCAAAAAAGCACCAAGAGCCTTCGGAAACAAGACACAGTTCCTTTAAAAGTCAAGTTTCAAAGATGGACCCGACACGGGCCGTGTTTCGGCACACGGCGCCTGCGTCAGGGGTCAAATTATTCTGACATACAATGAAAACTGTGCACAGCAACCAAACTTCTTTCTTATAAAGTAAGAAAGGCTTCCAATCACTTGGTCAAGCATTTACTTGATGCGTTGAGAGCAAAAAGGTCCCTTCATTCTTGACTTCTACAATTAAAGGAACTGTGTCCCGTTTCTGAAGGCTCTTGGTGCTTTTTTGCTGTATCTTGGCAATGACTGTAAGGCCATGTGCAAGTTTTGTAGATGCAAAATTCTTACACATCATGCAAATCTCCTTCAATATACAAAAATGGACAAACACGTGAAAAATTCAGCTGCTTGCTCGTCTATGTGACTTAGAAATTATGGCGTTACTAGAGTGAAATGGAATGCAGCCATGCACCAGCAGGAAATGAACTACACTTGTTTTGTAGCCTGTCACTGTGCAATATCCACTGTTGATCACTTATGCGAGTTGACAGCTGCTATGCATAAGAGAGACATCAAGCTACACAGAACAAAGTGCAGGGCCTTAATTTGCATTGTGATCGCTCCCTGTTTACTTGAAGAACTTGTGAATGATGTCAATAAAGCATCATATATTTTGATTACAGATGAGAGTACAGACATAGGTTCAACAAAACAACTCTGTGTTGTCCTGAGCTACTTTAGAACCAAAGAACAAAGCAGGGGATTTTATTTATTTTTATTTATTTATTTGTTACATTTGTATCCCACATTTTCCCACCTATTTGCAGGCTCAATGTGGCTTACATAGTACCATAGAGGCGTTCGCCATCTCCCTCTACGACGACGAATCACAGCAGGCAAAAGAAGAGGCTGACTATATATCTCCAGTGGTGATTCGTCCTTAGTCAGCCTCTACTTTTGTCTGCTGTGAGCTACTTTAGCAGGGCCTTAAGCAAAATTGTTTCTTCTTTTCCCGGCCTAATTAATCTGCAAGATGAAACAGCTGACGCTCTTGCCTCTTCAGTTCTGGAATTTCTGAGAAAGCTGAACACTAATTTCAGCAAGAGTATTGGGATAGGAACTGACGGATGCAATGTTATGGTTGGCAAACAGCATTCGGTTTACACCATCCTAAAACAAGCTAACTCTGAATTACAGCTGGTTAAACGCGTGTGCCATTTGCTTTAGCAATGCAAGAGCAAAGCTGTAGAAAAATCGCCTCAGCATCTAGAGTGTTTAGTCGGATGATCATATTCTTGGTTTTCCCACAGTGCCCAATGACAGAGAGATTATGCAAGCTTATACAGGATAATAAACGAT
This sequence comes from Microcaecilia unicolor, assembly GCF_901765095.1. Lineage (NCBI taxonomy): Eukaryota > Metazoa > Chordata > Amphibia > Gymnophiona > Siphonopidae > Microcaecilia > Microcaecilia unicolor. The sequence continues at coordinate 379,363,691 of NC_044033.1, forward strand.
GGACAAGACTCATTTAGACTTGTTCAACTATCCAACACCAGGTGGTTGTCTATGTATAACTGCTGTGAATGTGTTCTGTCTCAATGAGATGAACTAAAACTTCACTTTAACCTGTGCAAAGTCAAGGAGAAATGTTATAATGCTGAGCTTTTGTCAAACATGTACAATGATCCTGTCAACAAGCTATACCTGCAGTTTCTGACACCAATAGTGCAGCAGTTTTACAGAATTAACAAGCTGTTTCAATTGGAATCTGGTAATGATTTTGTGATTCTTTCGCTCTTTAGTGTCACGGTTCATGATCCTGGCATATCTGCCATCATCCGACAAAGATCTTGCTGTTGTGAATCTGGCTGACACATCTCTTTTCCTACCTTTATCAGCAGTTGACTTCGGAACAGTTTTCCATTTCTCACTTCAAGAGCTGAAGCTCGATCAAACCAAAGTGCTGGATGTAAAGAACCGTTGCATGGGGTTCATGATTGAGGCCACAAAGCAAATATTGAACAGGCTCCCACAGAACATCAAACTGTGGAGATCGTTGACATCTTTCAGCCCTTCTAAAATACTGTCTCAAGTAAAACAGCCTCTTTATTCTTTTGAGCTTGTCAATCGGAGAAACGTTTTCTTCACTCAACGTGTAATTAAACTCTGGAATTCGTTGCCAGAGAATTTGGTAAAGGCAGTTAGCTTAGCGGAGTTTAAAAAAGGTTTGAACGGCTTCCTAAAGGAAAAGTCCATGGACCGTTATTAAATGGACTTGGGGAAAATCCACTATTTCTGGGATAAGCAGTATACAATGTTTTGTACTTTTTTGGGATCTTGCCAGGTATTTGTGATCTGGATTGGTCACTGTTGGAAACAGGATGCTGGGCTTGATGGACCTTTGGTCTTTCCCAGTATGGCAATACTTATGTACTTATGTAGGCTATTCAAAGGCGACATTTGACTGCTAGACATTCAGTATAAATCGGTCAGCCTAGTGCAATGGAAGATGGCTAATGACACAAATCTGGAAGCTCTTTGGACTGACGCTTACAACTACAAAAACTCCAGTGGTAAGCGTGCATATGGGAAGTTGGCATTATTTGCTCTGTCACTCTTATCTCTGCCTCTCAGCAATGCAGATGTTGAGAGGGTCTTCTCTCAATTTAATATAATAAAGTCTAAGACAAGGAATCACGTGAACAATGCAACACTTTCAGGAATATTGCAAGTCTGTTATAGAATGAAATGCCAGGGTATTTGCTCTACCAACTTCATGCCAACCAGCCGCATGCTGCAGTGTTTTAATTAAAATATGTATTGCGACAATGCAGACAATACTGATGATAATGATGTCTTGGACGTTATGATTGACTGACATAGATTCAGAGAACGTGAAATTGATATACTTATGTTATGTTCCTACGTATCCTACTAACAACTAATTGTGGAAAATTAGTTTCAGCACTGAATATTATAAAGTTATGATTCCAGTGTTATTGTGGACAGCAAGTCAGCCAGCCCCGAAGAGTCAAGTCAGCTAAGCACAGAGAGCTAGCAAGCCAGCCCAGCAAGCCACTGGAGTTATGATCCCAGTATTATTGTGGCCAGCAAGCCAGCCCAGCTAGCCAGCTAGCCAGCCAACCCAGCAAGCCACTGGAGTTATGATTCCAGTTTTATTTGTAGCCAGCAAACCAGCCAAGCCAGCCCAGCAAGCCAGCCAGCCCTGAAGAGGCCAGCCAGCCAGCTAGCAAGCCAACCAGCATGCTAGCCAGCCCCGAAGAGGCAAGCCACCCAAGCCTAGACAGCCAGCCAAACCAGACAGTTAGCAAGCCAGGCAAGTCAGCTTAGCCAGCTAGCCAAGCCAAGCCAGCCCAGCTAGCCTGCCAAGCCCTGCTAGGAAAGCCAGCCAGCAAGTAAGTAAGCCAGCCAGCCCAGCAAGTATGCCAGCCAAGCCAAGCTAGCCAGCTATTTATCATCATTTTTTTAAATCAACGATTTACTGTTTCTTCATGGATTAAAAAAAATGAACTATATCAGCAGGTGACTTTGTAATTTGTCTTTTGAACTATATGCATAAGTTGTTTATTTCCAATGCTTGAAAGACCCAGAAAATTGCATAAAATCTCCCTTTCAGCTTTGAGTGGGGAGATGCAGGGAAGAAAATTAAGACGTGGGGATGGTGATGGAGAATGCGAGGATGGTGAAGGAATAGAATTATAAAGTCTGCTTGATTGCGGGGATGGGGTGGGGATGGGAAAATATTTTTGGTTGCAGGGAGGGAATGGGGATTAATCTTTGTCCCCACGTCACTCTCTGGGGAGGAGCGCCATCTTATACCACACCTTGCCTTATGCTGCAAGTGTCCTTGAGCCACTCATGAACCTCAGACACTAAGGACTCATTCTCAGCAGACTGCTTCAGGCATTAGTAGTTTATACATTGAATTATCTCTGTGGGTGATTTCCCAGTTTTTTTGTTTTAAGAGAATGTTCCTACATACCACAAAAGACTGTTTTAGCATATGATTAAACATCACAACACACAAAAAAAATTGGGCTTATTTTTGAACTGAAATTGCTTATTTTGGCCTCGTTTTTTAAGCAAAACAAACTTGGTTTTCCATGACTACCTCGCAACACTGAGCTCTGTAGGCTGCACAGGGTCTTTGGAGAGAACCAGTGGAACCAGTGAGTGTTCTGGGGCGGGGAGGAGAGGAGATTGATGAAAAGTAGGACTAAAGAATGGGGGGGAAGTATGAAGGGTCTGTTGTCAACTGAGGAAAAGGTTGGACAATAGAGAGTGAAAATGACTTGCCCAGCTTCCCAGCCCACTATTGCAGAGGGAGACTCTTTGGCCAGTCATGTTTTTCAACTTAGATCCCAAGTCAGTATTCTATTTGTAGTGTGATACCACCAACAGAAATCAGCACTTCAGGTCCCATAATGTACCAAGATAGGGTTGCAAAAATCCAGGTCTGGCTCAGAATTTCCCTCCTGGAACTGGGTAACTTGACAGCTCTCCATGTCTACCTATTAAGTCTCTCCATTCAAAGCATGTGCTAGAATAGTCCCATTGCTCACTCACAAACTGTTGCTGCTATTGTACCCACAGCTAGGCTATGGACTTTCCTCTGGTACTTCTGGAGAGGTGAAATGATGGTGGGGGATGGGGCACCCTGGTTAGGAGGGAGGTCACAAATATGTTTGCCTAGGGCTCAACAGGGCCGTGCCTAGGGTCTCTGGCGCCCCCCCCCCCTCCCCGTGAAAGAAAATGATCGCTCACCACTTGCCACACTGACAGGAATTGTCAGCAATATTCTTAGAAACAAATTGCTATACATTGCAAAATAAGATTGCAGATGTAAATTCTCAAAGTGAACATATTCCAAACACTAAAATGAAAATAAAATGATTTTTTTTCTACCTTCGTTGTCTGGTGACTTTCTTTTTCTGATCATGCTGGCCCAGTATCTGATTCTGCTGCTATCTGTCCTCTTAACTCCATTTCCAGGGCTTCCTTTCCATTTATTTCTTTCCTTTCCTCTTCATTTCTGGTCCTCAGCTTCTGCCTATTTTCTTCATCCATGTGCAGTTTTTCTCCTCGCTTCCTTTTCCCTCATTGCATCTCCTTCATCTCTTTTCCCTCCCCTCTATGTCCAGCAATTTCTCCTCTCTCCCTGAGCCCTGCCCTCCCATCCATGCCCATCCATGCTCCTCTGTCCCCTGCCCACCTCCATCCATCCATATTAAGCAATTTCTCCTCTCTCCCTGGGCCCTGCAATCTCATCCATGTCCATCCATGCTCCTCTGTCCCCTGCCCACCTCCATCTATCCATATTAAGCAATTTCTCCTCTCTCCCTGGGCCCTGCAATCCCATCCATGCTCCTCTATCCCCTGCCCACCTCCATCCATCCATATTAAGCAATTTCTCCCTGGGCCCTGCAATCCCATCCATGTCCATCCAAGCTTCTCTGTCCCCTGCCCACCTCCATCCATCCATATTAAGCAATTTCTCCTCTCTCCCTGAGCCCTGCCCTCCCATCCATGCTCCTCTGTCCCCTCCATTCATCCCTATCCAGCAATTCCCCTCTCTCCCTGAGCCCTGCCCTCCCATCCATGCTCCTCTGTCCCCTGCCCCCTCCATTCATCCCTGTCCAGCAATTCCCCTCTCTCCCTTCCACGAACCCTGCCCTCGCATCCATGCTCCTCTCTCCCCTGCACTTCCGCTGCCATGTCCCAACTGCCCGCCCTCTTCTCCTCCCCCCAACATTCCTTTCCTTTTTCTTTTAAATTTACCTCCGTCCGGCAGCACAGGCGCAGCGTCAGTGAAATAGGCGGCGCTCCCGACGTGTCTAGCCTTCCCTTCGCTCAGCGTCCCGCCTTCTTCTGACATCATTTCTTGACGTCAGAAGAAGGTGGGACACTGAGCGAAGGGAAGGCTAGACACATCGGGAGCACCGCCTCCTTCACTGACGCTGCGCTGCCGGACTGAGGTAAATTTAAAAGGAGAAAAAAAAGGAAAGGGATCTTGCTGGAGAGAAGAGGGCGGGCAGTTGGGCAATGGGAGCGGGAGGGCGAGGTAAGCATGGTGTGGTGGTGCCCCCCAGAGGACGGCGCCCCCCTGCCATGCTTACCCCATTTACCGTGTTGGCACAGCCCTGGGGCTCAATATGGTGTTAATCTGGTCCTGGTGGCAGCAAGGAAGCAATATCCTCAGTAGTACCTATGTAGAGCTGTAGCCTAATGGTAAAAACAGTTACCTGTAAACCAACTCAGAGCACTGTTGGTCATTGGTTCAAGCCTGATTTGCTTGCAGCACGTAATAATTTTTTGGATAATGTAATTTGTTTGGGGGGGGGGGGTGGAAGCCCAACATTGACAGCCATACAACCTACTGTCCCCAAATGTTTAAGATCTCTGGTGACTCTATAAAAATATTGTTATAACTTGATTTGATATGTGACAATTGTTAAATTGATATGTTTCTTACTACTTGTTTGTAATAAAAACTTAAATTAAAAAAAAATTACTGACTGGCCACCATGACCTTTATAGAGGGTTGCCATTTCCAGGAAGTTGTCTCTGCAGCCTCCATCGGCTTATTTTAACGGAATTTAAGTAATTAAAGAAGACTGGAGGATTTGGTATGAAAAGAAATGCCATTTTTGAAAATTTTATCTCTCTCTCTCCCACAGATTCTTCTGGCCTGTGATCCTGATGCAGTTATTCGAAACGATGGCCACTGTTGATCACGGTCTGTTCAAATAGATTTTCTGAAGGAAGAGACCCAGCAGCCAAAGCTAGGTTCTGTGAATTGATTTTGGATTGCATTTATTCAGCAGGCTGTTTTTGTAAATGAAAGGAGGATTTTACCGATGATGAAGAAGTCCTGCTCCTGCAAGATTGTAATGTACATCTAGGAGCTTCTCGAGGCTTTTTCTCCTTGAACACTCTCCATGTTTGCTTACTGTTTATAAGAGAACCCCTTGTATTTTGTATTTTGTATGATTTGCTGATTGGGTATCTCTCCCTCTAATTACTATCAAGTTGTATGGCAGCCATATCAATTTTAAATAGTGCCATTTTGGGGCCAGTATGTGTTTGCATATGCGGATACTTGTCTCAGGATATGCATATAATATACAGATATCTTATGGGGTTTTAAAATGTGGATTCAGGTTTGTGCAGTTGTTTTTCGCTGGCTATTTAGCCATTCACCAGATTTATGAATATAGACTGAGCTGTCTATATACCCCTGGTATAGTCAATATGCCAACACATAGCCTTATTGGGACTTTAATGTTTTTTGTATACTCCATTTGCTAATAAGCGGAACAATATTTAATGGCAGCAGTGAACCCCATTTCTTAAAATGCTGACTGTAGCATTTTGAAAAAAATACATATGTTGAATGTCACATGCAGGGCAATTCCATAAGAGCCTATTCTATAAAGGACTGTTGGCGTCTACTTTCCTTTATGGATGTGCTGGCAAAAAAAAAATCAATTCATTTAGTTTGCTGTGTTGTTTGCAGGGTTTTCATTTTGCTTCTTGCTGTTTTTATAAATTTAATTTTGCTTTGTTTTAATTTTATATGTATTTATTTATTTAGAAAACAACTGGACAAGAACAACACTGAAGCAACAGGAAACAAGCCCACAGGTGGGGCAGAAATATTCAAACCTGCCCTGAGCTGGTTTCTAACTAGGCCAGTCAGGGAAGAACAACCATGATTACCAGAAATACAAGACAAAGCTAGGCATGGGCTGGCTAGAGCATACCCTCAAGAGGCAGAATATTTCTGCCTGAAAGGCCGCTACCTTCTAAACCACAGTTCACATCTTCAAGGCTAACTGGTGCCTGATAGCTAATGACACTGGGGAAAATACTGAAATCTAATGACACATGCAAAGTGATGCACGTTGGGTAGAAAAATCCAAATCACAGTTACCAGATGCTAACTTGGGGGTCAGCACCCAATAAAAAGATCTAGTTGTAGTTGTAGACAATAGGCTCTCTGTTGATCACCCTCCCCTCACCTATCCACACCCACCCTGTTAGAATATCAATGATATGCTTTGATGTCCCCATGCATACTTCCTACCCACCCCCCTCCTCCCACCCTGTCAGACTGTCATAGTAATGCTTGAATGTTTTCACTTATATACACTGTCAGCTAGCACATTTGTTTATTTCCGATCTGAGGAAGAAGGGCAACCTTCGAAAGCTAATCAAGAAATGTATTAAGTTATGTCCAATAAAAAAGGTATCATCTTATTTTCTTTTCCATGTTTTATTTTGTTTGATTTCTATTGAAGACAATAGGCTGAAATCTTCTGCCCAGTGTGCAGTGATGGCCAAAAAAACAAACAGGATGCTAGGAATTATTAGGAAAGGGATGGAAAATAAGATCAAGAATACTATAATGCCTCTGTATTGCTCCATGGTACGACCTCACCTTGAGTATTGTGTTCAGTTCTGGTCGCCGTATCTCAAAACTGATATAGAGGAATTAGAAAAGATTCAAAGAGCTACCAAAATGATAAAGGAGTTGGAACTCTTCCCATATGACAAAAGGCTAAAGAGGTTAGGGCTCTTCAGCTTGGAAAAGAGATGGCTGAGGGGAGATATGATTGAGATCTACAAAATCCTGAGTGGCGTAGAAGTGAATTCATTTTTTACTCTTTCGAAAAGTAGAAGGACTAGGGGACATGCAATGAAGTTATATGGAAATACTTTTAAAACAAATAGGAGGAAATATTTTTTCACCCAACAAATAATTAAGCTCTGGAACTCATTGCTGGAGGATGTGGTAACAGTTAGCGTATCTGGGTTTAAAAAAAGGTTTTGACAAGTTACTGGAGGAAAAGTTAATAGTCTGCTATTGAGACAGACATGGGGAAGCCACTGCTTTCCCAGGGTTTGGTAGCATGGAACTTTGCTACTATTTGCTAGATACTTGTGACCTGGATTGGTCACTGTTGGAACAGGAAACTGGGCGATATGGACCACTGGTCTGAGCCAGTATGGCTATTCTTATGTTCTTATGACATTGGAAAGAAACCTGTCATTGTGGGGTTTATTCCTGGGTTGTTTTTTTCAGATTAGAAAGTCATTATAGATTAGACAGTTCTTTGATATGCCCAGGTAAACTGTGCCAAATATAAAAAAACATTTGAATGAGTAAAAGAAAGCTGGGCCAGGGTGAGTATTTTTGCTTTGTTATAGAATTATATTAGATTCCACATAGCCCCACACACTTTGCTCCACAGAACACTTAAACCAATGTAGTCTTCTATAAATAGTGAGTTATCAGTAGCACCTGTCTGCAGGGGCAGAGAATATGCTTATTAGGGTTCAAAGTTTACCAGTTATGCACACATTCTGAAAGACCAGAAATGTTTTTGGTTGCTGAAAGGATTTTGCTTAGGATAGGGAGAGCACATAGCTATACAATGCACCTGCTTTACCTCTGAAAGCGGGTTAATGAATAGCAGCAAGTCACCAGGGACAAACTGTCTGCACCCTTGAATGTAAGGATTTACATTCCTGACTTCTTCAGAGCTATTATTATCATTTGTCTAGCATTACCAGGTGTAAGCAGCACTTTACGGACACATATGACAGACAATCCCTGCTTTTGAAGCTTACAATGTAAGAAGACAGACAAGAATCACAGAGAAAACATCTGGTGTGGTTCTTTAAGTTAGCATAGTGGGGCCAGCTGCAAGGAGTGAAGCCTAATGAGTGCCCATCTGAGGAAGCACTCTGTGGGTGAAGTAATAATTTGGTACAGGTTTAAAAAGCAACCTCAAAGAAATAAGCTTCAATCATCAACTAATCCTACCTCTTTGACTATTTACTTTCTAGAGACTTCCTCTAAGCATGAATGTCCTCATACCTCCATACCCTAATGTGGGATTATGTAAAAATAAATAAATAAATAAATGTTAAGAAGCACAGATCAGACATGAAGGCCCATTTTGCATAGAATGTTAAGGAAGGAACTGGAATATCCAAGTTGGGACATACAAGATTCTGGTGATATTTTACAAAAGGCTCTACTGAACATGGAACCCTTTGTAAAATATGTATAAAGGGAGGAAAGTGTACGCATGCATTTGCCAGAATGTACAGTGGGTGCAGCCATTTTGCAAATATGTTTTTTTTCTTCACAAAAAGTGCAGCATCAGCTTGACAGCTTCCACATAAAAGTGCCAGTACCTATATGCGGAAGTGGCAATTCACACCTTATATGTTTAAGTACCAGCATTTAGACATATATGACCGGATTCTATAAATGGCACTAAAAATCACGGTCACAAATCTGGTCACATGCCCAATTTGAGCACATAATTGAATTGATTAATGAGCCACTTAGCAATTATTGGTGTTGTCAACAATTTGGATTTGCATGTGCATCTTGCTCCACAGTATTCTGTAAAGATTTGAATGCAAATTTTTTAGGGTGTAACTAAAATGGGTGGGGCCATGGAAGGGACATGGGTGGGTCAGGGACTTTCATGAAGGGGTCCTTTCACAAAGACACCCTAGCATTTTTAGCGTGTGCTAAAAATAAGCACACGCTTAGTACAGCAGGAAAAAGTTGAGGCTGACCAAAGACGAATCACCACTGGAGATATGAATCCAACAGCCTTCATTTGTGATGAATAAAAGACCCGACACGGCTCAAGAGCGTCTACATCAGGGGTCAAACAGTAAACTCTACAAGTAAAAGATACTGTTGAAACAATCATAAACAACTAAGAAACTGTAAAAAGGCATTTAACATTTTGTATTCAAATTTGGACATAAAATATATTGTTATAAGTAAACATATAGATTGTAAACCAATAAAATTGTGCATTAAAATGTTAATAAAACTGGAATATATTTATTTCAACCTCTAGCGTTTAGTATCTACTAAAACTTAGCGCACGCTAAAAAAGCTAGCGCGCCTTTGTAAAAGACCTCACTAAAGATGTGTGCAATATTATAGAATTTGGGGGATCCACGCTTAATTTATGCACAAGGATTTACACCAGGTTTCAGTTGGTGTAAATCATCAAGCACGGATCCCGGCACTACACGCTATTCTATAAATGATGCCCAACTCGGAGCACTATTTATAGGATAGCGCTCAGTGCACATTTTTTGATGCACAAATTTGGGCACCATTTACACAATCTAGTCCATAGGGGGTAATACTATAAGGAGCCGCCTACTTTTAGACAGTAGGAAGGCATGTAAATGAGAGTGTTCTAGTCATTTACATATGTAAGTGGCCACTTACACATGCATAAATAACTATGCTGTTCTCATACTGCCTTTTCCCATTGCAATATTCAACAATTAACTAAACCAGTCCAACATTCACAGAGGAAACTCAACCTCTTAGTTTCCAAATGTTTAATACAGATAAGTAAAGACAAGCAATTTAATGTATGCGTATGCACAAGGTTGAAACCAGAGTTCTGTCCAGGCAGGATGAGTCTGTCTAATTTAATTGTTCAACAGCCACTGACAGGATGAGATGCTGAATTTGCTGCAGGGTCTCTGTAGGAGCATATGCAGATGAATGCTGAAGTTGATGAATGTCAAACCAGTGAAAAGGTGATGGATTTGCAGGGGCAGGAGAGAAGGAGGCTTGTGTGACCTTACTTGCCATGCTGGAAGCCAAGACATTTTCTCCCCAGGGAGAGGGATACAGAGCACTGCCCAAAATGCTAGGGGCTCTGGACGATCAATAGGGTCAAATACTTTACCTGGGTGAGGTGTCAACAAGGCAGGGCTCTAGGAGACTGGCGAGAAGGGGTCACATGCAATATTTAACCTATAAGTATAGATGTTAGAGGACCAAATCAGGAATCAGCTTATATTAGCTTAAGTCTGTCAGTACAGTACAATACAGACTGAAAGTAAACTTGTCACACACAGGTGTGTGTGTGTGTGTGTGTGTGTGTGTGTGTGTTTGGAGGGGGGGGGCAGAACAATGACTTCTTACAGAGGTGTGTATTTTGCCAGTGGATGTCTGTGTGTACAGAGTTTGGAGAGAACATGGCCAGAGTGTACAAGAATGTGCATAAATTATTGAAAGAAATTTTAGCATTTAGATGCGTTTATGCTAATATCTAGGTGTAGGCATTTCTATCAGCTATAGGGATGATATATGTAATTGTGCCTTAGTGCATGCAAGTGACAGGCTCCTTGCACTAGTATTCTGTCAAGAAAACAGGTGCCTACTTTTCTTTATAGAAATGCTTCAAATAGATGTCATTATCAGTACCTTTAGGAAGAACCCTGTTAAAGAATGACCCTCCTAATGGGATCATTTTACAAACTATACATGTAATTGCTGCCAATTAACTACCAGTTGTGTTTTGTTTTGTTTTTAATTTGTAAGACATGGGAGGATTAAGGACAATTACTCCATTAATTCCATAAGTAAAGCCCTAACTCAAATGACTACCTTTTTAAAACATATGCAGATGTAACTCTTCTTTTTGGCCAAATACTTGGGGAGGATTACTTTTTAGTAAGTTAAACAGTTTGTAGGGATATCAGGGCCATGACCAGCTCATGCTGGAGTTAATTCACTCACTGTGCACTCCACTCTTACTTAAGAAGTCAATCCAGACTAGAATGTAAGTTCTGAGCCAAAGGGGTATATTTAAACTTGGATTCTTCAGGCAAAAATGGGCCAGCTAGCAACAGCAACTACATACAGGCAGAATCAAGGAAAAATGGTCTCAGTCTCGTATCAGCTCCTTCAGGGCTCCTGGAGACTCCTAAGGAAGTCTTGTTACAGTGTCCTTCCCTAATGTTTGTCCGTGCTGCACTCATGGGGACACCCACCTTCAAACTATATGTTTTGACTTCTATGCTAGTCATTTAAATGCTTATGAGTCAACATGCACACCCTTTTACTAAGCTGCATAAGCGTCAATGCGTGCCCAATGCATGCCAAAATGGAGTTACTGCCCGGCTACTGCGTGGCTCTTGCGGTAATTTAATTTTTGGCGCGCGTCCAATACACGCGGATGAAAAATAACATTTTTTTCGGATGCACATACTGGGCACGCACCAAGTGGCATTTGACGCATGTAGGTCATTATGGCCCGGTTGCCGCGCATCCCAGACCTAAAATGGCCGCACAACAATTTTCATTTTGCCGCATGTACATTTTTGGCAAAAATGTTAAAAAGGCATTTTTTACAGGTGCGCTGAAAAATTATTCTGTGTATGCCCAAAACAAACATCTACACTACCACAGGCCATTTTTCAGCCTGCCTTTGTAAAAGGGACCCTAAATGACTAGAATACCAGCAATTATGTGCCTGCTAACTTTAGGCAGCTCTTTATGGAATTACCTCTTTAATGTCTTTAGTATGATGGGACTCTTGCAGGGGGTCATAGAACATGGAACAGAACCTTATAGTATAATAATCCCCCATAATATCACGATACGACTGCTACAGAAGGTCAAGGCAGAGTTGAAATGCAAGGAAATCGCTGGCACGACTGAAAAAGTAACTGAATCAAATGAGTGGTGTGCAAATATGATTCCAGTGACCAAAGTAAACAGAAGAATCTGCCTGACAAAACTTAATAAAAATGTGAAAAGAGAAATTCATCCTAGCCATGCTAGAAGAGAGAACACCCAAGCTGACACAAGGAACTGTTGTTTCCAAACTTGATGCAGCTGGTGGATTTTGGCAGACGTCATTAGAAGGGGAAAGTGTCATATTGATTATGTTCATAACTCCATGTGGATGTTACTGCTTCCAGATTCCTATTTGGTGTAATTTCAACTTCTGAGGTTAGGCCCGCCGAGAGACTGAGCTGAGTCCAAGGCAAGGCCCTCCCCGCCACCCCCAATCGCTACTGCTGTCACCTCCCTCCCCCCCAATCGCTACTGCTGTCACTTCCCTCTCCTGCTCCCAGGCCGCCAGCGCCGCAGTCCCCAATCTCCATCTGCCTACCCTCAACTCCCTCGACAGGCCCCTTCTGTCTGCCAGTGGACCCCCTGCATTAAAAAAAATCTATAAATCGGCAGCACAGCGCCATGCGTCTGTGTGAAAGTGGCAGATTGCCTAGGGCCTTCCCTCACTGTGCCCTGCCCTCACGGAAATCAGATGAGGGCGGGACACAGTGAGGGAAAGCCTGAGGCGATCTGCCACTTGGTGCTGCGCTGCTGATTTAGAGATTTTTTTTTAAATGCAGGGGGCCCGGTGACAGACAGAAAGGGGCTGTCGAGGGAGCTGAGGGTAGGCAGGTGGAGACTGGGGACTGCGGCGCCGGCGGCCTGGGAGCAGGAGAGGGAGAGAAATTTTGCCCCCCCCCCTCCATCTCGGCGGCCCTGTAATCCAGCACAAGATAGCTGCACATTCTGGTACAGAAGTTCTTTTACAAAGCTGTGGTAAAAAGTGGCCTTAGCATGCCCTTATGTGGGTCTTTCCCATGTGCTAAGGCCATTTTCACTGCAGCCATAAAAATGGGGGGGGGGGGGTCCATTTTTTTGCATTAATGGTCATGCACTGATGTTGATGTTGGCACGTGGCTATTATTTAAAATTAGTACATGAGCACTTACTGCCACCTATTTTATAAATGACAAGGGCTTACACGGTATCCATGGATTAACCAGTTAGCGTGTGGTAATGTAGCTCCACTAACGCAGCTTAGTAAAAGAGTTCCATAGTAATCAATGTGGATGAGATGGAAATCTATGGGACCAAACCCAAGGAACATAACCACCAACTGCAAAAGAAGGTATTTCAAAACAATAGTGGTGTCAGGATTGAAATTAAAGAAAAATGCCAGTTCAGGCAGGAATTCCTAGGACAACTCATTGGAAATGAGGGAATGACCCAAAGACAAAAAGGGTGGAAGCAACTATCAACCTGGAAAGTCCTCAAGATTCTAAGGAGATTAAGGCCCTTCTTTTAGAAGCTCGATTCATGTTTTTCACATCTGAAAACCAGCATTTAGACATCCACATTACATGGATGTCCAAATGCAAATTTTATGGACATCTTGCAGTACGTCCTTATGGCAAGGGGGTTTGGTCTGGGCATGTTTTGGGTGAGACTAGGGAGGGGCCAAAATATGGACATCCAATTCTGACTTCAGAAGGGGAAGAGATGTTTTTGTTATTTAGAACTGGTACTTAGCACGTCCAGGTTAGAGAAAAGTGCTCTTACTGATTAATCCCCCAGTGTTGTCTGTCCCCCTCCTTTCCCCAAATGTGAAACCAACAAGGGATACTGGGCTTTGTGACCACTTCAGAAATTATGGACATTTAAGTTATAAAATGCCTACAGCTACACCTATATGGAATAGTCTAATGGTTAAAGCACTGGACTACGCGTTAGGGGACCCTGGTTCAAATCCTCCTAAGGGTCTTTGTAATTTTTTTTTAATCATGAGCCCTCCAGAGACAGAAAAATACCTACTATACCTAAATGTAAAAGAAAACTGCAAGTCTGAAGACTATTGAAGCAGTGTACATTCATATGCCATCCTTTATATTGTTATTTGAATATTTTTACTGCTGTAATTGTCTATTGCTCATGTTTGATTTATTCTTACTGTACACTGCCTTGAGTGAATTCCTTCAAAAAGGTGGTAAATAAATCCTAATAATAAATAAAATAAATACATTCGGCTACAGTAGGCATTTCCTACTGGCCAGTTAAATAGCGCTTAACCAGCTATCCACAAATATTCAGTGAGAGGTAGCTGATTGTCTCCCGCTTAATATTCCCAGTCAGCACTTAGTGGCTAACTGATTATATTGTACAATGTAACCGTCAGCACCCCGACATAATAGCCTGGACAAAATAGCCCACACAAAATAGCCTTGTAACAAAATAGTCCCTGTAACAAAACAGCCCGTCGTAAAAACTCTTGCCTCCCTCCTTCTGGGAGTCCAGCATCTGTTCTGCCCCTCTATCTCCCACTTCCTCATCTGAGCTCTCTCTTCCTTCAACTCCCTCTCCAGTGCAACATCTTTCTCTCCCCACTCCCATGTTCTGTCATCTCTATCCTACTAACCCCTTTCCTGCATTCTGGCATCTCTCTCCCTTTCTTCCCTTCCCATGGTCTGGAAATGCATCTCTTGCCCTTACTTCCTACCCACCTCCCAATATAGTCCAGTATGTCTCTCCCTCTTCCTCCTGCTGACCCTCTGCATCCGGTATCTCCCCTCCCTCCTCCAAGAAATCCTCCAACGTTCCTGTGAGCCACCGGCAGCATCAACAAGCTGTTTCGGCTGGCCCCAGAAGCGTTCTCTCTGTTGTGTCCTGTTTATGAGGACATAGTAAGTTCTATCAGATGATACGGGACACAACAAAAGGAATGCTTCCAGAGCTGGCCAAAGCAGCTTGTTTTCCTCGTTGATGCTGCTGGTGGCCCACAGGAACGTTGGAGGATTGTTGGGGGGGGGGGGGGAGGGAAGGACAAGAGAGATGCTGGACCGCAGAGGGCAGGCAGAAGGAAGAGGGAGACATTCTGGACAGTGAGCACTGAAACTGGGGTGGCAAAGGGGAGACATACTTCAGCTCAAAGTAGCAGTGGGAGTCAGAAAGACACACAGTTGCAGCAGCAGGAGCAGAACAGGTAAAATACTCAGAGGCAGGCCTTTTTGTCGGGGGGGGGGGGGGGTCATTTGTCAGGGCCAAACTATGACAGGCCCTTTTGTCAGGAGCGGATTTGCCATGTACTATTTTGTCTGTTTTTGTTGTTGTTGGGGTTATTTTGTGTTTGGGCATTTCTGTTGCAGCTATTTTGAGCAGGTACCCAAGCCTATCTTTGTCCGGTTTAAACTTAACTTTGGCCAACGCTGAATATTGGCTTCGCCAGTTAAATTTAAACTGGCCAAAATTAAACCAGATATTCAAAGCTGGTCCATCAGAAATGGCCTGGCATTGAATATCTGGTATCACCGCCAACCGTGGGAGTTAGCCGGGCTGCCTCCTGCGGTCTGAATATTGGCCCCCTCTATGTATGGAGTGGCTAAAATTGTTCAATGGTGAGAAGGTTGTCTTTCATTTTGGAAAAGGCCATGAATTACATCTTTCAGGGGCTGCTCAACTGTCTGAAAGGACCAAGCAGCTACAGCTAGTTGCCCTGCAAAAGAGCATCTTTAGATTATGTGCTTATGGCCAAGAGAGTAGTGTGCGTTTTCATAGGGGATGAGTGTTGTACTTACATTTCTGGCAACACCGCAGAGATGGATGCCATAGTGGCTAAAGCACAAGAGGCAGTAGCTCAATTACATACTAAAAGGGACAGTGACAACTGGGATTTTTCTTGGCTGTTCTCATGGTTATCCAGTTTAGGAACACAGGTATTGCAGGTAATTTTAATAGTGATTATGGTGTGTGTGATTGGATGTGTCCTGTTCCAGAATTGTGTTACTGTCCTTTCCTTGGGCGCCAGGAAAGCTTCAAAGGTGGGTCACTAGCCAAGTCCTTTATGCTACAGTATCACCAGAAGAGACACTGAAGGGGGAATAGTAAGACTGAGCAGGATTAATCAGGAAGATGATGGTGTTTCAGGTGCAGATTCCATAAACACTGTGAGTTCTTATTTTTAAAGTTATCTAATATGTAGCTTGTATTGGACAAAGTGGGGGGTGGACTGAGGAAACAAATATCTCACAGTAGCATAAGATTAATTAAATAACACATCAGAATTATGGAAATGAGTACCGATAGATAGATAGATAGATAGATAGATAGATAGATAGATAGATAGATAGATAGATAGATAGATAGATAGATAGATAATCTAAGAACCATAGAATAATATAAGCATTTTGGGGGTCAGGGCAGAAATTGCATAGCTGGCAGAAAAGTCTGCAGTAAAAGGTTGCACAACCAACTCCTCTGCTCAAAATAAGATAGAGAAGTAAGTATTGCCCAACAGATGGCCTGGGGTTGAGAAACAGAGAGGTGAATAGGGCAAGTCCTGACCAGCCCCTAAAAATGTGCACTATAAAGATAACAGAACAACTCATGCATAGGCAAGCTAAACAACCAGGATCAATCATGTGTGTCAACCAAGTGACCAGGCATATCTGTCAAGGTATAAAATACAGAGAGAAACTTGTAGTTATCAGAAGTAGGTTTGATCTGTAGGTTGTGGATCCATATCCTTATTAATTAATGAATTAAAGCTTCCCTCATTCCGGCATCTCACATATTGTTTGCATTGTATTGAGTTTGTTTGTTGCTGTGACTAATGAATGACCAAATGGCCTGCGGTAGTGTAGACACGTGTTTTGGGTGTGCGCAGAGTGATTTTTCAGCGCACCTGTAAAAAATGCCTTTTTAACATTTTTGCCGAAAATGGACGTGCGGCAAAATGAATATTGCCACGCGTCCATTTTGGATTTGAGACCTTACCACCAACCATTGACCTAGCGGTAAAAACTCACGCAGTAACTGGGTGGTAATGACCTACATACGTCAATAATATTTTTCAGACGCGCATATTGGACATGCGCCAAAAATGAAATTACTGCAAGAGCCATGTGGTAGCCTGGCGGTAACTCCATTTTGGCGCATGTTGGGCACGCTTAGACACTTATGTGGCTTAGTAAAAGGGCCCCTTGATTTTTACTTCTTCACTACTAAACCTAGATGAGCTTGGAATACATGTGATCCTCATATAGGCAGTTTCTGTTGTGATTATCATTCTCTTCCATGTTTCTGCACATTTTTTGTGCCTCATACTATTTACTGCATTGGGTGTAATTATTTTTTTATGTTTACCTGAGGAAACTGTACAATGAGCTTTAATACATAGCTTATTTCATCAGCCCCTCTACAAGTCATTGGAGTATTGTGTTCAGCTTTGGAGGTCTTATCTTGCCAAAGATGTAAAAAGACTGGAAGTGGTGCAAAGAAAAGCTACAAAAATGGTATGGGATTTGCGTTGCAAACCGTACGAGTAGAAACTTGCCGACCTGAACATGTATACCTTGGAGGAAAGGAAAAACAGGGGTGACAAGATACAGACGTTCAAATATTTGAAAGGTATTAATCCGCAAACGAACCTTTTCCGGAGATGGGAAGGTGGTAGAACTAGAGGACATGAATTGAGGTTGAAGGGGGGCAGACTCAGGAGTAATGTCAGGAAATATTTTTTCATGGAGAGGGTGGTGGATACATGGAATGCCCTCCCACGGGAGGTGGTGGAGATGAAAATGTTAATGGAATTCAAACGTGCGTGGGATAAAAAAAGGAATCCTGTTTAGAAAGAATGGTTCCGCAGAATCTTAGCGGAGATTGGGTGGTGACGCTGGTATTTGGAGAGTAAAACCGGTGCAGGGCGGACTTCTATGGTCTGTGCCCTGATCGTGACTGAATAGATATGGATGGGCTGGAGTGTAACTTTTAAGGGGCTTCGACGTTAGCTTCAGAACTTTTAGTACAGGAACAGTGCTGGACAGACTTTTATGGTCTGTGCCCTCAGAAATGCAGGGACAAATCAAACTCGGGTATACATATGAAGTATTACATACCATGTAAAATGAATTTATCTTGTTGGGCAGACTGGATGGATCGTTCAGGTCTTTATCTGCCGTCATTTACTATGTTACTATGTTTGCCTGCGCACGTTAGAAATTTGGCACACTTTGTTACAGAATACGCTTAGCAAGTTGTGCACATAAATTTTAATCAGTGCCAATTAGTGCTCATTATTGCTTATTAAGAGCTGTTATCAATGCTGATTAACTTGTTAAGCCTATTAAGATGCACGTTGTTATAGAATCTGTGCCAATTTCGGCACGGATCTCTAGGGGTGCTGTATAGAATTCGGGGGTGAATATTTAAAATTAAACAGAAAAATAGTGTGAATTGTAGTGAAAGGGTGGGAGGGAGGGAAAGAAGAGAAATGGAACTTGAAAGTTTAGCAAGAGCACACATTTTCCCTCCAGTGAGAATTAAAGATATGCATGTAAAATTGAGTTTTCACACAGAAATATAGAATTGCTGAATCTGAGTAATTATCTTTTAGTCAGGTTGTAAATAAAGCCTGGAACTGATTGAAAAAGGCCAGTGTCTGGATAAAAATAAGACAAAAGCATTTTTAAAAACGAAAATTTGTTTTTCAGGTTATCTGTTCTCAGTTGACTCAAATTAAAAATCTACTCTTAGGATAGCTTATCTTTTGAAAGGAAAGCTGGGATATATTTATGATGTATAGGTAAGGATACAAAAGTGACCTCTGAATAGAGACCAGAAGCATAGTCAGGTTGAGGGCGTGGGGAAAGCGGAGAGCAGACTGCTGATGGTGCCGGCGTGTATTTTAAACATGACAGATCGTGTCAAAAATAGGCACCGGTGGAAGTCCATTTGGGGGAGCAGCCGCTCCCCTGGTGACTCTCCTAGCTACGCCTCTGATAGAGACCTTGGCAGTGACTTGTTTCATGCCTGACAATTCACTTATCATCGGTCTTATAATATTCACAACAGTCTACTCAATTTAATTTACAAAACGTTATCATACTTGCATCAAAATAGAAATTGTTTTAAGAACTTATCTTAGTGCATTGTGATTAATGCACTGAGCACAAAACCATATAAAATAGGACAATTTTCGAACCAAAACGATAGATGTTGTCTTGTTCAAAAATGACCATGTTTGGCACTAGATTTTTGGACATGCCCCTCCACATGTTCTTTTACACAAGGATTTTTAAAATAATATATTGATTTTGTGAATATTTAAATGCCCTCAAGCTTTTTAACATTTTATTTGTCTTCCTCAGGGACACTAGTGCTGCATATTCAATGGGTCCTTCATTCGATATCAGGCATTTATTATTGTATCAACATTGATCTGTATGTAATTGTATTGCTATTGGTTTTCTTAATAAAAAAAGATTTGACAATAAATTATGCTCGCAAATTGGGCAAGTGCCCAAATTTGTGTATGCAATTTTAAGCGCCATTTATAGAATTTTGGCGTAAATGTCTATGGATTACATTCCATACACCCTGCTCTATATGCATACAGTGTTCCTCATGGTATCATACATCAACACAGACCCTGCATGTCACAGTGTGGCATCAACTGCAGTGACAATGTTAATTTTGCCTCACACCAGGTATGATGGGAGAATCAACAAACCTAAGCTGGAAACCCATTATATGGTCACCATGAAATATGCCAGAGTTAATGGTCTGTTCCACCTAAGATGGATCTATAATACACATCTCTTGGCCAATAGTTACAGTAATGGTCACATTTAGAACATGAGGTATGTGCAACCTGGGTGACAAGTGTGACATGTGGGTGAGGGTCCTTAAGCCACCTCACTGTTTCACTCTTTCAGCAGTACAACCTGAAAGCGCAGATCACAGCATCACTAAAAACTCACCTTCAGCCTTAATATTACCTACAATTCGCTCCCTTCAATGGCCACTCTAGCGAGGCCTCCTGTGAAAATGCTGTGACAAATGGTAATAGCTACAGTACATGGCTGCTACCCTCCCCTGACTCAGGTATAGCTCTCCCCCTCCCCCCCCCCAACTCCATACCCCCAACCCCTGTTGATGGCAGACACCTCTGACTGGGACTCCAATTACACAGCAAGCAGCCAGCAGTGGAAAATAGGTAGAAAGACAGCAGCATCTCCCCTGGAATAAGCAGCATCTACAGTTGCATTCTATATAGATTATGTTCAAATTGCAGCATAGAGAGTACAATCACACAGCATAAATGATCCGAGAAGACATGCTACATATAACAAAGCTTTAACATTGGGTTGCATGGAAACAGAGCTTTATAGGTGAGTGCAGAAAGAAACATAACCAGATTTTGACATTGAGGGGAGTGGATAGTATAAAAAAAATAGGTACCAGCATGAGTAGGTTTTTAAAACTGCATAGGCACCATTTTATTGGAATTTCTTTTGGAGGAGTGGCTTCTCCTCTTGAACCCTTCATAGCTATGCCTCTGGGTGGGTACATGGGATCCTTGACAAATGGGGAGAAGCTAATGGCTGTTAGAGAAACATAAAAAACTTTTGTCTTGTTGGACATTATCGCACATCTACCATTTGCTATAGACCGTATAAAAGCATGTCACAATGTATATAGTTGCACAACGTAGATATTCTGATATACTTAATACTATTCTGACATACTTAATACATATGCTAATTAGGAATCTCACCCACATATGCCACAACAAAAAGGTGGGGACACTTGTACAACTCTGATGTCTTAGACAGTCTGTATCAATGTGCTGTTGTGTCAGGTCTTTGCACAGTTGTCCATTATGTATAATCATATATTGCCAGCTCCATGCTGAATGTACAGACATCTTTTCTTCTATATATTCATCCACATTCATGTTGTGGGGCATAAGAGAGGTATATGGTCAGTAAAGCACACACTGTACTTAGGTCTATGCTAAACATTAGGGTTCCACACTTTTTCAAAATGGCTGCCCAACATATTTTCAAATATAGCCGTCCAACCGATATGGCCGTTCACAACTGGGAATTATTTTACAAAGATAGGCATCCACAACGTCACCGTCCAAATGACGCTGGTGTGAGTAACTAGGCATTGCATATGTAATCCTGGCCTCCTGCACAAGTCCTGGGCACCGGCTAACTCTTCAGGTCAGGTACTCAAGACCAGGGCCATAAACATAAGTTTTATTTTTTTTTCTGAGCTGGGAGCAGGCTGGGGCCGGGCTTTATCTTGGTAGGCTGTAGGGTTTTAAGCCACACTCTTTATTGTTTATTTAATAGTCTCTGAATAAATTAACTCCATTCACACTCCATTGAAACTCTCCACTCCAGGTTTTGTATTAAATGCAACATAGAACTTTACTGAAAGCTGCAACAGGCAGATGTTCAAACTTCATTCTTTTCTTGTAACAAACAATTTACATTGCTGTAAAGTGTTTGTTTTTTTGTGCCAAGACAAGACTTTTGGTGAAAAGGTCCTAATAACTGAATTGATAGTCTTTTAATAAATCCTAGGGTATTTACATATTTACAGTACTCATCCTTTCTGGCAGAACAATCCAAGGATGAGGCTTCCTGCTCCTTCCTTGGCAAGCTGTCCTGCTGGGCTTTTACCCAGCCCCCGGACCCTCTCAGAATCAGGCTCCTTGTCTGTCCTCTACTTCCAGAGGTGCACTTCCATGAGCTTCTGCCTCTGGCACTCTACAGGCTTCTTCCTGTGCTGCACCCGGGGAGGGGGGGGGGGGCGGGGAAGGCAGGGTTAACTCTTTCTACCCACCTGGAGCTCTCCCCACAGTTACTACTTTTATTAACAAACACTACTCCTTGGTTCATCCTTAAATTATCGGGCCTGATCAGGATAATCCCTCTCCTCACAGGTCCTGGCGGGGGTGAAGGCAACCAAAGACCATGTGTTCTCTAATGCTACAACTTGCATAACATTCAAACTTCACCCCGACTATGACATCTCTTCTCACTTATCTCCTAACCCCTCCCTCAATTTTAGTAATCCCCTGGGAAATCCGTAAACCTTCTCATTCCCACATTTACCAGGGGATTACATATATATAGACATCCAAATTAGGCTTGCTTTTCTGAAGTAGGCTGTGAAAACTGTAAGGCTGTTTATAGTTATTCTGCATGCTGTTTTAGATTCTGTAATTTGTTATTTTTCAATCTGAATTTTGTATTTCTCATTTTTCCATTACTTTTTATTCTTTAATTTTTTTAGGGCTGCATTTCGATTAAAATTTGTAATTGCATGATTAAAGGTATGTTATTTATTTACTTTTTTCCCCACTGCAGCTCCTTCTGCCTCTGGGCAGTGTAAGTTTAAGTGACTTGCCTAAAATCACAAGGAGCAGCCGGGGGGGGGGGGGGGGGGGAACCTTTAATTGTGCCTTTAATTTAAACCTTTAATTTAAACCTTTAATTTAATCGTGGTTAAATTTTTAATTGAAATAGAGCCTTAATCCAAATACCTATTTTAGAAGGTTGCTTGGACCTTCTGTGGTTTGGCTCACAAAGTTAAGCAGAAAGGAGGTGCTTACCTGCAAAGGCAACGTCACCTCTGGAGTGGTTGAGTTATTAGTCAGGGAAGTCCAGGAACACCAGCACAGCCTGTTTAGAAGACTTGGCCAATAGATAAGCATATACAGCAAACAACATGAATGGGTGGCCATCTGTCACTGCCTTAATGCTGTATATCACAGTAACAGGGACACAGAGGACCCAAAAAGAAAATGGAAACAACTATGTCAGGAAGGATACCAAGTTCAGGGCTGCAGCCAGACCCCAGGAAGGGCAGGAGGACACGCTGACAGCCATCGATCGACTTGTCCTACAGACAGTAGATGAAGAGGCAGTTCATGAGTTGGAAGACCATGACACATCAGACCAACCACCTGATGCTCATAAGTCCCAAATTATGTATTTTAACTTTTACTTGTGTCTGCATGCTGTAAGCCTGTGGTGGAACTCTGTAAAAGAGTAGTAAGTGGGCATGTGAACAGTTGTTAAAATCACACCCTCTCATGCATTTGGGACCATTTATTGCAGCAGCCCTTACACAATCTACATGTGCATACTATGAAGGCAAACCACACCAACATCTTCCTCCACACATGAATATTACTGTCTGGTGATGACACAACTTGCTGTGTGGTGTCGCAGTGGGGCTAGGCTTTGTGTGGGGCCTGGGAGTAAGGGCAGGATAGTTTGCAACATCCCCAGGTGTTGGGGCAGACTGCCCACTCCCTAAGGCATTTGTTTGTTAGACATTATCCTTGGTCTGAAGTTGGCATACAAATGTACATGTCAGACTTATTGCACATAATTGACTAAGGAGATGTGTTTTAAAACTGCACCGTTGATTTGGGGACATGGGGACATATCATATATTACCAATGCAAAAGCTTGGATCCAGGGGTGTGCTGGTAAATTTTTAATGGGCTCTCTCTCCAGGTGTAGCCAGCCCTACAATTTGGGGGACCAGGGGTGGACTTTAGGGGGCAACGCATGCCTCTCCCACCCCCCCCCCTCATGTGGGTATGCTATTGCTAGGTATACCTTTGTTGGCAGGGACGCCGAGCCCCATCAGCCAGTAAATGGACTGCCACCACGAGAAGTCCCAGCCTGCTGCTCAGAGCTGGAAACAAGGAGCGGAGAGCAGCAACTGTCTATTTACTTGGCTGGCAGGGCTGAGCATCCCCACCAGCAAAGTAAAAGAGAATTCAGAAGGGGTCCTGATCACACATTTTGGGAGTCAGTTGTTAAAGTAGCCATGGGGGGAGGCCTACTTTAACAACTGGCCCCCAAAATTCTTAACAACTTTAACAATCGGCTCTTGCGAGCCCGTGAGAGCCCACTCCAGCGCACCATTGCTTGGATCCCTGTACTGTTACTCAAGGAACAGCCTACATTGTTCTGTTGGGGACAACTGGTGTTATGGCAAAGCTACATGCCACACTACTTTGAGACATTTGATGATGTCTCCATATCCACAGGAAATTCTTTATGCATGTAGTATGCTATGAGCTCCCCGGGTTCAGGTTTACTGTCATGCAGTTCATAGCACAGATGCATAAATTAGCTGTTTTGGCTGTTCCCTTCACCACAAAGGGTTGACTCACTTTGTCCAGCAGTCCTTCTCCATTGTCCATAAAGGTTTCTGACGGCCTACCTCAGGCCCACAGGTAGCATTTTGATTTCTGTGGATGTTAACTCTCTGCAAAGAGGGAGAGATGTTGGACTGGAGGGCAAAGACAGAGGAAGAGATGATGGATCGCAGGAGTGGGGAGGTTGAACAGTGGGGAGGAGGGGTGGGGCAAGATAGATGGGACAGGGAGATGCTGGGGGAGGTAGAAGAAAGATATCAGGCTACAAGGGGGGAGGAGGAGAGAGAAGGAGAAAGAGAGGAGAAGATGCTAGACTACAAGGGTAGAGAGAGAGGAGATGCTATGAATGGTGGAACAATGTTTGAGAGACCATGGGGGGGGGGGGTGTCAAGGAGATAAGTGAAAGGAGGATAGTGAGCACAGAAGGCAGAAGTGCAGTAGCAGGGAATAGGTGGCTGGGGAAAGAGTGAGTAGAGAAATAAGAGAACTAGGAGGTGAGAGAAGGAGATGGGTCCCAGGGATAATGGGGGCAGGAGTAATCCCCATTTCCTCCTGCTCTGACAGCTTCCTTATATGGCAGCTTGAAACCCCTAGGGGAAGTACCCTGAGACTACTGCTAGGGATTAGCAGCATTGCAGCAGCATCATTTTAAAGAAGGTAGCCACCAGGGCAGGAGTGAGTAAGGAACATTCCTGTCCCCTTCATAGCTGGGAAAACTTGAGATATGCAGCCAGCTGGGGGGGGAGAGGAAGCTTGGCTGGAAGGTAGGTGATGTAAAGCAAGTGGAAAGTTGGAAGCTGGATGGGTTGAAAGGGAGTTGTAGGGTGGGGTGCTGATACAAAATGTGGCTCAGGGTGCCACAATCCCTTGAGCCTGCCCTGCTCCTGAGGTTTGAAAGATCCTCACAGGAAAAGACCTGAGCAATTAATTGGCTGCATTGCCTACCAATTCCCCAGCATGCTTCTTTTCACATTAACTGGATGTTTTTCAGCACAGAAAAAAAAAAAGTCAGCAACATCCCTTCCCAGCAATCCTAAGTCATGCATCATTAACACAGCCAGGTTACGAAGGCTGTCAGGAAAGAGAAGTGAAAGCACACATTTAAAATTACCAGCTTCTGACAGAGGAAAACAGGATTCATTGAAAAAATTATAAATGAACATTACAGGATTACTGCTGCTCCGGATAGCTATTATCTGGTGTAAATTAGGACAAATAACATCATTCATTCTAACAGGTCATTATACTAACTTTAGGTCACTTGATCTGGGACAGGAAAGAAAAGAGACAGCTTGATTTGAGCTGCAGTGAATATCTTCCTTGTCATGCCTCTCACCTTCCCCATTCATTTTCCTTCTGACGCTTTCATTTTTGAGGGCTTTGTGAGAACTCTTTGTGCAGCTGGGACTGGCCATGGAGCTTCCATTGCTCAAGGAAAAATAAGAATTTTAAAGAAAGTGTTGATACCCAAATCTGGTCTGGCTTAGAATAATAATAGCATGGAAAATTGAAAAGTGCATCTGAAATGCTTTTTCCTGAGCCACCTGTTTGTTTACCTGGAGAACTGGGTCACTTTCACATTGCAATCACAGAAATACACTGAGGGAATTGCTTAAGATGCAAGCCCAATAAAAAAATATACAAATGACTGAATAAAAATGAATGTTTTTTTTCCAGTAAAAATTTCATTGTTGTGAATATCCTGTGTAGCATCCTATCCTGCAAGTGTAAAAGCTGGGTGTGAGGTGATGTGTATGATATAGAAGTGAGCCTGGACATACCATAGATAATGTAATGTGGGTCCGGAAATAGATACATCTGGTTTTATTTATTTATGTAAAATTCATATTAATCCAAAGGGCTGAAAAAAATAAATTACAATACAGTGCATACATACAACAAACTCGCTTATTGTTTGCATGTTGTTATTGTTTCTTGTAAAACTTTTATTGTACCCAGATTTAAGTGGTTTCATACAGACAGGAGGTAAATTTAGGAAATAAATAAATAAATAATGCACTCACTAACATTAAAACAGTTCAGCAACTAAAGGGGCAAAGTTTGTGGTCCTTAATCTTCCAGCATTCTCAAGACCATGTAACCCAAGTTGGGCAGGTGGCATGAAGTTGCCACCATTTATGTGCTGGGAAGTTTAGGAGCCAAATGATGGTGCATAAATGGCACAGTCTGACAGGCCACCTATCATCCCTGCTGCTACTGCTAGGAGAAAGGATTAGCAGTAGATGATACCCTAACCCCTTCCGGCCAGCCGGCAGTACCATTCACCTAGGAGGGAGGATCAGTGATAGATGCTGCCCCAACTCTTTCAGGACCAAGCATGTCTCCTGCCCTCTCCCCCTTCCCTCAATGCCTTGCCATTGGTTGTGTCGCCCACAGTTTCTCTGATATCTTGGTCCCTTCCTACACGGCATTCTTCTGTAGAAATGTCTACTTCAGCAGGAAGGCCAGAGGAGTGGGACGGTTCTAAAACATGCTACCATCTTGGCTTGCCTGTGCCATCTGTCAGGTGGTCAACACTGGATTGTCTGCAGAGTTCCATTGGGAGATATGACAGGTGGTGTGTGCCTTGTTTGGTAGCTGCTGCTGAAGTGGAGAGGTGAGTGCTACTTCCGTCTGGCCTGAAAGGGGTTGGGGTAGCATTTACTATTGATTCTCCCTCCTAGGTGAGAGGTACTGCCAGCTGGACTGGAAGGGGTTGGGGCAGGACCTACCACTGATCTTCCCTCCTAGCAGTTGCATGTAGGGATGACAGGAGGGCTGTCAGACAGTGGCGTGTAGGCACCACCCTTTTCTGCCTAAACATCCCAGTGCCACACTGTCTGTAACCTAAATGGTGGCACCTAAACAGCAGTGTTTAAACGTCTTGCTTCAACGAGATAGATTTGCATCAATGCTGGAAGATTAAGGACCGCGTTACTTTTAAAACTTGCACACTAGTCCATAAGATCATTTACGGTGAAGCCCCAGCGTACATGTCTGATTTAATAAACCTACCACCTAGAAACGCCAAAAGATCATCCCGAACTCACCTCAACCTTCATTACCCAACCTGCAGGGGCTTGAAGTACAAGACGATACACGCGTCAACCTTTTCCTACAAGAGCACGAAGTCTTGGAATACATTACCACGCAACCTAAGAATGATCAACGAACAAGCCTCCTTCCGTAAACTACTGAAGACACACCTGTTCGAACAAACTTATGGAAAGAGCCAATACACATAGAGACCACTCACTGTCCACAATGCAATACACATCCACATCTGATCCATCATCCCTTTATCCAGTCAACCATACATTCGTCCACGGAACTATGTACACTATATGTCTAGGCGCCTAATAATGCCCT
Source organism: Microcaecilia unicolor (assembly GCF_901765095.1). Classification (NCBI taxonomy): domain Eukaryota; kingdom Metazoa; phylum Chordata; class Amphibia; order Gymnophiona; family Siphonopidae; genus Microcaecilia; species Microcaecilia unicolor. The sequence continues at coordinate 379,391,158 of NC_044033.1, forward strand.
TTTTTCCCATTGTCTCTTTCTAATGTCTCTGTGTTTTGTCCCATTGTTATACTACCAACGATATTCGAATGCCTCGCACAACTCTGTTCAATGTAATCCATAACTTAGTTGTAACAAATGTATTTCTATTATTCAAGTCTTATTGTAAGCCACACTGAGCCCGCAAATAGGTGGGAAAATGTGGGATACAAATGCAACAAATAAATAAATAAATAAATGGAGGTAGTGCATATACATTTATCTTATGCATATTCATTGTGGATATCATGAAAACCTGACCAGCTGGATGTGTCCCAAAGACTGGGTAGAGAACCCAGGACTAGGGATTCCATTTGGCTATGCCAGGGGTTCTCAACCCAATCCTTAGGACCAGGGGCATATCTCGACTTCAGCGGTAGGGGGGGCCAGAGCTGAGGTGAGGGGGCACATTTTAGCCCCCCCGGCCCCGCCGACCCCCCCCCCCTGCTGCCATCACTGACACCCCCTGTCACCGCCAGCACCACCTCCAACAAGTTTGACCCCCCTCTCGACCTGCCCGCCATTCGTCGCTGTCTGTACCTTTGCTGGCGGGGGACCCAACCCCCGCCAGCCGGTCTTCTTCCTGCTTTTGGTTTCTTCTGAGTCTGACATCCTGCTGCACGTACAACGTGCAGGACGTCAGACTCACAGAAACAGAATGAAGCCTTGCGATCTGCAGGGCTTCGTTCTGTTTCTATGAGTCTGACCTCCTGCACGTTGTATGTGCAGCAAGATGTCAGACTCAGAAGAAATCAAATGCAAGAAGAAGACTTCGGCTGGCGGGGGTTGGGGTCCCCCGCCAGCAAAGGTACAGACGGCGACAGCGTGTTGGCTGGGGGGGGGGGGTTGATAGGGGCGTCGGCAGGGGGGTCCAGGGGCAAATTTATGGGGGCCCAGGCCCCCATGGTCCCATAGCAGCTACGCCTCTGCTTAGGACATATTCAGTCAATCAGGATTCAGGATACCCAAAATGAATATGCACGAGATAAATTTGCATGCACCACCTCCATCATGTGCAAATCTACCTCATACAATTTCATTGTGGGTATCATGAAAATCTAACTGGCTAGGGGTGTCCCGACTTGAAATCACCCATTATTATTGTGTTCCCCAGTTTGTTAGCCTCCCTAATTTCTGATAACATTTCTACATCTGTCAATTCATCCTGGCCAGGTGGACGGTAGTACATTCCTTTCACTATCCTTTCCCCCTTTTCACATGGAATTTCAATCCATAGGGATTCCAAGATGTGTTTTGTGTTCTGCAGAATTTTCAATCTATTTGATTCAAGGCCCTCCTTAACATACAATGCTACCCCTCCACCAATTTGATCCACCCTATCACTATGATATAATTTGTTCCCTGGTATTACAGTGTCCCACTGGTTATCCTCCTTCCATCAGGTCTCAGAGATGCCTATTATATCTAATGTTTTCATTTAGTTCACTATATTCTAACTCTACCATCCTATTTCTTAGGCTTCTGACATTCACATATAGACATTTCAAACTATGTTTGTTGTTCCTATTTACATCATGCTCAGAAGTTGACAGTAATAATTTGCAATATTTTGTCTGCTTTTTATTTAAAAACACCTTTTCTACTATGGTCTCTATTCCAACCTTGCTATCAGGATACCGTATCTTCTCTGTTTTGTTGATGTCTTTGAAAGATACCTTGTTCCAAACCACACGCTTTTGAATAACTGTCGGCCTTCCCCCAGTTTCTAGTTTAAAAGCTGCTCTATCTCCTTCTTAAATGCTGATGCCCACAGCCTGGTCCCACCTTGGTTAAGGTGGAGCCCATCATTCTGGAATAGGCTCCCCCTTCCCCAGAATTTTGCCCAGTTCCTAACAAATCTAAAACCCTCCTCCCTGTACCATTGCCTCATCCACGCATTGAGGCTCCAGAGATCTTCCTGTCTCTTGGGCCCTGTGCGTGGAATGGGTAGCACTTCGGAAAATGCTACCCTAGAGGTTCTGGATCTGAGCTTTCTACCTAAGAGCCTAAATTTGGCTTCCAGAACCTCCCTCCCACATTTTCCTATGTCATTGGTACCCACATGTACGAAGACAGCCGGCTCCTCCCTAGCACTACCAAAAATCCTATCTATGTGACACGTGAGGTACGCCACCTTCGCACCAGGCAGGCAAGTGACCAGGCGATCCTCATGTCCACCAGCCACCCAGCTATCTACATGCCTAATAATTGACTTACCAAATACCACAGTCATCCTAACCCTTCCCTCCTGGGCAGAAGCTCCTGGAGATACCTCCATGATGTGAGAGGATACTGCATCCCCTCGTGGGCTGGTCTTTCCCCATAGGGGAGTCAATCCATCCCCTTTATCATTTTGGTTCCTTTTCTCTCTACCTTTTTCTAGCTCAGCTATATATTTATGAGATGCAGCAACCAGAAGTGCACACAATATTTGAGGTGTGGTTGCACCCTGAAGCAATATAAGTGCATTATGATATTATCTATTTCATTTTCCATTTATTTCCTAATAATTCCTAACATTTTATTTGCTCTCTTGGATGCTGCTGCACACACTGAGCAGAAGATTTCAACATATCATCAACACTGGCTCCTAGATCCTTTTTTTGGGTGGTTACCCCTAATGTGGAATCCTGCATCATGAAGCTATAGTTTGAGATGCTCTTCCCTATGTGCACCCTTTGCACTTGCTCATATTACATTTTATCTGCCATTTGAATGCCCACTCTTCCAGTCTTGCAAGGACTTGCAATTTCTCACAGTCCTCTTGTGATTTAACAGCTTTGAATGACGTGTCATGAGGCCTATTTTCAAAGCACTTAGACTATGGATCCTATGGAACTTTATAAGTCTAAGGGCCTCTTTTACAAAGCCGCACTACTGATTCTCGGTGCGACAAATGAGAGGAAACCCATTCAATTCCTATGGGCTTCCTCTCATTTGCCATGAGGGAATCACTACTGCAGCTTTGTAAAAGTGTTTTGAAAATAATCCCCCACCCCCATGTCATCAGCAAATTTGATCACCTAACTCATAATTCCTGTTTCCATGTCTTTTATAAATATGTTAAAAAGCAGTGGCCCCAGCATAGATTCCTAGAGAGCCCCACTATTCACCCTTTTCCATTCAGAATATTGATAATTTAACTCTTCTCTCTGTTTTCTATTTTTAATCAGTTTTCAATTAATAATAGGACTTTGTCTTCTTTGCCATGATTTTTAAAATTTCCTCACAGGCAGATGCTCAAAAGTCGCCATTAAATACATACATATATAGCTGCGGTTGAATTTACCGATTTCAAAACAGCAACTGATGCTCAAAGGAGATCGCGTGCAAATGAGATGCGTAGAAATTCTGCAAACAGCTTGGTAGGGAAATCACCTAGCACACGCGCAGAACAGTCTCTCAGTAATCATCCATGTTCTGTGCATGCCCAAGAAAAAAGCATGCATCCAGTGATGTCACATTTTGAGTTTTCTTTCTTTTTTTTTTTTGTTCCACAACAGCTTTTTAATACTGCATTTCTTTGTGGGACCCACACACATAGTACACGCACTTGGCACCTTTCACACACATGTGCAGATACTATTAAAAAATGCAAGCAAACTGCTCCACCAAGAAGTCAGGCTCATGCAACAACAGCTCCACACCTGCTGAAAAATTTTGCATGTTAAAAAGTAAGCATTTCTGTGCATCTCACAGAATGCTCATTTTAATACTAATGAGCTTGTGTAATATATTTGCATAGGATTATTGGTAGTTGCTAAGCCAAATGGTAAAAGCGAGGCAGAACCTCTTTGTGCATTAGACACTGAATAACATGGGCACTAGACTAGCTACAACCAGTCTAAATCAAATGCTGCAAGCATTGTAAGCTTTGAGCATTGGGGCCTCAGAGTATCTCATGAAGTACTTTGTCAAATGCTTTCTGAAAAAACAGATATGCTGTAGGGCTAATTTTCAAAACAGAAAAACTGTGTAAAAAGTGTCATAAAGCACTATTTGGATAGATTTCTTCTCAAAACGTCCGAATCGGTATTTTCAAAACCTAGTTGGCAGACGTTTATCTATGCATTTCATCTGCAGTGCATCCAAATCACAAGGGGGGGTGTCAGGGGCGTTTTGAAGGTGGGATTAAGGCATGTGACATTTTACAGCCATAAACGTCTAGGGTGAAAACTACACCTGTTTTTAATAACAAATAAGACACAAAAAGGTGCCCTAAATGACCAGATAACCACTGGAGGGAATCAGGGATGACCCTTCCTTACTTCCTCAGGGACACTGACCCCTTCACAGTCCTACCCCAAATATGTGAATAAAAATAGTACTCACCAGAAACCCACTGTACCCATATATAAGTGCTCCCTTCACCCATAAGGGCTATAGTGGTGTACAGTTGCGGGCAGTGGGTTTTGGAGGGCTCAGCAGACAAGATAAGGGAGCAACTGTGAAGTCCACAGCAGTGCCCCCTAGGGTGCCCCATTGCTCTCCTGGGATATCTGCAAAACATTCAAGGTTGAAATTAGACATCATATCGAAAATGATCCTCCACAACTCCCATGTTATGGATTTAGTCCACTTCTTCACATGATATTTACCAGTTTTTCTATTGGTATTGTTCCTCTGCAATGGAAGAAAGCCATAGTTAAGCCAATTGTTAAGAATAACTTTGGAGATCCTCTTGATCTTAATAATTATTGACCTGTTTCTAATCTCTCTACAGCTTCTAAAATTGCAGAAAATATTGTTTTTGACCAACTTTATTCTTTGACTGAACAAGCTCAGGCTTTGCACCCAAGACAAACTGGATTCCGTACCTATCATAGTACAGAAACAATTATATCTGCTTTGCTTAGTGAACTTCATTCAATATTAGAGAAGGGTGAGATTGCTTTTTTTGGATTAGATGGTCTTACTCATTCATGGTTTACTTCATTTCTCTCAAATCGTACTTATTCTTTTTCTAATTAGGGTATTTGTTCTAGTGAGATTCCCATTCATTGTGGAATATCTCAGGGTTCAGTCCTTTCTCCTTTGCCATTTAATGTTTTTCTTAGTCCTCTGGTACTTCTAACTCATAAAGCTTTTTATTCTGGGGAGTCATCTCATCTATCTAACGTTGTTATTCCATATACTCCTTCTTGTAGCCTTAGATTCTTAGACTCTAATTGTCTCATCATACCATCTCCTAGACATGCTCATTTGAGTCTATTTGATCGTCTGCCTTTTTCTTTTTGTCTCCAAGACTTTGGAATGATCTTCCTCCAGAGATTCGGAATGAATGTCTTTGATTAACTTCAAAATAAAACTGGAAACTTATTATTTTTAGTTGGCTTTTGAGTCTCTAATGTCCTAGAGTGTCTCCTGTGGCAGGTCTAAAGGCCTACAGTGGTGGAAATAAGTATTTGATCCCTTGCTGATTTTGTAAGTTTGCCCACTGACAAAGACATGAGCAGCCCATAATTGAAGGGTAGGTTATTGGTAACAGTGAGAGATAGCACATCACAAATTAAATCCGGAAAATCACATTGTGGAAAGTATATGAATTTATTTGCATTCTGCAGAGGGAAATAAGTATTTGATCCCCCACCAACCAGTAAGAGATCTGGCCCCTACAGACCAGGTAGATGCTCCAAATCAACTCGTTACCTGCATGACAGACAGCTGTCGGCAATGGTCACCTGTATGAAAGACACCTGTCCACAGACTCAGTGAATCAGTCAGACTCTAACCTCTACAAAATGGCCAAGAGCAAGGAGCTGTCTAAGGATGTCAGGGACAAGATCATACACCTGCACAAGGCTGGAATGGGCTACAAAACCATCATTAAGACGCTGGGCGAGAAGGAGACAACTGTTGGTGCCATAGTAAGAAAATGGAAGAAGTACAAAATGACTGTCAATCGACAAAGATCTGGGGCTCCACGCAAAATCTCACCTCGTGGGGTATCCTTGATCATGAGGAAGGTTAGAAATCAGCCTACAACTACAAGGGGGGAACTTGTCAATGATCTCAAGGCAGCTGGGACCACTGTCACCACGAAAACCATTGGTAACACATTACGACATAACGGATTGCAATCCTGCAGTGCCCGCAAGGTCCCCCTGCTCCGGAAGGCACATGTGACGGCCCGTCTGAAGTTTGCCAGTGAACACCTGGATGATGCCGAGAGTGATTGGGAGAAGGTGCTGTGGTCAGATGAGACAAAAATTGAGCTCTTTGGCATGAACTCAACTCGCCGTGTTTGGAGGAAGAGAAATGCTGCCTATGACCCAAAGAACACCGTCCCCACTGTCAAGCATGGAGGTGGAAATGTTATGTTTTGGGGGTGTTTCTCTGCTAAGGGCACAGGACTACTTCACCGCATCAATGGGAGAATGGATGGGGCCATGTACCGTACAATTCTGAGTGACAACCTCCTTCCCTCCGCCAGGGCCTTAAAAATGGGTCGTGGCTGGGTCTTCCAGCACGACAATGACCCAAAACATACAGCCAAGGCAACAAAGGAGTGGCTCAGGAAGAAGCACATTAGGGTCATGGAGTGGCCTAGCCAGTCACCAGACCTTAATCCCATTGAAAACTTATGGAGGGAGCTGAAGCTGCGAGTTGCCAAGCGACAGCCCAGAACTCTTAATGATTTAGAGATGATCTGCAAAGAGGAGTGGACCAAAATTCCTCCTGACATGTGTGCAAACCTCATCATCAACTACAGAAGACGTCTGACCGCTGTGCTTGCCAACAAGGGTTTTGCCACCAAGTATTAGGTCTTGTTTGCCAGAGGGATTAAATACTTATTTCCCTCTGCAGAATGCAAATAAATTCATATACTTTCCACAATGTGATTTTCCGGATTTAATTTGTGATGTGCTATCTCTCACTGTTACCAATAACCTACCCTTCAATTATGGGCTGCTCATGTCTTTGTCAGTGGGCAAACTTACAAAATCAGCAAGGGATCAAATACTTATTTCCACCACTGTATATCTTATATTTTAGTTTTCTTGTATTCATTTTGTCTTTTTAATTAAACTTGTTGGTCGAATGTAGTGTTCTTTCCTATTTTTTGTGGCGTTCCTTTCATTTTTTGTAAACCACTTTGATCTTGTTTGAAGTAATGGTGGTATATCAAGTTTGAATAAACATTATTTGCGAGAGGGGTGAGCCTTGTAGAACCCCACAAACAGGGAGTCCAGGCATCAGAAAGGACTCCCTGCATCTTAACTCTGCAACAAAGTGCTGTCATAAACTCCTTAAATCAGTTTAGCACTGCACCTCTTATTCCAAAGTTATAACCAGATATTTTCTGGGCATTCCAGAATGAAGTCAACACTTAGCCAATTAAGTGCTGATTTTCAGCTCTTAAAAGCTAAGATAACTGCATAAATAGGACTGCATAAAACGCAGTCCTATCTTTATGTCGTTCTTCATAGGCAGTTATGCCAAATATCGCATTTAACCAGCTACATGTCTGCCCAGAAATTCGATGTTGAAGCCTGGACATGATCCGGCATTGAATTTACGGTTATAACACCGGTGGCAGTCAGCAAAACTCTGATCACCAGATGAATATTGGGCCCTATATATCTCCACAGTCCAGCTTCTCCCCCTTTCTTCTCTTTCTCCTGTACCCCCATCCCAGTGCCAGCATCTCACCCTCTCTCTGCCCTGCCTCCCTCCCCATTGTTCAGCATCTCTCTCTTTGTCCCTCTCCCCATTTTTGGGTCCAGAATCTCTCCCACTCTTCCCTCGCTCTTCCCTCCTTCCAGTCATACTTTTTTCCCTCTGCTCACCCCCCATTTTGTCCACTTCCTCTTTTTCCTCTGCTCACACCCACCCCATCTCAACAACTCTCTCCCTCTCCCCCTCCGTGGCTCCAGTATCTTTGCCACCTTTCATCCAATCTCTCTCCTCTCCACCCCCCCATCCAGCATCTCTCTCCCTCCCCACCACCCCCATGGTCAGGTATCTCTGTTTCAGCTCCTTGTGACATCTTTCTCTCCCCCTCTGCCACCACACAGCATCTTTCTGTCTCCCTCTGTCACCTCATGGTCCAGTATCCCTCTTTGTTCCTTCCCTCTTGCTCCTGACGTATACCTGCACCTCCCCCTCTCTATTCTCCCCCACCCCAGCAGGTCCTCCAAACTTCCAGTCCATCACCAGCAATGTCAGTGATGACTATGATCTCTAGCCATCCCCCAAAGCATTCTCTCTCCCATGTCCCAGCTATGTGGGAAAAGGGAGTTGCATCAATGTAGGCAGGAAGCGGGAGAGTGAACACTTCTGGGGTTGGAGTACTGCCAGTGTGGGGGGGGGGGAGGGAAGAGGGAGACAGGGAGTGAAATTGGATGGGAGATGCCTGGACCGGGGTGGCAAGGCATTTTTTTTTGCCATACCACCCCTTAGTAATGCCTATGCCCACCAGCCATAGCAGAAATCAGTGCTGCGATTTTGAGGGGGCCAGAACACAAAGATAACGACCCCAAAATCATTCATTAAAATGCAATAATAAATGCAATCCATAAATAAAATGTGAACTAAAACTAATAATAATTCTTTATCACATAGCTGCAACTCGCTCCCCCACTTTCACTACGGAATAAGGCCAGTGGAGTATATACTAGAATATACAAAATAATTTTAGTAAATTAACTATATATGGATGTATGCTACTCATTTACATATCCCCATGCAAATGTTAGCACTTTATTTTTACAATTGCCAGCATAGGCATGACAGGATCATACCATTTTCTTACCTATAGCAGAATGAGTTTATTTAGACATAAGGCACAAAGACAAATGAAGCCCAGCTTAATTTTCAGTTACATATCCCCAGACAGCCACACAACTACTTGTGGAAAATAGAATACAATTATTGTTCCAGCTTAACAGCTTCTAAATTTAGGTGTGAGAAGATGGAATAATGTTACTTTTATCTCTGCCAGTCCCAGGTGGGCAAACTGAATGTAAAGTCAGTTGCTCAGGTTTCATCTGTAAGCCAGGGCCAGGGTAAATTTCATGATCTATCCACTTGATCAGCCCTTCAAAGATGCAACCCAAACTGTAAATCTCTTCCCTTCCCAACACTTTTTGACTTTCCACAAAAATCCACAGGAGTTATTTGGGTAGCAGCTGTTTTTTAAATTCTATCCACTAATGCTGTATCACTTTCTCTCCCACTCCACACGCCCTCTTCAGACTTTGCAAGTCATAGGAATCATTGTAAGCAATCCTATGATGATTATATTATAAAACAAAGCTATTATTAAAACTTCTGCTGGCCCACATACAGAATGAGCTCATATGCACTAAACAGAATCCCCCTGGAATGAGATCATTCACTATACCTCTGTAATACTTTTTTTTTCCTTAATTTTCTGAAGTACAAAGAAGTCCAACAAAAACAATACAGGGAATTAAACAGCTCCCTTATGAAGAAAGGTTTTAAAAGATTAGGGCTCTTCAGTTTGGAGAAGAGACAATTGAGAGGGGATATTTGGATTCTAAATTAAATTATTTTTCTTTTCAAATATGAGCTCAATTTTAGTTGTATACAGGGACGGATGGAATTTCCGTGCCCAGTTACGAGCCAAACTTTGCACCTGAGGAAATGGGTGGGTGTTAAGATGTGTTAATAGGAGAAGTAGAATTTGAATCCAGTCTTCTCTGACTGCTGCTCTGTTCTGATAGTGACTTGCCTGGTGACTTGCCTGCCTGGTGCGAAGGTGGTGGAACTCATGCGTCACCTAGATAGGATTTTAGATAGTACTGGGGAGAAGTCGGCTGTCTTCAAACATGGTACCAATGACATAGGAAAATGTGGGAGAGAGGTTCTGGAAGCCATATTTAGGCTCTTAGGTAGAAAGCTCAAATCCAGAACTTCTAGGGTAGCATTTTCTGAAGTTCTACTCGTTTCATGCGCAGGGCCCAAGAGACAGGCAGAGCTCCGGAGTCTCAATGCGTGGATGAGATAATGGTGCAAGGAAGAGGGTTTTAGATTTGTTAGGAACTGGGCAACATTCTGGGGAAGGGAAAGCCTATTCTAAAAGGATGGGCTCCACCTTAACCAGGGTGGGACCAGGTTGCTGGCATTGGCATTTAAAAAGGAGATAGAGCAGCTTTTAAACTAGATATGGGGGGGAAGGTCGACAGTCGCTCAAAAGCGCATGGTTTGGGATAAGGTATCTTTCAAAGATATCACCAAAACAGGGAAGATAGGGTAACCTGATAGTGAGGTTGCAAACAAAACCATAGTAGATCAGGTGTCCTTAAATAAAAATAAAAAACAGACAAAAGATTGCAATATTAATACTGTCAAGTACTGAGCATGATGTAAATATGAACAACAAACATAGTTTGAAATGTCTATATGCGAATGCCAGGAGCCTAAGAAATAAGATGGAAGAGTTAGAATATATTGCACTAAATGAAAAATTAGATATAATAGGCATCTCTGAGACCTGGTGGAAGGAAGATAACCAGTGGGACACTGTCATACTGGGGTACAAATTATATCATAATGATAGGGTGGATTGAATTGGTGGAGAGGTAGCATTGTATATTAACGAGAGCCTTGAATCAAATTGATTGAAAATTCTGCAGGAAACAAAACACAGAATCACTATGGATTGAAATTCCATGTGTAAAGGGGAAAAGGATAGTGAAAGGAGTGTACTACCGTCTGCCTGGCCAGGATGAACAGACGGATGCAGAAATGTTAAACGAAATTAGGGATGCAAACAAACTGGGCAACACAATAATAATGGGTGATTTCAATTACCCCGATATTGACTGGGTAAATGTAACATCGGGGCACGCTAGGGAGGTAAAATTCGTTGATGAAATAATGGACTGCTTTATGGAGCAGCTGGTACAGGAGCCAACGAGAGAAGGAAAAATACTAGACCTAGTCCTTAGTGGAGCGCATGATCTGGTGCGGGAGGTAATGGTGCTGGGGCCGCTTGGTAACAGTGATCATAATATGATTGGATTTGATATTAGCTTAGAAGTAAGTATACATAGGAAATCAAATACGTTAGCATTTAACTTTGAAAAAGGAGACTATCATGATAAAATGAGAAGAACGGTGAAAAAAAACTTAGAGGAGCGATTGCAAGGGTCAAAAATTTACATTAGGCGTGGATGCTGTTCAAAAACACCATCCTGGAAGCCCAGGCCAAATATATTCCGCGAATCCGCACATTAAAAAAGGAGGAAGGAAGACCAAACGACAGGCGGCGTGGTTAAAAAGTGAGGTGAAGGAACCTATTAGAGCTAAAAAAAAATCCTTCACAAAATGGAAGAAGGAACCAACTGAAAATAATAAGAAACAGCATAAGGAATGTCAAGTCAAATGCAAAGTGCTGATAAGGAAGGCTAAGAGGGACTTCGAAAAAAAGATTGCGTTGGAGGTCAAAACATATAGTAAAATTTTTTAAGGTATATTAAAAGCAGGAAGCTGGCAAAACAATCGGCTGGACCGCTAGATGACCGAGGAGTAAAAGGGGCGATCAGGGAAGACAAAGCCGTAGTAGAGAGATTAAATGAATTCTTTGCTTCGGTCTTCACCGAGGAAGATGGGATGGGATACCGGTGCCAGAAATGGTGTTCGAAGCTGATGAGTCGGAGAAACGTAATGAATTCTCTGTAAACCTGGAGCATATAATGGGGCAGTTCTACAAAATGAAGAGTAGCAAATCTCCTGGACCAGATGATATTCATCCCAGAGTACTGATAGAACTGAAAAATGAACTTGCGGAGTTATTGTTAGTAATATGTCATTTATCCTTAAAATCGAGTGTGGTACCAGAATATTGGAGGGTGGCCAATCTAACGCCGATTTTTTAAAAAGGTTCCAGAGGAGATCCAGGAAATTATCGACTGGTGAGTCTGACGTCAGTGCTGGGCAAAATGGTAGAGACTATTATAAAGAACAAAATTACAGAGCGTATACAAAAGCATGGATTAATGAGACAAAGTCAACATGGATTTAGTGAAGGGAAATCTTGCCTCACCAATCTACTACATTTCTTTGAAGGGGTGAACAAACATGTGGATAAAGGTGAGTCAGTTGATATTGTATATCTGGATTTTCAGAAGGCATTTGACAAAGTATCTTATGAAAGACTCCAGAGGAAATTGGAGTATTATGGAATAGGAGGTAGTGTTCTATTGTGGATTAAAAACTGGTTAAAAGATACTTTTTGCTTTTGTAATTGTTCCTTCTACCATTGACTCAATAAAGATATTATTTTTAAAAAAAGATAGAAAACAGAGAGTAGGGTTAAATGGTCAGTATTCTCAATGGAGAAGGGTAGTTAGTGGGGTTCCCCAGGGGGTCTGTGCTGGGACCGCTGCTTTTTAACATATTTATAAATGAACTAGAGATGGGAGTAACTAGTGAGGTAATTAAATTTGCTGCTGACATAAAGTTATTCAAAGTCGTTAAATCGCGGGAGGATTGTGAAAAATTACAAGAGGACCTTACGAGACTGGGAGACTGGGCATCTAAATGGCAGATGACGTTTAATGTGAGCAAGTGCAAAGTGATGCATGTGGGAAAGAGGAACCCGAATTATAGCTACGTCATACAAGGTTCCACGTTAGAAGTCACAGACCAAGAAAGGGATCTAGGTGTCGTTGTTGATGATACGTTGAAACCTTCTGCTCAGTATGCTATAATGTTATAATGCCTTTCTATTGCACCATGGTGCGACCGCACCTCGAATATTGTGTTCAATTCTGGTTGCCGCATCTAAAAAAAGATATAGTGGAATTAGAAAAGGTGCAGAGAAGGGCGACGAAAATGATAAAGGGGATGGGACGACTTCCCTTTGAGGAAAGGCTAAAGCGGCTAGAGCTCTTCAGGTTGGAGAAAAGGCAGCTGAAGGGAGATATGATAGAGGTCTATAAAATAATAAGTAGAGTGGAATGGATAGATGTGAAGAGTCTGCTTACGCTTTCCAAAAATACTAGGACTAGGTGGCATGCGATGATGCTACAATGTAGTAAATTTAAAACGAATTGGATAAACATTTTCTTCACTCAACATGTAATTAAACTCTGGAATTTGTTGCCAGAGAATGTGGTAAAGGCGGTTAGCTTGGTGGAGTTTAAAAAAGGTTTGGGCGGCTTCCTAAAGAAAAAGTCCATAGACCATATTAAATGGACTTGGGGAAAATCCACTATTTCTGGGATAAGCAGTAAAGAATGTTTTGTACTTTTTTAGGATCTTGCCAGGTATTTGTGACCTGGATTGGCCACTGTTGGAAACAGAATGCTGGGCTTGATGGACCTTTGGTCTTTCCCAGTATGGCGATACTTATGTACTATACAATCAGAAGAATGGTACCAAAGGACGCTCTATGAATGCCTGTACAAACAACCAGGATCCCAGTAACGTAGATATTCAAAGCAATTTAAACAGCCAGGAGAGGCTCCTGGCCATTTAAATCACTTGTCTGGGCCTAAGCAGCAATATTCAGTGGCATTTAATCAGACAATGCTCCTGAATATTGCCTCTTCTTAATATTTTATTTTTATATGCATTACAATTATATCCTTTCAAAAAATATCCATGATGTCAGCAGCAATGAAAAATTGAAACAGCCAAGAAAAAAAAGGAAATTATAAATATTGTCCACTAATTAAGGAAAAGAAAAGAAGATCCAAGTATATTAGGAAATAAATAAGAAAATTATAACCCTTCTAGAACCAGTCAGCCCATCCTCACAGAGGTTCCTAAACTGAGAGAGAATTAAATATGAACTTGAACATCTTCTCTAGGTTCCAAAATCTCAAAGACTTCCCCTGAAATATTACCATATATAGATAAGGAAATTTCTACACGAATCTAGCCCCAAGGACCAAAGGCCCTGGGGCGCAACGCCAAAAACTCTTGGTGCCTCTTCTGTGTAAATTTAGACAAATCAAGAAATATACAAACTTTTGATCCCAAAAAAGACTCATGCATATGTCTAAAGTAATGACGAATAACATTGTTGTGGTCCATCTCAAGTGCAAAAGAAACTATCAAAGTAGTTCTTTGTGTAATAACATCCAAGGATGACTCCAAAAAGTCCGTAAAATCATAACTGGGCTTCTCCAACTTCTGTTGACCTTCAGCAGATCCTGACTTAGCTAATGCGAAATAATACCAGGGCTTTTTTTGAGGGGGTACTTGGGGGTACTGAGTACCGGCACCTTTTCCACTGTCTGCTAAACTTGACCCATGGTTCTTGTATTTTAAAGAAAGAGCTCAGGTTCTACATACAAATTCTACCTTGTCATAGATTATTTGACTGGTTGGAGTTACACCCTCAATTATCACTCCACCCTGAAGGGTGGACTGGCATTTGAGTACCAGCACCTTTTTTGCTAGACAAAATGCACTGAATAATACACATGAGTTATAGGTGCTAAAGACTCAGATGGTATATGTAGTATTCCTATACAGTATTTTCTAACTATGTCCAAAGGCGCTACCAAAGGAGACCTGGGAAAAATCAAGAAGCGTGATTTGTTATGTCGCAGCATGTTTTCCAAATATTCAATTTTCCTATGAGAAGGAACTGTCTCTGGTCAAAACTGCAGGTGCTCAGTCCCCGATGATTTAGGTATAGCCCCAATTGAGGAGGTGGAAACCACCAAGGGAAGGTTCCCAAGCAGCGAATCTTCATGACGACTCCCATCTTCAAGCTGCTGCTTTGTCTTGGCAGCGGTACTTCCAGGCTAAGTGGGTGTGCTGCAGTTCTCAGGGCTCAGAGACACCCTCTCCCTACTACTGCCTGAATCCACACCAGGCTGGTTGTAAGAACGGGAAGGAAGGGTTCCAAGAAGTACCCGAAACCCCTTGAGAGTCATCTCACAGAGAGGCGGCAGTGATCTGGGTTTACCAGGAGCTGCCTGGGCTGCTCCTTTCCTCTTGCCCATCTGGGAGAAAGCAAGAACCGCTAATCGTAGGACCTTGGGGGAGTGGAGTTGCCCACTGTACATGCAAATGCCATCTTGGATATGTCCGGTCAGACCTGAATATTGCCTCCTAATGGCCAGCCCTAACAGGCAAGGTTAGGGGCAGGCCGGTGGCAGAGTTTGGGTGGAGCAGCCACCTAGCTGGTTTGCGACAATATTCAGCCTATTAATCGGTTAGGGAGTGGTATAAAATTATGACAGAAAAAAAGCTGTCCTAACTTTATGCAGGGAAGGTAACTGGGCACCGATCTATTTGAATATCATCTGGTGCTCAGTTACCCTTCCCTCCCCCCCAAAATATCCCTTCGTACCCATCCCAGAACGGAAAACATCCTTCCCCTGACCCGATCTCCCCTCCCACCCACCCCCAAAGAAAGAGCAAGGTAGGCCCCTGGCCTACCTTGAAGAATCTAAATTACCACAAATATGTTCAGAAAAAACAAAGAAAATTGGAAATAGGAAAGATTTTTTAAATGTTTTAGAGAAATTACCAGTTAGCCGAAGCTCCAAGTTAATAATTAAAAAAACATCTTGCTCAGGAAACACATCAATGGTCAGAAAAACTTCAAAAGCATCCCTATATTCCAAAACAATTCCAAATTTGACTTATAATTTATTATTCTTTTCAATATCCTTTGTTTTGAAAAATGTTAGATTTTTTGGGTTTTTTAAATTCCTCAATTAATTACTCAAAGCTCAAATGCAAAAAAATACTTGGGCCCTATTTACTAAGGCATGTTAGCATTTTTAACGTGCCTACAGTTAGCACACACACTAATCGTGTAGGCATCTATAAGGATATTGTAGGCGCATACACGGTTAATGCACGTACATGGTTAAAACGAGTTAAAATGCTAATGCGCCTATAACGTGGCTTAGTAAACAGGGCCCTTAGATTGCTGAGGAAGCAATTCAGGGGATGCTTAAATCATCTCAACCGATGCTTTCCTTCTCCTTCCAAATTCAGATTTTCAAAGCACTGGCAGGCAAACAAACAAACATCTTCAAGTGCTACACCAAACCACCCTCTCATTGAACAACAGTAGATTCCTGACAGAGGCCCTGTTTAGCTCTCACTGCATCAGGGGAATCAACTTTGCAGGTTCATAATGCTGCCTGCTTAATGCTCATCTTTTTAGTCACTATTCTGACAATAAATGTGGTATCAGTGATTATTTTACACTGGAAGTAAATATATTAAGTAAACCCAAGTGCTACTTCCATAGACATTTATGTGTAGATTGGACTTCAGTCAAATCTCTATGCTCAAAGCTCAGTACCGCATCGTCACTCAGTTCACCATCGGTCCTTTTTAAAAATATATATTTTATAACTATTTGACAAACAAATAGTGACAAGCACTTAACTTGGTAATGTAGATATTCAGGCAGCCCCCACAACATGGCCATATTTCACTTCTCTGCACAAGGGTAGAGGCTCCTTTTATCCATTCAGCTGGAGAACCAACGTGATGAAATGGTAACTGAATGGATTAAAGCAGCTTCTACCCTTGTGCAGAGAAGTGAAACGTGAAACGCTAGCATGCCCTTAGCACGCCTTAGTAAACAGGGTCCTTAGTGTCTTATTTTATTTATTAATATTTTATATGCTTGTTATACAGTATAATTGTATTGGTTTAGAAACCATCCTAGGGCATCGCAAAAAAAGAAATATCAAAGTTACAATAACACATCTTTAGATATGAGCACAGCTATTTTGGGGTTGAATTGGCTACACTTTTTTCGGCATGTTGGCACTGCGTAACAGCCTTTGAATTTATATGCGTGAGAAGAAGCATTACTTTTATTACTGCCAGTTCCAGTTAGGCAAACTGAGGCACAAGAACATAAAATATAATTTCCTCAAATTCACTATGAGAGCCAGGGCCAGAAGACGTTTGTTCATCTAACCACTTGATCAACCCGAAACCCGGAATAGTTAACCTCTTCCCCTCCCATCACTCTTTGAATTTGCACAAAGAACCACAAGAGCTCATTTGGGTAGCAGCTGTGTTTCTAATTCCAAACACTAATGCTGTGCCACCGTCTCTCCCACACCACATACTAGCTTCAGGCTCTTTAAGTTTTCGGAATCATTTCATGCAACCCTATTATTACATTGTACAAGAAAGCTGTTATTAAAACACTTCTGCTGGCCCACATACAGAATGAGCTCACAAGCACTTTATGAAATCCCTCTGGAATGAAATCATTACACCTTTGGAATACTTTTCGTCTTACTTTGTGTCACTCCAATGCTCATAGGTACCAGCTGTGAGGGTGCAGTGGGTGCTGAGCATCTCCTATATTGAGTAACCTCCTACACTGTGTCCACGAACAGATCATTTGTGCTGTGTTTAGCTCCCCCAATAATTCTGAAAAGTTGGCACCTATGCTAGTAGAAGCATAGAAACATGATGGCAGATAAAGGCCAAATGGCCCATCTAGTCTGCCCATCCTTTGTCTGTAACCCCTAACTTTTCCTTTTCCTAAGTGATCCGACATGCTTACTCCATGTCTTTTTAAATTCTGACACAGTCCTTGACTCCACAACCTCCACCGGGAGGCCATTCCACGCTTCCACCACCCTTTCTGTGCTTTCTATATGCTCTCGCAGAGACTATCCTATACCCACATAGAAGGAGAATCAACATGACGTGGAGGGGCATTTTCGATATGCTGTCTAACTCCAACTTTGGATGTTTTGCAAAAACATGTTTTGCATGTTTTGCAAAAACGTCCAAAGTCCGAATAGGAATAAACTGTTATTTTACTTGCAACCCTTGTGTGTGGCTGTATTTCTGAAAATTCCAAACCTGGCTGCTGGTCCACACTACCACTGTCATTCTCCATAATCCCAGTTAATTTATTTCCTCCTTCAAAATGAAACCAAATTAAAAGTTTGGCCTCATTACTTAATTGGCAGCACTTATGAACTTTAATAAAATGGGTATACGTGAAAGTAGCACGGCTAAGGATATAAAATTATTTAAAGCAGTTCAGAGGAAGGTGACCAAAATGTTATGGTGTTTGCATCAGAAGACATATGAGAAGAGACTTGGAGACCTAAATATGTAGACCCTAGAAAATAAAGACCAATTGTGGGATACATTTGTCCCTGTCACTTCAAATGTCTCCCCTTCCTCCCACCTGATTCACCCCACTCTTCCCCCCCCCCCCGATATTAAACAATTTCCCAACCCCCCAACAAGACCGGCATCAGACAGCCTCCTTCCTACCACCACCCCTGGACAGAATGGATCAGCCCCATCTCTCCTTCCTTCCTTAAACCCATTTCCCTGGTGTCTAGTGGCAACCCACCCCCCTGCCCAACCAAAATTTTTTTAAAAATGAAGTCCCTTGTGTCTAGTGGCTCCATCCCATCTGACCCTCTTTCCAAGACCTCCTCCCCCAGAGCTGTACCTTGAGTGAGGCAAGAGCAATGCCTACTTGCTTCTGCTTCTGGGCCATCATTTTTCAAAATGGCAGCCCCTGCCCCAGGCAGTGCATTCTGGGATGCATTGGGCAAGGCCAGTCTGCTATATCATGGAATGTCTCCCTTATATGGCTAACTGGCCCCACCCAGTGCATCCCCAGGATGCACTGGGTGGGGAAGGTACCGCCATTTTGGAATTGATGGCCCAGAGGTAGGAGCCAGTGGGCATTCAAGGTACAGGGGACAAGGGATGGATTAGAAAGGAGGTTCAGGGGTGGACAGGGTGCAACTAGACACCAGGAACTTTTTCTAAAATTCTGGTTGGGCGGAGGGAAGGGTTGCCACTAGACAACAGGCAGGGTCTTCTTTTTTAGGGGCTGAAGAACTTTTGTGCACAAAAGAGGAACAGGGCTTGTATGATTATATGTGATGATCTTAAGGTGGTCAAACAGGTAGAAAAGGCAACGGCAAAAGCTAGAAGGATGTTAAATGCACACACTGCCTCAATCCTTGACCAAATGAGCATGTTTTAGAAGCATATGCATTACTTTGAGTTGCCGCAAAACTCGATGTGGAAATTTTTCCCTGTAAACGTGTAGTCCCTTTTTAAAACGGGGAACACACATGTAGATTTTAATTCTCCAAGCTCCAGCCAAATCACACCCTCTTGAATCTCCGCATGGTGTGGATTTCCATGTATACATAGCAGCTTACTAAAATCATTGTTTCAATGTGTATGTGATATATATGTGATATTTACACATGAATATGTTTCTAAAATAATAGCCAAAGTTAATTAAAAACCCTTTGAGAATTCAATTTTCTTTTTCTAGGATTCATGTTTTCTTTCCCTTTTTTTTTTTTTAGCCCAAGTCCTCCTGTTCCTTTACTCTTGCAGTGGAATTAGAACTGTAGAACTTATCTCTACATGGTGTGGGTCGTAAGCCTTCACTTGTAACTCCCCAGGGTTCTCAATTTTAACCCCCTGCCCTCTCCCATTTATATCAGCTGCGATGTCAACAATCCTTGACCAGGGGTCATAGTGATCCTGGCTCTTTCTTGAACTCAGTACATGTTAATCCTAAATCCATTCTGGCTACTAGATCCTGCTGCTGTGGACAGGCTGGAATTCTCTCCCTCTGAAGGCTGTAAATAAAGATTCATGTTTTCTAAGTAAACTGTTTCTTTCTTATTTCTGGGGAACCTTATTGTACTCACTCCATTTTTTTTAAAGCTCAAAAATAGTGTTAGCATCTGGTCAGCCATAGTTTCAACAGAATGAAATTACATAATTTTTCAATTCAGCAGTTCTAGGTTTGGGCCTGTCATTTTAAGGTGAAATGTAGATCTTTGTTCCAATTCCCTTCCAGCTAGCTTTACATTTTCTGTTTTGTAAAAACATTTTAATTGCTTATTTTCCCCTCTATCTTTGTTTCATTCATCTTTCTTTGCATTCTGCACAAATTAATATTAGTATAAAATGCCATTTGGTTCAGTAAATTCTCATTTTAACAGTATGATATCACTTGAGAGTTTACGTTGAGAACTATCTTGGCCTCTTGGCTTAATTAACCAAAAAGTAACCTGAAAGGGTCCAACTCTTTGGGATATGCTGTTTTCCGGGCTAACTAATGCTAAGAGCAGTTCCCTATGGGAGAAAATGTGAACGTTTCCTACTGTGGATATGAAGGGATGCCCTAGAGAAATCCACCATGGCAGTGGATGATAACCCTATGGCAATAGTTTATGTCTATGCTTATGTTTATTTAAGCTTTATCAGATCACATACCCCATACATTCAATAGAGCAGACATAGGTCCGAACATACAGGTGAGCTCATCTCCCAATTATCCCGAATTCTGCTTTCCAAATGCCCCAGTAAAAAAAATATATATATATATTTCAACAGAATCTTAAATTTTTTTCAGAGATGTGCATACTGAAATAGAAAGTCTATTCCACAATTTATTTAGATTTTGCTCACATCTTTTTCAGTAGTAGCTCAAGGTGAGTTACATTCAGCTACACTGGATATTTCTCTGTTGCAGGAGGGCTCACACTCTAAGTAAGTAGCTGAGGCAATGGGGGGGGGGGGGGGTTAAGTGACTTGCCCAGGATCACAAGGAGCAGCAGTGGGATTTGAACTGGCCACCTCTGGATTGCAAGACTAGTGCTCTAACCACTCCTCCACACAATGATGCACTAACCCCCCCCCCCAAAAAAAAAAGCACGCTCCCTCATCAATTCCCAATGCACCCTGTTAAGAGAAGGAATGACCATTCTGTGATCTGATAATTACTTTAGTATTCTTTTAGGAGCACAGTGTATAGCCAGTATAACCAAGTAGGATGGAATATGATCATAATTAACTCTGTGACCAAGTATCAATAATTTTAATTTAATCCTATAGGGCAGTGGTTCCCAAACCTGGTCCTGGAGGCACCCCAGCCACTCAGGTTTCCAGTATATCCACAATAAATAGAGATAGATTTGTATGCAGGGGAGGCAGTTCATGCAAATCTCTCTCATGAATATTCATTGTGGATATCCTGAAACCCTGACTGGCTAAGGTGCCTCTAGGACTAGGTTTGGGAACCACTGCTATAGGATATTGGAAACCAGTGAAAATGAATGATCCTGCCTACGGGAGTTCTCAGTCCTTATCGTCAAGTTACACAATGAAGTCTCGTTATCAGGATATTCACCCTGAACATGCATGTGTATGTACTGCCTCTATTGCACGCCAACATATCTGAAGCATATTCATGGTGGATATCCTAGAAAATAGACTTGAATTTGGATCCTGAGCATGGCAGTGTACATCTACTTGGTTGGAGGGGCCAAATAAACCAATCTCCAGCGTCACCCCCACCCCAAGCTCTCTAGTTGTTGATACTTTATTAGGCAAAATATTGGTGTGGCCATGGCCCTTGTGACCCAATTCATTCCACTGCCTATGAGGACCAGGTTTAAAAAACATGGTCCCGTGGTGGCCTCAGGTCTCAAACCACCTGCCTTATTGCAAACCTATGGATTTATGATAACTCCTGTTTGCTCATAACTAAATAAGTACAGGAGGATATGAAAAGTAGTATATCACATTAATTTGAAGGCACTCTCACGCTCACACTCTGAGCCTCTTCTTTCACTCATCAGAGCCTCTGTGCCACTGCTTACATAACAAGCAAAAGGCCTAACCAGGAAGAAATCTTCCTGTGTACCACCTCCTCTTGCTTCATCCATTATCCCTGCAAGTGCAAGTGTCTGTACTGTGAAACCTATGCACTAAATAGAGGTCATTTTTCAGCCCAGAGATTTTATTTACTCATATTACCTCCATTCAGAGGCTCTAATGAAATTCAAACATTTTATGGAACTTTTGTCGTTTGCAAAGCAATATGACATTTTTACACCCTTCTAGATTTATACTTTGAACACATGACTGTCTAAAATATCTCACTCTTTGGCCTTGAATCTAATTCTTTGGGGTGGTAAATCTCAATCTTTGGCATGATTCACCCACAGCATCTCAGAGAAACACAGAAAGAGAATAAAGTGGAGAAAACATTGCATTGACATCTATTAATAATCATCTCTTATAATTTATATACCAGCATGTTATTACTGTATAACATTGCCCATTGCAGCCATTGTAAACGGGAGCTAAGTGGCCAATTACCCTTTGTCTGACATGACCTAAACAATACATACTTCATACCCCAGAGGAGAGAACAGACAGGGGTGATATGATACAGATGTTTAATAAGATATTAATAAGCAAACAAATCTTTTTCAAAGATGGGTAAACTATAGAATGAGAGGGAATGAAATGAAATTGCAAGGAAGTAGGCTTAAAAACATAAGGAATACTTTGTCACAGAAAGGATAGTGGAGGTGATAAGAGACTGGAGGAGTGGCCTAGTGGTTAGCGTGGTGGACTTTGGTCCTGGGGAACTGGGTTCAGTTCCCACTGCAGGCACAGGCAGCTCCTTGTGATTCTGGGCAAGTCACTTAACCCTCCATTGCCCCAGGTACAAATAAGTACCTGTATATAATATGTAAGCTGCATTGAACCTGCTATGAGTGGGAAAGCACAGGGTACAAATGTAACAAAAAAAATGACAAAAACTGTGACTGAATTCAAAAAGTTGTAGAATAAAGAGGATCCCTTTCTAACAATAGGATGGGATCAAAGGAAAACAAATAACAGAGGGGGGGGGGGGGGGATAACCTGCATGGAGAGGCAGCTACAATCCTGAACAAAGGCATAGAGGAAGTAACCTGCATGTTCTGCAAAGACTCAAGAGCAACAGGTACAGCCCTAGCCATCTTGCTGTTTATTATTCAATTCAATTCAATTGAGATCTTTTAAACCGCTAATATCCTCTATTCAGGGTTCAGTGCGGTTTGTGTTGTAGATAGGTCATGGTTGGGTATAATATTATAGGTAGGACATTGGTTATGTACAATCTAGTTGTTCAATGCAATGTTAAGCGACATTAGAGGGCGTGGAAGAAGTAAGGTATTTCCTTAGTCCTGTAAGCAGTTTGGGACATAACGTGCTAGTGATTATTTTGTTGTGGTCTGCTCGTTACTGTATGACTTGCAGACATGTCACTAATGTGCAGCTACCTAAATCTATAGCTGCAGTGTTAACAATGGTGATGTTTCTCTCATAGGTCAGACATAGGCTGAGGGAATAACTGCTGACTAAGGAACTTTTGAATGACAAGTCTAGCTTCATTATGGATATTAGTGCTGCCCATCTGCATGTTGAGTGGCAGTTTAGTGCCTTGAATACGTTCTAAGGAACTGGAGGAAGCATCTGCAGTGGATCCCAAGATCCTCTCTCCCCAGCCTTCCTCATGACCTCCTGTTAATTCACAACAATCTTCAAAAGGGTTAATGAAATAGCACCGGGGGATAATGGAGGCTGTTATTGATAGCCTGTGTTTCCCTTATTTCCTCTTCTACTGTTAGCTGTGTTTGCCCTAGAGAGCCCCATGGGACATCCTGGGGTCATTGCTCTCTCTTTTGGGTTTAGGACAGCTGTTGTGGTATGTTAAACATGGACTAATCCTTGCTCCTCAGGGATGGGGGTAATTGGGTTTAAATAGTGAGCTAATGAGGTGTGAAGCCCTTAGTATTGGCAGAATAAACAGATGAGAGCCCTAGGGAAAGCCAGGCGGTGGGACATTCCCAGCAAACAGAGCCTGTATGCTTCGGACTCCTGCAGCTATTTTACAAAGGCTACCACCTCAGGGGTTTCCCTCCTCCCTGATGTTTATGCATCTTTCAATTATGAATGTATTTTTGCTATATATTGTTACTTTATGTGCACTAACCCATAGTATAACACAGTTTGAGACTCGTAGCCTTGGCTTTTTCTCTTCTTTGTATTTTCATTGTTTTTATTTTCTCCGCTTCAATCTGTATTCCACATCTTTCCTGTACTGCTTCCTTTCTTTATGTCACTACATTTTCCTCTTTTTGTCAGTTTGGTTTTTCTTTCATTCTTTCTTTATTTTATTTCATTAACTTATTGGCCACACATGTTGCTAAACATGATTTAAGTGGGCGGGGGACAAAGATAGCAGCTGATTAGAAGCAGAAGGGGCCATGTTTTCTCTGTTTTCCCTTTCATTTTTGGTCTTTTTGCTAAGATAGGATGCAAATATATTACCCAGCAATTCCTAATTACCCCCCCCCCCCCCCAAAGGGTGCGGCAGATCTCCATCTCAGAATCCTCCCATCAACCTCCCTTTTTGTCCAGTGGACCCAGTATCAGACTGAATGGGAGCGCAGCCATCCAGTTGGACATGGATGTTTCACTCAGCCCAGACAGTTGCATATTGCCTCCTGGGCCGAATTTGTCTGGCTTCTGTCATTTTGGCTACCATCAGTATTGTAAAGGATGGCTGGACTCTTGCCATTGCAGACTCTCATGAGATCAGCCGAGGTTAAACAAAGCATAATTGTTGTTTCTGTTATTAAAAAATCAGATAACTGTAAACTCACATGAGTTGATTTTAAGCGTGTGGAGCCCCATTGTACAAAACCCCCAAGATTCTATATAAGGCGTGGTGAGTAGTGTATGGTAAACTGTGTGCATACCCAATTTACACGTGACACTCAAGTGAGCAATGAGTGAATCAGTAATGATAATTGGCCGATAACAACCAATTATCATCACTAATTGGCAATAATTGGAATTTACGTGCACTTATTTTTAATTGCATTCTAATAAGAGGTGCGCGTAAATCCTAACAAGTATAGCTGAAAAGGGGACATGGCCATAGGAGGAGTGTGAAGGTGTTAACTCAGATTTACACATGTTGGTATAGAATTTGGGGGAACACTCCTCCATTTAGGCGTGGGTATTTACACCAGCGTTTTCACTGGCATAAATGGCCATGCCTCAATGTAGGTGCCAGGGGCGTAGCCAGACTTTGGCGGGAGGGGGGTCCAGAGCCTGAGGTGAGGGGCACATTTTAGCCCCCCCCCCTGTTCCGCCGACCCCCCCCCCCCCCCCCGCCGCCGCCACCACCACCACCACCAACTTTGACCCCCCCCCCCCTGCCAACGACCCTCTCAACCCCCCAACCCGCCGTCACCTACCTTTGTTGGCGGGGGACTCCAACCCCCGCCAGCCGAGGTCCTCTTCTTCCGGCACAAGGCTTCATTCTGTTTCTGAGTCTGACGTCCTGCAGGACGTCAGACTCAGAAACAGAACGAAGCCTTGTGCCGGAAGAAGAGGACCTCGGCTGGCGGGGGTTGGGGTCCCCCGCCAACAAAGGTAGGCGACGGCAGGTTGTCGGCAGGAGGGGGGTCGAGAGGGTCGTCGGCAGGGGGGTCCAGGGCCAAAACTACAGGGGCCCACGTAGCTACGCCACTGGTAGGTGCATTCTCCCGGCCTATGCGCTATTCTATAAAGCATGTGTTAATGTAGATGTGTTTATAGAATAGCACTAGGCACGTTATTCCGACTTGCCTATACCCAGGCCTTTAACGGAAGAAGTAAATAATACTGGCTGCACATATTATAGCAGGACATGCTTATCCACTCCTACCCTAGCCAAGGTAATGTTCAAGCACCTTTCTGACCTCATTTGCAACTCTCCTTAATTAGTCCCTATTTTCTTACTCCTGTTACTCTACCTTATCTATCTATATGTTCCATCTTTGCTTACACCCTATGCTGTCTATTCAGTGGCGTACCAAGGGCATGGCGGTGGGGGTGGTCCACCCCGGGTGTTAGCACGAGGGTGGGTGCTTTGCTCCCGCTGCTCCCACCCAAAGGCTGCTGGCACTGCAGTCTTCAGTCCCCACCTGCCTACCCTCAGCTCCATCGACAGCCCTCTTCTCCCTGCCACCCGGCAACCCTGCCTTTTTAAAAAAAATCTCTGACGCGGCGCGCAGCGCCTCGCGTCTGCATGTAAATGAAGCGGATCACCTCATCAGGCCTTCCCTCACTGTGTCCCACCCTCCTCTGATGTAACTTCCTATTTCCGCGAGGGTGGGACACAGTGAGGGAAGGCCCGACAAGGCGATCTACTTCTTTTACACGCAGAACTGAGGCGCTGTGTCGCCACTTCAGACATTTTTTTTTAAAGGCAGGGTGCCGGGTGGCAGGGAGAAGAGGGCTGTCAACGGAGCTGAGGGTAGGCAGGTGGGGACTGGATCGGGGAGGGCTCATATGGGAGAAGGGGACTGGGTCGGGGGGGGGGGGGGGCTCAGATGGGAGAAGGGACCTGGAGCTGATTTTAATACATTTTTGATTAGCCTTCACGACCAGCACTTCCTTCCTCAGGTCAGGAGAGGATACCATAACAGAAGTATACTGTACTGACCTGACCTGAGGTAGGAGGTTTTGGCCTCTGAAAGCTTATTGAAAAAGGTATAGGCTAATACAACAAAAAGGTATCATCTTATTTTCCATTTTCAAGTGCCTAAATTGAGCATATACAGGAGGGCCGACATTGGTGGCTGAAGCATGCTGCCAACTGCTGCATTGCTCAAACAGTATGGTAGGAGGCTCATGCAGTGGACCTCTTCAATTAGTGGGGCTTGGACAGCTCCGCCAGTGATTCAACCAGTGCCACAATTTTGGAGTGGGCTTAAGCTCAAAGTGAGCCCTCATATTATATCCCTGGGGGGAATAGATGCTGAATGGTGTAATAGAGTAATTGAAAAGCTCCCTCTTACCCATCCCTGCAGTCACTGGTGTAAATAAAATATTTTCTGGAATGGCAGTGGGACCGAAGTGTGCCAGGGGGCAGAGCCATGCTGTACAGTAGGCAGAGCCAAGGCAGAATGGGGCGGGGCTGGGGGTGTACTAAAATCTCCCTCTCAAAAATCGGAACCCCCTTGGCAGCTCTGTAAATAGCACTGGTCCCACTACAGATCCCTATGGCACTCCACTATTCACCTTCCTCCTTTGAGAGAAATGGTCATTGAACCTTATCCTTTTTGACATGGACACTGGGGCTTTTCTATCACAGCCATGGGGCCTTGCAATCTATCACAGATTCGGGGATGGTGAGCCTTTGGACCGCATCTGGAGCTGTGGCAGAGAAGTCATCTGGGCTGGCACAGGGCAGGAGTCAGAACAAGTCAGGACTAGGCAAGGCAAGACAAGAATGGACTAGACAGGACTAGAATAAACCAGGAGATTCCAGTATGCCATAAAGGGAGAAAAGTAAGGACAGATATTTGGTGGCCTTAGTGGTATATTAAGAAGACAGAGAGTTACTTCCAGGGCTTTTTTTGAGATGGTACTTGGGGGTACTGTGTACCGGCACCTTTTCCATTGTCTGCTAAAATTGACCCATGGTCCCCAAGTTTTAATGAAAGAGCTCAGGCTCTACACACCA
Source organism: Microcaecilia unicolor (assembly GCF_901765095.1). Lineage (NCBI taxonomy): Eukaryota > Metazoa > Chordata > Amphibia > Gymnophiona > Siphonopidae > Microcaecilia > Microcaecilia unicolor. Next base: position 379,418,453 of record NC_044033.1, read on the forward strand.
ATTCTGCCTTGTCATAGATTCTGTGACTGGTTGTAGGGGGTCTGGCTATGGTGGGGTGGGTCCCTCAGTGATCACCCCACCCCTGAAGGGTAGCCTGGCATTTGAGTACCGGCACCTTTTTTGCTTGAAAAAACACACTGCCTTTTTTACTAGAAAAAGTGAGAGAGGATAAGAAAGTGGAGTTACTGAAGAAGTCTGCGTAAGAGGGAGATTCACTTTATATAGAAAATACAAAGTTGAAGAAAGCACTTAAGAACCATTGAAGGGACTTTGGGTCTCAAGGTAAAATAAATTCCAAAGTTCATAGATGATCCTTATTTATTTTATTACTACTTAATGCATATTGTCCTGCATCACTGTTTGTACTATTAATCACAATAAGTTGTTAGTCACATTGAACCTGATCTATCGGGATAATGTGGGATATAAATGAAATAAATAAATACATTTGCTGGACTGACTGCACCCATACCTGAATGTTGTTATTGGTTGGCTTGCACCACTGAATCCATCCCATTATATCAGTAATTACGTACATATTGAAACACCAAATATCTATCTATAAAATATTATAGAGCACCCAATCTGACATGTCATTTTATGCAGCTTACAAGTTCATATAAAACAGAAAAGGATATCTAACAGTCTGTCTAGCTCAATTCCCATTCCATCCAAAGAAACTCAAGGTATAACTTAGGCCACCATATCCATCAATAAATAAAAAGCCTTCAGCTGTGATTCATTGCTTTATCTTAAAGCATTCTACTTTTGCGCCTGGGCACCAGATAGAACCATCAACCCACATTAAGAGGCCCTTTTACAAAGGCACGCTGAAAAATGGCCTACAGTAGTGTAGAGACGTGTTTTGGGGGCACGCAGAATCATTTTTCAGCGCACCTGTAAAAAATGCCTGTTTAAAATTTTTGGCGAAAATGGACATGCGGCAAAATGCAAATTGCCACGCATCCATTTTGGGTCTGAGACCTTACCACCAGCTATTGACCTAGTGGTAAGCTCTCACACGGTAACTGGGCGGTAATAGTCTATATGCTTAAAATGCCGATTACCGCCCTTGCGCTAGAAAATAAAAATATTTTCCGGCATGCGTAGCGGACACGCATCAAAAATGAAATTACTGTAAAGGCCACATGGTAGCCGGGTGGTAACTCAAAATTGACACACGTTGGGCACGTGTAGGCGCCTACGTGGCTTAGTAAAATGGCCCCTAAAAGTCTTGTGGATATAGAATGAATGCATGTGTGGATATGAAACAGAGACTCATCCCTCTGCAATGTTTGAAGGCATAAATAAACATGTAGATAAAGGTGAGCCAGTTAATGTAGTGTATCTAGATTTTCAGAAAGCTTTTGACCAAGACCCTCATGATAGACTCCTGAGAAAATTAAAAAGCCTTGAGAAAGCAAGCCTGTTGTGGTTTGTGAATTGGTTAAAAGACAGAACAGAGAGTAAGGTTAAATTTCATAGTATTCTCAGTGGAGAGGGATGCAGAGTGAAGTGTCACAAGGAGCTGTAGGGGACAGGTGATTTTTAATATACTTATAAATGATCTGGAAAAGGGAGCTACAAGTGACATGATTACATTTGCAGATAACACAAAACTATTCAAAGTTGTTAAAAAATTGCAGGAAGACCTTAGAAAGTTGGAAGAGTGGGCACTCAAATGGCAGATGAAATTTAATGTATACAAGTGCAAAGTAATGCTCATTGGAATAATCCTAATTATAACTACTTTATGCTAGGTTGCACATTAGGAGTCAGCACCCAAGAAAAGGACCTAGATATCATCGTGTACTATGCATTGAAATCTTTTGCTCAGTATACGGCGGCAGCCAAAAAAAGCAAACAGAATGTTAGGAATTATTTTATTTATTTATTAGTGTATTTATACCCCACATTATCCCCACAATCAAGCAGGCTCAATGTGGCTTACATTAGCCAGAGAGAGAACTCTGGGCGATAACAGATACAAATGAGAATAATAGAGTAGTATGGCAAGAAAGAAAGAATACGTGACATATAACAATACAGAAGAATTGGACTAAACAGGATCCACATATGCCAGCTGGCATAGGCCGGAGTCCTACAGTGTTCTCGGTGAAAATGTTTTGGTAAACAGATGTGTTTTCAGCGCCTTGCAAAAGGTAAGGTAGTCTCCCAGACTGGTGATGTCTCTAGGAAGTGCATTCCATAGTTGTGCGCTGAGGAAGGGAAAGCTTGACGCCCGAATAGATCCATGCTTACAGCCTTTCCAACTGGGGTAGTGCAAGGTGAGATATAATCTTGAGGACGGGTCAGCATTTCTAGCCGGCAAGTCAATCAAATTCAGCATGTAACTTGGGACAACCCCGTGGATGATTTTATGAACCATGGTGCAAACCTTGAATACAATGCGCTCTCTGATCGGAAGCCAATGAAGCTTAACAAGAAGAGGCGTCGCGCTGTTGAACCGGGCCTTATTGAAGACAAGCCTCGCTGCCGTATTTTGAACAGTCTGAAGCTTTTGCAAGACAAAGCCCTTACACCCCGTTAATGTGCCATTGCAGTAGCCTAATTATTAGGAAAAGAACAGAAAATAAAACAGAGAATGTTATAATGCCTCTATATCGCTCCATGGTGTGACCTTACCTTGGGCATTGTGTGCAGTGCTGGTTGCTACATCTCAAAAAAAGATATAGTGGAATTAGAAAAGGTACAAGAAGGGCATTCAAAATGATTAAGGGGATGGAATGACTCTCATATGAGGAAACACTAAACAGGTCCAGCGTTAGGAATTGCTGGGCCCTCTCTAGACCAGTTCGGTGGCACCCTCTGCCAGAAACTTAAGATTTCAAACTAAGTTCAGGGATTAATTAATGTATTTATTTAAAATTGGCCCTGTGAGAAGGTGAAGCCAAAAAGGAAATAAAATGATGCTGTCCTTCTGAGAAGCACAAAAACAAAAGGTGTGGGGGGGTGGGGGGAGTGAGCAGGAGGAGATGCAAGGGCTGGAGAATGAAGAAATCTCATGCAATCATGTCATCAGCAAAACCACATTTCGAGCAACTCTCTGCATTGCATTTCAAGTGACATGATCCTATGGGATTCCTTTATTCTCAAGCTAAAAAGTTTTTTGATTTGCCACATTTATGATTTTTGAGCACTTAATATCTGGTGCACTCAGGACTGAATGAGGAACACAGTCGATAGGAGACTGGTGCACAAAATATTTAAAGCTGTGGACCGATGATTATAATTATATAGAAGAATTGGGTGATCAATTTGTAAGATCTCCTTACCTTTTATATGGTGGTCCACTATTACACAAATATTATCTGAGAACCTTGTTATGATTTCATGTGAGATTTAATTTTTTTTAATTTGGTGTTATATATATTCTATCTCTTTTGGACAGTCTGATAATCTTAGGCCTTTATTTTAAATAGCACAACAGTACCTTTCTGTCATGCATATCCTATTATAAAATTACTCTCTTTGATTGTAAGCTTTCTAAGGACAGGGAAATATATACTGTACCCGAATATAACTTGCCTTGAGCTATCACTGAAAGGCATGAGCTAAATCTAAGTATGTAACTGAAATAATAATAACTTGCTCAGTAATACTATTTACATGCTATCATAGTAAATTTTACCATCCTAAAATTTCAGGTATAGCCTATCAAGTGGCATTTTAGAGCATTCGCTAAAATGTTTACCAGTGCTCATGTTAACTTTCTTTTTAACATGGGTTTAAGAGTATATGCCACTATATAAAAGAAATGACTTGTTACCTGCAGTCAAATTCCCTCCCTCAATATTGCAGGGGTCTTAATATTAGGGCTTCACATTTAGTGCATTTTTAATGTGATTAATGTGTTAAAATTTTAACTTGCGTTAATAATTTTAATGCATTAAGGGGGTCTTTTACTAAGGCACGCTAAAAATCAGCTGGTGCTAAACGCTGAAGGCAGTGTTTAGCACCAGCTAATTTTTAGCATGAGCTAAAAACACTAGTGCACCTTAGCAAAAGACCCCCAATCGCATTCCCCTTCCCTCTCCCCCTGGCAGCCCTCTGAACTTCCCTGGACAGACAGCAGTGCTAAACACATGCTACTTCTCTCTAAGGTTCTGCCTCCTTTGACGAAACTTCCTGTTTTCTGTGGGCAGGATGTTAGAGAGGGAGGGCTCTAGCTAGAGAGAAGCAGCAGGTGCTTAGCACTGCTGTCTATATAAGCAAGTTTGAAGGGTCTGGTGCCTTTGCGGTGGTGCACAGCAGGTTGAAGACAGGGAGGACAAGTCCAGAGGAGGTGGTGTTGGAAGAGCGGCATTGGTGAGCTATGGCATCTTATGGTACACCCTACAGTGCAGGTCGTGGCCAGGGACATAGCCAGACTTTGGCGGGAGGGGGGTCCAGAGCCCGAGGTGAGGGGCCACATTTTAGCCCCCACCCCCCAGTGCTGCCGACACCCCCGCCATTGCCGACCCCCCCCCCCGCTGCCACCACCACCAACTTTGACCCCCTCTGCCGCTGACCTTCTCGACCCCCCTCCCACCGCCAACCCTCCCCCGCCGCCGCCTACCTTTGCTGGCAGGGGACCCCAACCCCCGCCAGCCGAGGTCCTCTTCTTCCTCCATTCTGTTTCTGAGTCTGACGTCCTGCTCGTCAGACTCAGAAACAGAACGAAGGAAGAAGAGGACCTCGGCTGGCGGGGGTTGGGGTCCCCCACCGGCAAAGGTAGGCGGCAGTGGGTTGACGGCGGTGGGGGTCGAGAGGGTCATCGGCAGGGAGGTCCAGGGCCAAATCTACGGGGGCCCAGGCCCCCATGGCCCCACGTAGCTACGCCCCTGTGGCTGTCATGTGGTGAGTACATTGTGCACTGCGGGCCTAAGACATTTGCGCCACAGAGGCCTCCTTTTCTGACATAACTCCATGGACTCCCACAGGAGGAGGGGAGCTGCTTGATAGAGATTTATGGGCTAAAATTAAATTGTTGGCTCTCTGGTGAATGCTTAACCCCCCAGAAGTAAAATTTGGGAGACCTAGGACTCAAAGAGGTGTTTGCCTTCTTTTCTGTCCCTGCACTAAAAACAAAAATAATCATACGGTATATCGGACTGGACTACATGTCCATGTTGCATAGCTTCTGTGTTCTCCAGAGACAAGCAAGGGAGATGCAGGGACACTTTCTGGAGACCTCTCCTGCCAGATCGAGAGTGTTGGTGCTCTCTTCTAGGAAGAATTTCGGCCTACTGGGCATGGGTGGGACTTCCTGTGCATGGTACAGCTCCCCCTGGTTAGTTTTGTTTCCACTCTAGAATCAGTTGCAGCTCTCCTCTCTCAATCACTCCCATGACTACAACAATAGCAGGAAACTCTAGCAAACAAACAAACCTAAAAAACACCAGTGCACAGGGAGATGGGGAGGGGGAAGAGATGCCAGCAAACATGGGGGCGGCAGAAGGAAAAAAGCTGCCGGATCACGGGGGGTAGGAGAGAAAAGATATTGAAGTGTGGGGGAGTGGCTGAGAGAAATAGGCCCGGGGGCAGGGGGTGTGGAGAGAGAGCAGATTCAGACCAAAGCATCCTGTCTCAAGTGGGGGTTGGTAATATGTGAGATGGTGCCCATGAAGGAGAAGGGAAGGGAGAAAGGATGATATGGTGCCCAAACAGGGGAGGGGAAGAGAAAGGAAGAGAAGAGAGATGGAGGAGATGGTGCCCAAACAGGGGAGGGGAAGGGAAAGGAAGGGAAGAGAGATGGAGGAGATGGTGCCTATAGTGGGGAAGGGAGGAGAAGGGAAGGGAGATGGGAAGAGATGGTTCCCATGAATGGAGGGGAAAGGAAGAGATGAAAACAATAGATTTGAGAAGGAGGAATCAAAATGGAAGAAAGTTGAATGTGAAAGGTGGATATAGAGCAAGAAGTGAAGGAGGAGAAAAAAAAGGAAATGGTATATAGACGGGAGGCCCTGGAAACAGGGTTCAGAGCACAGGGAAGCAGAACCAGAAACAGGGATTGAGATGATTAGAAAGATAAAATCACCAGACAACAAAGGTAAGATAAATGATTTTATTTTTAGTTTAGTAATTGAAATATGTCAGTTTTGAGAATTTACATCTGCTATCTCTATATTGCACTGTACAGGAGGAAATGTATGCGATTAATCGTGCAAATGATGTGCAGTCCTACTTCATATACATTGACGCTCTGGTATACGAGGGAGGCATGAAGTACATAAGTACATAAGTACATAAGTAGTGCCATACTGGGAAAGACCAAAGGTCCATCTAGCCCAGCATCCTGTCACCGACAGTGGCCAATCCAGGTCAAGGGCACCTGGCACGCTCCCCAAACGTAAAAACATTCCAGACAAGTTATACCTAAAAATGCGGAATTTTTCCAAGTCCATTTAATAGCGGTCTATGGACTTGTCCTTTAGGAATCTATCTAACCCCTTTTTAAACTCCGTCAAGCTAACCGCCCGTACCACGTTCTCCGGCAACGAATTCCAGAGTCTAATTACACGTTGGGTGAAGAAAAATTTTCTCCGATTCGTTTTAAATTTACCACACTGTAGCTTCAACTCATGCCCTCTAGTCCTATTATTTTTGGATAGCGTGAACAGTCGCTTCACATCCACCCGATCCATTCCACTCATTATTTTATACACTTCTATCATATCTCCCCTCAGCCGTCTCTTCTCCAAGCTGAAAAGCCCTAGCCTTCTCAGCCTCTCTTCATAGGAAAGTCGTCCCATCCCCATTATCATTTTCGTCGCCCTTCGCTGTACCTTTTCCAATTCTACTATATCTTTTTTGAGATACGGAGACCAGTACTGAACACAATACTCCAGGTGCGGTCGCACCATGGAGCGATACAACGGCATTATAACATCCGCACACCTGGACTCCATACCCTTCCTAATAACACCCAACATTCTATTTGCTTTCCTAGCCGCAGCAGCACACTGAGCAGAAGGTTTCAGCGTATCATCGACGACGACACCCAGATCCCTTTCTTGATCCGTAACTCCTAACGCGGAACCTTGCAAGACGTAGCTATAATTCGGGTTCCTCTTACCCACATGCATCACTTTGCACTTGTCAACATTGAACTTCATCTGCCACTTGCACGCCCATTCTCCCAGTCTCGCAAGGTCCTCCTGTAATCGTTCACATTCCTCCTGCGACTTGACGACCCTGAATAATTTTGTGTCATCGGCGAATTTAATTACCTCACTAGTTATTCCCATCTCTAGGTCATTTATAAATACATTAAAAAGCAACGGACCCAGCACAGACCCCTGCGGGACCCCACTAACTACCCTCCTCCACTGAGAATACTGGCCACGCAATCCTACTCTCTGCTTCCTATCTTTCAACCAGTTCTTAATCCATAATAATACCCTACCTCCGATTCCATGACTCTGCAATTTCTTCAGGAGTCTTTCGTGCGGCACTTTGTCAAACGCCTTCTGAAAATCCAGATATACAATATCAACCGGCTCCCCATTGTCCACATGTTTGCTTACCCCCTCAAAAAAATGCATTAGATTGGTGAGGCAAGACTTCCCTTCACTAAATCCGTGCTGACTTTGTCTCATCAGTCCATGTTTTTGTATATGCTCTGCAATTTTATTCTTAATAATAGCCTCCACCATCTTGCCCGGCACCGACGTCAGACTCACCGGTCTATAATTTCCCGGATCTCCTCTGGAACCTTTCTTAAAAATCGGAGTAACATTGGCTACCCTCCAGTCTTCCGGTATTACACTCGATTTTAGGGACAGATTGCATATTTCTAACAGTAGCTCCGCAAGTTCATTTTTTAGTTCTATTAATACTCTGGGATGAATACCATCAGGTCCCGGTGATTTACTACTCTTCAGCTTGCTGAACTGACCCATTACATCCTCCAAGGTTACAGAGAATTTGTTTAGTTTCTCCGACTCCCCCGCTTCAAATATTCTTTCCGGCACTGGTGTCCCCCCCAAATCCTCCTCGGTGAAGACCGAAGCAAAGAATTCATTTAATTTCTCCGCTACGGCTTTGTCCTCCTTGATCGCCCCTTTAACACCATTTTCGTCCAGCGGCCCAACCGACTCTTTGGCCGGTTTCCTGCTTTTAATGTATCTAAAAAAGTTTTTACTATGTATTTTTGCTTCCAACGCTAATTTCTTCTCAAAGTCCTTTTTTGCCCTCCTTATCTCCGCTTTGCATTTGGCTTGGCATTCCTTATGATCTATCCTGTTACTTTCAGTTGGTTCTCTTCTCCACTTTCTGAAGGATTGTTTTTTGGCTCTAATGATTTCCTTTATCTTACTGTTTAGCCACGCCGGCTGACGTTTAGTCTTTTTTCCCTTTTTTCTAATACGTGGAATATATTTGTCCTGAACCTCCAGGATGGTGTTTTTAAACAGCATCCACGCCTGATGCAAGTTTTTTACTCTGCGAGCTGCTCCTTTCAGTCTTTTTTTCACCATTTTTCTCATTTTGTCGTAATCACCTTTTCTATAGTTAAGCGCTAGCGTACTTGATTTCCTAGTTTCACTTCCTTCAATGCCAATATCAAAACCGATCATATTATGATCACTGTTATCAAGCGGCCCTCGTATCGTTACCCCCTGCACTAGATCATGAGCACCACTAAGGACTAAGTCTAGTATTTTTCCTTCTCTTGTCGGCTCCTGAACTAGCTGTTCCATGAAGCTGTCCTTGATTTCATCAAGAAATCTTATGTCCCTTGCGTGTACAGATGTTACATTACCCCAGTCTATATGCGGGTAATTGAAATCCCCCATTATTATTGTGTTGCCCAGTTTGTTTGCGTCCCTGATTTCCTTTAACATTTCCGCATCCGTCTGTTCGTCCTGGCCAGGCGGACGGTAGTACACTCCTATCACTATCCTTTTCCCCTTTGCACATGGAATTTCAATCCACAGTGATTCCAAGGAGTGTTTTGCTTCCTGCAGAATTTTCAATCTATTTGATTCAAGGCTCTCGTTAATATACAATGCTACCCCTCCACCAATCCGATTCACCCTATCACTACGATATAATTTGTACCCCGGTATGACAGTGTCCCACTGGTTATCCTCCTTCCACCAGGTCTCAGAGATGCCTATTATATCTAATTTTTCATTTAGTGCAATATATTCTAACTCCCCCATCTTATTTCTTAGGCTCCTGGCATTCGCATATAGACATTTCAAACTATGTTTGTTGTTCCTAAGTACATCATGCTTAGTACTTGACAGTATTAATTGGCAATCTTTTGTCTGATTTTTATTGTTATTTAAAGATACCCGATCTACTACAATCTCTTTTGCAACCTCACTATCAGGATACTCTATCTTCCCTGTTATGGTGATATCTTTGAAAGATACCTTATCCCGAACCATGCTCTTTTGAGCGACTGTCGGCCTTCCCCCCATTTCTAGTTTAAAAGCTGCTCTATCTCCTTCTTAAACGCCGATGCCAGCAGCCTGGTCCCACTCTGGTTAAGATGGAGCCCATCCTTTCGGAATAGGCTCCCCCTTCCCCAGAATGTTGCCCAGTTCCTAACAAATCTAAAGCCCTCCTCCCTGCACCATCGTCTCATCCACGCATTGAGACTCTGGAGCTCTGCCTGTCTCTTGGGCCCTGCGCGTGGCACAGGTAGCATTTCAGAAAATGCTACCCTGGAGGATCTGGATTTCAGCTTTCTACCTAAGAGCCTAAATTTTGCTTCCAGAACCTCTCTCCCACATTTTCCTATGTCATTGGTACCCACATGTACCAAGACAGCGGACTCCTCCCCAGCACTATCTAGAATCCTATCTAGGTGACACGTGAGATCCGCCACCTTCGCACCAGGCAGGCAAGTCACCAGGCGATCCTCACGTCCACCAGCCACCCAGCTATCTATATGCCTAATGATCGAATCACCAAGTACAACAGCTGTCCTAACCTTTCCCTCCCGGGCAACATTTGGAGATATATCCTCGGTGCGAAAGGATAATACATCCCCTGGTGGGCAGGTCCTGGCTACAGGAGTACTTCCTACTTCACCAGGGTGATGCTCTCCTTCTAGGAGACCTCCCTCCTCCAAGGTAGCACAGGGGCTACCTGACTGGAGGTGGGACTTCTCTACAACATCCCTGTAGGTCTCCTCTATGTACCTCTCTGTCTCCCTCAGTTCCCTGAAGTTCATCAGTAAGTGGATTTCCATATTAAACATTCTTTGGACTTAATGATACTAATTATGAGATCAGAGCTGGATGAATGATTAATTGATTTGAAAGCTTAAGTAAGCTAATAAATTATTTGGTAGTCAATTCACACTATTACGAGATTCTGTACAGATATTTAAACTTGTTGTTGTTGGCACATTTAATTGAGGTAAATGTGACTGAGAAAAAAACTAATTTCTAGCTGGCTGGTTCCACAAGACTTAGAAACAGCCAGGGAAAGGCTTGTTTTTGATTCCTCTGGAGAGGATACTACAAGTGGCAGCAGGAAGTTTAAAGCTTTTGAAAATCATTTCCTCTCCCTTAATGCAGCTAGAAGTATGCATGAGTTCCCAAAAGCAGGTAGTATCAGCTACTTTAAAACAAGACCTTCCAGTGGACAGTTCAGGTAAGGGAGAAGGGGAGTAAAACAGTATACATTCAGATTTGATTTGATTTTGATTTTATTACATTTTAGCAAACAAATTACATTAAAGCAGTTTACAATTTAAAAAACAAAACAAAAAAAAAACAGAAAACACAGTAAAAATACATAGTACAAAAGTCATCGTTGTTCATACATAAATTTCAGTACAAAAAAAAACGAGAGTGAAGTTATCAACGTGGGCTACCCAGGAGCATCGCAAGTGCCAAATGCACCCTGTGTGACACGCCCCCAACTGACATGGTGCACTCCTGCGTCGCCCACTTTGGTGACATCAGCACAAGGGAAGCCAATGTACAGCTTTCCTTGAGCTTTGTGCGGATGCACCGGCCGCACATAGCTTGCTACAGCCCTGGGGTTACCGTTAAGACTTGTTATTTTACTGTTAATTCCAGTTATTAGTAACTAGGTCTGATTACATAAAATGGAACCTGTGCTAAAACAGCATGAGCTAGTGGTAAAATAATACGTCTTAACGGTAGCCTACATTGATAACTATAACTACACCCCATAGTCTTGGATTTCTTATGAAAGTGAAGGTAATTAATTGATCCCTAATCTCCATTGGGATACCATTCCACTGATCGGGACCATCAGAATGAAAAACTTACTCTTTAGTTGAAGTTAGGATAATTTCAGATAGAGTAACAATGGAGAGCACAAAGAGGGCACCGGTTTGTAAAGGCAATAAAAAAGTTTGGACAATTATTATGGAATACCCCTGTAGTAACATTTATGACCTAAGTGACTTTCAACAGCACAGGTGCTATTTTGTCCCTCTCTGGCACCCACACAAATAGCAGGTGCATACTTTTTTGATGCTTGCCACGTGGCAACCTGGAATGAGCGTCAGCTCAATGTGGCCTCTGGCGGTAGTTCCGCCTCAAAAGTGTGTCATTTCTGGCGCCCCAAAAACAGTTTTTACCATGGCACAACTAATATTTCGCCAAAGTCGTTATACCCATATCAGCCCTCTCCTGAAATCACTTCATTGGCTCCCTATCCGTTTCCGTATACAATTCAAGCTCCTCTTGTTGACCTATAAGTGCATTCATTCTGCAGCCCCTCACTACCTCTCCACCCTCATCTCTCCCTACACTCCTTCCCTAGAACTCCGTTCACTAGGCAAATCTCTCCTAATTGCACCCTTCTCCTCCATCGTTAACTCCAGACTCCGCTCCTTCTATCTCGCCGCACCTTATGCCTAGAATAGGCTTCCTGAGCCATTATGTCTAGCTCCATCCCTGGCTGCCTTCAAATCCGGGCTAAAGGCCTACCTGTTTGATGCTGCTTTCGACTCCTGACTTGTAACTTTTATCTTATCCTTATGTGTCCTTCTGTCTGTCCTTCCCTTATCCTTTTTGGTCCAGTCTGTTTGTCCTGATTTAGATTGTAAGCTCTTTTGAGCAGGGACTGTCTTCTTCATGTTCAATTGTAAAGCACTGCGTACGACTGGCAGCGCTATAGAAGTGATTTATAGTAGTAGTAGTAGTTATAGTAGTTCTAACCCGGCGGTAATTGCGCAGTGCCGGGTTACCGTGGGAGCCCTTACCGCCACCTCAATGGTTGGCAGTAAGTGCTCCCCGCCTCGTGGCCACATGGTAAGAGTAATCTTACCACATGGTCATGTTTTTAGGGGCTTTTTACCTGCTGTGGGGGAAAAGGGTCATGGCGCACGGGAAGATTGGCTCTCGCTGCTACCGCAGGGCCCTTTTTCCTGCAGATTGGTAAAAGGACCCCATAGGTTGCAGCTGTTCATTTTCAAAAATAAACAGTGTGGATTGTTTCTCACAGATTCCCCAGAGATGTGCCCTCTATAGTCATTAAGACAAACATTTTGGAGTCCCATCTACTAAACTCAATATAACCTGAGCAGTGTGAGGTAATGGAAAACAAACGTACCTATTAGTCATTAGACAGGAAAAGTCCCCTTTCCATTTGGGAAGGAAGAATTAAAGGGCCTTGCATGCAAGAGTCCACCATCTTCCTTCCAGTAAAACAGTCTGGGGAATAGAAAAGGCTGTAGTCACCCAAAGAGGGTTACTGCACAGCCCAGGATGCTGCATTTGATGTGATCTACCCGGCCATTTCATACAGATTGCAGTTTAACAGACCAGCTAGGCTTGAACCAGCTACAAGCTGAAACAAAGGGGGTTGGAGACCACCAACTCAGGAAGGTCTGTGGGGAGAAGAGTCCAGTTGTAGAAACTTCCAGTGATATCAAGGGGAGAGATAACTGTAGGTCCATATGTGATAAAGGAAGTGTAACCCTGGTCTTCCGCACAAGTCTTGGGCACTGGCTAAGCTCTATAATGTAAGCCACATTGAGCCTGCAAATAGGTGGGAAAATGTGGAGTACAAATGTAGCAAATAAATAAATAAATAACCCTGGTCTTCCGCACAAGTCTTGGGCACTGGCTAAGCTCTTGGGTCAAGCACCCGAGACCAGAGTCACAAGCAATAGTTCTGCTTCACCGAGCTGGGCACAGGCAGTGGTCAGGCTTGATCCCAGTAGGCCGTAGGGTTTTAAGCCACTCTAAATTATTTCTCTATCAGTCTCTGAGCAAAGTGAATCCACTCACACTCCAAAGAAACTCTCCACTCCAGCGGTTAGCTTAGCGGGGTTTAAAAAAGGTTTAGATGGCTTCCTGAAGGAAAATTCCATAGACCATTATTAAAATAGACGGGGAAAATCCACTGCTTATTTCTAGAATAAGCAGCATAAAATGTATTGTACTGTTTTGTGTCTTGCCAGGTACTTGTGACCTGGATTGACCACTGTTAGAAATAGGATGCTGGGCTTGATGAACCTTCGGTCTGTCCCATTATGACAATACTTAATGTACTTATGTACTTAAGAAATCCAATATCTTTACTGGAACACTGCAACAGGCAGATATCCAAAATAATAAACAGTTCACAGTATTTCATAGAGGTTTTTGTGCCAAGACTATTGGTAAAGGTTCTAATAACTGAGTTGATAGTCTCTTAATAAATGCTAGGGTATTTACGTATTTACATTATCATCCAGTCCTCCAATACCCATCCTTGCGGGCAGAATAATCCAAGGCTGTAGCTTCCCGCTTCTCCTGTGGCAAGCGTCCCACTGGGTTTTTACCAAGCCGCCGGACCCACTCAAGATCGGACCTCCCTGTCCATCCTACTCCTCCAGAGGTACACTTCTTGGAGTTGCTGCCTCTGGCACCGAACAGGCTCCTCCTGTTCTGCTCCTGGGAGCAGGGGCGTAGCTACGGGTGGGCCTGGCTAGGGTGGGCCTGGCTACGGGTGGGCCAATTTCAGCCCAGGCCCGCCCAGCGCCAGCCCCAGCACCTATTGCCGGCCACTGCTGCTTTTCCTGCTGAGCAGCAGGGCCGGCGCTACAAAAAGAAGAAGCGCTAACGGCGCTAAGGACGAGAAATGTAAAAAAAAAAAAAAGCGCGGCACCGGCAGGCACTGTCTAGGCAGCCTTGAGGCATTGGCTGCTGAGGCATTGGCTGCTGGCTCGCAGGCTCCTCCCGTCGACGGGAGGAGCCTGCGAGCCAGCAGCCAATGCCTCAAGGCTGCCTAGACAGTGCCTGCCGGTGCCGCGCTTTTTTTTTTTTTTTACATTTCTCATCCTTAGCGCCGTTAGCGCTTCTTCTTTTTGTAGCGCTGGCCCTGCTGCTCAACAGGAAAAGCAGCAGTGGCCGGCAATGGGAGCTGGGGCTGGCGCTGGCATGCAGGGCGGGCCTCGTCGAAGAAAAGAGGGAAAACGTGGAAGGATGGGGAGAAAAAGAGGGAAAACAGATGGAAGGATGGCAGAGAATGAGGGAAAACATGGAAGGATGGGGAGAAAAAGAGGGAAAACAGATGGAAGGATGGGGAGAAAAAGAGGGAAAACAGATGGAAGGATGGCAGAGAATGAGGGAAAACATGGAAGGATGGGGAGAAAGAGGGAAAACATGGAAGGATGGGGAGAAAAGATAGAAAACAGATGGAAGGATGGGGAGAGAAAGAGGGAAAACAGATGGAAGGATGGCAGAGAATGAGGGAAAACATGGAAGGATGGGGAGAGAAAGAGGGAAAACAGATGGAAGGATGGCAGAGAATGAGGGAAAACATGGAAGGATGGGGAGAAAAAGAGGGAAAACAGATGGAAGGATGGGGGAGAAAAAGAGGGGAAACAGATGGAAGGATGGCAGAGAATGAGGGAAAACATGGAAGGATGGGGAGAAAAGATAGAAAACAGATGGAAGGATGGGGAGAGAAAGAGGGAAAACAGATGGAAGGATGGCAGAGAATGAGGGAAAACATGGAAGGATGGGGAGAGAAAGAAGAGAGATGCTGGATGGAAAAGGAGAGTAGTGAAAGGCTGGAGAATAAGAGGAAGGGGCATGGGGAGAACAAGGGTGAGAAAAAGATGAAAAGCCATAAGTAGATGAAGGAAATTAAAGAATGGATAGTAAGAATGAATTAAATCAGGACAGAGAGAGAGAGGCAGAAAAATATTGAAGAAAGCAAAGAAAAAGGAGAGAAAATGAGAAATGGCCAGGAAACCGTGGCAGAAGAGTTAAGCGAAAACGAAGGAAAGCAGAATCTAGAGACTGGGAGCGACACAATGAGAAAAAGTAAATGGCCATACAAGAAAGGTAAAGAAAATAATTTTATTTTTAATTTAGGATAAAGTAATATGGTACCTGTGTTAATGAAGTTTCAGAGACCAATACTTCCTTCCTTAGGTCAGGCGAGGATACCGTAACAGCATTATACTGACCTGAGGCAGGAGGTTTTGGCTTCTGAAAGCTCACTGAAAAGGGTGTTAGGCTATTAAATAAATTTTCTGAAATCTGATGCACTGAAAAGCAGCACTTTACCCTGTGTGACAAATGCATCTGATTAGCATGACTAAATTTTGCTGGGGGAGGGGGGTAGAGAGAAAATTTTGTGCCCACCCACTTTGGGTTCAGGCCCATCCAAAATTGGCAGTCTGGCTACGCCACTGCCTGGGAGGTTAACCCTTTCTACCCACCCGGAGCTCTCCTCACAGTTACTGCTTTTATTAGCAGAAACTACTCCTTGGTTCAGCCTTAGGTTATTGGGCCTGATCAGGGTACCTCCTTCTTCTCACAGGTCCTGGCGGGGGTGAAGGCAACCAAAGACCATGTGCTCTCTTAGCACTAAAACTTTTATAACTTTCAAACTCCACCCAACATATGACATCCCTTGTCACTTATCTATATATATAAAAGGCACCACCAACATTCTATGAAGCCTCCAGCCGGAAGTGTGAAGCGCCAGAGATATCCGGTTTCCCCATGAGTGAAGGAAAACAGCACAGCACGAAATCCCTCTCTCTGTAACAGTGAAGGACTCAGAGGGGGGAGGGGAGAGAGATGCCCTCACTCTCTCTGTAACACAAACACAGAACAGCAGGAAACTTAACACTGAAGGACTGGACTCGAAGGGGGGGGTGGAGAGAGGGCAGGGACACACACTCCCACATGCACACTCTGAAGAAAACCTTGCTAGCCCCCCTGTTTCATTTGCATCAGAAACGGGGCTTTTTTACTAGTTGCCTAATAATTCCCCTCTGGGCTGGGTTCTTCGCCCTCCCACTAACATTGTCCCTCCCCCCAGTGAATCAGGGGAGTTCTCTGTACCAGTTTTAGTAATCCCCAGGGGAAATCCATACACCCAATTTATTACCATGGGATTACAAAGGGGAACATCTAAAAGCTGTCTCTGGTGTGGATTCTTCACAACCCCAGCAAAGGACAATTCTTTAAATATTTATGTCCTATGGTTTGGATGTTTGCACTCTAGGGGAGGGAAGCAGGTAACCCCCTATTCATTTCTCCACCTAGGGAATGCACCCCTTAGGGCTAGCAGCATTTTATTGTCCAGAGTACAAATACGCTAGATGTGCTTTCCTTAGGTACCCAGTTATCTGAAAGTGAAGCTGCAGTTTCTTACTGAAAAGAGCATCCGCTTTACATAGAAACAGATAAAAAATGAAGACAGATAAAGACCATATGGCCTATCCAGTCTGCCCATCCATGCCCTCTCTATTACACTCCCTCAAAGATCTTCAGGTCGATATTCAAAGTGATAGGCAGAAGAGGCTCCTGCCCACTTAAATCACCTGCATTAAAGAGGAGCCCAGCTGTCCTAATTCTGCCCAATTAACTATGTGGTTGCCAGCTGAATACTGGCTGGCAGCCATATCACATTTTTGTGTCTTTTAAAGCACCCCAACCCCCCTCATGGTCCTCCCAACAAAGCACCCTTCTTCCCTCCCCCCTCCCGTCACCATGAAGAAGTCTCCCCCACACCCCTGGAACACCCCCCCACCCTACCATCATCTAGGTAGGCACCACCCTCCCATGCCTACCTGCTGTCTCTGGTGGTCAATGGGGATCGTTGGGGGCAGGTAGCATCACAAACTACTGCGAAAGGTCATAGCAGTCATTTTCTTAGTGAAGCCTCAAGGGGCAGGAGCAAGGGGGCTTCACTCCTGCCCCCAATGATCCCCATAGGCCAGTATGGGAGGGGTATGGGCATGTAGGCATAATTACAGAATATTGAGTCAGCACACCCAAGTTGGGTGCCAGCATTTACATCAGGTTTGAGGAAATTAAAACGTCCTGCCCTAGACCTGATATAAAGGCAACTAAGTCAAGCTGCAACTTGTCTTTTTTGACCCATTTGTGCTGTTGCTGATGTGGAGAGATGGATTTTGTTGCTATGTGAAGGAGAGTTGGATAGTGGTTGGCTTGCTGTTTCTGTGTGCCCTAGTGTGAAACGTTTCTATCCCACATTTCTGGCCCTGCCTGTTCTGTTTCTCTCTCTCTGAACTCGTTCCCCACACCTATCTTCCCCTATCCACACCCATCCCTTGCTGTTTCTTAGGACCCCTTCCCCCCTTTGCTGTGTCCTTTCCCACCAACTCCTCACTGTCCCCAACCCAACACACTCCCATTGTAGCACTTTACCTGTTTGTATTGTGTTTCTAATTGTCACAGGGCCTCCGAGAGATTGAGCTAGGCCCAGGGCAGGGCTGCTGCTGCCACCCCACCCCCAGACCACCACGTAGCCAGACTTAAAAAATTGGGGGGGGGGGGGCTAGAGCCCAAAGTGTGGGGGAGGGCACATTTTGCCCCACGTCCCTGCCCAACCCCGCCGCATTTCGGGAAGTGTTCACGCAGGTCCCATCAGAAGCAGGAGACAGACAGACCTTGACATCGGGCTCCCCCTCTTGGCGGCCCTGCATTGTTCTTCTGTGCAGTGTCTCAGTCTTTGTGCAGTCACAGTCCCAGTCTGTCAGTATGCTATGCTGTGCTGTGTACTGGGTGAGCAAGTGCTGAGTGTGCTCTTGCTGGTGGTGGGCGAGTGGCTCACTAAGTGCTATTGATTCCTGCAGTAGGTGATGATGTGCACAGTGATGTTAGTGAGTTGCACTTGTGGTGGTGTGACACCTGCACAATGATTGTGTTATAAATGTGCTGAATGATTGTATTATAAATGCATTGCTGGAAGTGGCTGAGAGGCTGGACGGGAGGGATAGAAGGAGGCCAAAGAATATTCAGGCCAAGGTCCCAGTTAATGGACCTTGGTGAACAGGAGTGCCTTAACAGGTTCCATTTTGACAGTGCTGTCATACAGCACCTCTGTCAGCTGCTAGTACCTCTCCTTCAGGCCAGGACACACAGGACCTGAGCCAGTGTACCTTAAGATTACAACGTCCCTTGTCTTTCTTGCCATTGAAAGCTTTCAGTCTGTGCTGGCCATTCACTGCAGCAATCACCCAGACTGCTCTCTCACAGTGTCTAGGCCAGTTTCTAGATATATTCCTCACCCACAGCTCAGAGTACAGTTCAGGAGATCCAGGACACCACAACCCACTTCTTCAACATGGACTGCTTCCCCTCAGTCATAGGGGTAATAGACTGCATCCACGTGGTCCTCAGACCCCCAAGAGAATAGGAAGCCATCTATAAGAACAGGAAAGCATTTCACTCAATGAACATGCAGGTCGTGTGTAATGCATAGGGGAAATAGTAGATGTCTGTGCATGTTATCCAGGGTCCTGCCATGATTCCTACATTCTATCTACTTGGTCATCTACCACAGCTTTAACCCAGGGGAAATCACTGGCAGCTGGCTCCTGGGTAAACAGGACTGGGATTCTTTCCCCCTCTGCCCCCTCCCCCAAGATATCCATAGTTGCTCCCACCACCCAGCAGCCCTCTGCCCTAGCTCCTATCCCTCACTCCAAGGTGTCTACAGCTGGCGATACACACCCATGTCTGTAATTTTTAATCTTTCTCTCACAGGCAACAGAGGCTACCCCCAGCATGCATGGCTGATGACACCAATTTAAACACACCCAAAATGAGGTAGAGAGGCTCTATAATGCAGCCTGTTGCACCACATGCTCCATCAAAGAGCGCGCCTTTGGGAATCTGAAAAAACATGCTGCACAATTTGGTCCAAAGGAAAAGGCAGCCCCTACCAGAGCCCCAACTGCAGCAACAGAAGCCACCAAGATACCCAGAGGAGGAGGAGGATGTCCTCCCACCCCCTCCCCAGGAAAGCAGACCTTACACCACACCAGCTTGGCATCCACACCTGATGTGGAAGATACTACGCTATAGAAATGATAAGTAGATAGATAGATAGATAGATAGATAGATAGATAGATAGATAGATAGATAGATAGATAGATAGATAGATAGATAGATAGATAGATAGATAGATACTTTAAAATGTGGCATATTCTGTGTAAGAATGCCAAAAAAAGAGGCTGCAAATATGTAGCTTCCATCACGTCATGCGCTGAGTGCTCTTGAGATGAGAGTGCTTGAGAAAGTGGAGGAAGTAGCCATTGTTGGAATGGGGTGTAATGATAGCTCATAACTAGATGAGCTCACCAAATACTCAAGTCATATTGCTGTTCTGCTCTCCATGTCACTCTGACCAGATATTTTGCAGTGTTTAGCTAATGCATAGGTGTCACTGTCTACTCTCTCCTATAGCTGTGTTTGTACAGATGTAGTGGCAAACCCTTAATATGAGTGTTATTTTTGACATGTGACAGTACTGTGAGGCAGAGATGTATAAAATCCCTAGCTGTTTGTGGGCTATGACTTAGATCTCAGATACCAATACAAATTAATGTTCCATTCACCTGTACAGGTCTACATTGTATGCATCAAAAATGCAGGTACCAGGGGATATAAGCCTCAGCATTTGATTTGGGGCAATTTCTCCAAATGGGATAGCTTTGCACATAACCAAAATCTATAGAAAAACAAGAAAGAACTCTATGTAGATCCAAAGGAAGCAGGGAAGTAGAGAATAATACACTGACTTCCACACAGGGAGTGTCAAACAAACAGATCTTTATTGAGGCACCAATAAAAGACCCGACACGGGGATGTGTTTCGGCAGGTATGCAGTTGAAGCGCCATATGTACACCGGTGGGTAACGGTTGGGTCTTCTCATGCTGGTTTTTTTATGTGTTTCAAAAGAGTGAAGCGAACAAATAGCATTCACGGCAGTACAAGCATTTCATTACACTTATGTCACCATAGCTCCTGACGCAGCCGTTTTGGGCGAAACACGGCCTGTGTCGGGCATCATTTCAGTATATGGTACTAGTAATACAGTTTTGATATATTTTTCATTGATCTGCTGTTGTGTGTTCCACGTTGGAGTTTGCAGATCGCTTGCCTTGTTGTTTTCTGGGACCCTCTTTGTTCATCCCCATCACTGTGAATAAATTTATTCACATTTGCACTTAAAAGGCCTCTCAAATCAATCTCTACCTACAGCTGCAGCGGTAGGTGGTTGTATCTGGATGGGTACAGCATCTTCATTCTGGGAGGCGGGGCCCCTGTACTGGTCTTCAATTACCTCATGGTCAGGAACAGCAAGTCCTCTTTGTGTGGCTATATAGTGCAAGATGCCACATGCAGCAACTATGTCTCACACCTCAGGGCTATATAAGAACTCACCTCATGTCCTATCAAGACACCTGAAGTGGCTCTTCAAAGGTACAGTCAATGATAGACCTGATACACTGGTGTTCCCTATTATATTGCTCTTTCTGGGGTGTCAGAGGCTGCCTCACAGGAATTGGGATATCCCCTGATGACCTGGCTCGAGTGGCGTAGCCAAAGGTGGGCCTGGGTGGGCCCAGGCCCACCCAGTAGCAGCATACCTATGGTGTGTCTGGCAGGGATTCCCTATCCCCACCAGCTGAAATCTTCCAACAACTATCCCTCCTGCATACCTTGTAAATAGCAGATGGCATGCAGGTGAGACAAGGAGAGACCAAATCACCTGTGGGACAGGGTGGGGTTCTTCTGCCCACCCATCAAGGGTCCAGGCCCACCCAAAGTTAGGTGTCTGGCTATGCCCCTGTAGGCTACGGCAGTGGCTCCTATCACTTAGGGTGGAGACACGAGAATATGGGCTGCTGTTAGGATTCAAAGCAAGGGCAGGTTTGTAAGTGCATCTGCAAGATGTGTTTGGCCAGAGTGCAAATGGTGCTTTCACTAATGCCACTGTGTGAATGTGGGGCACTGCAGGGAACCATATGTGACTGTGCTCACATACTTGCATGTGTGACCCACATCTCATAAGTCTCCCACCCAGGGGCGTATCTGGACTCCGGCGGTAGGGGGGGCCAGAGCCAGAGGGAGGGGGCACATTTTAGCCCCCCCCCCGCCGCCGAGCCCCCACCGCCGAGCCCCCACCGCCACCAATGACTCTCTCCACCCCCTCCTGCCGCCAACCCTCCCCCGCTGCCGTTCTTACTTTTGCTGGCGGGGGACCCCCAACCCCCACCAGCCGAGGTCTGCTTCCACCTGCCGCAAAAACTTCTTCTTCAGCCGGCGGGGGACCCCAAACCCCCGCCAGCCGCCCCGCGGTGTTTAAAATTCATCTTCGGCCTCCGTGGCCGTGCTGCTGTGATAGGCGCTGTTGAAATCCACTTCGGAGTCTGACGTCGCAGCACGTACAACGTACAACGACGTCAGACTCCGAAGTGGATTTCAACAGCGCCTATCACAGCAGCACGGCCACGGAGGCCGAAGATGAATTTTAAACACCGCGGGGCGGCTGGCGGGGGTTTGGGGTCCCCCGCCGGCTGAAGAAGAAGTTTTTACGGCAGCGGCAGGTGGAAGCAGACCTCGGCTGGCGGGGGTTGGGGTCCCCCGCCAGCAAAAGTAAGAACGGCAGCGGGGGAGGGTTGATGGCGGTAGGGGGGTCCAGGGCAAAATCTGCGGGGGCCCAGGCCCCTGAGGCCCCACGCAGATACGCCCCTGCTCCCACCACACACCTTTTCCATTGTCTGCTAAAATTGACCCAAGGTCCCCATGTTTTAATGAAAGAGTTCAGGATCTACACACCAATTTTGCCTTGTCATAGATTCTGTGACTGGTTGCAGGGGACCTGACTATTGTGGGGTGGGTCCCTCAGTGATCACCCTACTCTTGAACGGTGGCCTAGCATTTGAGTACAGGCACCTTTTTTGATAGAAAAAATGCACTGGGTATTGCATGCAGTTCCTCTAGGCCCTCTCATCCTGCCCAGGTGTTCTCAGGATGACAAGTGTTCAATCTAAAACTCCTTCACAGTTTGCTCCCTCTGTTCTTGGCTATGTGGAAAGATGACATAAGCAGCCTCCTGAGCAGAGCTCCCAGGAAGGACTCTATGCAATAGCAAGTGGCAGACAGTGTGATGCCTATGCCAGCCCCAATGACATGCTGAAAACTGCCAGTGGCCAGGCAGAACAAGGCTGTGGTGACTTTCACAGCTGCAGGCAAGGCATGGTTCCTTAGGGCTGTGGCCTCAAGGTCATTTCTTAATATCTCACAGAGGTCAGCGATGGTGGCCTTGTTGAAATACCTCCTCCTCTGTGAGCTGTCAGAAATTCACTCTTGGCCTGCGTCGGCTTGCTGGGGATTCTCTCTGAGCCAGCTGCTGTCTCCTCTGCCTCCTCAGCTGCAGCACCCTTCGCCCCCTCTTCTGTAGGTGCTGATAGTATCACTACAGAATAGAAATGGCAGGGAAAAAGTACACATTTGCAATCGATTCATTTAAATGAATCAATGGGCACAAAACTGGGTAAGCTTAGGCCCGAATATGCAAAAACAGATTATATCTGACTGCACACACTGTAAACATGAAATTCAAAAACCAGCAAATGGTAAAGGCAGAAAAGGCTATCCTAAATATAACCGGACAAGTATCTGCAGACATGGCACTGAATATTGATGTTATCTGCTAAACTTGTGACCACATCCCTGGAACATCCCAACACACCTCTGCACTTAGCCAGGCTTCTGACAGCAATCACCACTAATATCCAGTTATCCAGGGCCAGCTGAATATCACATTTGTTCAATTATGCCACAGTTGCTCACATATGCCATCTAAACGTGACTGTGCATTAAAACTAAAGCAACAAGGAATTAACATTGTTCTGACAATATGACTCAGTTATCTCTCTTGATTATCAGAAGTTGCCTTGATATAAAAGACCAATAGTACTGAATGGTTGTTAGAGTAAGGAGAAATAAATCTTATTTTTAATTTTTATCCCCACATTTCTCACATAAGTACATAAGTAATGCCACACTGGGAAAAGACCAAGGGTCCATCGAGCCCAGCATCCTGTCCACGACAGCAGCCAATCCAGGCCAAGGGCACCTGGCAAGCTTCCCAAACGTACAAACATTCCACACATGTTATTCCTGAAATCTTGGATCTTTCCAAGTCCGTTTAGTAGCGGTTTATGGACTTGTCCTTTAGGAAACCGTCCAACCCCTTTTTAAACTCTGCTAAGCTAACCGCCTTCACCACTTTCTCCGGCAACGAATTCCAGAGTTTAATTACACACTGGGTGAAGAAAAATTTTCTCCGATTTGTTTCAAATTTACTACACTGTAGTTTCATCGCATGCCCCCTAGTCCTAGTATTTTTGGAAAGTGTGAACAGAAGCTTCACATCCACCTGTTCCACTCCACTCATTATTTTATATACCTCTATCATGTCTTCCCTCAGCCGTCTCTTCTCCAAGCTGTATAGCCCTAGCCTCCTTAGTCTTTCTTCATAGGGAAGTCATCCCATCCCCGCTATCATTTTAGTCGCCCTTCGCTGCACCTTTTCCAATTCTACTATATCTTTCTTGAGATGCGGCGACCAGAATTGAACACAATACTCAAGGTGCGGTCGCACCATGGAGCGATACAACGGCATTATAACATCCTCACACCTGTTTTCCATACCTTTCCTAATAATACCCAACATTCTATTCGCTTTCTTAGCCGCAGCAGCACACTGAGCAGAAGGTTTCAGTGTGTTATCGACGACGACACCCAGATCCCTTTCTTGGTCCGTAACTCCTAACGTGGAACCTTGCATGACGTAGCTATAATTCGGGTTCTTTTTTCCCACATGCATCACCTTGCACTTGCTCACATTAAACATCATCTGCCATTTAGCCGCCCAGTCTCCCAGTCTCGTAAGGTCCTCTTGTAATTTTTCACAATCCTGTCGTGATTTAACGACTTTGAATAACTTTGTGTCATCAGCAAATTTAATTACCTCGCTAGTTACTCCCACTCTAAATCATTTATAAATATATTAAAAAGCAGCGGTCCTAGCACGGACCCCTGAGGAACCCCACTAACTACCCTTCTCCATTGTGAATACTGCCCATTTAACCCCACTCTCTGTTTCCTATCCTTCAACCAGTTTTTAATCCACAATAGGACATTTCCTCCTATCCCATGACCCTCCAATTTCCTCTGTAGCCTTTCATGAGGTACCTTGTCAAACGCCTTTTGAAAATCCAGATACACAATATCAACCGACTCCCCTTTGTCCACATGTTTGTTCACTCCTTCAAAGAATTGAAGTAAATTGGTCAGGCAAGATTTCCCCACACAAAAGCCATGCTGACTTGGTCTCAGTAATCCATGTCCTTGGATGTGCTCTGTAATTTTGTTTTTAATAATAGCCTCTACCATTTTCCCAGGCACCGACGTCAGACTCACCGGTCTATAATTTCCCGGATCTCCCCTGGAGCCTTTTTTAAAAATGGGCGTTACATTGGCCACCCTCCAATCTTCCGGTACCACGCTCGATTTTAAGGATAAGTTGCATATCACTAGCAGTAGCTCCGCAAGCTCGTTTTTCAGTTCTATCAGTACTCTAGGATGAATACCATCCGGTCCAGGAGATTTGCTACTCTTCAGTTTGCCGAACTGCCCCATTACGTCCTCCAGGTTTACCGTGAAGTCAGTAAGTTTCTCCGACTCGTCCGCTTGAAATACCATTTCCGACACCGGTAACCCACCCAAATCTTCCTCGGTGAAGACCGAAGCAAAGAATTCATTCAGTCTCTCCGCTACGTCTTTGTCTTCCTTGATCGCCCCTTTTACCCCTCGGTCATCCAGCGGCCCAACCGATTCTTTTGCCGGCTTCCTGCTTTTAATATACTGAAAAAAATTTTTACTATGTTTTTTTGCCTCTAATGCTATCTTTTTTTCATACTCCCTCTTGGCCTTCTTAATCTGCGCCTTGCATTTGCTTTGACACTCCTTATGCTGTTTCTTGTTATTTTCAGACGGTTCCTTCTTCCATTTTCTGAAGGCATTTCTTTTAGCCCTAATAGCTTCCTTCACCTCACTTTTCAACCAGGCCGTGTGTCTTTTGGACTTCCATCTTTCTTTTCTAATTTGCGGAATATGTATGGCCTGGGCCTCCAGGATGGTATTTTTGAACAGCGTCCACGCCTGTTGTACAGTTTTTACTCTCTCAGTTGCCCCCCTAAGTTTTTTTTTTACCGTTCTTCTCATTTTATCATAGTCTCCTTTTTTAAAGTTAAACGCTAACGTATTTGACTTTCTGTGTACAGTTACTTCAAGGTCGATGTCAAAACTGATCATATTATGGTCA
The DNA here is from genome assembly GCF_901765095.1 of Microcaecilia unicolor. Classification (NCBI taxonomy): domain Eukaryota; kingdom Metazoa; phylum Chordata; class Amphibia; order Gymnophiona; family Siphonopidae; genus Microcaecilia; species Microcaecilia unicolor. The sequence goes on from NC_044033.1 coordinate 379,444,053, forward strand.
CTGTTATCAAGCGGCCCCAGTACCATAACGTCCCTCACCAGATCATGCGCTCCACTAAGGACCAAGTCTAGAATTTTTCCTTCTCTCGTCGGCTCCTGCACCAGTTGCTCCATAAAGCTGTCCTTGATTTCATCAAGGAATTGTATCTCTGTAGCGTGTCCCGATGTTACATTTACCCAGTCTATATTTGGATAATTGAAGTCACCCATTATTATCACATTGCCCATTTTGTTCGCGTCTCTGATTTCTTTTATCATTTCTGTGTCTACCTGCTCATCCTGGCGAGGCGGACGGTAGTACACTCCTATCACCATTTTTTTCCCTTTTATACATGGAATTTCAACCCACAGTGATTCAAAGGTGTGATTTGTGTCCTGCTGAATTTGTAATCTATCTGAGTCAAGGCTCTCGTTAATATACAATGCTACCCCTCCACCAATCTGGTCCACCCTATCATTACGATATACTTTGTACCCCGGTATGACAGTGTCCCACTGGTTATCCTCCTTCCACCAGGTCTCAGTAATGCCTATTATATCCAATTTTTCATTTAGTGCAATATATTCCAACTCTCCCATCTTATTTCTTAGACTCCTAGCAGTGTTTCCAAACTCTCTTGCCTCGATGCTCAGAAGTACATGCAGGCACTAGAGGCCATTAGCTCCGAACTAGCCCCCCCGGATTTACTAGCACTCAATGTTCAGAGGCCCTTACTACCAGAAACGAGCTCACCAACCATCAGCACATGGAGGGGCATAATCAAAAGGGATGTCCAAGTTTTGATGAGGACGTCCTCGCAAAACGTCCTCATCCAGGGGCGGGGAATCCCGTATTTTCAAAACAAGATGGACATCCATCTTTCGTTTTGATAATACGGTCAGGGACGCCCAAATCCTGAAATTTGGTCATCCTTAGAGATAGTCATCCCTAGACTTGGTCGTTTCTGATTTTTGGTGATAATGGAAACCAAGGATGTCCATCTCAGAAACGACCAAATGCAAGCCATTTGGTCATGGGAGGAGCCAGCATTTGTAGTGCACTGGTCCCCCTGACATGCCAGGACACCAACCAGGCACCCTAGGGGGCACTACAGTGGACTTCATAAATTGGTCCCAGGTACATAGCTCCCTTACCTTGTGTGATGAGCCCCCAAACCCCCCCTAAATCGCACTACCCACAACTGTACACCACTACCATAGCCCTTACGGTTGAAGGGGGGCACCTAGATGTGGGTACAGTGGGTTTGTGGTGGGTTTTGGAGGGCTCGCTGTTTCCTCCACAAATGTAACAGGTAAGGGGGGATGGGCCTGGGTCCACCTGCCTAAAGTGCACTGCACCCACTAAAACTGCTTCAGGGACCTGCATACTGCTGTCATGGACCTAAGTATGACATTTGAGGCTGGTATAGAGGCTAGCAATCAAGATTTTTAAAGATGTTTTTTGAGGGTGGGAGGGGGTTAGTGACCACTGGGGGAGTAAGGGGAGGTCATCCCCGATTCTCTCTGGTGGTCATCTGGTCATTTTGGGCACCTTTTTGTGCCTTGGTCATAAGAAAAACATGACCAGGTAAAGTCGTCCAAATGTTCGTCAGGGACGTCCTTGTTTCTTTTGATTATAGTTCGAGGACGTCCTAGTGTTAGGCACACCGAAGTCCCGCCTTCGCTACGCCTCCGATACGCCCCCTTGAAGTTTGGCCATCCCTGCGACGGAAAGCAGTTGGGGACGTCCAAAATCGGCTTTCAATTATACCGATTTGGACGACCCTGTGAGAAGGACGTCCATCTTCCGATTTATGTCGAAAGATGGGCATCCTTCTCTTTCGAAAATGAGCCCAATAGTAATGTAATTAAAAGCATGCAAATGAGGCCATTTCCTATTCCCTCCGATTCTCAAAGAACAGCGCACAGAGCAAGAGCACCCTCACCATTTCATACCCTACGCCAGCTCGCAGTTGGCATTAGGGTGTTTACACAGGTAGTGAGCTGTGAGGGGGGAGGGAAGAAGCCACCATTCACACAGTTGAAATGTAGGGAGCCTCTAACCTCACTGGCACTTTCTTTCCCCCCTCTACACCCTCATGAATTCAAAGAGCTACATTTCCCCTTCCTAGATCTAAAATGGATGTTAAATTTTAATGACCTCAAACCCTTCCTTTAGCTTCCTCAGAAATGCTTACACATCATGTCTCCAATAATCAAAACCCCAACAACAACAAAAAATAATTAAATATAATAGACATGTGGAAAACTATGGAATCACCACTCAAAATAATGGGATAAAAAAGAATAATAGCCTACATTTCATATTAAACACCACTGACATCAGCAGCTCACCTTCCACGAGACAGCTCTTTTGTTAAAGCCCGGCGAGAGCTTTTCTGCACAGGCCCCAAGGCGCAATCCACCCCCTAAACTCCCTAATGCTCACTGCTAACAATGACCCTTTATCTGCATACCATTATTTATTTATTTGTTACATTTATATCCCACATTTTCCCACCTATTTGTAGGCTCAATGTGGCTTACATAGTACCGGAGAGGCGTTACAGACTCCGGTGTAAACAAATACAAAGTGATGTTGTGGTAAGATAAAGTTCATGTGGCACAGCCACACTAGGGAATTGTACAATGGAAGAGTTGTGTTATGTCCATTACGTTCTTTAGTTTTGTTGTGTTGCAAAGATCAGGCATTTATGTTGGATTGGTAGGGTATGCCTTTTTAAACAGGTTAGTTTTTAGTGTTTTTCGGAAGTTTAGGTGGTCGTTCGTAGTTTTCAAGGCTTGGTAATGCGTTCCACAGTTGTGTGCTTATGTAGGAAAAACTGGACGCGTAAGTTGATTTGTATTTGAGTCCTTTGCAGCTTGGGTAGTGCAGATTGTAAGGAGTATGGTAAGGAGTCTGGAGAAAGAAAGGGGATGGGGAGGAACCCCAGCTACCAAAAAGGGAAAGAAGACACGGTGGGGGTTCCGATCCTGCCCAAAAGGGGCATAAGAGTAGAACACTACAAGTCCCAGAAAGCCCCAGGAGAGCACCTGGTAAGGGGGAGAAATAGGGTGCACCTCCCCGAGGCTCCAAAAGGGGGCCAACCAAAAAGGGAGAAAGCTGAAGCTGTACCCTGGTGGAAAAGGTGGTGGTGGAAAAAAGGGGCGGAGAAAGAACAACCCCAGAACCCGGTTAATGAGGGAAAAGGGAATCAGCTGGAGGGGGGGAGGGGAGAGGAGAAAATGGACTGGGCTCCAGAGGAGAGGGGAGGAGAGGAGCCAGAGGCAATGGAACAAGGAGAGCCAGAGGAGGTCCCTGAGGAACCGATGGAGCTGTTGGCTCTGACTCAGTCAGAGCAGGAGGTATAGGGGGCTGTCCGGGTCAAGCGGGAGGAGGTCAGGAGAAAAGGCTGACCAAGAGGGTGGGACCCGGAGGCTTTGAGCCCGCGCAAAGCCTTGCTACTTTTTGAGACGGTGTTTGAAAAGCCAGGCTACATTTAGGGCTGTGTTTGGAAAGGCCCTGCTGCAAGTGGAACTGTGTTTAAAAGCCTTGCTACTTTGTGATACTGTGTTTGAAAAGCCTGGCTACATTTAGGGCTGTGTTTGGAAAAGCCCTGCTGCAAGTGGAACTGTGTTTAAAAGCCTTGCTGCTGTTTGAGACTGTGTTTGGAAAGCCAGGCTACATTTAGGGCTGTGTTTGGAAAAGCCCTGCTGCAAGTGGAACTGTGGTTAAAGGCCTTGCTACTTTTGATACTGTGTTTGAAAAGCCAGGCTACATTTAGGGCTGTGTTTGGAAAGGCCCTGCTGCAAGTGGAACTGTGTTTAAAAGCCTTGCTACTTTTTGAGACTGTGTTTGAAAAGCCAGGCTACATTTAGGGCTGTGTTTGGAAAGGCCCTGCTGCAAGTGGAACTGTGTTTAAAAGCCTTGCTACTTTGTGATACTGTGTTTGAAAAGCCAGGCTACATTTAGGGCTGTGTTTGGAAAGGCCCTGCTGCAAGTGGAACTGTGTTTAAAAGCCTTGCTACTGTTTGAGACTGTGTTTGAAAAGCCAGGCTACATTTAGCGCTGTGTTTGGAAAGGCCCTGCTGCAAGTGGAACTGTGTTTAAAAGCCTTGCTACTTTGTGATACTGTGTTTGAAAAGCCTGGCTACATTTAGGGCTGTGTTTGGAAAAGCCCTGCTGCAAATTGGAACTGGGTGTAAAAGCCTTGCTGTAAATTGAAAGGTGCTGGAAACAGCTTGTCTCCTCAGGGAGCCAGGTTTTGAGTTGAAAGATCCCTAAGGAAGTGGGACAGCAGAGGAAAAGGGCTCTGAGCTGAGGACCAGCAGGTTCTTTTCTACAAATGGTGGCAGTGGTGGGATCTTTCTACAGGACCTGTCGCTAGAGAGGAGACTGGGATCAGACGGAGGGAGAAGCCCCTCGGGAGGGCCAACGCGGAGAGAGGCGCAGACCCATCTGGGGTTCCGGTAAGCGGGCAGGACGTGGGAGGGGAGATAAAAAAGGGGTCAGGAAAAGAGTCCAACATAAAAAGGGGTAATCGCCCTTGGAGGAATTTTCTCTGTTGTTTTTTCCAGGTGGTGGTGCCGGCCTCGAGATGGACCCCAAGGAGATCTTCGGATGGATGACTCTGCAATTTCAAAAACAACAGGAGATGACCGCCAAAATAGTCGAAGACTCCCTGACCGCCGCTCGCGAGCAACAGCAACCCGTACTGCACATGCTGCAGGATTTTTTTCAGAGAGGAGCTACTACTCCCCGTGAGGAGGGAGCTGGAACTAATGGACAAGGGATCGGAGCAGGAGGAGCGGTTGGGACCAGCTTCTACCATTCGTGTTGTACGCCTACCGGGAAAAGGTGCAAGCCTCCTTAGGGGTTTCTCCTTTTGAATTAATGTTTGGGAAGCGCCCCAGGGGTATGTTAGATATAGTGCAGGAGCACTGGGTGCCCCCCGAAACAACCGATAAAACCGTGGTGGAGTATTTACAGGATCTAAGGGGCCGGTTAGACAGGATACAAGAATATGCCCAAGACCAACTAGAACATAGCCAAGAACAACAGAAGGGGTATTATGACAAAGGGACCCGGGGAAGGGAGTTTTCCCCAGGGGATAGGGTACTGATATTAATTTCAGAAGATCCACATAGGTTCTCCTCCCGGTGGAAAGGACCTTGGGTGGTAAGGAGGAGACTCGGTCCCCTCACCTATGAGGTGGCGAATGAGAGGGGTAGAGTACAAACATTTCACGTTAATCTGATGAAGCCCTGGGTAGCTAGGGTAGGGTATCAAACCTGTGAGGAAGAAAGGGGGGGCGAGGAGTTAGGGCCTCAAATAAGGGAGATTTTTAAGCACGGCGAGCCCGGAGTTAATCCCCAGTTACCCCAGGAGAAAAGGAAGGAAATAGGAAGGCTCTTAGAGCGCTTTAAGGATGTGTTGACGGCCTGTCCGGGGAGTACCCACTTAGTAGAGCACGAGATAATCACCGAGCCGGGGAAGATCGTAAGGCAAAGGCCCTATAGACTCTCCCCGATGAAGAGGAGGGAAGTCATTACCCAAGTACAAGAAATGTTAGACTTTGGGGTAATTGAGGAGTCCCATAGTCCTTGGTCCAGCCTGGTAGTGTTAGTACCTAAGCCTGAAGGCGAATGGAGATTTTGTATTGATTTCAGGCAGCTTAATACGATCTCCCAAACGGATGCTTATCCTATGCCGTATATAGAAGAGCTAGTGGACCGGTTGGGGGCTGCCCAGTATTTGACTACTCTCGATTTAACAAAAGGGTACTGGCAAATCCCCCTGTCTCACGAGGCCCAAGCGAAGACCGCTTTTAGTACCCCCATGGGCTTATACCAATTTAAAAGGCTGCCTTTTGGCCTCAATTCAGCTGCAGCCAGCTGCCAACGCTTGCTTGACCAAGTCCTCAGACCACATCAGACCTATGCTGCAGCGTATATGGATGATGTGGTAATCCACAGTGAGGACTGGGACACTCATTTAAAGCAGGTAGGGGCAGTGCTGCAAGCTTTACGGGAGGCGGGTCTTACCCTTAACCCTAAAAAGTGCTGCTTTGCCCAATATAGGGTCAAGTACTTAGGTTATAACGTAGGCCGAGGAGAGGTGCGGCCTTTATTGAACAAAGTTCAAAGCATCCAGGAATTTCCCCGGCCCAGCGGGAAAAAACAGTTGAGGCGATTCTTAGGTATGGTGGGCTATTACAGGCGATTCATCCCTCACTTTTCCGAAATCGCTACCCCCTTAACAGATATGTTGAAGGGTAAGAACCCCGATCAGCTGAGATGGGGGGAGGAGGAGTTGCGGGCCCTAGAGCAGATGCAGAATGCCCTGTGCCAGGAACCGGTGTTGAAGGCAGTAGATTTCAGAAAACCTTTTATCCTGCAAACCGATGCTTCGGGTAGGGGGCTAGGGGCGGTGCTGTCTCAAGAACACGAAGAGGCAGAGCACCCTGTTCTGTATCTGAGCAGAAAACTCCTACCACATGAGACCCATTATTCCACCATAGAGAAGGAGTGTCTAGCCATAAGATGGGCGGTGCAGGAATGTACAGTCTATCTGGAAGGGCGACCCTTCAAGTTGGTGACGGATCATGCTCCACTGAAGTGGCTTAATTTAATGAAAAACAACAATGGAAGGCTGATGCGCTGGTATTTAGCCTTGCAACCCTTCCAGTACACAGTGGAGCATCATCCGGGGAAGTGTCTGGCGAATGTGGACGCCCTATCCCAGGTAGGGGACGATACAGAGGAAAAGGGAAAACGGGGGGGGGGGGGGAGTGAAAGCTTAAGGGGGGGGTATGTAAGGAGTATGGTAAGGAGTCTGGAGAAAGAAAGGGGATGGGGAGGAACCCCAGCTACCAAAAAGGGAAAGAAGACACGGTGGGGGTTCCGATCCTGCCCAAAAGGGGCATAAGAGTAGAACACTACAAGTCCCAGAAAGCCCCAGGAGAGCACCTGGTAAGGGGGAGAAATAGGGTGCACCTCCCCGAGGCTCCAAAAGGGGGCCAACCAAAAAGGGAGAAAGCTGAAGCTGTACCCTGGTGGAAAAGGTGGTGGTGGAAAAAAGGGGCGGAGAAAGAACAACCCCAGAACCCGGTTAATGAGGGAAAAGGGAATCAGCTGGAGGGGGGGAGGGGAGAGGAGAAAATGGACTGGGCTCCAGAGGAGAGGGGAGGAGAGGAGCCAGAGGCAATGGAACAAGGAGAGCCAGAGGAGGTCCCTGAGGAACCGATGGAGCTGTTGGCTCTGACTCAGTCAGAGCAGGAGGTATAGGGGGCTGTCCGGGTCAAGCGGGAGGAGGTCAGGAGAAAAGGCTGACCAAGAGGGTGGGACCCGGAGGCTTTGAGCCCGCGCAAAGCCTTGCTACTTTTTGAGACGGTGTTTGAAAAGCCAGGCTACATTTAGGGCTGTGTTTGGAAAGGCCCTGCTGCAAGTGGAACTGTGTTTAAAAGCCTTGCTGCTGTTTGAGACTGTGTTTGGAAAGCCAGGCTACATTTAGGGCTGTGTTTGGAAAAGCCCTGCTGCAAGTGGAACTGTGGTTAAAGGCCTTGCTACTTTTGAGACTGTGTTTGAAAAGCCAGGCTACATTTAGGGCTGTGTTTGGAAAGGCCCTGCTGCAAGTGGAACTGTGTTTAAAAGCCTTGCTACTTTTTGAGACTGTGTTTGAAAAGCCAGGCTACATTTAGGGCTGTGTTTGGAAAGGCCCTGCTGCAAGTGGAACTGTGTTTAAAAGCCTTGCTACTTTGTTATACTGTGTTTGAAAAGCCTGGCTACATTTAGGGCTGTGTTTGGAAAAGCCCTGCTGCAAGTGGAACTGTGTTTAAAAGCCTTGCTGCTGTTTGAGACTGTGTTTGGAAAGCCAGGCTACATTTAGGGCTGTGTTTGGAAAAGCCCTGCTGCAAGTGGAACTGTGTTTAAAGGCCTTGCTACTTTTGAGACTGTGTTTGGAAAGCCAGGCTACATTTAGGGCTGTGTTTGGAAAGGCCCTGCTGCAAGTGGAACTGTGTTTAAAAGCCTTGCTACTTTGTGATACTGTGTTTGAAAAGCCTGGCTACATTTAGGGCTGTGTTTGGAAAAGCCCTGCTGCAAATTGGAACTGGGTGTAAAAGCCTTGCTGTAAATTGAAAGGTGCTGGAAACAGCTTGTCTCCCCAGGGAGCCGGGTTTTGAGTTGAAAGATCCCTAAGGAAGTGGGACAGCAGAGGAACAGGGCTCTGAGCTGAGGACCAGCTTCTTTTCTACAAGATTTAGGTACGTTCGTGTTGATTCGAATGTGATTCTAGTTGGTAAGTCGATCAAGTCTGTCATGTATCCCGGAGCTTCACAGTAGAAAATTTTATGAACCAGAATGCAGATTTTGAAAGCAATGTGTGCTTTGATTGGGAGCCAGTGTAGTTTTTCGCGAAGGGGTTTTGCACTTTCAAATCACGTTTTTCCAAGGATAAGCCTAGCTGCCGTGTTTTGAACGGTCTGAAGTTTCTTTAAAGTTTGCAGTGAACATTAGGGAGTTGTATTGCTGTGCTGTTCCAGCGCTATTTTTCTGCTAGAGTTTTGAGCATTGGGGCGCCTCTGTGTGGTTGTTCCTTAATTTTCATAACCTCCCTTGAGTTGGTGTGCGATTAATATGTAACTGTTGCTACAAACCAGCCTAGAAATAGGATGGCTGCAAATTCATTAGCTATACTACTACTACTACTACTACTTAACATTTCTAGAGCGCTACTAGGGTTACGCAGCGCTGTACAAATTAACAATTAAGGACGGTCCCTGCTCGGAAGAGCTTACAATCTAAAGGACGAAATGTCAAGTTGGGGTAGTTAAGATTTCCTGAGAAGAGGTGTAATGATTAGGTGCCGAAGGCGACATTGAAGAGGTGGGCTTTGAGCATTGATTTGAAGATGGGTAGGGAGGGGGCAGGGCGTATGGGCTCAGGGAGTTTGTTCCAGGCATGGGGTGAGGCGAGACAGAAGGGGCGGAGCCTGGAGTTGGAGGTGGTGGAGAAGGGTACTGAAAGGAGGGATTTGTCTTGAGAGCGGAGGTTACGGGTAGGGACGTAAGGGGAGATGAGGGTAGAGAGGTAAGGAGGGGCCGCAGATCGAGTGCATTTGTAGGTGAGTAAGAGAAGCTTGAACTGTCTGCGGTATCTGATTGGGAGCCAGTGGAGTGACTTGAGGAGAGGGGTGATATGAGTGTATCGGTTAAGGCGGAAGATAAGACGTGTGGCAGAGTTCTGGATGGACTGAAGGGGGGATAGATGGCTACGTGGGAAGCCGGTCAGGAGTAGGTTGCAGTAGTCGAGGCGAGAGGTAATGAGAGAGTGGATGAGAGTTTGGGTGGTGTGCTCGGAGAGGAAGGGGCGAATTTTGGTAATGTTATAGAGGAAGAAGCGACAGGTCTTGGCTATCTGCTGGATATGCGCAGAAAAGGAGAGGGAGGAGTTGAAGATGACACCGAGGTTGCGGGCAGATGAGACGGGGACGATGAGGGTGTTATCAACTGAGATAGAGAGTGAAGGGAGAGGGGAAGTGGGTTTGGGTGAGAAAACAATAAGTTCAGTCTTAGACATATTCAGTTTCAGGTGGCGGTTGGACATCCAGGCAGCAATGTCGGATAAGCAGGCCGAGACTTTGGCCTGGGTATCCGCAGTGATTTCTGGTGTGGAGAGATAAAGCTGGGTGTCGTCAGCATAAAGATGATAGTGGAAACCATGAGAAGAGATCAGGGAGCCTAAGGAAGAGATGTAGATTGAAAAAAGAAGGGGCCCAAGGACAGATCCCTGAGGAACTCCAACAGAGAGCGGGATAGGGGAGGAGGACGAACTATGAGAGTGTACTCTGAAGGTACGATGGGAGAGATAAGAGAAGAACCAGGAGAGGACAGAGCCCTGGAACCCAAGGGAGGACAGTGTGTCAAGGAGTAGGTTGTGATTGACAGTGTCAAAAGCGGCGGAGAGGTCGAGGAGGATGAGGATGGAGCAGTGACCTTTGGATTTGGCGAGGAATAGGTCATTGCAGACTTTAGATAGTGCCGTTTCTGTTGAGTGTAGGGGGCGAAAGCCGGATTGAAGCGGATCGAGGATGGCATGAGAGGAGAGAAAATCAATGCAGCGGCTGTGAATGGCGCGTTCAAGTATCTTGGAGAGGAAGGGTAGGAGGGAAATGGGGCGGTAGTTGGAGGGACAGGTAGGGTCAAGTGATGGTTTTTTGAGGAGTGGAGTGACCAGAGCATGCTTGAAGGTGTCCGGGACAGTTGCAGTGGAGAGAGAGAGGTTAAGGATATGACAGATGGTGGGGGTGATGGTAGGAGTGATGGTGTTAAGTAGGTTAGTGGGGATGGGGTCAGAGAAACAGGTGGTGGCTTTTGAGGAGGAGAGGAGATGGGCGATTTCCTCTTCGGTGATAGCAGGAAAGGAGGAGAAGGAGGCCTGGGTAGGTTGGATGAGAGAGTGAGATATAGGCTGAAGAGGAGGAGAAGGAGTAGTGGTGAATTCGAGGTTGATCTTCTGGACCTTGTCACGGAAGTAGTGGGCCAGAGATTGAGGAGAGAGTGAAGGGGGTGGGGGTGGGAGCAGAGGGCACTTTGAGGAGGGAGTTGAGGGTGGCGAAGAGACAACGAGGGTTAGAGCTGAGGGAATTAGTCAATTGGATGTAATAGTCCTGCTTAGCGAGGAATAGGGAGGATTGGAAGGAGGATAGCATGAATTTGAAGTGAATGAAGTCAGTAAGGGTGCGAGATTTCCTCCAGAGGCGTTCAGCCGAACGGGCGCAGGAGCGAAGTATCGGGTGCAAGGGGTCAGCCAGGGCTGGGGATTGGTACGCCTTGTGGGCCGGGAGGTGGACGGTGCAAGGGTGTCTAGAGCAGAGGAGAGAGTGGCATTGTAAGTGGAGACAGCTTTGTCAACAGAGTTGGAGGACAAGATGGAAGGGAGGAGAACAGAGATAGTAGAGGATAAGGTGGAGGGGTCAACAGCCTGGAGATTTCTGGATGTAGTAGTTAGTGTTGGGCGAGATTGAGGGGGAGGGTGCTGAAGTGTGAATGTGATAAGGTGGTGGTCGGAGAGAGGAAGAGGTGAAACACAGAAAGTGGAGGGTGAGCAAGTAGAAGAGAGGACAAGATCAAGACAGTGGCCAGATTTGTGAGTAGGGGTGGTGGGGCTCAGTTGGAGGTTGAAGGAGGAGGTAAGAGTGAGGAACTGAGAAGCATATGAATCGGAAGGGTTATCAGTGTGGATGTTGAAGTCACCGAGAATGAGGGATGGGGATGAGGGCTCAAGAAAGACGGAGAGCCAGGCATCGAAGTCGGTAAGGAAGGATGGGAGGGATTTATCAGGGGGGCGGTAAATGACTGCAACTCTGAGTGGCAGTGGGTGGAATAAACGGATGGAGTGAACTTCAAAGGATGAGAAGCTGTGAGACTGAGGTAGGTGGAGAGGTTGGAAGCTGCAGGAGGGTGAAAGTGGTAGTCCGACGCCGCCACCGCGGCCGACTGGGCGGGGTGAATGGGAGAAAAGATAACCTCCGTGGCATAGGGCTGCGATTGAGACAGAGTTGTCCGGGGTGAGCCAGGTTTCAGTTAGGGCGAGCAGATGAAGGGAATGGGAGATGAAGAGATCGTGGGTGAAGGGAAGTTTGTTGCAGATTGAGTGGGCGTTCCACAGGGCACACGAGAAGGGGAGGGAGGAGGGGGGGAGGAGGGGAATAGGGATGAGATTGGAGATATCGCGGGAACATTTGCATAGATGAGATGAGGACGAGGACAGGTGTGGGGGACCTGGGTTGGGATTGATGTCACCCGCGGATAGCAGGAGAAGGAGCAAGAGAGTGCAGAGAAGGGTGGGTGAGGAAGGGCGACGAAGGCGACGAAGACGGGATGCGCTTAGGAGGAAAGGGGAAGGGTTCATGGCAGGAAGGAGGTGTTGAAGGTTGAGAGCTAGGAAGGAGGAGGAAGACAGTAGGGATGGTGAGGTGGGGGACAGGGGTAGGTACGGTATTGCAGTAGTGGGGAGGGCGGAAGAGGACAGGGATGGGTAGTGAGATAGTGTGGAAGACAGCGGTGAGAGGGGGAAAAGATTAGGGAGGGACAGGGCAAGGAATAGGATGTGAATGGGGGCCATGGGTAGTGACTGAGGTGTTCAAAGGGAAGGTAGATGAGCTGGGAGACAGGCAGGTGAGGGTAAGCAGTCGGGCAGGAGAGAGCTATAATGATTTTACCATCTGGTACAGATTTAAATCTGTGATTGGCAAAAATGTGTCCAAGCCTAATTACCTAGGAGATCTTTTTACTAAAGTTTAGCATGCACTAAGTGCCACGTTGCCCATAGTATAAAATAGGATGTGCAGTATGTAGCAGCATACACTAATGGAATTAGTGCCTGCTAAGCTTAAGTAAAAGAGCTCCCCCCCCCCCCCAGTCCTGTGACCACACAAGACTTTGAATCTCAGAGCAATTATAATTATTGATCCTGCTGAAATTATGTCTGACCCTCGACCCTGGGAGAAGTGAATTGCAGCACTGCTCTTGTGGTGACACCTGCTGGCTAGTTAGAGAAGAGCATAAACCAGCATTGCAAGATTTGATGAGCAAAATCTATCTTGATCACGAGGGCTCAGAAGTGTTCATCCAGTTATTTACATAAGCAAAAGTAACCTTTAAGAACTGTAACTGGAGGCTGACTTCTGAATGTGCAGTTCTTACTCAGTGTGTTCTCTTCTGTTTGGCGCAGAAAGACCCAAGGGATTGGCGCTTGACAGGAGTGATTAGTTGCCATGGTGACTGTGGAGGCAGGATCCAGAAAATGAGCAGCAGTCTCCCAAAGACATGAGGAAGTGATGCAGTCACACCTGGCTGCAGAATGCTGAGTCAAGCCTTGTTTGCAATGCATCAGTACTGCCAGTTGCAAAATATATCCCAGACAATGTCAGGTGCTTGTTACTGGAAATGTTGTGTGGCTGCTCCCAAAGGGCTAATGGCACCTGACCCTGTAATCAAATCTACACTTTTACTTCCCCTGCCCCCTTTTAACTACAGTGGTGGAAATAAGTATTTGATCCCTTGCTGATTTTGTAAGTTTGCCCACTGACAAAGACATGAGCAGCCCATAATTGAAGGGTAGGTTATTGGTAACAGTGAGAGATAGCACATCACAAATTAAATCCGGAAAATCACATTGTGGAAAGTATATGAATTTATTTGCATTCTGCAGAGGGAAATAAGTATTTGATCCCCCACCAACCAGTAAGAGATCTGGCCCCTACAGACCAGGTAGATGCTCCAAATCAACTCGTTACCTGCATGACAGACAGCTGTCGGCAATGGTCACCTGTATGAAAGACACCTGTCCACAGACTCAGTGAATCAGTCAGACTCTAACCTCTACAAAATGGCCAAGAGCAAGGAGCTGTCTAAGGATGTCAGGGACAAGATCATACACCTGCACAAGGCTGGAATGGGCTACAAAACCATCAGTAAGACGCTGGGCGAGAAGGAGACAACTGTTGGTGCCATAGTAAGAAAATGGAAGAAGTACAAAATGACTGTCAATCGACAAAGATCTGGGGCTCCACGCAAAATCTCACCTCGTGGGGTATCCTTGATCATGAGGAAGGTTAGAAATCAGCCTACAACTACAAGGGAGGAACTTGTCAATGATCTCAAGGCAGCTGGGACCACTGTCACCACGAAAACCATTGGTAACACATTACGACATAACGGATTGCAATCCTGCAGTGCCCGCAAGGTCCCCCTGCTCCGGAAGGCACATGTGACGGCCCGTCTGAAGTTTGCCAGTGAACACCTGGATGATGCCGAGAGTGATTGGGAGAAGGTGCTGTGGTCAGATGAGACAAAAATTGAGCTCTTTGGCATGAACTCAACTCGCCGTGTTTGGAGGAAGAGAAATGCTGCCTATGACCCAAAGAACACCGTCCCCACTGTCAAGCATGGAGGTGGAAATGTTATGTTTTGGGGGTGTTTCTCTGCTAAGGGCACAGGACTACTTCACCGCATCAATGGGAGAATGGATGGGGCCATGTACCGTACAATTCTGAGTGACAACCTCCTTCCCTCCGCCAGGGCCTTAAAAATGGGTCGTGGCTGGGTCTTCCAGCACGACAATGACCCAAAACATACAGCCAAGGCAACAAAGGAGTGGCTCAGGAAGAAGCACATTAGGGTCATGGAGTGGCCTAGCCAGTCACCAGACCTTAATCCCATTGAAAACTTATGGAGGGAGCTGAAGCTGCGAGTTGCCAAGCGACAGCCCAGAACTCTTAATGATTTAGAGATGATCTGCAAAGAGGAGTGGACCAAAATTCCTCCTGACATGTGTGCAAACCTCATCATCAACTACAGAAGACGTCTGACCGCTGTGCTTGCCAACAAGGGTTTTGCCACCAAGTATTAGGTCTTGTTTGCCAGAGGGATTAAATACTTATTTCCCTCTGCAGAATGCAAATAAATTCATATACTTTCCACAATGTGATTTTCCGGATTTAATTTGTGATGTGCTATCTCTCACTGTTACTAATAACCTACCCTTCAATTATGGGCTGCTCATGTCTTTGTCAGTGGGCAAACTTACAAAATCAGCAAGGGATCAAATACTTATTTCCACCACTGTATACCTGTATCCAGCAACAGCGCTGCTAACAATAGCTGCAAAGAGAGCAGAAAAAAAAAAAAAAAAAAAGAACTTTTCTATTTTCAGACATACTTAGTGGTGGTGAAATAATGGCACATTGATAGCAGTGGAAAATGAGGTCTGCACACAGCAGCACTGCAAAGACGATGGACGGATGCAGCAAGATGTTTTTTTAAATTTTAATTCAGCTACAATAACCAGTGCTTTTTCATGGGCATCCTGCAATGATATATTAAAGAACATTTAGGATTAAACAAATTCAGACTATCCGCCTTTTCTCTCAGCAGAGGGCACTGAGGGGACAGAGGAATGAAACCTGCTTCCTGTTTATGAGGATGGACCTGGGCAGTCAGTGGAGCCTGGTCAGATGTTCTGTGAATGTCACATATCTGCTCATTTCAGGTACAGAAATATTAAAAAGGACACAAAAAACACACCTGCCGGAAAATATTATATAAGTCTGTTCTATCAGCTGGGTTCTCTTTCTAGGGCTGAAGCTATGGAATTCCCTACTGAAAAACCTAAGATGCCTAACCCAATATTTGAGTTTTAGAAAGCATTTAAAAGCTTTCTTCTTCGGTAAATCCTATCATGAAAAAAAACTCTGACCTGATCCCATCCCAGATATGACACGATTATACTTAGAACACGCTTACTGTATTAATATAATCATAGGGGTCTTGTTGACCAAATCTTAGCTCTGCAAGCCACGCTATAAACCATTATTCCTAGAGATCCTTTCTATTATATGTACCACTATGTAAACCACATGTAAAACATTATTCTTAATGATCCTTTCTACTCCATGCACTCCACCAATTCTTAGCCCTGTAAACCAGTGGCATAGTTATGTGGGGCCACAAGGGCCTGGGCCCCCAAAATTTCCTCAGGGCCCCTGGTTTTGCTGGCAGGGGTCCCCAACCTCCACCAGTTAAAGCCTTGTCCAGCGCCGGTCTCCGGTGCTGCCGCGTTGCCTGCCCTGCTCTCTCTTTCCCTCACGTCCTGCACGCTCCTTGAAATTGAGCATGCTCAGTTTCACTTAAAGGAGCATGCAGGATGTGAGGAGGAAGCGAGAACAGGGCAGGCAACATGGCAGCGCTGGAGAAGGCTTCAGCTGGTGGGGGTTGGGGACCCCCGCCAGCCAAGGTACTTTACTGCAGCAGTGGGTGGGGAGCGGCAAGGCAGCGGAGGGGGAGTGAGGCAGCAGACTGACATGTGCCCCCCACCTCAGGCTCTGGCCCCCTCCCACCGCAAACTCTGGCTACGCCCCTGCTGTAAACCACTATGAAAGCCACTAAGTATCAATGTTTTGGTTGTCAATCTCATAAACCACTAGGGGGCTCTTTTACTAAAGAGTTGGTGTGCAGCAGCAGGTTTGCCGTGTACCAATCCGAAACTGCTACCACGCTACCACAGGAGCCTGGCGGTAGTTCCCACCCCCAGTGTGTGCCATTTCCAGCACTACAAAAATATTTCTATTTTCGTAGTGCCAGTGCTTAACCAGCAGTAATCGCTGCCCGGTTATTGCCGAGTTAGCATGGGTGGCGGTAAGTGCCCCCTCCCCCCAAATGGCCACATGGCAAGGTTCACTTACCTGACGGCCATTTCCTTTCCAGCAAAAAGACAGCCTTTCAAAAACACGAGCTAACGCTAGCACAGGCCCCCTTTTTCCGCAGCTTGGGAAATGAACTTCTAGGTTGGCCATTATGTAAGCCACCACGTATCAATGTTTCCAGTTGTTAATCATGTAAGCCACATTGAACCAATATGTTTTGGGAAACTGTGGGATATAAATATTGCTTTAATAAGTAAAACACCTGTGAAATTGTTTGTGAACTAAGGAATTGAAACTGGTTTATAACAGGCAGTGAAAGTAAATTAAAATAAAATAAAATATAGTTAAGATGTACAAAATAGATGTTAATAAAATAATTTTAATGTTGTGACTTAAAATCTTATCTTCCATCGCAACTGCAGCTTCTCCACTGGCTTCCATTATCTCATAATCCTGATAATCCTATTTCTACAGGAATTTGTTTGTGTAAAGAGAAACCTCCTCCCAGGTTGACAATTTAGCTACGAGGAGACTGAACTGTCTGGTCTTGCAGCAACCATTGCTAGTTGTAACTGGCCTAGGAGCAGACCTATGCCTGGGCATTGAGAAAGAGTCTTTTATAAAGGTGCATGAGTGTTTTTAGCACATGCTAAAAATTAGCGTGCGCTGTGTAGACACCCATAATATTCCTATGGGTGTCTACACAGCGCATGCTAATTTTTAGCACTCGCTAAAAACGCTAGCGCACCTTTGTAAAAGGGGTCCTGAATGTCCGAAAACTCAGTGGAGAACAACATTTGTAGCGCCCCACCACCACCACATGACAAGAAATGATAAAGGCAAATTTTAGTGTTTTTTTTTTACATGGATTAACCTGCGTAAAATATATTTTACGAACCTTGCTCCCACTCGGTACAGGTAAAAGTATGTGCATTGTTTAACAACAGGCATACAGAGGAGGAGCAAAAATCTGCATGGTGTTTTTATTTTTTAATCGCTGTGCTTACTTTTTCATGCATACTTTGTACCTGCAGTGTGTCTGCCACAGCAGATTTTCAAAGGCTCCACAGAGAATTTCCTGTTAAAAATGAGTTTGTAGGTCCATGGGTACTTTCAAGCCTCCATGGAGACTCAGGGGCTCTTTTATAAAGGGCCAAAACTGCACTACTGCTAGGCGATAGTGCCGATTTGGGCAAGCACCGTTTCCCACGGTCGAAAATAATTTTCTACCCTGGTGGGCGTTTCTGGCAGTAGAGGTTTAGGCAGTGAATGGCCACATGCTAATTTTAATGTTAGTGCATGACCATTTAACGCGGTATTTTTAAAAAAAGGCCTTTTTCCCGCTGCAGTAACAAGTGGCCTAACATGTGTCAGTTTCATGAGCCAAAACTACCGTGAGACACATTTTACCATGGCTTAATAAAAGGACTCCTTAGAACATAAAATGCATTTTAAATTGGAAAATCAGTATTATTGAAAAACTTGGAGATAAGTTTGTCTCTTCTGTTCTGCCTTATATAAATACAGTCTTCAAAAAAATTATTTTAAGACTTGGTGTTTTAATATTGCTGTAGCTAACCCTCAGTTCTTATCCTGTTAGGCAGTTTTCAAGGGCTACAGATGTGAAAGTGGAGACTATACTCCTTACCTTCTATGGTTCTAAGAGATGGGAAGGGGGAGAAGATTTGCTTCAGTGGACTATTTTAACATGTGCATCAGTATCGTACTCCTCAATCTCTTGTCCACTCACCCAAAATAATCACAGTTCCAAACCAGGTTTAGGCAACTATTCTTCACTGCATGATTAAAATTTGTTAGCTTCACAGACACTCACACACAAAATTTCAATACAGGGATACTTCATCATCCATCTCCTTTGTCTTAGGATATTCCTTGTCCATTCCACATCAAAAATCTGTTGAACCCTCAATCAGGATTCATCTTTTTTTTCTACCCTGCTCTTTCCTGACAACCAGTTTCTCTTGGAACCAGGGGCGTATCTGGACTCTGGCAGTAGGGGGGGCCAGGGCCAGAGGGAGGGGGCACATTTTAGCCACCCCCCCGGCACCACCGCCCCCCCCCACCACCATAGCCAGAGCCCCCCCTGCCACCAACGACTCTCTCCACTTCCTCTCCCGCCGCCAACCCTCCCCCGCTGACGTTGTTTACCTTTGCTGGCGGGGGACCCCAACCCCCGCCAGCCGAGGTCCGCTTCCGCCTGCTTTTAAAAATAATTCTTCAGCTGGCGGGGGACCCCTACCCCCGCCAGCCGCCGAGGTCTTCAAAGTTCTTGTTTGTCGTCATCCTCCTCCGTCCATGGCCATGCTGTACGCTGTTGATTCGGAGTCTGACGTCGCACCATGTTGTACGCGCGTTGGGGTCCCCCGCCAGCAAAGGTAAACAACGTCAGCGGGGTTGGCGGCGGGAGGGGGGCCAGGGTGAAATCTGCGGGGGCCCAGGCCCCTGTGGCCCCACGCAGATACGCCCCTGCTTGGAACCTAAAAAAACTGTTCATGGCAGTTCTCTGTCTCTCACCTGAGGTTCTCTGAACTCCAGCGGGACACCCAAACATTTCTCTCATCTTACTACCAGGGATCCCATTTCTGGCCTGTAATGCAATTCCCATCCAAGGATCTCTTCTCTCCAGGCACTCCCAGACCTGAATGAAGGAACACAGTTTACATCCTCTATCCTAGTCCACTCTAGCCATTGCAGATCATAGGACTCCAGCACCCCCTCAACATTCCATGGTGTAAAAAGGAGGTGAAACACTACAATCCCTCTACTTTTCTTTTGTCAAGGGACTAGGCCAGTACCTAGGATATAACCAGGGCAGGATTAACCATTTAGTGTAATCTAGGCAAACAAGCATGTTGAACCCCTATCACAATATAAATATGTTTTAAAACTCCCACAACTGGGGCACCACATTTTTTACGACTGCAGAGGAGGAAGCTACTCTGGACAATTGGAGGATAATGCACAAGAGGGGAAGAATATATAAACCTCTGTAGATAGTAATTCTAACTCCTACCCCTTCCCAGCCCCCAGTTCAAATTTCTACCAGCCAATGAATCACCAGTGCAAAATGTGCTTTGGTAACCACTGAATTAGCACATCTAAGAAGCCCTTCCTACATGTTTGGGCTGTAGTCATCATGTGCCTAATTTGCCTATCTCCTAATCCTGCCCCAGACCAAGCTTCCCCAGGATTTCCTTACTACCTGTTAGCTAGGAATAGGCTGTCATTTACAACCACATAGGAAATATCAACAATATATCCTATGCCGTGGCATGTCATTACCAAACAAAGATGAGCAGAAAAAAACGAACACATTTTGTGTTTTGTGGTTTGCTGATAATAGAGCACACACAATGGAAATAGTGTGCATTGTGTGGAAAGAGGAAACACTATTTCTCAATAGGGGAACCACCGTGCATGTGTGAACTATTGAATTAAAACCAAACTCATTGTAGAAAAACAAACGTATAGGAAAAAGGGAAGTAAAAGCCTCAAAGTAGCTCAAAATCAAAAACGATTTATAGAACTATTCCGATCAAATAGATCCCTACTTCTATTTGATCGGAATAGCTCTATAAATCTTTTAATTGATTTTGAGCTACTTTGAGGCTTTTCCTTCCTTTTCTACTATGTTTGTTTTTCTACAGTGAGTTTGGTTTTGATACATTTGTGCTCCATACGTTAATATTGCGTGAATTACTTTTTGTTTTTTGCTTATTGCTTTTGTAATTCCACTCCCAGTTTGAGTTATTATATGTGTGAACTATTGCACATGCACAAACTAACGCACCCCATTGGGAAAAGAGTACGCCCTCTTTCCACATAGTGCAAACTATTTCCAAGGAGTGGCCAGAAAAACCCAAATAAAATTAAAATTCCTGTAAATGACACAGAAAACTGCATGAAATGAAAAATTTCTAGCTACCCATCCTCTATTGGAAGCTTTCAGAAAGTAGGCAAAGTCAAATTTTCCCTCCTAAACGTCTCCCTTTATAATTTGAGTGACGTCACAAACTCCTCCTATGGCCGTTCCCAGTGGGGAAAGCCATCTATGTAATCACTCTCTTACCATGTCATTTCACATCTGCCAGGGTTTATAAAGCTTCAGTCATTTACCCTGAGGTAGGTATCTTAATCATATTGCCATCTCACATAAAAATGAACTTTCCAACAGAAAATGCAAGTCCACAAACAGAAAGGAAAGATAGAAATAAATTTAATGAAGCAAAATCTAACATTAGAAACCCATTAGCAGCACCCACACAGGGCACAAGACATTAACACTGTCATTTTGATTACCAACATAGTCCTGTAGCTGTGAAGAGATTAAAAAAAAAAAGGAAGATATCCACTCAATATTCTGAAGCTGGACCCGAGGAATCAGAAGAAACATCAATAAGGGAACTTCGAATAGAACTAATAAAGAATCAAGAGCCAGATAAGTGTCTTATTGGTACTATTTGTATTACATGTTGCTGTGTATCTGGGGGATAACATGAGAATACATGTGTAAAAACTAGACACACTCACAATTTCACCTACATTTACTTGATCTGGAGGAGTATAGGGCCATATTGAG